>NW_027507758.1:427391260-428593760 GCF_037356315.1 Lithobates pipiens | reverse complement strand
GTCAGCAGAGGGCTTTGTTTCAAGGTGAATTTTTCATAATGGCCTTCTACTCTTCTGTGAGTATTTCATTACTGTCTATGCTGGCAGAAGTTCTTATCTACGTAATTGCCTTTGGTTAGTGATCTAAAGTATTAAAACATTGGAGTTGGCAGGACAGCCAGGCAACTAGCATTGCAGAATTGGAAGTCGACAATTGCAGCCTCCATGTTTCTTTTGAAGAAAGATTTGCTTTACCGTTCAGGTGCAAGTTGACTCCCTGTGTATTAAATATTTCAAAGGTCTTACCAGGTGCACAGAAAATGATTTGGGGTTTATCAAAGGTTAATTTTTTTATTTTTTTTTGTCCGAGAGGATTCTTGGAGCGAAGCCCACATCTCCCAGTCTGGGTGTCAAGGTCTGTGAAATAAGGATGAAGTCGATCCGGGACATCGTGTTATGGCTAGCGGAGAAGCACGAATATGCTTTAGCATGCGGATACCTGTGTCGCCAAGTATCCACAAGGGCAAAGTCGGTCCATATACGATGTAGTCTAGTATGGGCTGGAGGGTCAGTAGGGGAGTCCGGTGTGCCCATTCGGTCCAGAGCGGGAGTGAGGGTCATATTAAAGTCCCCCATCCACACTGCCGGCACCGAGGGGTATTGTGCCATAAATGCAAGGCCCTCCTTAATTACAACCGTATTATAGGGAGGGGGGACATAGCAGGCTAGTATCAAAATAGGGGATCCGTTAATGGTGGCATGTAGAAACACATATCTGCCCTGCCGATCCGTCTGGAGCAGCACTAGGTCAAACGGCACCCTTTTAGCAATTAGGACCGAAACCCCCCTGGAGTATGAGGTGTGGGTGGCATGGTATGCCCAACCTATCCATGGCTTTTTGAGAGAGGATTGAAGATGGCCAGTAACATGGGTCTCAACGAGCGCAATTATGTCAGCACGCTGGGACTTAAGGAATGCCAGGGCGGCGGTTCGTTTTATCTTATTCCGCATACCTCTGACATTCCACGTAAAGAACTTTAGAGAGCTCATGGCGGATGCAGGGCGCATACAATAAACCAGAGGTGTACTAGAGTCAGCAGAGCAGTCACGGCTATATCAGTTAGCATAAAACACAATAGCAGCCAATACCCATAGTGCATGTAAAATTTTAACATAGTACCTTCAGCATAAACAAATGTTTGTAAACATAATGGTGTAAGAAAAATAAAAAACCACAACATTCCCTCCCCCACCCAGTCCGGCGCCACCCCAACACGGCTTGGACATCAAACCCCATAACCGGGTACCAACAGGGGACATCCAATGCGTAGGACCCATTGGAGGCATGGAACTTGATTGCAGGGGGGCATAGATACCCATGGCAACAAAGAAAAAACAAAGGGGGGGAAAAAAGAGTCAAACAAATGGGGGAGGAAGAAGTACACAAAAATCCAAAAAATCCTAGGGGGGCGACTTCTTCTCTGAAGGGTGCTTGGGGAGTAGGAGCCAAAAAGGTGTAACACCATCATGGCTGAGCAGGGGGTAGCTCTGCCCGCCATAGGGATGATTGCTTAAAGTATAGTAGAAAAGGTGTGGACGTCATGTAGCCCACGGTCCTCCCCAGGCGCTCCGCAGGTATAAAGGAGGCAGGGAGCGCATGTTGGCAAGGTCGCCCGGAGTCGATAAGCGTGCTGTAAGAGCCGGAACTAGTGTTAAAGGAATTTCCGGGTTAGCCCCCAGCTTCCGCAAAGGGCCGTCAGTTGTAACGGGCCCATCAACGGCTTAATCAAAAAGTCGTGGGCGCCCAGGTAGGGTAGCATGTTCAGTCTCGGTGTTCCCTCTGGTCAATCCAGGTGGACGCCAGTGCAGGATCTTCAAAAAAGATGGTTCGGCCCTCGTATTCCACGCGAAGTTTCGCAGGATACAACATTGCGTATTTAAGGTGTAGAACCCGAAGGCGTCGTTTAACATCCTGAAACCTGGAACGCTGCCGCTGTACCTCGCTGGAGAAGTCTGGAAATACTGCCACATGCGTATTGGTATGAGGGATATTACCCCTTTCTCTGGTCAGGCGGAGGATTTTGTTGCGATCCCGGAAATTAAGAAATTTTGCTATCAAGGTGCACGGTGGGGCTCCCTGGGGAGGAGGACGAGCAGGAATGCGATGGGCCCTCTCCACCGCGAACATCACCGAAAATGCCTCTCTGCCGAAGGTGGAGGTCAGGAGATTTTCAAGGAAACCCGCCGGGTCGCTGCCCTCAGCCGACTCAGGGAGGCCAATAAAGCAGAGATTGCACCTCCGAAGGCAGTTCTCCATGTCGTCCTGTTTTGCGCTAAGCTGTTGCAGCTGGCGGCGTACCTCATCAGTGGTGTGTTGCAGGGGGTGTATGATGTCCTCAGCTCTACTGATGCGGGTCTCTGTCTCCGCCACGCGGTCCCGGAGGGTGGAGAGGTCTTGCCGGATGAGGGACACATCAATTTTGACCTCCTCAATTTTGAAGGTGAGCGTGCTCTGGCACAGGGCGGTGGCATCGAGGACTTGGTTAGTGGCTGACGCAGAGTGGTCTGCGTCAGAGGGAGCTCCGGCGCCATCCCTGGCCCGGTGCTCCTCATGGCGGCGGTACCTGGCAAGCTTGTCAGCGGCCTCGGCTGACTTTTTAGGTGGGGACATGGTCCGGAAGTGGTCCGAGGTGTGCCAAGATGGCCGCTGTGTATTAGGCCAACCTCTTAAATTCCCCGCTAACAGCTGTACAGTGCCGCAATTAAGGTTATGGACCGTGTTCAAGAGGATCAGCGGCTGCAGCGGGAATAACCCGGGGACAGGACGGTCAGGGGGTTACAGATCACCGGGCACAGTACCTCAGCGGGTATAGCAAGATGGCCACTGCTCCTAGGCCCAGGCCGGTCCCACAGGCTGTCCCACCGGTCGCAGGGGGATAAAGGGGCACTTCACAGGTGGTAGAAAGCAATCAGTGGCCACAGCAGAGAGATGTAAGTTTTCAGGCAGTCATAAAGGTCTGTGGAGGCCGCCTCGGGTGTAGCAAGATGGCCGCCGGCAGATGGACCAGGCCGAAGCCGCGGACTGTCCCACCAGTCTCCGTCCGAAAAATAGGTCCCGCGGCCGAGGGCGATCCGGCAGCCAGGGGGGCTGCGGGGCAGCTCCGGAGTAGTCTAGAGGGCTGGGGAGGCCCGAGAGTCGCCACCTGGTGTAGCAAGATGGCCGCCGCTCCAGCGCCTAGGCCGAAGCCGCGGACTTTCCTACAGGCCGTCCCCGAACGGGGAAATCCTACCAGAACGGCCCGCGCAGCGCCCGAACGGGCGGATGGCTTCAGGAGTATTGCGGGGGAGAAGGCAGGGACGTCCAGGCACAGCACCAAGGCAGGATGTTGCAGGATAGAGGTTGCAGGAGTGTGGACGAGCGGAGCTCCTACTGCAGATGTCCTACTCCATTGCATCTCAGGCCACGCCCCATCAAAGGTTCATTTTAATACTTTTTGTGCAGCCAGTTCAAACTAGCTCTCACTGTCCTATAATATGGCTTATTTTCTGTGATGTCTGACACACTCATCCTCAAGGGAGTCTCATCTCTGCCTGCTGAAAGATGGTAACCTCTTTACGGAGCTGTATAAACACCTTTTCTCTTTTGTTCATTGACGGACACAGCATCTTCATCTTGACCTTTAGGGTTATAGCGTGCCTTTAGGAGAGGACTAGGCAGAACAAGTTAAAAACAGCACAGCACAGTACTGCCCAGGGGGCGGTCCTACTGGCTATAACCCCTCACACTGCATCCAGCAGCTCAGTTTTTTTCTTCTTCTGCCTAGTGTAGAAGCACCTGGCTCCCGGTGGGAATATTGGTCCTGGGAATTTTCTTTTTTCTGCATTTTTGATTCCTGTGATCTACAATCAACAGCCGGGCTGGGTGACAGGCTGGATAATGGCCGCCGGACTTCCAGAAAATGTCCGAAAGGAAAAAAACTGGCTGTAGCTAGTTAAAAATGGCCGCGGGGCGGCCTCCCCACATGGCACACACACCAAAACACCCCACCGTGGCCCAGAAACAGGGAAGAGGATGAGCGGACCCCCCCCCCCCCCCCCCAACGCAGCCCCCCGTCAGGACCCAGATGTGCTGGGTCGCCCACGACGTGCCCCGTCTGATCCAGGGGGGGGGGGCGGTGAGCTATATGCTCCGGGGCACACATATGACCGGGCTACTGCTGTCCGTGTCACAGTGTGCTGTTGCCGACAGCCACTCAGTAATGCTCGGGTGATGGGTCTATCCGTGGAATGCATCCAGCGTTCTCCACAGGAGGGCTTAGTATGGTTCCACCTGTCTCGGCAGGATGAAGCAGCTGAGCATTCCTTTGGAGGTCAACTAGGGGGTCTCTCGCGCTCCCTTTATTCTCTCCCTGTCCCTTCCCTACTCCCCATGCTATGGGCCACTGTGTGACTGGGCACATGGGGTGTGCGGTGCACCTACCTGGCCGGGGGGCTCTGGGTCCTGACGGGGGGCTGCGTTGGGGGGGGGGGGGGGGGTCCGCTCATCCTCTTCCCTGTTTCTGGGCCACGGTGGGGTGTTTTGGTGTGTGTGCCATGTGGGGAGGCCGCCCCGCGGCCATTTTTAACTAGCTACAGCCAGTTTTTTTCCTTTCGGACATTTTCTGGAAGTCCGGCGGCCATTTTCCCAGCGCCCTCCAGAGGTTTCTGCGATTTGCAGTCGGGGACAAGCACTAACAATTTGTAGCTCTCCCTTTTGGCCTGGCGTAGGCAGCGAGGGTCTTCACCAAGGGGCTAACCCCAATTCTGGCTTTTCTAAGGCAGCAAGAAATCGCAATCGTGTGTTACCTGGACAACCTCCTTCTGAGAGCAGCATCTGCCTCAGAATTAAGGGAGGATGTGGCAATCACCATGCAAACTCTTCGGGAGTTTGGTTGGGTACTGAACCTCCAGAAGTCGGTGTTAGTGCTCACTCAACACCTGGAGTACCTGAGCTTGCTTCTGGACTCCTCAGGTCAGAGTCTTTCTCCCTTTGGACAAGCTGCAGACTCTTCAAGCTGCGGTGAAGTTGTTGGTGGTCCCACAGGTTGTCGTCGCTGTGTTTTTTTTTGCATGCGAGTCCTGGGTCTCGTGGTAGCCACTTTCTAGATGGTACCGTATGCTCAATTCCACACTTGAGTCTTGCAAAAGGAGATCCTGTCCAAATGGGACAAATCCCCATTGTCCCTGGATTGTCAAATTCAGGTGAGCCAGCTAGTCAGGGACTCCCTGCTCTGGTGGCTAAGGTTGCCGGCCCTTCGGTCCGGGAAGTCGTTCCTTTCTCTTCATTGGACGATGATCACAATGGACGCCAGCTTGACCGGGTTGGGGGGGGGGGGGAGTTTTATGGCATACAGTCGGCCCAGGGTCAATGTGCTGGAGCTTCAGGCGATCAGGCGGTGCCTCTCTACATGGTCACAGAGGCTTCAGGGGTGTCCAGTCAGGATCCAATGGGGCAACATCATGGCAGTGATGCATGTCAATCATTGAGGACAAACAAGGAGCTCTACTGCAGCATTGGAGGTCGCTCACATCCTGCGGTGGGCAGAGCAGCACATGTACATTCTGGGGGTAGAAAACTGGCAAGCGGACTACCTAAGTCGTCAGATGCTGGATCGAGGGGAATGGTCGCTGCATCCAGATGTATTTTGGCTCCTTTGCACATCTGGGGTATGCCAGATGTGGATCTCCTAGCACATACTCAGTTTCCAGGATTCTGCTGTTTTTGCAGCGAGGAGTGGATCAGAAACTTGCCTTAAGCACCATTAAGGGGCAGATATCATCTTTTGGCTGTCTTCTTCTTCTTTTTTTTTTTTTTTCAGTGAACCTTGACGACTCATTCATTGGAGAGTTTGATGACATGTGGCCCCTCCGGTTCGACCACCGCTGCACACCCCAAAGAGGTTGCTTTGCATTCCTTGGATGTGGGCTGGGCTCTGTGGGTGTATCTGTCTGCTACAGCTCCTTTTCGGAGGTCGAACTCTCTGTTTGTATTGGTGGCTGGTCAGAAGAAGGGCCTGGCGGTCTCGTCGGCCACCATTTCTGGGTGGATCAGACAGATTGTGGTTCAGGCTTATGCCATAAGGGGGCGGGCGCCTCCCTTTCCTGTGTCGCAGCACATTCTACCAGCGCAATTGGTGCCTCTTGGGCTTTGCGACATCAAGCGTCTGTTTCTCAGGTGTGTAAGGGGGAGAAACAGACGCTTGGTCGTCTGTTCACACCTTCACTAAATTTTTCAAGGTTGATGTGAGCGCATCTTCAGATGCCTGCTTTGGCCGCAAGGTTTTGTAGGCGGCTGTTTAAGGTTGCAACCTCCTCCGTTGAGGAGCTCTGGTTGTTATGGGTGGGGTTATTTTCCTGCTGTTCCCACCCCTCATTTTTTTGACACCGCTTGGGGATGTCCCTAAGGTCAAGATGAGATGAATATGCTGTGTCCGTCAATGAACGAAAGAGAAAATTAGGATTTTTGTACTCACCGTAAAATCCTTTTCTCTGAAGTTCATTGATGGACACAGCACCCACCCCTCCTATTTTATGTTTGTACTGAGCTGCTGGATGCAGTGTGAGGGGTTATAGCTAGTAGGACCACCCCCTGGGTGGTACTGTGCAGTTTTTTTTGCTGTTTAACATGTTCTGCCTAGTCCTCTCCTAAAGGGGTGATATAACCCTAAGGTCATGATGAAGATGCTGTGTCCGTCAATGAACTTCAGAGAAAAGGATTTTACGGCGAGTACAAAAAATCCTATTTTTTTTCTCTCTAGTTCCCAATCCCATTTTTAGTACATGAAATGTATTGTTTCTACTGCAGACTGTATCTGTGTCATTCATTGCCATGCTGCAAATTCTCTCATTTTAACAGCCAGGCTATATACTTTAATTTCAGCCTTTATTTTATACTTCATGTAATATGCAGTGGATGATAGGAAATTAACATTTATTGTAGGATGCATAGCTGACATCTTTATAGAGATGAAATCTCATAAATACTTTGGTTGTTACTGACCCTGCAACCTTGTAGGATCTGTGATTTGGATATCTCAGGAGGGTGCAGGCAATCAAGGGTAGGTCACCCTTTCATAGGTGAGGAGTAAGGAAGTGACAGGGGGACTGCAACAAAAATAAGGTATCGCATAAATGCAAAAACAAAAATTACCGTATTGGTGTATAACATGCACCCCAAGTTTAGGAGGGAAGTTTAAGGGGAAAAAAAAAACTTACATTTAAATGCCCATCAATGCAGCCTTGTTGGTGCCATTGCAGCCTTGTCTGTGCCATTGCACCCTTGTCAGTGTTACTGGATGGATTTAAAATTGGCGCCACCAAGATCGCAGGGACTGGGCGGAGCGGAACGATCGCCGCCGAGATGCACATAGCCGAGTGTACTCTGCTAAGCTTGTCTCCACTCAGTCACGCCCAGTCCCGCCATTAGAACCTGTGTTATGTCCATCGTAGGGCGTGACTGAGCAGAGTCGAGCCTAGCCGAGTACACTCTGCTATGTGTATCTCGGCGGTGATCGCTCCGCTCACAGTCAGCGGAGATCGGCGTGATCGTCAGGGATCGGCGTAAAACATGCACCCACGAAGTTCCCCTGATTTTAAGGGGAAAAAAGTGTGTGTTATACGCTGATAAATACAGTATATGTGATTGCGTAAGAGGGAGTTAGAAGAATGTTAATGAGAAGATCTGTTGCTGTTGGCGTTGCACATATATGCAGCGTCACGGAAAGTGGGCCTTTTTCTAAGGTGGTGCTCATACTGAATATGCGCACCAGTGTTTGTGCTGGAATCATGCTCCCCAGCCCAGAGATCAACCTTTGACATCTGCAGGTCTCGTACTATTGATCCGGAGCCTTGACGTCGCTGTGAGAGCCTGTGATTGGCCATCGCTGTGATCACTGAGCAAAACCTGCCCCAGAAGAACTTATGTTTTTTTTTGGTGGTTATGGCAATGGCAAGAAGAGAGATTACCTTTTTTGACCAAATCAAGGCCCAATTTATGCTGAAAAACAAGTTACTTAAATACTCTATGTAGTAGTTTATATTATTTATAGTTTACCTAACGCATACAGAGTTGCAAACCTGCTTCAGTTCTTTATTGATTGTTTTAGAGCGCTTTTACTGTTTGTTGGGAATAGGTAAACAGTTTAATGCCCATAATCTGGAAACAGGTGTACGTTAAAGCGGGACTGTACTGCGGAAAAAAAATATTAAAAGCCAGCCGCTACAAATACTACAGCTGCTGACTTTTAATAAATGGACACTCGCCTGTCCTGGGGTCCAGCGATGCCGGCAGCCGAGGCTGATCTATCTCTCGGCTGCTGCCGCCACCATTCTAGGTGAGGGAATCAGGAAGTGAAGTGAATCGGCTTCACTTCCCGGTTCCCTACTGCGCATGTACGAGTGGCACAGCGCAATAGGAATTGTCCGCGCTGTCTCTGGGACCCGTGTGTGTCCCAGCAGACAGCGCGGCAGGACAGGAAATGGCATAGACTCCCATGGGAGTCTATACCCGGAAGTGGGTGTAAATACCTGTCTTTGACAGGTATCGGCACCCCCTCCCCCCTGAAAGGTGCCAATTGTGACACCGGAGGGGGGTAGGGTTCCGATCAGCGGAAGTTCCACATTAGGGTGGAACCCCGCTTTAAGGTGATTAATTTAATTGCTGTAATTGTCTCATTATTATCTGGATGTTATGTCTACCCTAAGAACTCCAAAGAACCTGTAGCAGCAATGTTTTGTAAAGGGTTGAACTAACAGGTTGGTTTCCTGATATACTGGTGGAGAGTATTGATTCCTGTGTAAATTGTGTATAAAATATTTGCCTTGTAAACCTAAAACTGATAATTTACTGGCTTTTTTTTTCATTTTGTATGCAGGATAATGTGGTGTGTCTCTCGCCAAAGCTAGCTCAAAGCCTTGGGAACATGAATCAAATCTGTGTGTGTGTTCGAGTAACAAGTACCATTCATCTGATAGATCCCAATACTCTGCAGAGTAAGTGTCACCTGAGAATGATGCTCTGTGATGTTCTGATGTGGCTGCGGTTCTTAAGTGTCGGTTCACACTAGTGCGATGCGAGAACCCTGCGAATCAACTGCAGGTTCCCGCATCTTACCTGACACGCACGGCAGTTCACACTGCCATATGCGATCTGATGGGGAGTGTCATTATATGTTAACGACACCCCCATTTCAGCTTGCATATCACACTGCGAACTGACAGTTCGGACATGAATCGGATCACATATGTGTGAACACACATGCGATCCGATTCTGGTCCGAACAAAAAAAGGGTCCTGTGCGTGTTTGGACCGAATGCGGTGCGATATCAGCCATACTATCTGTATGGCTGACATCGCACCCGCACAGACATCGCATGTAATGTGAACAGCAGTGCGCTGTGAATTACATGAGATGTCTGGCATCGCACAAGTGTGAACCGGCACTTATGGTGCTGTGACTGTTTTTTTTTTTTTTTTTTTTTTTTTTTCCCATACAGGAAAATAAAAAATTCAATATTCTAATAAAAAATGTATATTATGTTGAGAAAAAAAAAAAAAAATTATATAATTTATGTCACACTTAAATGATTCAGATCATCAACCAAATTTTAGTATTACACAAAGGTAACCTGAGTAAATACAAAACGCTGTTCTTAAAAGATGATTTTATTGAGAGGAAAAAAAATCTGTCCAAACCTGCCTGGCTATATGTGAAAAAGTAATTGCCAAAACCCCCCTTGCTAAATCATGAATGAAATCACTTGCACCACCCAGGCCTGATTACTGCCAGACTTGTTGAATCAAGAAATCACCTGAATAGAAGCTGGCTAAGATTTAAAAAAGCAACACATCATGCCACAATCTAAAGAAATTCAAGAACAGATGAACAACAAAGTAATTGACGTGTATCGGTCTGGAAAGCGTTGCAAAGCCATTTCTAAGGCTTTGAAACTCCAGTGAACCACGGTGAGAGCCAATATTCACAAATGGAGAAAATTTGCAACAATGGTGACTCTTCCCAGGAGTGGCAAGCATACCAAAATTACTCAGAGCTCACAGATGACTCACCGGGAGGTCATAAAAGATCAAACCTGGTCATACAAACTGTATGACTGAATTGGTTCTGATATCGCTGTTTTACTAATCTGACAGCTTATTTTTGTAAACAGGAAACCTTCATTTTATTTGAAAATATTAAAGATTCTAACTACCAGTAAGAATGAGTCCTTACATTTAAAGAGCAAATATCATTTCAGATCATCATGGCAGTGCCTGTTAGCGGGCATCCACTCACCTGCTGCCGCCACATCCCTCACCTTGTGTCACTGCTGCATCACCAGCTGTCCCATTAAAGTGAATGAGGCTGTCGGTGAGTCAACAGCGGGTCAGAGGAGGAGGCGCAGTGGGACAGAGATGACAGTTGCTTTTTATCTTTAAAACGTATGATTTAAATTGAGTGATTTAAATCAAGCCTTTTTACTAGTGATTTAAATCAAATCCACCCTGGGTATGACACTGCATTACTTTCACTGACAATTGCACAGTCATGCAATGCTGTACCCCAATAACATTTTGTAATTTTTTATTTTTTTTTTCCCCCACAAATAGAGCTTTCTTTGGTATTTAATCACTTGCTTACAGGGCACTTAAACCCCCCTCCTGCCCAGACCAATTTTCAGCTTTCAGCGCTGATGCACTTTGAATGACAATTGCGCGGTCATACAACGCTGTACCCAAATGACATTTTTATCATTTTTTTCCCACAAATAGAGCTTTCTTTTGGTGGTATTTAATTACAGCTGGGAGTTTTATTTTTTGCTAAACAAAAACAAAAAAAATGCAAAAAAAAAAAAAATCATGTTTAATAGTTTGTTATATAATTTTGCAAACAGGTCATTTTTCTCCTTCATTGAAGTGTGCTGATGAGGCGGCCCTGTGAGCACCGATGGGCTGCACTGGTGGGCACTGATAGGCATAGTTAAGGCGGCACTAATAGGCACAGATAAGGTGGCACCGATAGGCACAGATAAGGCGGCACTGATGCCCAAAGATGGGCACAGATAAGGTGGCACGGATGGGTGGCACTGATGGGTACTACTGATAGATGGGACTGATGGGTACTGATGGGCGGCACTGATGAGCTCTGGTAGATGACACTGATGGGCACGGATATGTGGCACTGTGGTGCAGCACTGTTGTTGAGGCAGATTGTGGGCACTGATGGGTGGCACTGTGGGCACTGATGGGGGGGCACTTTTTTTATTTCTGAGGTGGCACTGGCAGGGGGCAGGTGGGCACTGGTAAGCTGGCCGTGATCGGGACTGATGTTCCGATCACGGCCGCCGGTGATCTGCTCCTTTTTTTTTTTTTTTTTTTTTTTTTTTTTTTTTAACCACTTGAGGACCGCCGTATTGCCATTGTACGTCAGCACAATGGCACAGGCAGGCACAATCACGTACATCTACGTGATTGCCTTCCAGCGGGTGGGGGGTCCGATCGGACCCCCTCCCGCTGTTTACGGCGGTCCGATTCGGTCCAGGAGCGCTCCGTGATGAGGGGATGGCCGTTGGTTTTCGGCCACCCCCTCTGGATCGCTCCTGGCCAATGAGAAGCTTCCTCCCCTGTGTATTGTTTACACAGGAAGGAGGAAGTGATGTCATTCTCCTCGGGGCGGTCTTTTTGACCGGACTACGAGGAGAAGAGTAAAAGTAAGTGTGCACCAACACTACACTGACATGTAGGTACACACAGGCACACAAACCCCCCCCGATCCCCCCCCCGATCGCCCCCCGATACCCCCCCCCCCCCAGTCAGTGTCACTGATTGCATTGATCATTTCTTTACTGATCAATGCATTCAGTGTCAGTTGTGACAGTAAAAACTGTCAGGACAGTTAGTGTTAGGTCCAGGGTAGCCCCCTATCACCCCCCAATAAAGATTTAACCCCCTGATTGCCCCTAGAGTTAACCCTTTCACCCCCTTTTGCCAGTGTCACTAAGCGATCATTTTTCTGATCGCTGCATGTGTCGCTAGTGTCGCTAGGTAGCTAGTTATTTTTTTAGGTTCACCGCCAGGTTTTTATATCGCTAGGTACCCCGATATACTACCCAATAATGTTTTTAACCCCCTGATTGCCGCTAGTTAACCCTTTCACCCCCTTTTGCCAGTGTCACTAAGCGATCGTTTTTCTGATCGCTGCATTAGTGTCGCTACAGTCGCTAGGTAGCTAGTTATTTTTTTAGGTTCACCGCCAGGTTTTTATAGCGCTAGGTACCCCGATATACTACCCAATAATGTTTTTAACCCCCTGATTGCCGCTAGTTAACCCTTTCACCCCCTTTTGCCAGTGTCACTAAGCGATCGTTTTTCTGATCGCTGCATTAGTGTCGCTACAGTCGCTAGGTAGCTAGTTATTTTTTTAGGTTCACCGCCAGGTTTTTATAGCGCTAGGTACCCCGATATACTACCCAATAATGGTTTTAACCCCCTGATTTCCGCTAGTTAACCCTTTCACCCCCTTTTGCCAGTGTCACTAAGCGATCATTTTTCTGATCGCTGCATGTGTCGCTAGTGTCGCTAGGTAGCTAGTTATTTTTTTAGGTTCACCGCCAGGTTTTTATATCGCTAGGTACCCCGATATACTACTCAATAATGTTTTTAACCCCCTGATTGCCGCTAGTTAACCCTTTCACCCCCTTTTGCCAGTGTCACTAAGCGATCATTTTTCTGATCGCTGCATGTGTCGCTAGGTAGCTAGTTATTTTTTTAGGTTCACCGCCAGGTTTTTATATCGCTAGGTACCCCGATATACTACCCAATAATGGTTTTAACCCCCTGATTGCCGCTAGTTAACCCTTTCACCCCCTTTTGCCAGTGTCACTAAGCGATCGTTTTTCTGATCGCTGCATTAGTGTCGCTACAGTCGCTAGGTAGCTAGTTATTTTTTTAGGTTCACCGCCAGGTTTTTATAGCGCTAGGTACCCCGATATACTACCCAATAATGGTTTTAACCCCCTGATTGCTGCTAGTTAACCCTTTCACCCCCTTTCACCAGCGATCACAGTATAAGTGTCACTGGTGACGCTGGTTAGCCAGTTAGTTATTTAGGTTCCCCGTCAGGTTTTTATATAGCGCCAGGGACCCCCATATACTACCTAATAAAAATTTGAACCCCCTGATTGCCCCTAGTTAACCCTTTCACCACTGATCACCGTATAAGTGTTACGGGTGACTCTGGTTAGTTTGTTTTTTATAGCATTTTATATTCAAATCCGGAAGGCAGTGCTTGGTTTTCGGGGTCCCGTACGTGGCTAGGCTCCCAAAAAGTCCCCCACATGTGGTATCCCCGTACTCGGGAGAAGCAGCAGAATTTATTTTGGGGTGTAATTTGACTTCTGCCCATAGCATGTGTGAGCAATATATCATTTAGTGACAACTTTGTGCAAAAAAAAAAAAAGTTTGTAATATTCCCGCAACTTTTGGCAAAATATAAAATATTCCATGGACTCAACATGCCTCTCAGTAAATAGCTTGGGGTGTCTACTTTCCAAAATGGGGTCATTTTGGGGGGTTTTGTGCTATTTTGGCATTTTATGGCCTTCGAAACTGTGATAGGTAGTGAGGAGTTAAATCAAAAATTTGCACCCTTAGAAATCCTGAAGGTGGTGATTGGTTTTCGGGGTGCCGTGCGCGACTAGACTCCCAAAAAGTCCCACACATGTGGTATCCCCGTACTCGGGAGAAGCAGCAGAATGTATTTTGGGGTGTCATTTCACATATGCCCATAGCATGTGTGAGCAATATATCATTTAGTGACAACTTGGTGCAAAAAAAAAAAAGTTTGTAATATTCCCGCAACTTGTGGCAAAATATAAAATATTCCATGGACTCAACATGCCTCTCAGTAAATAGCTTGGGGTGTCTACTTTCCAAAATGGGGTCATTTTGGGGGGTTTTGTGCTATTTTGGCATTTTATGGCCTTCGAAACTGTGATAGGTAGTGAGGAGTTAAATCAAAAATTTGCACCCTTAGAAATCCTGAAGGTGGTGATTGGATTTCGGGGTGCCGTGCGCGACTAGACTCCCAAAAAGTCCCACACACGTGGTATCGCCATACTCGGGAGAAGTAGCGGAATATATTTTGGGGTGCAATTCCACATATAATCATGGCATGTGTGAGCAATATATCATTTAGTGACAACTTTTTGTAAAAAAAAATTTTTTTTTTTTTTTTTTTTGTCATTATTCAATCCCTTAGGACAAAAAAAATAAATATTCAATGGGCTCAACATACCCATCAGCAATTTCCTTGGGGTGTCTACTTTCCAAAATGGGGTCATTTGGGGGGGATTTGTACTGCCCTGCCATTTTAGCACCTCAAGAAATGAGATCGGCAGTCATAAATTAAAAGCTGTGTAAATTCCAGAAAATGTACTCTAGTTTGTAGACGCTATAACTTTTGCGCAAACCAAAAAATATACGCTTATTGATATTTTTTTTACTAAAGACATGTGGCTGAATAAATTTTGCCCTCAATGTATGACTAAAATTTAGTTTATTCGATTTTTCTTATAACAAAAAGAAGAAAATATCTTTTTTTTTCAAAATTTTCGCTCTTTTTCCATTTATATCGCAAAAAAAAAAAATCGCAGAGGCAATCAAATACCATCAAAAGAAAGCTCTATTTGTGGGAAGAAAAGGACGCAAATTTCGTTTGGGTGCAATATTGCATGACCGCGCAATTACCAGTTAAAGCAGCGCAGTGCGAAATTGCAAAAAGACCTCTGGTCCTTAAGGTGTTTATTGGTCCGGAGCTGAAGTGGTTAAATAGGAAAAATAGCCGATTACTGGCTCCGTTGTATCACATGATCAGCTGTCATTGGCTGACAGCTGATCACGTGGTAAGGAGTCGGGATCGACCCCTTGCTCCGATCCGTGATCAGACGAGTCTTATAGACTCGCTGATCACAGAGCGCGCCCCTCAGGGGGCGCGCAGGCCGCTCGTGCATGGGACGACGTCAATAGACGTTGTACCGGCAAAGGAGGTTCGCGCTGTAGCCGTCATTAGTGCGGATCCCTAGTGGTTAATCACCACTGCATTTATTTTTATTTTTTGTGCTATGACAAAAAATAAGGAATTACAAGATGATTTTGAACAAAAAACATTTATTATTTTCTGCTATATAACAGCAGTCACCAACCTTTTTTGGCACCGGGGACCGCCTGCATAGAAGAAAATTATGCCAAGGACTGGGGGAGGTGGGTCACGTGGGGGCTAAACTATTTTTCACGGGCAATGTCTGGTGTTTGCGCTTCAATCCTCATGGCACCATGCTTGATATGGTGTCAGGGTAATTGAAGC
Organism: Lithobates pipiens; assembly: GCF_037356315.1. Lineage (NCBI taxonomy): Eukaryota > Metazoa > Chordata > Amphibia > Anura > Ranidae > Lithobates > Lithobates pipiens. The sequence goes on along the minus strand of NW_027507758.1, from coordinate 428,578,383 downwards.
ACATTATTTCTATTATTGCATTATGGTAATTAGTTCAACTCACAATAATGCAGAATCAGTGGGCGCCCTGAACGTGTCACTTGCCATGTCACCTTCCACCAAATGCGGAATGTCACTTGCCATGCCACCTGCCACATAGCCTGTCACCAGGTGTAGAATGTCCCTTACCACGCTACCTGCCACCACTGAATTGGTGGCAGCACTGGTCCATTTAGGACAGAGGCAGGCCTCTGTGCAGTGGTGGGTTCCAAATGCGCCTTCGCCTCACCCCATTCAGAATAGCAGCAGCGGTCCTGGCTGTAGAATGGAGAAAAATATGGAGGTTGTCAGTGCTCATTCTGAAAATGGCAGGTGTCTGGCTGCCATGGTGGCCTGAACCCCTCCAAATGTAGATCTGAAGCTGTGCAGTCACTGGCTACACGCTGCTCCCTGCTCCCTGCTCCCAGGCAAGAAGGATTGGACCCCGGGGACAGCCAGGCACTCAGCATTTTCAGGGTGATCACTGACAGACATCCAGCAAGCACTGTCAGTGGAGCGCCCCTTGTGGTATGTCAGGCAGACAGCTGAACTACAAGTCTCAGCACACCCCACCTTTACTCCCACACACAGCTCACCTGTCACTTTTGACCTCACATCTCTATGGGATGGAATAATTGGGGGGAGTTTGGGACATTAAATGAAGCATACAGTATGTAATTCCATCCCTGGTTCAGGTATAAGAAAAAGGAAAGTGGGACTTCAAATGAGGCTGTTGTTTTGTGGGGGTAAAATAATTAGAAAATATACTTAATTACCATATTGTGTGTGTATATGTATATAATATAAACATTTTGAACCTTTTCTACTATTAGCATTGTTGTTTTGTATTGTCAGACTCTATGCCAATTACCTGTAAATATATTTTCTAATTATTTCACCCCCACAAATCAATAGCCCCATATAAAGTCCCACCTTCCTGTTCTTATACCGTCTCTGTGGGTTCACCTCTCTGGATGTAGCAGGGTGTCTCCCTCCTCATGTTGCAGCCGGTCTCACCTGGCAGAGGGATGATCCGGGACTCCTTTGGCTGGCTCTGTCCTCAGCCATTCCTGATTAGCTGTCCGGGGAGGGGGAGAATCTGTGCCACTGAACAAGGAGAGCTCTATGCTCAGTTTTCTCACTGCGAGGAGCCGCAGGAGAGCACTCATGTGGGGTGGGCAGTGAGAGATGTCACCTCTGCTTGCCTGCCCGCTTGCTTCTTCCATCCACCCAGCTCTTTCATGCTGGCCGGCTGCAAAAAGGCCACAGCCCAGGGGTTGACAACAAAAATGTAGGTAAAAAAAAATATATATATATATATATATATATATATATATTCATGGCCAGATCAGGTGACACGCCCTTAAGTTTGTGCGCACTGTCCTGGCTTCCTATCCTTCTCTGTTAAAATATAAACCATCCATGCTGAATAACTATTTTAGATTTAAAGAATATGTAAACCGAAGATTTCATATTCCTGATATGTGCCTGCTGTACATATACTTGTATGAAAAATGATCCTGCTCTCTTTTTTGTATTGTTTTATTTGTGTGAAATACCTGGTGTTCCTGCCAGTCCCTCTGCTTTCCTATTAAAAAAACTGGCCACAGTAAGCAGCAGACCACAGCATGGTCAGTTCTCTGTCTGTTTTGGGAACTCAGCCTACTTTCCAATGATCAGACTTGGCCTGACACCCCTTGCACAGCCATCCACTGGAAAGGCCAGTGTACTGCTGTTTTTATTCACCCAGCTCTTATACGGCTGATTATGGAACTGTGATCATTGCACAGAGCAGGTAAGTATAACATGTATTTTCTTTTTTTTTTCTTTACCTTTTAGAATTTTATGTAGTGACTACATGGTTGCATTTTACTTGGTGTTTTTCTTATCTTCCTTGAGTTCAGCTTTAAAATGTCTTCAGTACTGCATGGATATCAGTGCTGTTACATTAAAGTGATTGTAATTTATATATATATATATATATATATATATATATATATATATATATATATATATATATATATATATATATATATATATTTCTTTTTAAAATAACAAACATGTTATACTTGCCTGCTTTGTGGCAGAGTTTTGCACAGCGCAGCCCCAATCCTCCTTTTCAGGGGTTCCCCGGCTGGGCTCCTGGCTCCTCCTTTTTATCAGATGCCCCCACAGAGATCCGCTTTCCATGGGGGTATCCATGCGGGCGTGCTCACGAGTCCTACTGCTGCATCCCATTGACACAGACCGCAGGACTCGGTCACCACAGTCACCCGCTCTTGTGTCACTGGATTTGATTGACAGCAGCGGGAGCCAATGGCTATCAATCTATCCAATGAGGACAGAGACAGTGGCCGGAGCTGCTGGGCTCATGCTCATCACTGGAACGGATGGGATCAGGTAAGAAAAAAGGGGGCAGCTGCAGCACAGGTTTTTCACCTTAATACATTAAGGTGAAAAAACTGGAGACTTTATAAATAACACGGTAAAGAGGTTGTATACTGTTGGAAAGTTCTTTCACTTGTCAACCTGCTGTGGTAGTCCCCCATATTGTGCCCTGGTTTTTAGTCAAATCAAAAATGGCTACATTTTTGCATTGGATTTGATCAAATCGCTGCCTCTCTTCCTTCAATAAAACCGTTCATATTGCCCAAAAAAATGTCCTCTACATGGTTGCTTTGCATTGCTACACAATGATTGGTCAGTGCTACGCGTTGTACGGTGCGTTTCAGACTGATTCAAGACAAGATACTCTATGTGGCTGGTATACTTTCTCAGTGGTGGTAATTGAGTATCAGAGTAATTACTCTAAGCCATAGAGGACACTGTCTAGTGAATAATCTAGAAATATACAGTTTACATTTTATTTAGTGTAACACAAATATTTAAAAATGCTATGTGTATTCATGGCTAGCTCTCCCACTCATTTGATTAGGTTGTCAGATATTTGCCTTCAGTGCCACCTGCATGTGAAATACTGGTATTACAAATCACAGATTCCCTAGTTCACTCCAATAACTCCATGCTATACACTTCATTATTTATTCCCAATGCAAGTTGAAGAAAGAATGTTTCCCACAGTGGCATATCTTTTTGTCACATTTTTTTTTTGCTAATCTGACAGCATTTCACCATTGTTTATGCTTCACATTGACATTACTGCTTGTGTCAACGTTAAAGAATATGTCAATCCAGAATTTTATATTCTTGATATGTGCCTGCTGAATCATGTACTTGAAAATGTATCCTGTTCTCTTTGTGAAATAAATGGTGTGCCTACCAGTCACTCTGCTTTCCTATTTAAAACTGACCACACTTGATCTAAGGCAGGAGTCTCAAACTGGCGTGAAACATTGCAAGGCTGAAAGTTACAAGCATGACTCCCACAGACAGGGGCATGATGGGACTTGTAGTTTTGCTGAATTTTTGATGGAGGGCTGCCAGACCCCTGACCTAAGGTGTGTGCGGTGATCCTTGGTTTTGCAGACATTTCCCTGGAAAATGATCCCGCTGCACGTCTGCTACACCTTAGCACCTTTATCATGGTGGAAATATTGTACATCTCTGGTAATACTTACTATATGCCGCGGCGCCCTGTATCCAACTTCCAACTTGAAATCAGAACAGACTCCTTCAATTAGCCAATGGATCAAAGCAGTAAACAATATTACCACTATGGGAGACTTCACTATGTCCCTGTGCCACCATGATGAATGATGAAAGACATGGTTCTATTGGACACAGTTCCAATACTCCATAATGTACAAAGATCTCCTGGCATCAGACCCCTCCTTGAAAGTGATCTCGAGGGTTGGTGACCACCTCTCCCCTTTCCCACAAACCCCCTCCCCCTTTCTTTGGTTTGTTTTCTAGCTGTGCTGAGAACTCAGCCTGCTCTCCTCCAATGATGAGACTTGTCCTGACATGCCTGCACAGACATTCACTGGGAAGACCGGTATACTTGTGTTCTGCTCCCCAGCTCTCTGAGATATATAATATAACATTTTTTTTTTGTACGTATACAAAAATGTCTTGGCCTTCATTTCTATTTTAAATGAAATGGGTTGTTTTAGAAGGTGAGGACTCGCATATATTTTAAAGTGGTTGTAAAGGTTCAAGATTTTTTTACCTTCATACATTCTACACATGAAGGTAAAAACCTTCTGTGTGCTGCTCCCCCTAATACTTGAGCTCTATCTCGATCCAGCGATGGGCATGAGAGCAGTGACTCTCCCTGGTCTCTTCTTCCTCATTGGCTTCTGCTACTGTCAATCACAGCCAGTGAGCCAATGAGAGAGTGGGAACGGGGCTGAGCAGCACTCCTTGTGTGAACGAACAGCTTGCTATGGGGGCACTCGGCAGGAGGGAGGGGCCAGGAGTGCCGGCGGGGGACCCCAGAATAAGAGGACCAGGGCTGCCCTTTGCATAACCACTGCACAGAGCAGATAAGTATGACCTGTTTGTCAATAAAGGCACATTTTGTTTTTTTTTTCTTTTCTATCGCTTTAAATTGGTAGACAAGTAGTGTTTGTGGTGAAATAGGATAAAATGCATTATTAACAAAGAGCAACTGAAATGCCTGTCTGTAAATAGGCCTTCTGAGTGCTACTTCTAGAACAAGATGAGCAGCAACAAAAACAGATTGGCTTGGGATGAAGGGGCATTGAGGGTTTATTACACACATGGGTTCAATTTTATTGTTTTTAAAAGGCCTAATTTGTGACTTCTTTCTTGAATACATTAGACTTGACAACCCAAATTTTTATTGCTGTAATAAAGAGAGGATAAGTGGCTTCACCTCTTGCCTGAAAATGAACCTTCTCTAGCTTATTCTAGCAAATTCAGAATAAAGTCTAAGCGAATTTCAGGGCCGGTTTCCATGGAATGTACAACGCTTTGATTTTCAGTGCTTTCATGTTTATCAAAGCTGAAGGGAAATGTGGGCACATATTTAAGTTTTGTTAGTATTTCTCCTAAAGTCATTTTGATGTTTCCATATTTTTGTTATATTCAATAGAAAGAATTTTAGCTTACCCATAGAAGCAGCTGTCATCGGGTCCATATTTTGTTTGCTGCTACACAGCTGTTCAGATAGCAGATCACCCACATAAAGACTGCATTACTTTCAATGACTCATAGACTTGCATTGTAGAAGAAGGAGCAGTAAAATGCAACTGCTGTGTAGCACTGAGAGCAGAAATGGTGCTTTGTATGTTTTTGTAATGAGCAAACGTGGATTTCTGCCACCATATCAACTTGTGTATATAAACACACAAGATTTAGAACATTAACACATAAGGATAAGATTTAAATCAAGATGATCTCTTCTATATGTATATAACGAAAACAATTTTTTTTTCTCCTTTTATAGTTACAGAAGTTGATGGGAACACATATTGGAGACATCCGTTTAACAGCTTGTTTCATCCTAAACAACTAGAGGAGTTCATTGTGATGGACATAGATATTGTCAGAGACCGGAAACAAGGAGCAGGCGCTGGAATGAGATCAAATAAGGTATAACTCCACACTTCTTCCCCCCCCCCCAGCAAGCTTGGTCATGGCCCAACACCCTGTTTATGTGAACTGTGTTATATGCCAGTGGATCTCAACCACTAGGTTCTAACTCCCTTCTGCCATTCTGTGCACTCTTGGAACACTCAACACTTGCCTTGAGAAATTACAGCTTAAAGAGTAGTTCCAGACCGTGCTGTGTTATACAAATTTACATTGTTCCTGCTTAACCACTGTAACTATGTATATCCCCTTGGAAGCTGCAAATCTGTGAAATAGACACTGCTACTTCAGTGATCCTCCACTTTCTGGGTCCTGTATCCAACGACTGCACTTTTGCTTACTTGAACACAGGAGGTCAGCCTATTGACACGAGTGGCATTCAGAGAATTCTTTGCATTTTCAGAATAAAGCTTTCTCTGATGGACAAGGCGGAAAGGTGGGGAGGTGGCATCACAATTTCTCCCTTGTCCAATCAGAGAACACTTTGCATTCATTCAAAAATGCACGGGACCCAGAAGCAAGTGCAACTGCCATGGGAATTGGTCAGGTATGGTATACACCTAGTTGGGTTGATCCAAGCTGGACCGATGTATAATAAAGCCATACCTGGAATTCTTCTTTAAATTATTGAAGTACACTCACCGGCCACTTTATTAGGTACACCCGTTCAATTGCTTGGTAACACAAATTGCTAACTAGCCAATCACATGGCAGCAACTCAATGTGTTTAGACATCTAGATGTAGTAAAGACCACTTGCTAAAGTTCAAACAGAGCATCATAATGGGGAAGAAAGGGGATTTAAGTGACTTTGAATGTGGTATGGTTGTTGGTGCCAGACAGGCTGGTCAAAGTATTCCAAAAACTGCTGATCTACTGGGATTTTCATGCATAACCATCTCTATAGTTCACATAGAGTAGTCCGAAAAAGAGAAAATATCCAGTGAGCAGCAGTTGTGTGGATGAAAATGCCTGGTTGATGCAGAAGATAATGGGCAGACTGGTTGGAGATGATAGAAAGGCAGCAGTAACTGTTTTCTTACCCTTTTCCTGCACTCACATTGTGCTAATGTAACTTGCCCTGCACCTCCTCATCTGATTACTTATTGGGTAATGGCACCAAATGCATTGAGGTTCTGTCACAATTGGTTTACAGTACAATGCACACATTTGCTGCCTGTTTGCAGTATACCCTCATAGACTTCTATGGAGCTTGGAGAGTAGTTAATTTTGTTCATATAGTCACAGAAAAATATATAATTTCCTTTTCCATTTTCTTTTTACACAGCATACTCTTGCTGAAGTTTGGGTTCAAAAAACTTCTGAGCTGAACACGAGCCAACAGTACCACTGTCGGACACACTTGGGACATCTGCTGAATCATGGGGACTTGGTCCAGGGGTATGCTATCCTTTTTTTGTGTATATGATGTACATATATGACTAGATAGAAATTCTGGAATTATTGACTGTTTGTATAATGCTGGAAGAGATGAGACAAACTACAATCAATTATTATTGCTTAAATACTTACCTACTCTGTGCAATGGTTTTGGACAAAGGAGCCTCTTTTTGGGTCCCCCGCCGGTTTTCCTGACTCCGCTCCCCACTGAGTGTCCCCCATAGGAAGACACTTCCCGTTGGGACACTCATGCAGGCCCGCTTCCAAGCCGAGCTGTTCGCGTCTGTTTAGACACACAACCCAGCTCAGCTTTGCCGCTCCGTCTCTGCTCATAGGTTTTGTCTGAGAGCAGCAGGAGCCAATGACTCCTGCTGCTCTCAGCCAAGCCTATGAGAGACGGGAGAGGGTAGAAGAGCTGCTGCAGTGTGCACAACACTGGACTGAGATCAGGCTCAGGTGAAATATTTTTGACGGGGTTGTGTTGCTGCGAGGGGAGTTGCACTAGGGTAAAAGACCCTTTACCTTTACAACCACTTATGTGAAACAGCACCCTTAAAACAACCCATTCAGTTTAAAATGGGAAATGAAAGGCATTTTTAAAACATTTGTGTATACATCTAAAAAACTAATATATATATATATATATATATATATATATATATATATATCTCTTTGTGTGTGTGTGTATAATATATCTCTCCTCTGTCCAAAGAGTTGGGGAAGGAGAAACACCAGACACTGGTCTTTCCAGTGAATGTTTGTGCAGTGTGATCATTGGAGGAGGACAGACTGAGTTCCCAGATCAGCCGTAAAACTGACCATACTGTGCTCTCATGCTTAGTGTGGTCAGTTTATTTCTAGAAAGCATAGGGACTTGCAGGAAAACCCAGGGAATTCACACAAAGGAAGCAATACCAAGAGAACAGGATACTTTTTCATACAAGTGCGTGGTACAGCAGACCCATATCAGGAATATGAAATGTTGGGTTTACGTTTTTAAAATTCTTTTTTTTTCTTTTTATTCTTTAAATTGCACTGTAAAAAATGATTGGAAGCAAGTTATACTCTTGTAAAGGTTTTACCAATATATTCTGCCTCCTTACACATGAAAGATTCTTCATACACCTTATTAGGGATAGTAACCTTTTCAGCTTTTGCCATTATTCCCCTATGAATAGTTTCCCCTATGAATAGCTTTTTCCACATGGAGTCAATTCGATCAGTGGTCTCCATTCTATAAGGTAGAGAACTGCTCTAGTGTCATTCGACATCAAGGATGCTTACCTCCATGTACCTATTTTTCCTGCTTACAAGAAATATCTATGCTTTGTAGAGATTATTTGGTCCAAACTTCCCAGTGACACCTTAATGGTATAGGCACCTCATCCCCTAATAAATCTGAAATAGCATATATAAAAGGGACGGGGGAATGAAACGGGGGATTTTTCAACGGTGCAGCTTATAAGAAAGTGATAGCAAAGATGTATTAAAAATTCATATAGTTTTATTCAAAAGTATTAAAAATAGATTAAGTAGACAATAATATCAGATACAAAAATGTACAGAGGTCACTGAGTACATAGCTATTGGGTTTTGGGGATCCCAAGAATAATTGTTGATAAGGTGATCGCACTTCTTCCCAACATGTTTCGCACTGAGCTTCTTCAGGGGAATGTGCAACTAACAATAACATAAAGAAAATAATTTTTTATATTTGAAAACAACGATACACTGTAAAGTACATGTCATAATATATTGAAAAATACATAATTTTTACACAATCACAAATAATCCCAATGTGCGCTTAGTCCAATACGGCAGTGCTTACCCTGATCAAAAAATACACCGCAACCCCGGATCCGGCAAAAGATGGAAAGAAATTGTTTAAGCCCGACAAGCCAGATCAGAGGCCACCCAGCTCAATGGAGGACATAGATGAGGGTAAGCCAACGCAAAAAAAATGCATAAAATAGAAAAGAAAAATAAATAAAACTAAAACGTTTTAAATTTATATGAGATAAAATTTACTGTATAATAATCATTATAATGCCCTCAGTTATATGAGGGAATTGGGGCATAAGCCTCCATATCAATAGAATATATAGTATTAATTGTAATAGTTAAAGATAGATGGTGAATGATGACAAAATTAGATAGTAATTGAACAAACATTAAACCTTTGTTATCAATTAAAACCTGATTTGAATTTGGAACTAAAAATAAAAATTATATAAAAATATAAATAAATACTTATACCTTCAGGAATAGAGGAAGATTGGAATGTATTACAATGTATCAATATAGATACAATAAATGTGAGAGATCACAGCAAATTAACCAATTCGATACACAGCTTATACAAGCTAGTGAGTGCAGCGCTTTGCTGCCCCTGAATAGCTGCTATACCTAGAAACAAATAAAGAAAATATAAGTGGAAGTGTTTAGGGAAAGTATAATGTATTAAAGTGTAGTGAAAAATGAATATAGGTTACCAAAAAGTGAAGATCCGACATTGCGGCGGTGCCCGTATCCTGCCTCTAGCTAGTGTATCCCTGAACTGCGCTGCTTATAACTCCCCCATCCATCGAGCCGGCGTCTTACGTCACCGGCTCGATGCGGACATCCAAGGGAGGGTAATGTGCATGCGCGGAGCCCATCGCGCCGACGTGCAGACTACAATCCCCATGATTCCGCGGTGCTGATGAATGGAATCAGCGTAGATGGTTGCCAGTGAATGCTGGCGACGGAGACAGGGCTGTGTCAAATCTCCGCCCCTAGGGGGGAGCCGGCACAGATGCAGGCTAATCGGCGAACACATGGGCTTCTATCCCACAGGGGAATCACATTTACACACCCACCCAAAAACGGGCGCCCCGAGGATAATCTACGCACGGGGCGCCCTGGGTGTCCGTATGTCCCCGCATACTAGTGCCGGGAGGCAAAGAGATCCGCTCAAGCGCCACAATCTGATCCAATCCCAAAGTGCAGTGCGGGAGAGCAGCAAGACACCTCTATGTGGATGGGAGTCATAGAGAGCAACAGAGATCCCTGCAATGCTCACCATGAATCCCATTATTAGACCAAGCAACATGGAACTGCAAAACCAACTGTACATTACTACTATTCATACATGATATAAACAAATAAAGAAAATTAATTTGTGTAAAAAAAAAAAAAAAAAAAAACGGAAACCTGGTATTTATCATTCTTTTGACCCAATTGGATTTGCTTTACAGCTTTGGCTCACATACCTCTAAACTCGCGAGGTGGCTCGGTGGACAAGTTTCTTTTACAAACCGAAGCCAAATGGATTTTTACCTTAAAAGCCACCCAGTATCCGGGGTTTAATGAAAATATTAGTTATAGATCCTTTTTATAACTCTGTTCTCTGACCCGTTCTGTGGATCTCCCTGCCTCCGCTCTGGGCCCCCGTGGTATTTGGGATTGAGAGGAGAGAGAATTTTTCTTTTTCCTTTTCCCCCCCCCCCCCCCCAATGTTTGTTTTTTTTTTTTTTTTTTTTTTTTTACCACCTGCAAAGCAAAAGGCATAATGAGCTAGTATGCACCGCATACTAGCTCATTATGAAATACTTACCTTAGAACGAGGCCCCGACATCTGGCCCGATCCACGCCGAGGGAGCTGACATGCTTCCTTGGCGTTTCTTCCGGGTATCGCGGCTCCGGCGCTGTGAGTGGTCGGAGCCACGATATCGTCACTCCCGCGCATGCGCGCGGGAGATTTCATCCCGGCTGGTCGGCCACTGCCGGATTTTCAGCCGAGAATCCCCCTTGCGCCGCTGCAGTCAGCGGTGCATACCGAGGGGAATATCTCCAAAACCGTACAGGTTTAGGAGATCATTTTTTTTTTTTACCTACAGGTAAGCCTTATTATAGGCTTTCCTGAAGGTAAAAGTGAAAAATAAGAATGCATTAGAAAATAAAAACTGCCTTTTTACAGATGCTTTAAAAAGGGTCCCTGCCTTACTCTTAGATTTACCCATTTACTTATGGTTAATGTTTGTTAATGCTAAATGTTTTATTCTATGTGGGTGTGTTTTACTATAGCCTGTTTATTTTAGAATTTCCTTAGTGTTCCTGGGTGATCTTGCCAGTCCTTGTGGATGGCTGTTGGAAATTATAAAAACAAAATCGCAAATTACAGGGGTTCCCACACATTTTGTCCGTCGTAAAAAAATAAAAAAATAAAAATAAAAAAAAACCTCAAAAACCATCATTTTATAATCCAGGCCCTTTGTCTTTAGAAATGATGTAATGTTCTGAGTAATTTTTTTTTAGGGAAAAAAAAAATACAGATAAATGGGATGCTTAACCAGTGGGCAAGCTTTCTATGGTGTAGTTTTTAACTGTGTTAGTACACTTCTTGAGCCCTTGGCTCTGATTTATTCAGCCTGGCATGCAAAGTAATTGCTTGGGGGGTCTGTTCTAGTCAAATCAGAAGTTTTTTAGGTTTCTGAAGTGTTTTGTCCATCAGTGGTTAAGTAGTGTTTGTTTGGCCTTGATGAAGCAGACATTTAAGTCTGACAATTGACATTATGAGCCTGATCTGACCTAAAAGAAGCAGACTTTAAACTATACATATTAGAGATTTGAAGAGCAGCATCTCGCTGTAAGCCCAGCTTAGTGGACATGCCAGTGACATTTGTAAATAAAACCTTTCTGTCGGTGACATCGGCACTTTCTTGTCTATGCAATGCAAGCAGATCATGGCTGTTGGGAGGGGACGGCAGAGTGCTGCACATAGCTTCTTGAAAATATTTCAGCCCTCTGGTGCACATACGTTTACCTGCACCAAAAATGCAAAATTATAAACAGGGATGGAAGTTTTTGTTTGGAGCTTGAAACCGGCAGGAAAATCTCTTGTGATCTTCAGCTATGTCACTAATAAAAATGTAATTTTCAAATTTTCAGAATATACTGTATATGGGCCATTCAACCAATAAACAAAAATCTTGATTTAATGTGCATCTCTTTTTTTTTCCAGAGCCCCTTTATAAATGGCACACATATTTTTGATAGTTCAGTTCAAGCAGTTGTTGCAGTATGACATTCTTCTTGGTCTATCGATAGCAGCAACATTTTAAAATAATTGCTAACTGTGTTTTGTGCTGAAAAAACAGTCGTATTGCTTCATATAGAACACATTCTGTGATCTGCTATGCAAAACGACTGTTTACCTACAGTAAACTCCATAGGGCATATTCGTATTTTATTTTAGAACAGTTTGTGTGCCCTGTAGTGCTGGCTGTCATGTCTGTTCCTGAGCAGTTTGTTATTTGGAGTGCTCAGAGACTCTGTTCCCATTGGAGTGTGTGTGGGTGTACTGCTAAATTACACACACCTCCCAGGCATCCCAGCACTGCTTTTCCCTAATGATCTGCTTTGTTCAGCTACTTGCAGATAATACTAAGCTTAGCAGAATAAGTTTTCCAAGTTTAAAGTTGTCGGTATTGTTTGTGTTTCTGATACCTCATATGGTATTGTAAATCCTTTTCTTTTTCTCTTTTTTTTTGCAAATCCTTTCTTTTAGATTTGATCTGGCAAACTGTAATTTAAATGATGAGTTTATTAACAAGATGAACCCCCATAACATTCCTGATGTGGTAAGTCAAGTTCTTTCCCCTAGATGGCGCACTCAGCTTATAAATACATGATCTGCAGATTTAGCTATGACTCTTAAGAACGCTTCTCTAAACCTATGGATTCTAATAAAAGTGCTAGCTATATTTTATAGATAAAACCTGGTACAAACTTTGTCTCCCTTTGGTTTAAGACGGTGATGGTCAGATTTTCTGATACGAGGGCCTCAAATGCGGCCCCCAACAGGACTGCACAAAAATTGAGAATATAGCACACAACAGTATAGTCAGACTGTGGACACGATGCAGAAGATAGAGACTGTGGAGATGATACAGGAGCTCATCAGGGACTGCGGACATGCCACAGGGGAGGGTGAGAGACTGCGGACATGCTGCAGGGGAGGGTTAGAGACTGCGGACATGCCTCAGGGGAGGGTGAGAGACTGCGGACATACCGCAGGGGTTATTGGAAGACTAGAAATCACTACTATAACAGAGAAAATAGATAAACCAGATTAGTGTCTGCAGGGGCCCTAAGGGGCAACATGCTGTGGGGGACCAGTGTAGCAGTGCACAGGATCAGGTAAGTAAATTTTAATTTTCCTGAACGAACACCCCCCCCCCCCCCATTCCTAAATGAGCATTTAACCCTTGCAGTGCAACTGCAGTTTTCTCTAGTTTAGCATTAAATATGATGGGGTTTTTTTTTATGACCCAGAAAGATGTCCATTCAGGGTAAAGTGGTGAATTATTTTGTAAAAAAATAAAAAAAACTTCTATCCAAACATACCTTCCACCACTATATTTCTTGGTCTAAAAGTTGACACAGTTGCATATAGTTACATAGTAGGTGAGGTTGAAAAAGACACAAGTCCATCAAGTCCAACCTATGTGTGTGATTACCGTATTTATCGGCATAGAACACACACTCCCCCCCCCCCCCCCCACAAAATCGGGGGAGGGGGGGGGCGTGTTATACGCTGTTGCTAGAGCTTTCTGACCATTCTGCGGCTTCTGTGTACTTTCGGTCGCACTCGGCTATCTTTGGCCGCACGCGGTCGAAAGCCGCCGAGTGTGGCCGAAAATAGGCGAGAACGGCCGTGTGCAGCCGAAAATACCCGAAAGCCGCCGAGAACTACCGGCGCCATTTTTAAATGACTGACAAGGCTGCAAATGACACTGACAAGGCTGCATTGATGGGCATTTTAAATGTAAGTTTTTTTTTTTTTTTTTTTCTTTTTTTTTTTTTTTTTTTTCCCCCCTTAGACTTTCCTCCTAAAAGTTTTTTTTTTTTCTTTCTTTTAAATTCCCTCCTAAACTTGGGGTGCGTGTTATACGTCGATAAATACGATATATGTCAGTATTACATTGTATATCCCTGTAAGTTGTGGTTATTCACACCAGAGTCTTGTAGAGTGGGAGAATTATTTTAGCTCTGGAGTTAATCCCCTTTTTAATGCATGCCAATATTCTGTTTGCTTTGTTAGCAGCAGCTTGGCATTGCATGCAATTGCTGAGCCTATCTTCTACTAGGACCCCCAGGTCCTTTTCCATCCTATATTCACCCAGAGGTCCCCCCCAGTGTATAGATTGCATTCATATTATTGCCACCCAAATGCATTACTTTACATGTTTCTACATTAACCCTTATTTGCCATGTAGTTGCCCACCCCATTAATTTGTTCAGATCTTTTTGCAAGGTTTCCACATCCTGTGGAGAAGTTATTGCCCTGCTTAGCGTCGCCCGCAAATACAGAGATTGAACTGTTTACCCTATATTCCAGGTAGTTTATGAACAAATTAAATAGGATTGGCCCCAGCACAGAACCCTGGGGGGCCCCAATACCCAGCCCTCACCATTCTGAGTACTCCCCATTTATCACTACCCTCCAAACTCACCCTTGTAGCCAGTTTTCAATCCATGTACTCACCCTATGGTCCATGACGAGGACCTTATTTTGTACAGTAAATGTTTATAGGGAACTATGTCAAATGCTTTTTCAAAATCCAGATACACCACATCTACGGGCCTTCCTTTATCTAGATAGCAACTCACCTCCTAATAGAAGGTTAATAGATTGGTTTGGCAAGAACGATTCTTCATGAATCCATGCTGATTACTGTTACTGCTGATTACTAAAATCTTGTATATAGTGCCTTATCCTCTCCAAGAACTTGCATAATATTGATGTTGGGCTAACTGGTCTGTAATTCCCAGGGATGTATTTTGGGTCCTTTTTAAACAGTGGTAGTACATTGGCTTTTCTCCAATTCCAGTCAGTAGACTGTCAGTTAAAATTAGGAAAAATGGTCTGGCAATTACTTGACTGAGTTCCCTAAGTACCCTCGAGTGCAAGCCATCTGGTCCCGGTGATTTACTAATGTTAAGTTTCCCAACTCTAATTTTAATTCTGTCCTCTGTTAACCATGGAGGTGCTTCCTGTGATGTGTAATGAGGATAAACCCTGCAGTTTTGGTTACTGAAGCCCCCCGATTCCCTTGTGAAGACTGAGGAGAATAAATTCAATACCTTTGCCCTCTCCCCATCCTTTTTAACCAGATGTCCTTCCTCATTCTTTATGGGGCCAATGTGGTCTATCCTCACTTTTTTTTTTACTGTTTACATACTTTTTTTTTTTGCTCTCCTCCGCTATGTGTCTTTCGTGTTCCATCTTAGCCGCCCTAATTGCAGCCTTACATTTCTTGTTGCTTTCTTTATATAGTCTGAATGCTGATGATGATCCCTCAACCTTTTATTTTTTGAAGGCCTTCTCCTCTTTTATTTGCATTTTTACATTGAAGTTGAGCCATCCAGGACTTTTGTTCGCTCTTTTAAATTTATTACCCAATGGGATGCATTGGCTAATGCCCTTACTTAATATGCTCTTAAAGCAAACCCATCTCTCCTCCATGTTCTTTGTTCCTAAGATTTTATCCCAATTTATGCCTTCTAGCAGAATTCGTAGTTTAGGGAAGTTGGCTCTTTTGAAATTCAGTGACTTTGTATTCCTATTTGTGTGATTTTATACTGAAGCCAATTGTCCTGTGAACGCTGTTTCCTAAATTGCCCCGTATTTCCACTTCCATGATCAGGTCTGTATTGTTAGTAATCAGTGGATCCAGTAACGCTTTATTTCTAGTTGGTGTGTCTACCATCTGATCCATGAAATTGTCCTGCAAGACATTTAGGAACTGGCAAGCCTTAGACGAATGCGTGGTTCCCTCCGCCCACTCTGTCTGGATAATTAAAATTATGATAACACTTCCCATCCTTGCTGCTAATACAAATTGTGATAGGAAATCTGTCTCCCCTTCCTCCCTCAGGTTAGGGGGCCTATAGCATACTCCCAATATTATTTTCCCCTTAGCTTTATCCCTTTTGGAGCTCTACCCATAAGGATTCCACCTCCTCCCTAGCTCCCTTAGTGATGTCCTCTCCCACATTCACTTGTACATTATTCTGAGGCTTCCCCCTCCCCCTTTTTTACCCTCTATCCCTGTGATAAAGGGTATATCCTTGAATGGTTGCCAGCCAATCATGAGAGCTGTTGAACCAGGTGTCTGAAATTCCCACAAAATCCAAATCTTCCTCGTACAACCGTATCTCTAGTTCACTCATCTTGTCCGCCAGGTTCCTGGCATTGGTGAACATGCTTCATATTTTAGACCAGTCGCATACTATCCTCTTAGTAGGTGTTGCAAGATTGCAACTAGGACTTGTTACTATACTTACCTTGGGTTTATGTGCTTTAGTAAAGCTACCAATAATGCCCCTGATACTACCCTCTGGAATATGTTTTACGCTGACTACCTCTTGACCCTCCCCCCCCCCCGCCTAGTTTAAAAACCCCTCTAACTTTTTTGCCCATCTTCACGCCCAGCAGATCCTCATTTAGGTGCAGTCTGTCTCTTCTATAGTACTGATGATCGACTGAGGTCCAGTCCTCCAGGAACCCAAACCCCTCCTTGCTATACCAGCTCCTCAGCCACTTGTTTACTTCACCAATCTCCCTCTGCCTTTCTGGTGTGGCTCGTGGTACCAGCAGTATTCCTGAAAATACTCAAATCCCAAGTCCCTAAAATCGTTCTTTAGGACACGCCATCTGCCTCTGTCATTTGTGCCAACATGCACCATGACAGCCGAGTCTTCCCCAGCTCCTCCCAGGAATCTGTCCACCAGATCTGTGATGTGCCCAAACCCGACGCCCAGTAGTCAACATACAGTTTGGCACTTCAGATCTTTGTTACATATTGCCCTCTGTCCTAAGAATGGAGTCCCCTACCACCAGAATCTGTCATTCTTTCCCTTTGCTTCCCCCCACACTTCTGGAGAAGTTCTTCCCCCTCGGCAGCTAGGAGAGTCCCTCAGCTCCAGCAGTGCTGGTCCCTGACTGGTTTTACCAATGTCACTTAATGGAGTGTACTTATTGGGATGCTCCAGCCCAGTATCGGCCTCCCTGGCACTTTTCCCTCTACCCTTTCTGACTGTCAACCATCTACTCGTTTCTAGTGCCTGCACCTCTTTGTCTCCACCCACCTCTGTGCTGGCCCCTGCCGGATACGTTCCTGGCTCTCCTTTAATATGGAGGGTCTTCTCAGTGCTGATGGTTGCTTCCCTAGATTCAGAACCTGGGCTTCCAGGGAAAGAATGTGCTTACATTTTGCACGGCAGTATTCGCCCTCAATCGGATGATTAAGGAACGCATACATGCCGCATGATGTACACCGAATCGCATCTCCATACTCGCTGGGCATCGTACCTACTAATTTAATGAGGATTGGGGATTATACCCTGTTCAAATTACCTAACAACTAGCTTCCTGACACTAATACTCAACAAGACAATACATAGGTACTTGCAGACTCGCGTTCACCCACAATACACAGGTACTAACGATCCACACACTACTCAGACAACACACAGGTACTACCTGACACTAATACTAATACAGCCCATGTGTACTCGCAGCACTCATGTACTTAAAATACACAGGTACTTTGATCCCTGTTATAACCGTCCGTTTTCCACTCTGATTTTTAACTCGCCACTTAGTCCAGTTCCACTTGGTCTAAGTTCCAGCAAGCTCTAATATGAGTAGGCTCAAAATGAGTTCTACAGAAAGTAAAAAGAGAAAAAAAAGAAATTAACCACTCGCCTTAATTAGTAGACCGAAGGAAGGAAAGAAAAAAAAGTGACAGAAAAAGATGTTAAGAAGCTGCAAGGAAAAGCCCCAAAAGGAACCTAAAAATGCAACACCGCAATCACCAGCAGTCAAAAGCAAAACTTGTTTACACTCTCCACCCAAGGTCCCCACTGTTTAGCTTCCAACCAGCAAGTCTGGACATCGCTAGATCGCTTCAGAGGATTAATGTATCGTTCCTCATCAGACTCAAACCAGGTGATTGGCTGCTCAGGCCTGAGCACTACATCCTGGGAGGAAGTCATATACTCCCCCATATAATGTAATCAGTGGGTTTGATTTATTTATGTCCTTTATTTTTTTTCTTATTTGAGAACTTGTCAGTTTGCCCTAAATTAATGTAGAAATTGAATAATGTTTAGCATAATTATTCTTAAATCCCTTTCCAGTGCCTCCCGGTGGCCCTTCAAGTGGGTCTTAATGCAAAATAGTCACATGGTCAAGAGCCCAAACATAAACAAAGACTGAGAGCTGACTGACCTCTTGATCATTATGCTGGGATCTTGCTATTCTGCTCTTGGCACCAAAATCTCAGTGCCCACAGAGCCATGTGTGGCATGTGTTCCTTAGTGTTACTAAACGCAGTAATATGAAAATAGTTACCCCCCCCCCCCAACAGTACCCACAGCTTGTAATTTTTTTTACATTGAAACACTGCCACTATATACCTTTGTGGTTTGTGGCTGATCTGTATACCACGGTCACATGATAAACTGCAGGGTCTGCCTGAGTGCTGAGTGTTCGGTTAGGAGGAGATTTTCACTACAGCCTATATTCTCATGCTGTTATGGGAGGCGGATCATCCAATCAAGATGTGACAACCCACTCACTGTTATTTTTTAGTTACTGGGCATGGAGGAGGAGGGAGGGACTGGGCTGTCATTTAGGATCTCTTTACTTGCCCACATGAGTGATGTCAATATCGTGACCTGGCTAGCATTGATCAACAAGGAAATGTTCTTTCCAGCAATGGAGACCAAACTGAGCATGCGCCCTGATCCCTTACCCATGTGATCAGCTGTCGGCCAATGACAGCTGATCATGTGATGTAAACAGCCGTGCTGACAGTGTCATGGAGAGCTGCCGCCAGCTCCTCAGTGCCCACCTGTGCCACCTAGTAGCCACCTATCAGTGTCCACCAGCGCCACCTATCAGTGCCTCATCAACAGTGCTGCACATCAGTGCTGACTTATTTGTGCCTATCAGTGCCCACCAGTGCAGCCATATCAGCGCATATCAATAAAGGAGAAAAATTGTCTGTTTGCAAAATTTTATAACAAACTATGAAACATGATTTTAAATTTTTTTTTCTAAATTTTCCATCTTTTTTTGTTTAGCAAAAAAAATAAAAAAAATCCCAGCTGTGGTTAAGTACCACCAAAAGAAAGCTCTATTTGTGTGAAAAAAATAAAAATGTTATTTGGGTACAGTGTAGCATGACCGTGCAGTTGTTCAGAGTGACAGCGCTGAAAGCTAAAATTGGTCTGGGCAGGAGGGGGGTTTAAGTGCCCAGTAAGCAAGTGGTTAAAGTGGTAGTAAACCACACCAGAAAAAAAAAAAAACGAATTGGACCCAGAGCATTTTAAAGGGGTTGTAAACCTTCGTGTTTTTTGCCTTAATGCATAGGTTTAAAAAAAAACTTCTGACACTGACCGGACCCCTCAGCCCCCTAGTTTTTCTTACCTGAGCCCATTTGTTCACTCGGCAGGGACACGCTCACCTTCTCTGCCCAGAGTTCTCAGCTCTTGATTGGATAGACTGATAGCAGCACAGCCATTGGCTCCTGCTGCTGTCAATCAAATCCAATGACACAGGCGCCGGAGGGGTGGGGTCGAGTCTGGCATTATATGTTTATGAACACTAATGCTGGACTTGGAAGTTCACCCCCAAGGTAACTCCCAGGGAGAGCGCTTTTCCAGGGGGTTTACTGATGTGAGGAGGAGCCGTGAGTGCCGCCAGGGGACCCCATAAGACAAGGGCCATACTGTGCAAAACTAACTAAATTAGAAGAGAGGTTTAACCTTAAACTACGTAGAGGGTTCTTTACTGTAAGAGCGTCAGGGATGTGGAATTCCCTTCCATAGGTGGTGGTCTCAGCGAGGGACATTGATAGTTTCAAGAAACTATTAGATAAACACTTGAACGACCACAACATACAGGGATATACAGTGGTGTGAAAACGTGTTTGCCCCCTTCCTCATTTCCTGTTCCTTTGCATGTTTGTCACACTTAAGTGTTTCGGAACATCAAACCAATTTAAACAATAGTCAAGGACAACACAAGTAAACACAAAAGGCAATTTGTAAATGAAGGTGTTTATTATTAAAGGTGAAAAAAATCCAAACCATCATGGCCCTGTGTGAAAAAGTGATTGCCCCCTTTGTGAAAACATACTATAACTGTGGTTGTCCACACCTGAGTTCAATTTCTCTAGCCACACCCAGGCCTGATTATTGCCACACCTGTTCACAATCAAGGCCTCACTTAAATAGGAGCTGCTTGACACAGTAAGGTCCACCAGAAGATCCTTAAAAGCTACACATCATGCCGAGACCCAAAGAAATTCAGGAACAATTGAGAAAGAAAGTAATTGAGATCTATCAGTCTGGAAAGGGTTATAAAGCCATTTCCAAAGCTTTGGGAATCCAGCGAACCACAGTGCGAGCCATTATCCACAAATGACGAAGACATGGAACAGTGGTGAACCTTCCCAGGAGTGGCCGGCCGCCCAAAATTACCCCAAGAGCGCAGCGACGACTCATCCAAGAGGTCACAAAAGATCCCACAACAACGTCCAAGGAACTGCAGGCCTCACTTGCCTCAGTTAAGGTCAGTGTTCATGCCTCCACCATCAGGAAAAGACTGGGCAAAAATGGCCTGCATGGCAGAGTTCCAAGGAGAAAACCACTGCTGAGCAAAAAGAACATCAAAGCTCGTCTCAATTTCTCCACAACACATCTTGATGATCCCCAAGACTTTTGGGACAACATTCTGTGGACCGATGAGACAAAAGTGGAACTCTTTGGAAGGTGTGTGTCCAAGTATATCTGGCGTAGAAGGAACACTGCATTTCAGAAAAAGAACATTATACCAACAGTAAAATATGGTGGTGGTAGTGTGATGGTCTGGGGCTGTTTTGCTGCTTCAGGACCTGGAAGACTTGCCGTGATAAAAGGAACTATGAATTCTGCTGTCTACCAAGAGATCCTGAAGGAGAATGTCCGACCATCTGTTCGTGTACTCAAGCTGAAACGAACTTGGGTTCTGCAGCAGGACAATGATCCTAAACACACCAGCAAGTCCACCACCGAATGGCTGAAGAAAAACAAAATGAAGACTTTGGAGTGGCCTAGCCAAAGTCCTGACCTGAATCCTATTGAGATGTTGTGGTATGACCTTAAAAAGGCCGTTCATGCTCGAAAACCCTCTAATGTAACTGAATTAGGACAATTCTGCAAAGATGAGTGGGCTAAAATTCCTCCAGGATGCTGTAAAAGCCTCATTGCACGTTATCGCAAACGCTTGGTTGCAGTTGTTGCTGCTAAGGGTGGCCCAACCAGTTATTAGGTTTAGGGGGCAATCACTTTTTCACACAGGGCCATTATGGTTTGGATTTTTTTTCACCTTTAATAATAAACACCTTCATTTACAAATTGCATTTTGTGTTTACTTGTGTTGTCCTTGACTATTGTTTAAATTGGTTTGATGTTCCGAAACACTTAAGTGTGACAAACATGCAAAGGAACAGGAAATGAGGAAGGGGGCAAACACTTTTTCACACCACTGTACAATGTAATACGGACATATAATCACACACATAGCGCATTATGACAGTTACCTGAAAATGAAGCCCTCTAGCACCATGCTGTCACTTCTGTAGGTGCTTCCATCTTCACCTGGTCTTCTTTCCAGGTTTTCTGGCTCCGGCTGTATGAATGGCTAAGCTGTAATGATGTAATTACTAATGGCTGCGGCACATAATTCTGAACAGACAGCACAGTCCATTCAGAGCCCAGTGTACATGCGTTGGTGATGTCACCGGCTGCTGCTAGAGTTAATATCTCCTAAATGGTGCATATTTAGGAGATATTTACTGTGCCTATAGGTAAAAAGCAAATACGTGCGTTTTACTACTACTTTAACATCAGTTTTGATACTGTTTGGAACTGCTACAGTTAATCCACACTGACTAGAATAATTTGGCTTTGCACTGCTTCATTAAACTCCAGCTGACGTGGTCACAAACGGTTAAAGATTGTCTTTTCATATGTGATTGTTTTTCCGGTTGTAGTGATAATAACACTCGAGTATTTTTCTGGTATTAATAGGTAAAAGACGATCACACTTAACATAGTCTATTTGGAGCACAAACCTTAGCAGTTCAATTGTTTGTTCAAAGAAATTTGAAACAAGATATGCAGCTACTTCTTAGTTTGTATGAACACCTCTCAAAGTTCCAAAATGTTTTCATTTTGAATTCTGACTCTTCATTTGCTGCATGCTTATCCTGGGTCTGTAATGCAAAATAATTAAAGCCACATACAGGCAGCCTATTGAGCCCATGCATTTTCCCTCCTTCCCATCTCATACAGGTACTAATCAAGAAGATCTATAATCGTGCCAGAAGGCAGAAAAGGAGAAACTGGAAGTTGAAGGAGCTGGAGAGAGACAGAGAAGGCATGGACACAGACGATGAAAGGTCTCTATTCACTGACCATGTGGCTCACATTTGTGTGTTGACGTCTGTTTGTCTATTTTGTGTGACTTGGTCCTTTCTACAGATACAAAGTGGTAATCATCTCCATTGCCAGCATGTGGCATTTATAAGGAAAACTTCTCTATTTAATCTTCAGCTGTTTTGGCTTAATTATATTTACCTCATTGCTAAAAATAATAGGTATTTATTCATGGATAATTTTGAATAGACTTCTGCAGAGATTTATGTTCACTATTGGCATAGGGCCTGGCAGGCCCTGTAGTTCACCTTGTTTTCAGTGCAACTTTAGGATAAGAACGCTTGGGTTTATGCACACAAGAAATGTTGTGTATATATAGATATGGATCTTCTCAGGATATTGGCACAAGTGTGGTGTGTTTTTTTTTTTATTTTTTATTTTTTTTTTTTTTCTCCAGTGGGTTCAGTCCATACTAGAAATACTATTCAGGGCTTGATGGCCCACTTTTATTCAAAATAAAAATAATAGTTCAACAAAATACATTGGTGACCTCACAGGGGTTTCGAACAAGAAAATTATATTCAGCCTCGTGGCACTCTCTCACAGCACCGCTGCTCTGACCTTAACCTTTGTCCAGCCTGTCAATGCTCAGACCATATGCCGCACACTGCATCAAATTGGTCTGCATGGCTGTCATCCCAGAAGGAAGCCTCTTCTAAAGCTGATGCACAAGGAAGCCCCTAAACAGTTTGCTGAAGACAAGCAGACTAAGGACATGGATTACTGGAACCATGTCCTGTGGTCTTATAAGGCCAAGATAAACTTATTGGGTTCAGATGGTGTCAAGCGTGCGCTTGCTACAGTCAAGCATGGTGGTGGGAGTGTCATGGTCTGGGGCTGCATGAGTGCTGCCGACACTGGGGAGCTACAGTTTGAGGGACCCATGAATGCCAACATGTACTGTGACATACTGAAGCAGAGCATGATCCCCTCCCCCTCCGGAGACTGGGCTGCAGGGCAGTATATCAACATAACAACCCTAAACACACCTCCAAGATGACCACTGCCTTGCTAAAGAAGGGTAAACTTGACTGCATGTCTCCAGACCTAAACCCTATTGAGTATCTGTGGGGCATCCTCAAATGGAAGGTGGAGGAGCGCAAGGTCTCTAACATCCACCATCTCTGTGATGTCACCGTGTAGGAGTGGAAGAGGACTCCAGGGACAACCTGTGAAGCTCTGGTGAAGTCCATGCCCAAGAAGATTAAAGCAGTGCTGGAAAATAATGGTGGCAACACAAGATATTGACACTTTGGGCCAATTTAGACATTTTCACTTAAGGGTGTATTCACTTATGCTGCCCGCGATTTAGACATTAATGGCTGCATGTTGATTTATTTTGAGGGGACAGGAAGTTTACACCGTTATACAAGCTGTACACTACTTTACATTGTAGTAAAGTGTCATTTCTTCAGTGTTTTCACATATAAAGTTATAATAAAATATTTACAAAAATGTGAGGGGTGTACTCTTGTGAGATACTGTGTGTGTGTGTGTGTGTGTGTGTGTGTGTGTGTGTGTGTGTGTATATATATATATATATATATATATATATATATATATATATAATATATATACACAGACACACTTACGACACTGCAAAAGTTTTAGGCAGGTGTGCAAAAATGCTGTAAATTAAGAATGTTTTTAGAAATAAGTGTCAGTAGTTTATTTCTAGTTGCCAAAATGCAAAGTAAATGAACAGAAGAGAAATCCAAATCAAACCAATATTGGATGTGACCTCCTTTTCCTCGTGAAAACGGCGTCAATGTTTCTAGGTACACTTACACACCGTTTCTGAAGGAGAATCCAGTTGCGTCACATTTTAAAGCTAAGTGACATGCTGCAGACATATAGTGTGGTCTGCATTTTATGAATTGCCCATAAAAATGCAGATTCCGGTGTGAAATAATACCTTTGGTATATAGTGAAAAGCAATATCTGCCCTCCATTAAAAAATAGGCACCTAAGAATGAAGGGAAGTTTCTATCTATCTATCTATCTATCTATCTATCTATCCATCTTCATACGTGATGGAGACAGCAGAAATGTGATTTGTTTTTTGCTTCAGTTTATTAACAATTTCTTCAGAATGTTCCTCTTCAGATATTATTGTAAGGGGCGGTTAAATGTTGGATGTGCTGGCTGAAAGGTCATGTGTATGACCGCTTGTACATCCCTGGTGGTCTCAGCTAACATTGTCATACGCGTTCGGCACAACTCTTCTATAATGTTTGATTTTAGCACTTGTTTACTGAAGGACTTTTTGTTCAGTCTGGTGACCTTTTGTGTTATGAAGATCAGTTTAAAGAGCTCTTCAGTGATTTCAGAATTTACTTATTATCAGCGGTGGTTAACCAAACAAATGAAAACAAGTAGCTTTTTCACATGAAGCTCTGCACTTATTACTCCCATCCAAATATATCTGTGACTTTTAATAATTAGCATTTTGTGGAAAATATATGCTTGCTGTTATAGCATCTAGTTGGTTATTCAATTCTTTAGGGTGTTTCATGCCTTTCAAATAGTGAATAGAATTGGAAATCCTTTAAAACAGAACACAATGCAAAAAAGAATCCAGCTATACATTAATCAAAATCATTAAATGCACTTTTATGTTAATTGTACAAGACACAGGGCAAGACCATGGGCAGGTGTGCACAGCCTATTGCATTAGAGTGTACACTCCAAAGCTCAAACAAACGTGTGCATGTGTATAGAGATATACTTCTTAATGTAAACAAACATTATAAAATGTATTTGGACGTGTCAATAGGGCAGAGGTTGGTGTCCGTAGCAGGGGGAATCTGTGCACATGGAGTGATTACACTGGCAACAAACTTTGCTAGGGTGGCATACACACACTTTGTGAGACTCCGTATTTTTTTTTTTTTTTTACTAATGTCCTTTGATGATGAACCACTTTTACTTTGGGGTTTTTTATTTTTAAACCATTTTTTTTCTTCTTTAGACTCTTCTGTTAAAATTTGACTGCTTATCGCCCTGGGTTAACTGTCAATTTCCAGATCAGTAGCTCTTGGTGTTTACCTAGGGGAATGTACCCAGACCCCACTGTAGTGTGGCTGGTCTGTAATGTTTTTTTCGGGCACTGGATCCTCCATTAGGGGTTTACCGGGTATGTTGTTGCAATGGCTTTAGTTATTACCCATATATGGAAGGCCCCTTTGGGAGAGGAGATATGCCCACTGTGATGGGCAAAGCCTGGGAACTTAAAGAGCACATGGACTATGCAAGACAGGAGAAGACTGTATTGCCTCATGCTTTAGACTGTTCCTGGCTATAACAACCCACACTGCTTAACATACAAGTGGATACAGAGGCACAGGAATGGGGGCTTATTCACTTTTCATTTTAATCCCTATTATACTGCCTTTGATGCCTCTGGCAATATAAGTATTTACACTCCTTTTTACATTTGGTGGTATTTTTCCCATCTGCGCTTTGTCTCATGATGGTGACCCAATTGCAAAATTCTTTTTGACTGATGCATTTCCGCCTGCTGAAAATGTGAACACATTTGCTGCACTTTCTGACGCTCCCTGTTACAGAGACCTGACCAATGAACATGTTCAGCACTTGGGTTATAGTGGTACCACGGACATGCAAAACCACATTCCTCCACATTCAATCCATGAGTACCCCACAGGGGATCCCTTCACTTAGCAAGGGCGGTTAAGGCATAAGGGGGGATGAAACACAAGCAGAGTAACAAATTCAAAACATATCTTCCCTGCACACAAACACTTTCTAGGAGACCAACCCTTTCGATTTGTGGAATTTCCATTCTGCTTCTCTGCTTGTCGGCAGCACAAGGATTACCTCATTAGTGTGCTGCTCTGCTTTCAGTTACAGGCCATTATGAGTCTCTTAGGCTAGGCTAATATGCTGAAATGCAGTCTGTCTAGAACAGGTGCCTGGATCATAGCGATAGCTAAACAGTATTGATAATTTGAGGGTTAAACAGTTCACATAATGTGTTTCAGTTATGTAGTAAGTTGCATTTACCTACGTCCTGATCTAAAATGGTGATTGGTCATGCAAGCATAATATACATGCTGAAAGATCTTCCAAAAAAATGTACAGTGGATATAAAAACACACAACTGTTAAAATGTCAGGTTTCTGTGATGTAAAAAAATGAGATAAAGATAAACCATTATAGAACTTTTTCCACCTTTTTTAATGTGACCTATAAACTGTACAACTCAATTGAAAAACTAACTGAAATCTTTTCGATGGAGAGAAGTAAAACTAAAATATAGTTACATAAGTGTGCACACCCTTAAATACTTTGTTGAAGTACCTTTTGCTTTTATTCCAGCACTCTTTTTGGGTATGAGTCTATCAGCATGGCACATCTTGACTTGGCAATATTTGCCCATTGTCCTTCTTTAGATCACCCCCACAGTTTTTTTAAATTGGATTTTGGTAGGGATGCACCGAATGGGTTTTTTGGTGCCGAAACCAATACCGAAAATGAAAAATACACTAGGCCGAAAACCGATACCGAAACAGCACCGATACCGAAAATGACTGTTTTTAAAAAATATTTTTATACAGGAGGTGGTCAGAGACTGGGGACGTGGTACAGGAGGTGGTCAGAGACTGGGGACGTGGTACAGGAGATGGTCAGAGACTGGGGACGTGGTACAGGAGATGGTCAGAGACTGGGGACGTGGTACAGGAGATGGTCAGAGACTGGGGACGTGGTACAGGAGATGGTCAGAGACTGGGGACGTGGTACAGGAGATGGTCAGAGACTGGGGACGTGGTACAGGAGATGGTCAGAGACTGGGGACGTGGTACAGGAGATGGTCAGAGACTGGGGACGTGGTACAGGAGATGGTCAGAGACTGGGGACGTGGTACAGGAGATGGTCAGAGACTGGGGACGTGGTACAGGAGATGGTCAGAGACTGGGGACGTGGTACAGGAGATGGTCAGAGACTGGGGACGTGGTACAGGAGATGGTCAGAGACTGGGGACGTGGTACAGGAGATGGTCAGAGACTGGGGACGTGGTACAGGAGATGGTCAGAGACTGGGGACGTGGTACAGGAGATGGTCAGAGACTGGGGACGTGGTACAGGAGATGGTCAGAGACTGGGGACGTGGTACAGGAGATGGTCAGAGACTGGGGACGTGGTACAGGAGATGGTCAGAGACTGGGGACGTGGTACAGGAGATGGTCAGAGACTGGGGACGTGGTACAGGAGATGGTCAGAAATTGCACACATGATACATGACACATGATACAATTGATACAATGCAGCCAGTGTCTCCCCTCATAGCAGCCAGTGTGTGTCTCCCCTCATAGCAGCCAGTGTGTGTCTCCCCTCATAGCAGCTAACCTGTGAAGAGAAAACAGAAGAGAGAAGAGGAGAGTCGCCTCCGTCGCCTGTTTGATCACAGCGCGGGAACATCACAGCTTTCAGTTCAATAGCTGTGTGTTCCCGGCCGCGCGCCGTCACGTACAGCCCCTCCCCCTTGTCAGGGCACTTTGATAGACAGATCATCCGTCCAATCCTACGGGTGATCTGTCTATCAAAGTACCCTGACAAGGGGGAGGGGCTGTACGTGATGGCGCGCGGCCGGGAACACACAGCTATTGAACTGAAAGCTGTGATGTTCCCGCGCTGTGATCAAACAGGCGACGGAGGCGACTCTCCTCTTCTCTCTTCTGTTTTCTCTTCACAGGTTAGCTGCTATGAGGGGAGACACACACTGGCTGCTATGAGGGGAGACACACACTGGCTGCTATGAGGGGAGACACTGGCTGCATTGTATCAATTGTGTACCTTTTGTGTATCAAAAGGTTTTGTGCCAATATTGACTGGTATTTGGAACTGTTCATAATTCCCTCTACCTTGACTAAGGCCCCTGTTCCAACTGAAGAAAAACAGCCCCAAAGCAATATGCTGCCACCACTATGCTTCATGGTGGGTATGGTGTTCTTTTGGTGATGTGCAGTGGTGTTTTTGGGGCAAATTTATCTTTTGGCATTATAGCCAAAAAGTTCAACCTTGGTTTCATCAGACCATAACGCATTTTCCCACATACTTTTGGGAGACTTTAGATGTGTTTTTTCAAAATTTAGCCAGGCTTGGATGTTTTTCTTTGTAAGAAAAGGCTTCCATCCTGCCACTCTACCCCATAGCCCAGACATATGAAGAATACGAGAGTTTGTTGTCACATGTACCACACAGCCAGTACTTGCCAGTTATTCCTGCAGCTCCTTTAAAGTTGCTTTATGCCTCTTGGCAGACTCCCTGACTAATTTTTTCTTTCTGTATTTTCATCAATTTTGGAGGGACGTCCAGTTCTTGGTTCACTGTTGTGCCATATTTTCTCCACTTGATGACTGTCTTCAGTGTGTTCCATGGTATATCTAATGCCTTGGAAATTCTTTTGTACCCTTCTCCTGACTGATACCTTTCAACAGTGATATTCCTCTGATGCTTTGGTAGCTCTCTGCGAACCATGGCTTTTGCTGTAGGATGCGAATAAGAAAATATCAGGAAAGACCTACTAGAACAGCTGAACTTTTATTTGGGGTTAATCAAAGGCACTTTAAATGACAGGTGTGTACTGCCTCCTATGACAACATGACACATGATTTTGAATGTGATAGCTTAATTCTGAACGCAGCTACATCCCCAGTTATAAGAGGGTGTGCACACTTATGCAACCACATTATTTTCGTTTTCTTATTTTTACTTCCTTCCACCTAAAAGGTTTGTTTTTCAATTGAGTTGTAAAGTTTATAGGTCACATTAAAGGTGAAAAAAGTTCTGAAATTATCTTTGTCTAATTTTTTTTACATCACAAAAACCTGGCCTTTTAACCGGGGTGTTTATATCCACTGTATGTGCCCATTGAAAAAAGGAAGGAGAGCACTTGATTAACATGTATGTTACCAGCTGATTCTGGGACAGGAAAATGGTGATCTCCCCTAGAAATCTAGGCTAGTTTATTGATTTTTTTCCCTAGAGAAGTTTTAGACAGAATGTATGATAAGGTCCTCGTATAATTCACTACCTGAGCATTACCCATTAGGCCAAGCAAAATTTATACAGTGGTTGCAAGGCGTCTTCTAGTGCTTCATCAAAGCCGAGTTCCAGGCAAATAAAAAAAAGACACGGAAATGATTTAATATAAATAAATAAATAAATAAAAATATATATATACCGGTATATAAATTGAGGAGTGTAGGTATGTGAGCTTTGGTATAAGCCTTTTGCAATTTCCTGTACAGCAGAGCTCAGATTTGAAGAAAGAATCCGCATAAGGTGCCATTCAGATGTGATGGCGAGTTTTCTGGTAGGATGAGATAGCAGATTGATAGAAAAATTACATAAAATAGCTCCCATGTATACATGTGTATTTAGCTGTTTGCCTGCAGTTTAGCTTTCTCATTGAACTGGATGCTTTTCTTGGGTTTACCCAAGTTTTCCTTTTATGTTACTGGGGTCCAGTCAGTAAAAAATGTTAGCAGAGCTGTTTCTGAATTAGGGATTTGCTGTATATAGACTCTCAAGAGCACATTTGTTCACTCTTGTTTATTTGCCATGCCATTACAGTGTGTTTTAAATAGAGATTTCATTCTTGGTAAAATATCCTTTCGCAGAAAAAATGTTTCTGTAATTGGTTTTTGATGTCTTTTGCAGGCAGTATCAAGACTTCCTTGAAGATCTGGAGGAAGATGAACTTATTCGAAAGAATGTCAACATTTACAGAAGTAAGAATGCTTATTACGTGTTTTTCAAATTGAAGCACACAGCTACATATAGACACCATTTCACACTTAGCCGTGACCGCGTTGGCACTAAAGCTACGCTTTAGCGGTGTTTAAGTGACGCTTTTGCACAGCTTTTTGGCCGCTAGCAGAGTGCTTTTAATCCCAAAGAAGGGGTTAAAAAAACGTCTGTGTTGCGCTTCCGAAATGCTTTTCAGGTGCTTTGGAAGCAATGGGCAGGGCGTTTTGGGAACGCTGTATACAGGGCTCCCAAATCACCCCAAAGATGCTGCTTGCAGGACATGCATCCCTATGGGAGTGCGGGTGTCAGCGGATGAACGTCCGCTGACACCCGATATCGTCTGTCTCCGCTATGGTCCAATTCTGCAGACGGAGGAAAATCCTATTTTTCTATCCGCCTGTGAAGCGGATCGGATGATCACGGACAGACTGTCGTTGTTCATCCGATCCCCCATAGAGGAGAGCGGAGATCTGACAGGGCGCTTCCTGCACAGTGTGCAGGGACCGCCCTGTCATCTGCCGGCTCAGCCGGGATAAGCGTAGCAATCCCCGCTGAGCAAGCGGATGTTCACTGGGCGGATCATCACGGATTCGTCCCGTGTGAAAGGGGCCTAACTTTACAAGCTGCTAGAGAGTTAAATGGAGACTTGTTTCAAAGCTCTTTCGCTGCTTGTTAATATCGGCCATATGCATATATGTGACGTCCATTGTTTATGATGGGAGCACGCCCACTTGGTGCCCTCGGCACAGTGACCATGCTGTCATCAGAACTCTGTTTATGGGCAACTAAACACCAAAGCATTGTCTGGAGTAGTGGCTTTTCTCTGCATATATTAGCCACATTGTCTAGAAGGTTTTTAGCATCACACATCATATACCAGATAGCTGGATATGCATTAAGCAACCAAGAAATCAATACGATTCTGTATGTAAAAACAGTTTTACCGTTCAGATTAGCAAAAATAAGAATGTGAATTTAATGTAAGCAGAGATGTTTTAGATATGTACTTGGTGAGAAACACTCTTGAGTGTAGTACAAAGAAGCAATGAACACATTTCTTCATCTGTTTTATCATGCTCATTTTCCTCTTTGGTCGCCTTGCAGTCTAGACCTCATGCTTGCTTTCTCTCCTTCAGATGCTGACATTGCAGTGGAGAGTGACACTGATGAGGAGGGAGCTCCTCGAATCAGTCTGGCAGAGATGTTAGAAGATCTTCACATTTCTCATGATGCCACCGGTGGGGAAGGGTCGGAAATGCTGACAGAATAGACTTGCTTGAAAGCATCCTGCTGGTGCGTTTCACTAGAGAGGATTTAGAATGTGTCCAATTTAATTTTTTTTAGCTATCTAAAACGTGCACTCATACATATTTCTCTCTGAACTTGGATACCATACACTAAGCTCTTGTTTCGCCTTCCAACTGTCAAATATTAAAATAACAAATGTTTAAGCGGTTTGGATTTTTATTTTCTTTTTATGCTGACATCTTTAAAGAGCTGGCATATACAACGTGCCTCATTCCAGGTATTTTGAGGACAGAACATTGTATTAGCAAATTTTCATTTTATTTATATCACACAAAATCTAAAGTTTAAA
This sequence comes from Lithobates pipiens, assembly GCF_037356315.1. NCBI lineage: Eukaryota > Metazoa > Chordata > Amphibia > Anura > Ranidae > Lithobates > Lithobates pipiens. The sequence goes on along the minus strand of NW_027507758.1, from coordinate 428,546,542 downwards.
AAACAGAGCTGTGCTTGTATGTATAGATGACACATTTCCAGTTACATTGAAAAAATATGACTGAATGGGATCATTGTTTGGGAACTATTTTAATAAACTTTGGACTGCTATATCATTTTATGAAGTTTGGGATTTTAAGATTTGGAATGATTTCCTTACCCCTGGTCTACAGAACATCGGAGAAAGCAGATCATATGCTGGTGTAAATCAGTGTGTACTGTGTGTAGCAAACTGTGGTCTATAAATACAGCGCAGGTAGTAAACACTTTTTTTATTTATACCTACAGGTAAGTCTATAATGATGCCTACTTGTAAGTACAGAAAATATCTCCTTTATGCACTCTAAATGGGACAGCGTGCCATCCATAGAGTGAACCGTCCTATGGCTGTGACTCCCATGCGCAGGAGTGACCTCATACGGGCTCGGCCAATATTTTAGTATGCTATGCATACTAGCACATTATGCAGGGAGAATTTTTTTTTTTTTAACGGTTTACTAACACTTTAATGTGCTCACAGTGATGGGTTTTTCCTGTCATTAGACGTTTGCCGACAGGAAGAATCTGATTTTTGAAGGGAATTCTTTTTTTTCTTTTCTTCTCCATTTTATCATTTTGCGTAATTGGAAAAAGTATGCAGACAAAAATGTCAGCTGTCATGGTTACATAGTTAGTAAGGTTGAATAAAGACACCAGTCCAACCTGAGCGAATGTCTACAATTGTCCCCATCGCTGTACACACTCATTGGTCCCTACCCTCCAGGAGCCCACAATCCAAGGTCAATCCAATTCATGTCTTCTGTCCAAAAATTGGCCCTAGTATAAGTAACCTACCAGCATGTCTTTGGAGTGTGGGAGGAAACCAGAGTATCCAGAGGAAACCCATGCAGGCACAGGGAGAACATACAAACTCCGGGCAGGTAGTGCCCTGTTTGGGATTTGAACCAGCGACCCTTCTTACTGCTAGGTGAGAGTGCTACCCACTATACCACTGTGCCGCCCCTAAAGTAAACCTATGGGTGACATTACCAGCTGTTGTCAAGCGCTCTTTCCTTTCCCCTGCAGTTGCCACTGCCTGACACAGGGAAGATCATTTGAATGGACCAGAGCAGCCTATGAATAGGTAAGTATACAGGTTAGTCAGAATAGGTGTTAGGAAGAGAAAGGAAACATTTTTATGAGTAATTAGGGTTTGATCAGAATAATACTTTTAAAAAACTTTCTTCTGTTGCTGTTTTGCTTCTTACAAATATCTAAATTTCTTTGTTTTTGTTGCTGTGATCTACCTTCCCATTGGAGCATAGCTAAGTTTTATTATCTATAGTTGCAATGTATCTAGGAACAAAGCCATCCTCTTTCTCACTCCTGAAATGGACTAGGTACTAGAAATGATGAACTATGAGATTTGTGGTGTGCATAGAACCTTGCACGTTACCATAACTAATGTGCATTGCTTATTCTAAACCAGAGGAAGTGAGAGGGAAATGGAGCAGTTTGGGAGCTCACGGGATATTACAAGGAGGCAGAAGAACGCTGTAATAAACTATTTCATGGAAACTAAAATATAAAACCATTAAGTAGTGAATGTGCATGAATTATCTATCAGGAAAATAGAGATATTGTTTAGTGTCACTTTAAACCAGAGCCAGCTCCACAGCAATGACATTCATATGGAAGTGAACAGTGGCAAACCACCTATTTTTTTCTCTCTCTCAGATTCTGGTAATAAAATGTATCAAAATGAATATGTTCCTTTCAGTGAACTGCTTTCAGACACCATATACTGAAAATGACCAAGAAAACAAAAATCAGAGCCACTAGAGCAGGGGTGCCCAACTGCTGGCCCACGGCCCCCTCTGATTTGGTATCATTCTGCCTATGACTGGCCGGCACTATACTGGAAGCATTGGCTCTGCTCTCCACTGCAGCCCCATGCTTCCTGTAGTGCGGGTTCTGTTCTGCACACATCAGTGAGTATCAACTCTCCTCTCAATATTTTGCAGTGTGCCCACTACTGTACCAGCCAGGGTACCCGCTAGTGTACCCACCACTGTACCACCAGTGTGTACCAGCCAGTGTACCCACCACTGTGATATCCGCCTGCAGTATCCACCAGTGATACCTGACAACCATTTCCAGATTTGCAGCTGCACAGATTGGGAAATGTCTCAGTGCCTGTGATTAGTGGTGTGCAGTGTCTGCTTCCTGGCTGGATCGGGATTGTGGGATTTAGAACACACCTGAGCCCTTCTCTAGTCTCTACCAGCTTTGGACATGTAGAGTGACACTCTCTGCATTCTTTTTTGCAAAATAGCTCAAGATCTGTCAGATTGGATGGAGAGCGGCTGTGAACAGACATTTTCAAGTCTTACCACAGATTCTCAATTGGATTTCGGTCTGGGCTTTGAGTGGGCCATTCTAACACAAATATGCTTTGATCTAAATAGCTGTATGTTTAGGGTAATTGTCCTACTGGAATGTGAACCTTCATCACAGTCTCAAGTCTTTTGCAGACTCTAATGCTCCATACACGCGATCGGACGGTCCGGCAGACAATCCGCCGGACTTTTCAAATGAACAGACTTGCCCACACATGGACTAAAGTCCGTTCATTTTGACCGTGACTTCAGGTGCAACGAGACTAGAGAAGGAAGTCAATGTCGCCGCCTCCATCGGCGAGCTTGACACCTTGCGAGCCCTGTCGCCTGGTATGGGCTTTAAGGGTAACCCCTATGCTGAAAAACGGCATGGGGTCCCCCCCAAAGTCCCCCAGGAAAGGGGGTGGGGACGAGCGAGCGCCCCCCCCCCCTTCTTGAACCGTACCAGGCCGCATGCCCTCAACATGAGTGGGTGCTTTGAGGAAGGGGGGCCCTGCGGCCCCCCACCCTAAAGCACCTTGTCGCCATGTTGATGAGGACAAGGGCCTCTTCCTGACAACCCTGGACGTTGGTTGTCGGGGTCTGCAGGCGGGGGCTTATCAGAATCTGGGAGCCCCCTTTAATAAGGGGGCCCCCAGATTCCGGCCCCCACCCTTTGTGAATAAGTATGGGGTATATCGTACCCCTACCCATTCACCAGAGGGGAAAAAGTGTCTAAAAACCTGTGTAGTGTGTTTGTTTTTTATTAAGTAGTTTATTAAGCAGCTACGGGGATCTTCTTCCGACTTCTCCGCGCTTTCTGGTTCTTCTCGCCGGACTCCTCTTTTGCTAGCAGAGGAGCCCGGCTTTCTTCTTCGTTGTCACCATCCGGGGGTCTTCTTCTGACTTCTCCTTTTTTTCCGGCCTCTTCTCCCACTCTCCTATTCTTCTGCCAGGCTTCTCCGCTATCTTCTTCCAGGTCTTTTACTAGCGTTGGCCCGGTCTTCTCGTTCGTCGTCGTCGCCGTCTTCTTCTTCCTTCTCTTCTTCCGATGTTGACAAGAAGAAGACACTTTTTTTTTTTCCCCTGTCCTCATCAACATGGGTACAAGGTGCTTTGGGGTGGGGGGGGGGCCGCAGGGCCCACCCCCCATGTTGAGGGCATGCGGCCTGGTATGGTTTGGGGGGGGGGGGGGGGGCGCTCGTTCGTCCCTACCCTCTTTCCTGACCGGCCGGGCTGCGTGCTTGAATAAGGGTCTGGTATGGACTTTGGGGGGACCCCCACACCGTTTTTCGGCGTAGGGGTTACCCTTGAAACCCATACCAGGCGACGGGGCTCGCAAGATGTCAATCTCGCCGATGAAAGCGGTGACATTGACTTCCTTCTCTAGTCCCGTCGTACCTGAAGTCGTGTTCAAAATTAACGGACTTTAGACCGTGTGTGGGCTAGTCACTTGGAAAGTCCGGCGGACTAGCACACAGATGAGCAGATTGTCCGCCAAAAAGCTGAGTCTGGCAAACAATTTTGAGTTAAGTCTTCTTTCAAAGCCGCACTTTTGGGAAGAAAAAGTCCACGGGAGCCCACACACGGTCGAATAGTGCGATCGTGTGTACGCGGCATAACAGGTTTTCGTCTAAGATTGCCCTGTATTTGACTCTATCCATCTTCCCACCAACTCTCACCAGCTTCCCGGTCCCTATTGAAGAAAAGCATCCCCAGAGCATGATGCTGCCACTACTATTTTTCACGGAGGGGATGGTGTGTTCAGGGTGACTTGGAGTGTTAATTTTCCGCCATACATAGCGTTTTGCTTTTAAGCCCAAAATTTCCATTTTGGTCTCACCTGACCAGAGCACCTTCCAAATGTTTGCTATGCCCCCCACATAGGTTCTCACAAACTGCAAATAGGACTTGGTATTGCTTTCTTATTGCCACTCTTCCATAAAGGCCATATTTGTGGAGTGCACAACTAATAGTTATCCTGTGGACACATTCTCCCACCTGAGCTGTGGATCTCTGCAGCTCCTCTAGAGTTACCATGGGCCTCTTGGCTGCTTCTCTGATTAATGCTCACCTTTCCCAGCCAGGCCAGTTCTGTTTAGGTGGACTGCCATGTCTTGGTAGGTTTGCAGTTCTGCCATACTCTCTTCCATTTTTGGATGATGGATTGAACAGTACTCTGTGAGATGTTCAAAGCTTGGGATATTTCTTTTTAAACCTAACCCCTCTTTAAACTTCTACACAACCTTATCCCTGACCTGTCTGGTGTGTTGCTTGGCCTTCATGGTGATGTTTGATAACTAAGGTTCTCTAACAAACCTAGAGGGCTTCACAGAACAGCTGTATTTATACTGAGAATAAATTACAGACAGGTGGTCTGTATTTGCTAATTAGGTGATTTCTGAAGGCAATTGGTTCCACTAGATTTTAGTTAGGGGTTTTAGAGTAAAGGGGGCTGAATACAAATACACACCACACTTTTCAGATATTTGGAAAAACATTTTATAATTTTTCCTTCCATCACACTTTTATGTGCCACTTTGTGTTGGTCTATCACATAAAATCCCAGAAAATTACATTTACGTTTTTTTTTTTTTTTTTTTTTATTTGTCACAAAATGTGGAAAATTTCAAGGGGTATGAATACTTTTTCAATGCACTGTAATTATTAAGATGGAATGTATGTATATTCCTTGCTAAAAAAAAATCTTTTTTTTTTTTTAGCAAGTTATGGGTAAAAGTCCACTTTAAGTGACAGAGGTGGATTGCCCATATATTTTGTACATTAAATTTTTTGATTGCTTTAAGGTGGAGTTCCAGCTTGTTTATTTTTACTTTTTTGATGGTAGGTACTATAAATCTTTTAAAATAAACTCACGTTGTTGTCCCCAGCGAGCCCGCTTTGATCTTTAGTGTGGGCATCTGAAGCCCACTTGTTCCTCCTTCTGAGTCCTAATCGGTGTCAGAAACTGATCACTAACATGCGGGGGGTGGGGTGTAAAAAAAAACGTCTGAAACGCCCGCTTTAAACTCTTGCTTTTAAAAAGTGAAAGTCTGGCCTAAACACTAATAACACTAACGATTTGCAATATTCCTAAAGCCTGCTGCTATGTGAGGGGCAGGCCCTGACTGGCCATAGGGCACACCGGGCATTTACCCGGTGGGCCGCGGTCCGATGCCTATTGATGACCGGGCTGCACAGTGGGAGTTAAGCAGTGGCCGTGGCCTGGAGAGGGTTAACACAGGCCACGGTCGCCACTCACCCCCCCCGCTATGCGGCCGTGCCTGTGTCTCCTCTCCAGGCTCTCTCTCCTGCCCTGCCGACGATGTCATTTATCAGCAGAGCAGGGGTGGGAGGAGCTGGAAATCTGTACACCGAGTGCAGGGATCCGTGGTTGCTAGGCAGCAGGCTGTGGCTGGCGATGGCTAGGCAATGGGGATGCTGATGTCATGGAAATGTATGATGTCAGGAGACCCCACCCACCTAGGCAGCTTACATCCATTCAAAAAACTAAGGGGGGTGAAGGAGGTGTTTAAGTACACAGAGAGAAATGAAGCTATCAGATCAGAAGTGCATACAAGCAAAGGAGACACAGAAGGAAAACAGGAAAACAAGAAAAGGCAGACCAAGGATGAATGGCGGACACAGGAAAGTGTAAATAGATGAAGATGAATGGTGGCAGAAAGGAGATAAGAAGAGCAAAGGAGGGAAAAAGAACATATAGAAAAAAAGAGGAAATTAACCACTTGCTTACTGGGCAATTAACCCCCCTTCCTGCCCAGACGAATTTTCATCTTCCAGCACTGTCACTCTTTGAATGACAATCACGCGGTCATGCTACAGTTTACTCAAATTCAATTTTTTTTCACACAGATGGAGCTTTCTTTTGGTTGTATTTAATTGCTGCTGTTTTTTTAATTTTTTGCTAAATAAAACAAAAAGGGACCAAAATTTTGAAAAAAACTTTTTCATAGTTTGTTATAAAATTTTTAAAACGGGTAATTTTTCTCATTCACTGATGTGCGCTGATAGGTGGCACTGGTAGGTGACACTGATAGGCAGCATTGATGTGTGGCACTGAATATTAGACAATGATGCCCATTGATTGGCAGCACTGGTGGGCATTGGGTGGCACTGATAGGTGGCATTGGTGGTCACAGCGGCGGCTTTCTGAGTAAGGGACTGATGTCCCTCTGACAGAAGCCAGTGATCGGCTTTTTTTTCCCCCTCCCGCTGACAGTGTGAGGAAAAAAAAAAAAAATACAGATTACGAGCTTCGGTTTACATCACACGATCAGCCGTGATTGGCTGACAGCTGATCATGTGGTAAGGGGCCAGGATCGACCCCTTACTTGGATCTGTGATCAGCTGAGTCTTATAGGAGATCCAGGGATGCCCTCCTGGCAATTAAGGCCCATGCTGCTGCCGTCTTTTGGCTATAGTGCGGCCACCAATTAGTTAAGCAACAAAAAAGTGAAAAATAGAAAAGGATAAAGACTACTCTGTTGATAGGATTGACATTGTTGGAAGGGTGGGAGAGCTAGTAGAGGACACACAGGCTGAATCCTGCCTCTGCCCTGCCAAAGGTAGGACTGTGCAGGGGAGGCGGAGAGTAAAAGGGGCCACTGTGATTACAGAGACAAAGGAGGGGGAATGACTGCAAGGGGCACTGTAATGGGGGCTGTGATTGCAAGGGGCACTGTGATTAAAGGAGGACTGTAATCGTTACAGCAGGGGTGACCAACCTTTCAAAGGGCGAGGGCCACCTAAGCAACTTGGTAACAGGTCGCAGGCCACAATGAGCGGGTATATGGCAGCCCACTCTACTCTATAGAGCCCACTCTACTTTAGTTTTTTTTTTCTTTTTGCAGATCGGATTGGAGGTAGGCGTTTGTAAACGGACACAAGCCATTTACATCTTCTACTCTTTAGAGATGAATGGAGGGTCCAATTGGGTCGGACTGACCGTGTGAAAGGGGCCTATGGCTCAGTGCAGGTAACCCCCAGGTGCACTGCTCTGCACCTGTGGATCAGTTTGAAAGCAGCCCAGTAACCACTGCAGAACAGATATGCCCATATATACACTTTGATGTTAGTAATAAACTTACTATTAATAACAGTATTCTATTCCAACACAGAGCAGGAGGTCGTGGGCCACATGTGGCCCCTGGGCCACTAGTTGGACACCCCTGCATTAGTTTCCTTTACAGTGCAGTCCCCTTTATATCACAGTGCCCCATTACATTACAGTGTGGAGGAACGACTTCATGATTATCCCATCACCAACCGTCCTCGCGAACGGGCGGTTGCTGGAAAATTGGCTGCTCAGTCTAAATTGGCCAGGCCTATTTTTTTTGTCCCAGTCCGGGCCTGGTGAGGGGCCTGACTTTCTGAATTGGCTATATCATGCAAACAGTTGTTTTTACTGTCCAATAAGGATGGTTGATGGAAAAACACTGTTATTAGACATACAGTAGTATTGGGGCTTAGCTATCAAGTAACAAAGGAAAGCTGACTTTAAATGGGCACAAACGATTCTTTTCTGGCAAATAAGGGTAGTAGCAGACATCTTGTGGTGTTTAGTCTGACTTTTCTAAAATTGAGTATAAGTTGATTTCAAGCACTCCTGTCTTTTTCAGCATCCCTTTGCAGTCTTTTTCGCAAATCATTTCATGCATGTTTAAAGAGGAAGTAAACCCTGATGGGTTTACTTTCTCTTTTTTTCCCTGCAAAGGTAAAGCATAATGGACTACTATGCATCGCATAGTAGCTCATTATGTGTCACTTACCTGACACAGGAGCCAGCGAAGTCGCCGCTGATCCCTGTAGTCCGCCGCATCCATGTTGCTGGTGGCGTCTCGCAGCTCCGACGAATCAGAGCGGCGAAGCCGCGATGACGTCACTCCCGCGCATGCGCACGGGAGTCGCGTCTCGCAGCTCCGCCGCTGCCACTCGGCGAAGCCGCGATGACGTCACTCCCGCGCATGCGCACGGGAGTCGACAAATTTGGCAAATCCATTCATGGATTTGCCGCATTTAGTGCGCCTGCGCGCCGCTGTCTACGGCGCATGCGCCGTAGACAGCGGTGCCCATTTTCGGGCAAATATCTCCTAAACCATATAGGTTTAGGAGATATTGCTTGGACCTACAGGTAAGCCTTAATCTAGGCTTACCTGTAGGTCCAAGTTGTTTGGAAGGGTTTACTTCCTCTTTAATTTCTTATGGGGTACCGTAATTACTGGAGGATGTTTTCAGCTACCCATTTTTTTTTTTTTTTTAACCAGGAATCAAGACTTACTTTCTGTCAGGCAATTTATTCCTCTGTTATTGAGGTGATCTATTTATTTGGCTGTTCCATTATCTGGAAGGTGCTGTTTCAGCTTGAAACGATTGACAGTTTAACCTGCTTTGCAAACGACAGATGTGATTTAAAGGTATGGATCTATCAATCGATGCTGAACTTAGGGTTTCATGACCCATAACGCTGATTCCCAGCACTTATTAAATCTCTCGCTGACAGTCAATGGGTTCAAGAGCATGAATTTTCACTGTCTGCGATCTCAATGGCCACTAGATGGCAGTAGCAGACAGTAGTAGTCAACAGAAAAATGAATCTATCTTTTATTCTTTTACATCGCTTTTTAATTATAGATGGGCCTCTGTTCTGCCACTATCAACTTCTTAGCAAACTCCCAAATGCTTCCTTTTGCAAATTATAATAAATGTCATGATTGCTTATTTACTTAGTTTGCATTGCAATGTATTTTTCTCTTTCACAAAGCAAAGTTCGTATCTAGATCTGAGATTGCTTAGGGATAAAAGGGGAGATAATTATTTCATGTATTGCAATGCAGTCAGGTAAGGTAAATGATGAAAAATTACACCTGGCTTACACACAAATTCTGCCTCCCTACTTGGCAGCAGCAGGGATGGCATTGTGGGAAATCAGTGATATTTGGCAGTGGACAGTTAATAAGTGGAGCCTTCCAGGCCCAGGATGTAATTTTAACTGTCAGTAAAATTTTGCACTGATCCCACTGGGTTGCTTTAGCTGCGTGTACACTGCCGGATTATAGGTTTGTGACAGAAACCCCTAATTAAATACAGTAAATAGGAGATGACTGCTGTCTACAGCTGAATTGTAATTCAATGTCTTTTACATTATCCAAAATATGATTAGACTCATGAGGTGAGAGCAAGGGAGTTCGATTAGACGAGCACCAGTAGATGGCACCAATATCATACTGACAGACGTATGCTAGGTTTCTTATTTCTGGTCCTGTCATTTGCTCTACAAGAGTGTTTATCTTTTTGCTATGGTTACTAACAACTTGAGCATGAAAGAGGGGTTATAGTGCAATATGCATCAGATTCTTACATAGTCTCTGATTCAAATTTATTGATGGTCTCTGTAGATGAAGAATGCGCAAGTGTTTAAACCACTATAAAAACTTTAGTCTGCACAATCTTTGGATAGGGACTATTAAGCTGTCCATAGACGAGGGAATCTGGGGGTGCACTGCAGGTTCCTCATAGCACCTGTCTGGAATATGAATGTTCACTGCAGATAAACACCTGTGGTCAACCTATGCAGAAGCCCTCTGGTGCAAACATGTAAGAGGGAAAACTGTAACGACTGCACAGGGATTTCTAACTTGTCAGAATGCTGTTTTCTGTACACTACAGGACACAGGTTTGAGTATTCATAGATTTGGGTTTGAGCTTGCAACTGGAGGTCATTGGATTAACACTGGCAAAGCTTTTAAAGCAGAACTCCAGGCATGTTTTTTTCCCCTGGGCTTGAACTGCATGGGTTAACTGCTTGTTTTGTTCTAGGTGAGAGGACAGCGGAGATATACTTGCCTGACCCACTGATCCTCCCCAGACCAGTCCAGCACGCCCATGCTTCAGTGGTTTTGAAGATGGGTCTTTTCTTGATGTCAGCATGCTCCATAGACAGGAACAGGCCACTGCTAGACTGTGGGGAAGCACAGTTTTCCAGAGCAGTGGTCATCAACCCTGTCCTCAGGGACCACTAACAGGCCAGGTTTGCAAGATAACTGAAATACATCACAGGTGATATAATTTGCTGCTGTGATTGCAGTATTCTAGTCTGCATACATGTAATACATAAAACCTGGCCTGTTAGTGGGCCCTGAGGACAGGGTTGATAACCACTGTTCCAGAGGATTGTCGGTTCGGGTGAGTATGAACTTCATGCTTAGCGATAGAAAAAAACAAGCAAATTACCCATGCAGTGTGGGCATAGCCCCACCGCATAGGACAAAAACAAATTGCCTGGGGTTAAGCTTTAAGGACAAGCTCTTATAACCCTTCCCCACTCCGTGAGTCCTCTGTTTTTTTGCTAGTGTTTAACGGTGATGGACCTTTTCTACCTTGTGGAGAAATCACTCTTAGCTTAATTAGTTTACTGTTTTATCTTCTGATTCTTCAACCAACTCTTTAATGAACTCCTCACTTTCTTCAGAATACCACAATACAAACAGTTTATCCGTATCATTGCAACCTCAGTAAAAACATGCAGACTGTAGAACCCACATCTGGAGGATGGCCTCACTGTTGTTCATTGGATCCTGTACAGACACTCGCCTTGGAACTTCTGCTGCAGGATAGTATACAGGCCCAGGGCTGTGGTCCATCCCTATGGAACCCAAACCCTGAAGACCCCTTTTGGGTATGCCCACCATGATGGGAAAAGCCTTGAACTCTATATTGTGGTCCAGTGTCATGGACACATAAGAACAGTTTAGCACAAATAACAAGAAATGGTAATAAGGAATAAACACAAATATACAAAAAGTTTATTAAAAGCACACGATATTAAGAACATGGATACCTGCAGACCAAAAATCCAGTTTTACTGCTGGTTCTAATGTCTGCTCATCCATAGCTGCTTACATGGTTTATATAACACCATCTTTCAGTATGTTTGTTGATATACCATTCTATTATAGTGTTTAACCATGTGCTGTTCTGTTTCTCTAATTGTATGTGGATCCAAGTGTGACATTAAAAGGAGGTTGCGAATGTTGTTCTTTTAATTTAACCGTGGGAATATTTGGTCTGGGGTTATCCATACTGTTTTAGTACTGTGTGTTTCAGTAAATGTTTTGTAATTTTGTATTGATCCCTTATTACCATTGCTTGTAATTGTTATAATAGTCTTTTTTTCGATTTGGGATAAACACATTTGCACATATTAACTACATATTATGATGGTTACAACATGTGGAGAATATTTTACTATTTTTTCCACCCAGTATCTTTAACTGTCACTGTAAAAACTGACTAAGTTTGGAGTATCTACAGTGTATCAAACATAACACTGAAACAAAACCATATAGAGCTTGGTCTTAATGCTGATCACGTACTTTACCTCCACTTTCTCTTAGAGCTTTTGTAAAGTAATCAGGCCCTTCTCACCGCCAGGACTTTGCTAAAGGATGGTCTACACCTGCGTTGCTGTGTACTCCTTTTGGACACGTTCACCCCATATTCCACAACCTGCTCTGTGAATACCCCACAGAGAAATACCCTCTTCTGTAGCTATGGTGAAAACCAGGCAAAAGGGTGCCACAGCAAAATCTCAGGTGAACATTCACTCTGGGGAAGGCCCCCACAACACATAATCTCAGAATGATGAGGCTTTCCTGACACAAGCATGACAGCATATATGTATGGGTAGGCTCTGCCCCCTGCCCTATTCCAGGACCGGTTATACTTTATAAGCAAGTCTCCACCCTGCAGGCAGATCTCTCTTTTTTTTTTCCCTCACTCCTACAGCTGGTTACGCTGCTGCTGAAAGCAGGATTTCTTTCTCCTAACCTTGCCGGATTTATCTGGCCAAGCTGCACAGGTTCAAGCCTCTCCTGTCCCGCTTTACAGGCTGTAAATCTCCTATATAGGAGAAACCCCCCTCATGATACAGGATGAAGGGGGTGATGGCATCTGGTCTCTAGGGATTGCTCCTTCATCATGACTCCATGGATGGACATTCATTGGATTCATTGTCCTGTTTGGACATGAAGCGTGCAGGTGGTAAGGCACCATATGGTGCACAAATCTATAGTATTCAGTTACTGCTGCAAGTATGTTGTTTAACTTGCACCACTGAAAGCATATGTCACACGTGAATATTTCTGGCTTGGCCCTCATTTCAATTTGTTTACTGATACTCACAGGTTGTGGTTGTGTCTGCAATACAGCTAATTCTGTAAGCAGGTGTGCTGTGCTTGGTGGAAACCTTCCTATTAATTCAGCAAGGCCTGGCCCTACAGGCTTGACTTATTGTCTGCAGGTATGCTGTTCGCTTACCTCACTGAAAGCATATATCATACATGTGAATCTTACTGGCTGTCCATAGTGCCACTCTGTTTACTAATGTTTCACAGGTTGTGGTCTGTGTCTGTCTGCAGTATTGCTAATGCTTAGGCTGATAACAGGTGGTGCTGAGCCTTTAATATTAACGCAGGGCCTGGCCCTGCAGGCTGAGCTTACGGTGTACTAATGCTTGGTTGTGGTATGGACCTTTGGGGTACATATGTCTAAGGTAGGTTTAACCTGCTAGTGCTAATAATCTGATGACTATTAACCCGTGCTGCTTGCCTGTGATTACATTGACTCTACTGCACTAATGACAGCTATGCGTTTATTATTATGCATTTACATGCTGACCTTGATGCTAAATATGAGTCTGGATCTGCTTAGTTACATTTTCTTAGTCCTTTACCTGTTAGCAATGTGTAATTGCTTCTGTTATTTGTGGTACACCACTGAGGGATATGTGGTTTGCTGCTTGTAGTGGTTACTACTGATGTGTGTTGCGTGTGTTTTTTTTTTTTGTTTTTTTTTACAAATACTCCCAGGCATGGCTCCAGTCTTTCAGCTCATCCGTGGGCCAGTAGCAATCAGCCTTCCAAGAGACCAACAACATTCATTAAGGTGAGGCCAAGTAGGTATATTCTATATCCTAAAAGTGTGCCCATTATGGGCATAATGGATTGTAAATCTCTCCAGCCCTCAACACCAACACCACTTCTCAGGAAGAGGAGTGTCAACCTGGTTCTGCAACAGGGACAGGTTCTCTTTAGCGGTGAAGGAACCACTATGTATTTAACTGCCAGAAGAGGCAGACCAAGGAAATCTCTACAGTAATCTATTATTTTAAAGGGTACCTCTGCCTCAAAAGCAGCCAGCCAAACAGTCTTCATCAGATTAGCCAGGGGTGCCACTCTGCTAGCAGAAAAGCAATATCCTTTGCAGAGGCCCTGGAACAGCGAATGGATCTGGAGGTTCATACAACTATTAGGTAGTGTTTTGTGACCTGCTATTGAGCTCACTTCTTTAGCCAGACTGTCAGGATCTCAGACCAGATGAAAGCAGAGCTCTGGCCAGTGATAAACTCTCTATGATGGCTGATCCTAGAGTGAAAAAGAAGTAACCAGTGATGCAGTTCAGCCACTGTGAATACAAGACAGTATACTGTTTCTCAAGTAGCCCATTGTGGTCAGTTAACCCTTATGGCTCATCCCACAAGGAACACATACCACTTTTAAGTCGGAGTGGTAACTCTACAATTAGACCCGACCGTTGCACGCCAATGTACGTCGGCAGAATGGCACAGGCAGGCATATTGGCATACAGGTACGTCCATTTTTATATGCAGTCCTGCCGTCGCTTGCGCGCCGCCGGCGGCACGCTTGTGTGCCAGTCGGAACCCCCGTGAGTCCGGTCGCGGGTCCCGCGGACTCGATACCCGCGATCGTCTCACGGGGCGGCTGAACGGAGATGCCATTGTAAACAGCATCTCCCTGTTCTGCCTAGCAACAAGTGATGCTGATCTCTGCTTCATGTGATTGGAGCAGAGATCAGTTTTCACTAACACAAAGCCCAGCCCCCCACAGTTAGTAACACACCACTAGGAACACTTAACCCCTACACTCCCACTCCCTGGTTAACCCCTTCACTGCCAGTGTAATTTACACAGGAATCACTGCATTTGTATAGCACTGATTGCTGTATAAATGACAATGGTCCCAAAAATGTATCAAAAATGTCCGATGTGTCCGCCATAATCTCTCAGTCACAATAAAAATCGCTGATCGCCGCCATTACTAGTAAAAAATTTTTTTTAATAAAAATGCCATAAAACTGTCCCCTATTTTGTAAACGCTATAACTTTTGTGCAAACCGATAATTGCTTATTGCGATTTTATTTTTTACCAAAAATATGTAGAAGAATACGGCCTAAACTGAGGGAAAAATTTTTTTTATATATATTTTTGGGGGATATTTATTATAACAAAAAGTTAAAAATAATGCGTTTTTTTTTTCAAAATTATCGTTCTATTTTTGTTTATAGCGCAAAAAATAAAAATCGCAGGGGTGATCAAATACCACCAAAAGAAAGCTCTATTTGTGGGAAAAAAAGGACGTCAATTTTGTTTGGGAGCCATGTTGCACGACTGCGCAATTGTCAGTTAAAGCGACGCAGTGCCGAATCACAAAAAGTGGTCTGGTCTTAAGCCAGCAAAATGGTCCGGTCTGAAAGTGGTTAATCACCAATGACCAGAGGATAGCCAAAAGGCAAAGTAACGAAGATTGAATGACAGGTTAAACCTGGGAGAATAAACAAACAATAATCATCTTTGTCTGTCTAAAGCCGAGTCTACCCAAGTCGCCCAGTAGGGCCGGCCAGCAGAATTATATGTAAATTTTAGCTTTAGGATCCGTGGGTCCTGTGCATTAAGAAAGCCAATAGAATTTTTGTTCCTCTCCACCAACGCATTCCATTCCCTCCATGATGCATTAGAGCAATTAACTCCGGAAGACAAGTGTTCCCACATCTGGTTTAATGGTGAGTCATCCAGCCAAAGAAGATGTCAAGGGTTATGACTGTATTTTCTTTAGTCAAAAGTAAGACTTGGTCAACAAGCAGAAGGTTTAGGATCCAAAACTTCATATAGCATCATTGCAATCAATCTCCCCAGCCATCAGTAAGGCTCAGCTTCCACAAATTTTACCCCATGATTTCCAAGGAGTACCGTTCATAGCTGTGTGACTTTAAATTGCAGCAACTTCAAAGTAGTCCCTGCACTAGGCCTGAAGGCCTTTCCACAAACTTAGGGCATTTCCCAGGACATTAGGTCTATTAGTGGCCAACTTGCGGGCGTAAGGGCTTCTGGTGATTCTTGTTTGGGCAACAGCTTTGCGCAATGTCTTCCAAAAAAGTTCTAGTTCAGATTTTTATCGCATTGGGAGGAGCCATCATTGAGACCAACTAATCTCATTACACAAATGACCTGCCTGGAAGTGGTTCTGAATCTCTGAAGAATACAGTAGAGTTACCCTCAGAGAGATATTATTATTATTATTATTATTATTATAGCTCTTTCCCATTGGTTGCATCCGACAGTCGCAAAAGGGTAGAGAAGTAACCTGTAGTAAGCCATGTGGTCCGAGGGGCCCAATGGAAAGTTTTATTAACTGGTTTTGTAGTAAGGGAAGACTTGCTTCCTGCACCAGGAACAGTGTCTCCACAGAGGAGACCCCTTTTGAGATTTAGCTAAGCTAGCTAATCTTTTAGCTTATCAGCTATTAGGCATACAATCATCGAAATCTATTACTTGTCGGTTATTCATGCCAATGGAGGACAAGGTGTCCAAAGTCAGAGTTGCAGTGGTCGCAGGCTGAAGTCTTTCCGAAAACACAACAGAGAGCCTCAGCTATGCTCTGATGTAAGGGGAACCCCGCAGGTTTCCGTTACATCAGAGGGGGATGGGGTCACCCGCACGTCACTGGGGAAGCCCGGCTTTCCCCTTGCGTCAGAGAGGGGCGGGGTCAGGTGACGGGTGGCCCCGTCCTCCTCAGCTAAGATGTGTCAGGCTGCCGGGATTCCCACAGTGTCTCCGGTGGAGACAGGATGGATGCGCTGAGCTGGACCATCGGGAGAGATCAGCCATCGCTGGATAGTAAGAGTGGATTACCACCGCTGGAATTTTTTTTTATTTTTAATAAAGGACTTTTCCCAATGGTGTGTGTGTGTTTAACAATTTTTTACACTTTCTTTGTGAAATGGTAGGGCTACTTTTGTACCTCCTTACCATTTCAAACAGGGGGGGTGGGATCTGGGGGTCCCCTTGTTAAAGGGGGTCCAGATTCTGATAAGCCCCCCCCCGCAGACCTCCACAACCACCGGCCATGGTTGTGGGGATGAGGCCCTTGTCCCCATCAACATGGGGACATGGCGCTTTGAGGGGTCCCAGACCGCCAAAGCATCCTCCCAATGTTGAGGGCATGTGGCCTGGTATGGTTCAGGAGGGGGGCCGCTCTCTCGTCCCCTCCCCCTCTTTTCCTGTGGCCTTTTTGGGGGGAATTCCACGCCATTTTTTTTTTTATTTGGTGTGCAATTCCCCTTAAAATCTAAACCACACCTGAAGGGTCTGGTATGGATATTTGGGGGGAACCCCACATCATTTTTTTTTAAATTGATAAAAAAAAAGTGTGGGGTTCCCCCAAATTAAATTACCAGGCCCTTCAGGTCTGGTATGGATATTAAGGGGAACCCCACACTTTTTTTTTTTTTTTTTTTTTATAAATGACTTTGAATGACTGTTCTCTGTATTATGGGAAGCCGACAATTCATTATAGCCGCGAGTGTTTTTAAATGACTTTTTTTCCTGCAAAAATTACACTTTGTGCAGGGACAATTCTAAGCATGGGAAACATGTGCCCCTTTACAGGCATACTATACACACCCCCCAGGTATGAAATTTAAAGGAATATTACACTTTTATTGTTTCACTTTAAGCATTATTAAAATCACTGCTCCCGAAAAAACGGCCGTTTTTAAAACTTTTTCTTTGCATTGATACATGTCCCCTGGGGCAGAACACTTTTTAGGACAATAACTTGCATATTAGCCTTTTAAAATTAGCACTTTTGATTTTGAACGTTTGAGTCCTATAGACTTTAATAGGGTTCTAAAGTTCACGTGAATTTTAGGTCTGTTCGCAGGTTCTGGTATAAACCGAACTGGGGGGGGTGTTCGGCTCATCCTTTAATGGCCAGTAACACTGAAGAAGTATATTTCCTGGCTAATAGGTCTAGAAGGATCTCAGACATCCAAGTGTCAAGCCATAAACGACCTTGTTGCTGAAATTATCAGACAAAATGGCTCTAGTCGCTCCTCGGCACTATACAGAGGTCTGCATCTTTGCATCTGGGTTAGGACATCATCCTTCCAGCATATCCAAACTAAAGTGTTTGAAGTATCACAAGCATTGGCAATAGATTCAAGGTGGAAGAGAGACATAGAAGTGGCCCTTCATCAAAGAGCAAACATTTGGCTCTTCAGGCCTAGCAGCATCAGAAGAGGACAGTCGCTGTCCATTAAAGACAATCACAGTGGTGCGGATCAAGTTAGTCAAGGGGCTTAGATGGCTAGTACAAATCCATCAATTGAGGGCAGAGACCAGTTTCGCAGACTGATTGCGCATCCATGGAAGGAAGTCCCTCCACAACTAATATGTAAACTACGACTTGGTCTACATTCAACACATTGTGGTCCCATTTTAAAATGGACCCAGTGGCCTTCGCTACAATACATTTCAGTCGTTGGTGGGGAAAGAGCTAATCCTCGACTTAAACACTTCAGCATTACCCACCCTTGTCGTCTGGTGATTGGTACATCCCATACGTATATGATGTCATGCTTGTGTCAGGAAAGAGGAAAATGTTATACCTACCTGATGGTAATTTTTCCTTCCCTGATGGAAATCATGACATCCCTCCCTAAAGGACTTTGCAGTGATCCTAAGTTATGAGAATGCTGCCTACAGGGAGGAGACTTGTATAGTATAACCGGTCCTAGAATGGGGGGGGGGGGGGAGGTAGAGCATAACCATATGTATATGCTGTCATACTTTGCATCAGGAAAGGAAAATTACCATCAGGTAAGTATAAAATATTCCTCAGCAAGCAGCCTGACAAAGCAGATTTATGTTACAGTTCCTCCACCAACTAAGGTCTTTAATACAGTCATCTTTGTCCTGGGCTGCAAAATGCCAAGCCTCTTCTCCAGCTCCTCAGTCAGATTCAAGTATGCCTGGCTTAGAAAAGGCAGACACAAAAGGTAATGAAGATGACACGGAGACAGTGTTAGAGGAGGCTGTGTAGGATTTTTTACCCCCACCCTCCTTTGGCACCTGAAGCTCAATGCAACATGCTTGCTAATGTGGATATGCAAATTTTTGCTGTGTGCAAAAGCCTTGGCAATATCACCCTTGATTCTCTTACATCTTGCCATACCCCTTTGGACACAGAGACCTGCAAAATCTATAATGACATTTCCTGTTCATGAACAAGCAGAACGGGCAATCATGGATCACTCGTGAAAAGATTTTCACTCCCCAAATTCCTTACTCCATCCAGAGGAAAAAGAATTCAGTAAAAAGTGATCTGTTCTGGTACATACACCACAACTATTTCCTGATAGTTTTTTTTATCTCGTGAAACGCGTAGAGAACACTGACACAGACCATCCTGGCTGATGGAGAACTTCAGCTTAGTTGACATGTTAATGCCAGATTTTCAAACTTTAAGGTTTTGAATGCCATTTGTTTATGCCTTTTTACTGTTGGTATACATGTATGATAATGTGTGTTTTATAATGTATGAAAGTATTTTTCCTTACATGTTATATTTTGGTGGTGTGACTCATTAAAGTCCCATGGAGTATAAATAGTTGTGGTGCATGTACTAAATGGGACTGAGACACAACCCTGTTACCCACTCCATGCCAGTGTTTTTTGCATGGTCTGTTCTGGTAGTTGATCCTGCCATCCCTCTTCACAGTTTAAAAAAATAAATGCACATCATTGTGCAGGTACAAAATGTAATTTTTTTTATTGGGAACCTGGGTAGATCATGGGTGCAATGCAGGGCTCTTGCAGACTCTGTGTATAAGCTGTCTTGCCATACATCGTATGGCCAAGCAGTTACACACTTATAGGAAGCATCAATGAACTACCATGGCACACAACAGTGCCTTGGTAGCTCATTGAGAACTATAAGCCGACAACTGCAAAGGCTGCTCAACCTTGTACTTTTTCATTCACAGAACATGCTCTTTGCAAATTGTGACAGAGAGCTTGTGGGAAATATACCCCCTGTCGCCTGTCACAAAGGGAAGCCATGGAGGGGGGGGGGGGGCGGGGTGGAGTTGTTACATGTTCCACCTTGAATAGGTTTTACTTCCACAGGAAAGAATTCCAAAACCCTCTCCTGAGGAGCCTCTACCTCTTCAAAATGCAGAGCACTAAAGCGGCTCTGCCCAGTCTTTAACTTCCAAACCTAAGTTCAGCCCTTCCTTTCTGTAAGACCTGGCCTACAAAGCTCACAGTCTTCCCTAATGCCCTCTTCCCATTGGGCACCCTCACTCCTAAGAGTCTCAGGACACCTGTTACAATTTGCCTATCTCTGGGTCAGAGACCTGTGTGTTCAAAGAGGTACAAAATAGAATTCAAAACTGAACTCAAAATTGTCCAAGGAGAATTAGTTGCACAATGCCCTGAACTATCTCTTGTCCCTGGATTACTTGTGCCAGTACCTCCACAAGATAGGTTATAAGGTTTCTATTCAAACCTGTTCACAGTACCAAAGCCCAACAGGATTATTTATCCTATTCTGGACTGAAAGGTCTCAACAAATACTTTCAAACTCCATGTTTTGCTGGACAAGGGGTAGATGTCCAAGATCGTCATATTCTCATTTTTGCATCTCATTAATATTTTTTACACTTTGCAGTCACAGCCAGTCATTTACAGTTTTTATGCACTACATCTCTTCTTGCCCTTCTCAAAACTCAGAGCATCCAGGTCACGGGCTATCTGGACAACCTTTGTTTAAAGGACTGCTCTCTCTTCCAGCTGTCAGCAAACATCCACAGGATTCAGATGCTCCAGGCTTTCCCTTGGGTGATTCATTTCCAAAAGTTCTCTTCATATGCTTTGAGTCTGGTCCTAGACACATCCCAAGCAAAGGTTTCCCTTCCAGAGAAGAATATTCACTCTCTCAGTGCTCACACTTGAGAATTGAGGTAAAGGGACATCCCACAATGAGATTCTCCATTCGTCCAATCTCATTTGAGACCTCTTTAGCACTGACAGCTTGTTGACCCAGAACAAGCATATGCCTTCTCTCGACATACCTATGTTCCTGTCCAGCCAAGCAAGGAATTCCCTAACTTGGTGGATCTCCAGCCCAGCTTATACAATACAGAAGTTTTTTCTTTCTCATCACTGGAAACCATTAACGGGTGCCAGACATGGATGAGGACTCAACCCTCGTTCACATTGGAGTGACTTGTCATGCGATTTGACAGGTCAAATGACAAGAAAAGTCACACACTATTGTCAACAATGCTGCTGTTCAAATTTATGAACGACTTTGCGGTGCCACATTGATTTGAAGATTTTGGGTGCGACTTGCATAGACATTTGTGCATGAAGCTGCATAATTGTCTTCGAAGTCGCACTGACATGTGGCTTGCATTTTTAGATGGAGTTGCACAATTTCAAAGCCGCATTTAATGTGAAAAAGGGCTCACTGTCCATCGATATCTGTGCATCCCAGAAGTGGACAACTGTAAAGCAGATAACTTCAGCCACCATTGTCTGGATTAAGGGGAATGGGCCATTCACCCAGACATCTTCAACCTAATATGTGAGAAATGCAGGGCTCTGGGTTCAACGACAAATTACCTGTTTGTGGCCAAGATCTAGTACTGGAATTGTTCACTAACAAGTTCACTTAAACTCAATTTCAAAGCAGCCCCCCTCCAGGCCTCTTCAAACACAACTGCATGCTATGTGCTAATTTATACTTGAAAGGTAATATGTATTGAGGTCACATGCAAGCTTCCAGTATCTTCCTTGTGAAATGCTTGCCCTCTGGCTGTCATGATGATTCATAAACCTGGAACCAATTTGTAGGTTAGGACTTCCGACTAGCATTTTGAGAAGGAGATGTGGAATGACACCTTTCCATATTTCAGTACAGGTCAAGAATCAGGAACTTTTTCTCTCCTTTTGCATTCCACAGTGTTAATCATGCTTCTGTTTCAACATTAAGGATAACTGTAGTAAGAGAATTGGGAATGGACCATTGCTCTCTCCTGGTTCTGAAAATGGTTGTTGTCGTCATGCTGTTGATTTGCCAGTAGACATTCAATATTTTCTAAAACATTGACGTGGAATGAGTACATTTTTGTTGCTGCAGCTAGCATTTATGAGTTGAGGGGTTTGTATCAGATTTGCAAACTGCTGCAACATGCCTTGGTCATCTCTTCAGATGGTAGGGCTGCTTTGTTCCCCAGGAACTTGAGAACACTATTTAATATCTCATCAGTCTGATTGATCAAGTCACGCTGGTAGTAAAGTAGCCTTGTAATGCCTTCTAGAACTAATTTGGCTAATTTCACTTTTCACTTTAGCTCAGTAGCATGATTTGTTGTAGAATTCTGTTATTGAAAGGCTGGTCAGCCATTTGGGCCATCAAGAAGTCTTTGATTCTACTCCATTTTCTATAGGAAGGATTTTGATTAATATCTGAAGGAATCATAAGGGATACCACAGAGCTGCAAGCCTAATCCTCTCTTGATGAAAGGTAGAATCCTCCTTTTGGAAGACGTTTTGTAAGGTCTCTTGCATGTGTTCAAATCTTACTAAACTTCTGCTGCATAAAAGTTTGCACTAACCTGCCAATAACATGGGGGGATATCTGCTGACTTTTGGAGATTTTTACAGGATATTTTTAATGTTTGGATGCTAAAGCTGCTATCTGCAGAAGGCAAGATCATCTACCCTCTCACCGCAAAAACAAGTTTTTGGGTTTCTGATTACCCTGTTTCCTATGTAGCATACTGTTCAAGCCATACAGGGGCTTGCATAGCAAGGAGTAATTGTTTATTTTCCTCTTCACAAACGCTTGGTGAATTTGTTCAAACCTTTTTGCCTTTCCCAAACATGACATCTCTGCTGAGCTATGCTGGACTTGAAAGTTTTAGAATATTTGTATGCACTGGGAAGTATTGCATGTAAGTGGTTCATTAAGTGGTGGGTCTCTCAACCAAGGAAATTCCCAGGCCACGATTTTGTTTTTCAAAGCAAACCCTTTTAGCCTAGTTGCCCAGTCCACACGGAACTGATCTCCATTCTCCCTGGACAGGGTGATTTCTCTTATTCTGCAGACCTGGGTATCCCTCTTGTGTTGGCTACAGATGTTTTTCTGCATATTGGACAGGTTCTTTTTGCCCTCTCCACTGGATAATCCTCACCACTGATAGAAGCTTCTCTGGCCATGGAGGCTTTCTGGGTACTCTGGTGCAGGGCCAACAGATGTGGGAGGAATTCAAACTTGCCTACAAGTCTACTGGAAATAGGAACCAGGGTGGCTCTAGATGTAAGATGGCCTTTGCTCGGTGTAAAGCTGAGTCCTGGCCCTCTTAGGGGTCCAATTTACAGGAGTGGAAAACCTGACAAGTAGATTTCCTGAGTCATCAAAGCTTAGAACTGGAGGAAAGGTCTCTTTGCCAAGACCAGTACTTGAGAGAGAGAGGTGTTTTAGAACCAGTGCAACCATATGCAGATGGACTTGTGAGGTTATTTCTCAGGCTTTGAAGGCCTTTATTCTACTGAGGCACTTCTTCAGCCCAAGATGTTTTGGTCCTAGAGTTGTAAGGCTGCTCCCTGGTCCTGAGTTCATACCCTTACTAGATATTACTGTGTGGATGGGGCTGCATAAGCAGATGTTAGCTTTTTACATAGGGTCCTTCAGGCGGCAGAGTGGACTATTGTTTTTAGAGGGTTGCTAGGTCTTGGTCCTTTTATGGTTGGTGTCCTTGCCTGCACCTCAGTTTTGAAGACAGAGTCCTCCAATAAATAGTAGGACAAAAATAAAAGGATTATTTGTACCCACTAAATCATTTTCCTCAGTAATAATTGGAGACCACAATTGCCTCGCTTAATATGGGTTGCTGACCTGTTGTCAAAGTTTGGTAATTATGTTGTGGATGTTTTTTTTATTCTGTTGTTCACTGCTTTGCTACTACTGAGTTTGTATGCAGATGACAATAGATAGGCCTGTGCCTCTTTTAATTAACATATTGCCCAAACTTTTAGAGTGGAAGCTATACCAACACATTTAAGAATAGGGTTATATGTCCTCTAATACATTAATGGAGAAAAGAGTCTTAGGGGAAGTAGTAAAAAAGTCAAAGTTTTTTTTTTTTTTTTCCTCAAAAGTAATATGGCCTACTTTAACAAATAATTGATCATGAAAATGCTTACAAGGATTTTCATTGGACAACCTAATAGAGTTTACTGATTACACAACATTACCATATTTTTCTGCCTAATAAAGTAGTGATGGATGGCAGAAACAAAATAACACACGTTTATGATATTTTCTATGGGAGAGTGCTATTATAGGAGCTGTTTAGTTCAGAGGCAGCTGCATTTAGATGATGGCTTCATTTTATTCTATGTTTCTAGATAACATAGAATCTTCCTTGTTTGTAACCTAAAATCTGTCTTTATTTGTAATCAACATAATACTAAATTACCAGGTAGAGAAGGTCATGGTGCACCCAAATTACATCTCAGAGAAACATACACGCAATCACTTTGTTTCCAAAGATGGCTAGCAGTTCAGAACACTGTAATTTTGAGCATAGCTACTCCAGATACCTTGAACTCTATACAGTATAGATGAATTCATATAACAGTGTTTAAACGGTTATATACACAAAACAAATACAATGTGAATTCCACTACTGGTTTCAATCTAACTTTATTGAAGTTTTCAAACACATTTATACAACAAAAGATATTATCCACATACCACAAACAATCAGTACAAAAATATTATAGGAAATGTACTTAAAATAAAATCATGTTACACATAAACATACAGAAACCCTACAAAAAAAACCTTACCCAATAAATGGCGTGAACTAATTAGAATACCATTGGGGAACATCTACCAATGCTAAAACGTATATATTATAAGTGAAAAGAAATAAATAATACACTGGGTTACTTAGATTGTTGGACCCCTGGAAAGAATAACCCTGTCATATCTTCCTCAACCTAACAATGTTGTGGTCTATGCTTTACTACTCCCCATCTTTAACTCTCATAATGGTGTAGGACACATCAAATATACCAAGACCAAACAGAAAAGAAAAAGAGGAAGAAAGGAAAAAAAGGGGGATATAATGCAGTAAGTATTAGGCTCATGAACAGACATCTCTAGACGGGTTTAAGTCTTACGGCCAACCTGTATATATATATTGCATTTTGTAGGATTCCCTGAGCAACTTCCAGGGGCGCTAGATTTGGGAACATTGTTCATATGTGTCCAATTCACCTGACAGGAGTGTCTCCATCATCTCAATATGGTTCATCTCTTTAACCCACTTGATCAGAGGTGGAGCCTGTGCCGATCTCCAATGGCATGGTATAACTGCTCTTGCTGCCTTCAGCCAGTGCCTAAGGAGGCCTTTTTTTAATGCTTTTATATGAGCCGGGTAGAATAAATGGCAATTTGAGGTATATTGGGGACAATCACCCAAGTTGCATGGGTATGGGTATGGAGCTGTAAAATGGCACTCCAGAAATCATGGACAGATGGACATTCCTACCAGATATGGAATAGAGAACCCTTATTGGAATGACAACACCAGCATAAATCTGAGACATTTGAGTATACTCGCTGAAGCAATGTCAGACATCTGTACCATCGAGAAAGAAGCTTAAAATGTGTCTAATGTGCCTTAGTTGCCAATGACATACAGTGAGATAGGGTAAATGCTTTCTCCCATTCTTCTGGTTTATTTTTAGCCTCTAAATCTAAAGTCCACCTACCTGTAAATTTTGTGAGGTACAGATGAAGTTTCAAAATAAGAGTTCTATATACCGCAGAAAGGATATGATCTGGTATAGTGTCCTGTAAAAGAAGAGATTTAAAAGGTATCCAATTCTCTTAAATACATCCCTTGAAATGTTGATGAAAAAGACGATAACTGACGATATTCCATATTCCAACCAATGTGTAATCAGGTAACAACAATGTCTGGAGAATGCCCAGGAAAAAACCAAAGCCTACTTACCACCAGCTCGCAGACAACCAAATTAACCTGTCTAACAGTATGCGTTAAAAACGGGTTTAGTCCGCACGCATTTACAAATGCATGCGTAAGCCACAGAGCCACGTCAAGGCACCCTGGTATCTGTGGTCCTAACACTAAAGTATAAGTGTCCCCGCAGTGGAGGCACATGCATACTGATGGATAGATGAGAGCAGGTGGGCTGAAGGGGAGCCACCCCTCCTTAAAGGTACAGGAGCACACCAAACACCCAGCGAGAGCACAATGGCAGCAAAGGTGTTGGTGCACTGCTGGACCAATACAAACACTCACGTGATAACAAAAACTTGCCACCTCCCTCATCTATAGCTGGCTATCGCAGTAAGCAGCATTGGAAGGCTAAAAACAGTTAACAACAATGTCTGGGGAATGCCCAGGAAAAAGCCTACTTACCACCAGTTCGCAGACAACCAAATTAACCTGTCTAACAGTATGCGTTAAAAACAGGGGTTTAGTCCGCACACATTTGCAAATGCATGCGTGAGCCACAGAGCCACGTTAAGGCACCCTGGTATAGCCAGCTATAGATGAGGGCGGTGGCAAGTTTTTGTTATCACGTGAGTGTTTGTACTTTTTTTTTTTTTCTTGTTTGACTCCACAGTTTCCTTCAATGCCACAGGAATGGCAGACCGTGGCCTCTCATTTTCCTGACCGTTGGGACTTTCCCAACTGTGGGGGGGTTATAGATGGGAAGCACATCCACATTTTGCCACCACCCCATTCGGGGTCTTACTATTATAACTATAAGGGCTTTAATAGTGTAGTGTTAATGGCGGTGGTGTCGGCACACTATGAGTTCCTCTATGTGGATGTGGGGAAGAAAGGCCAGATATCAGATGGAGGAGTCTTTGCCCAGACGGAGTTTTACCAGTGTCTCCAGACTGGTGGCCTGGCATTGCCACCTGATGCGGATAAAGTGGAAGGACTCCCCTTCCTCTTTATTGCAGATAAAGCCTTCGGTCTGGGCTAGCACCTGGTGAGGCCATTCCCCCAAAGGATCCTCACCCCGGAGAGGAAGTAGAGGAGAAGAAGAGTAGTTGAGAATACCTTCGGGATAATGGCCAGCCGATTCTGCCTGTTTTTGACAGCAATCCATATGGTGGACTACACAATCAACCATATCATCCTATGCTGCTGCATACTGCACAATTATTTAAGAAAAAATTCACTAAATCATATAGCCTCAGTTGGGCCTGAGGCCAGACTTATTACAGACGATTTCCTGATGGGCCTGGATACTGGCCGTACTGGCTTGGCACCCCAAAGCGCCCGTGAAGTCACTGTAAACACAAAATTACTTACATAACTGGTATTGAGCATTGAAAGAAGAAGCCACACATTGTTGTTTCTCAAAATTTTTACTCTGTGCACATTCACATGTGTGTTTAGAAAATGTAAAAAAAAAAAAATTTTTTCCTCATATATATATATATATATATATATTTTTACACAAACAGGCGTTTTAAAACATAACATACACAACTCTGGAACTTACAACGTTTAACGTGTAAAAACTGAAGGCAATATCAGACATATAGTGTCAAAAATGTCTTGATATTGCCTTCATCAGCTGGGGTGGTGTCACCCCTGTAAAAGCCAAATTTTGAAGATGCACACAACTTGGGAGTCTAAATGGGTAATGTCAACATGTGCTATCTCCCACCATAGGGGATCAATGGATGTGTTTTGGGGGTAAAACCCCTTCCTCTCATCTACTAGAGTTACGAGGAAGGGGTTGCACCCACAAAACGCGTACATTGAGATCCCCTGATGGCAGATAGCACATATTGGATCTTCAAAAAAATGTAGATTCTCCCCAACACATCTATCATGTTCTTCATTTGCTGTTCCATAATATTAAGTTTATTTAGAATATTGTCAATTTCCCCATTCCACTGCATGATGTCTTGGATGAGCCTTTGGGCACTGGCCCTTGTGATAGATTCTGCTTCCTGTTCCACAACCAGCACATGACCTAAAAATTGGTTAAAAAACATGTATTTAGAAACATGCAGGCATACATAGATTACCTGAAGCTGGGGTGTCAGACACTCACCTGTTAAGGGGACCATCTCTCCCATATCCTTCCTCCAGATCCTTGGGGGGGGGGGGGGGGCTTGGGCTGATTTCCCAACCTTGTTGGCGATGTGGGGGGTCCCTGGTGTCCTCTGAGTGGTGCCTGGTGAGTCTTTTCTCCCCTATGAGAATGAAAGGAAAGGTATTCTTAGCACACAGATATTTGAGTCCAGAAATAGGAATATGAAACATTGCTTGGAAGTGGTGTACAATTGTCTATTTGGGCAGAGATCCAAGTTGAAGACATCATTAATTCCCTTTTAACCAAGCTGGAATACTTACCCTTTTTGGCCAAGTTTTACAGATGGAGACACCCTAAGTATCCACTGGAGCACCTGTGTGGGTCACCCTAAAAAATGTGCTCTGGTGTCCTACACTAGTGCTTCTGAGTCCAGATGTGTAAACAGCTGCTGAGTGTCCTCTCCTTACATTCTACTGAATCAAGTTTGCAATTCATTCTATTTTCAAAGAAATCTAGACAACAATGTCCTAAAGTAGCATGACAAAAATGTAGTTAAAACCCTGTATCAGGTAAAATCATTGTATTTATTTGCAAACGAACAATGTTTCCTACGGACGATGTTTCCTGCGAGCGGTTACTGTGCCCACGAACATGAAAGTAGCCATTTAAAACTGTACAACAGTAAAGAAAAGCACATGGAGCAGCATGCAAGTTAATAATCATAATAGGAACACACGACAAGTACTTACTTTTTTGAAGCACCTTCTTTATTCTTCTATACTGATCCAGCTCCCTCAATTTAAGGTCGGACCAGCGTTTCCTTAATTGGACTTTGGAGCATCATACCCCAAAATTCTGAGTCTTCACAACTGTTGTCATGATTTTGGCCTTACGCAAATTCTGCTGGGTGTACAGTCCATGTTTACCATCCTAATCCTTCCTCCACAAGATGTCCACCATCTCCACCATTTGTTCAAAGGCCATGTTGGAGGCCTTAAATCTCCTCCTCCTGGATCGGGACGTTTCAGGCTCAGGGCATTCCTCCTCTCTAATGGAATAATTTCCAACCACCTGTGTCTCTGCCATGTTGCTCCTACTATGCACCGAAGAGAGAAGGGGTGCGAAATATTGATGAAAAAGAACGTCAGGGGTGGGCGACGCGGGTGGAGTTTTACACATGCGCAGTGTATATAAAGCTAACACGCATGTGTCATATGTACAATCTGTGTGTGGAGGACGAACGAACGGAAATGGCGAGCGTGCTAAATGAAGGTAAAATTTGAACTTGGCCCATCACAGTGGCCTATACTGCTTCAAGATTGAGGCCTATATTGGCATAAGATAATGCGAGTTTAGGCTGACATTGGTGTTTTTGTCTTGTGTATTGCCTTACAGCAAAGATGAATCAGTTTAAGGACCCAGAATTCATGGGCAGTTTCATAGACAGATACAGGGAGATGAGGAATTTGTGGGAGGTGAAACACAGCTTATATTATAATAAACATGCTAGGAGGTCATCGCTGGAGAAACTTCTGGAATTTGTGATGACTCGGGTCCCCGAAGCAAACATGAGGTTTTTGGGAAATAAAATTGGGATCTTGAGGAACATGCATAAGAAGGAGCATAATAAGATCCACAAATCACTCCGATCAGGAGCATCAGCAGAGAATGGTTATGTCCCCAGGCTGTGGTACTTCAACAAACTGCGGTTTCTGGACGACCAGACTGAAGCCAAGGAATCTCTTTTGACCCTTCCCTGCAGCCTTCCCTCCACCGTTCTCTCAACCTCAGCAGAGGCTGACAAGGAACAACCCGGTCTTCCATCCTGGAAGAAGTGGATGCGCCCAGCTGGAGCCAGGTATATTATTTTTTGACATATTTATTGTCCTAATATTAATGATGCTAACTAGATGTTATAATTGATTACAAATCAATGATTTGATCCAAAAAATGATGTATACATATCGCTAGACAGTAGTAGAGGTCAGAATGATAGTCTTTTCTATTTATTAACATTCGATTTGCAATGTCCCTTTTTTATACACAGGATGAGCTCAGCCAGGAGGCGGGTCTGGAAAGCGTCAGCCAGGAGGAGGCCGAGCCCAGTGGCAGCCAGGAGGAGGCCGTACCCAGTGGCAGCCAGGAGGTGGCTGAGTCCAATGCCAGGTGCCTGCCCTCTGCCTTACCGCCAAAAGGCCCAGGAAGGGGACAATGATGGAAGAGGCAGCACTGGGCCTCATTAGAGAAGCCAGCGATTTCCTCAGGAGCCCCCCCAATGCTGAAGAGGCCTATGGCTGATATCTAGCCACCAGGTTGCTGGAATTGGAGAAGGACCAACGCCTCCTCTGTGAGGGAATTTTTTATGATGCCCTTCGGAAGGGGTTGAGGGGCCATCTGACTGAGAACAGCCACATATGTGAGCTCGCCCATCCTCCTCCTCCTCCTGCCACAGGTCCACCAAGGAAGGCTGCAGGGAAGAGAAGAAAGTGATGCCCTGGGTTCAGTCTGGTCTGACAGAAGACGCAGGCTGTTGTAGTACCACAGCCTGGGGAAAGATATGTCATCTGCTGCTGGTCATGATCTCTGGGATTCTTGGACCAGATTGTGCTCCCTATTATGTGGACTCCTCAAGCTTACAATTTTCTTTTCCACAGACTTGTTGATGTGTGCCATGGGGGCCAAAAGGCTTCGCAAATTACAAAAGTTTGTCCAGCGTTGACTTCCTCTTTATTTTGTTACCCAGAATAAATGGATATTTTATTTTCACAAAATACTTTCCTATGTGTTTTTATTCAAAAAGGACAGCTTGTTTGTCTTTTTTAAATGTACCTGCCTACTCACAATGTCAAATTAACAAGGGACAACAACCTCCTTGAGGTTAATAAAAAATATAAGATAATAATGTTATTGTGGTAACTTGACACTCTAAAAAATCTAATTATATGGAGATCACTAGAAAATAATTTTTACGGAATCGTTAAATAAATCTTGATGAAATAAAAAATGATAAAAGATGAGTATAAAAAATTATTGTAAATATTATTTATGGAGATCGGGCTTTTAAAAAATAGAATATTATGCCTGAGATGAAGATAAATAATGAAGAAATCTGTGTGAGAACTCTGTGTGAATATGAGCAGCAAAACGACTTCATTCTTCCAGCATTATAAAGAAGAAAAGAATGTGCTGCATTAAAAGATCACAGAATTAGTAGTGTGAGGAATGTGCTAGCTCCAATATGAACACTAGTTTTACCACACTGAGCGCTTCCATCTCATACTTGCTACAGAGCATGTGTCGTTTTTGGTCTGTTGGAACAGCATACAGACAAGCGTTTTTCCTGATGGGAATTGGTTACGTCGGAAATATTTAAAACATATTCTCTTTCTAGGTCCATCAGAATTTTTGTAAAAAAAATCAGATGAGGCCCACACACAATCGGAATATACGATGAAAAGCTTCCGACTTTTTCTGTCGGACATTCCGCTGTGTGTACGTGGCATGAGAGGAATTCTATCTCTAGGAAGGGAAATTCACTCCTATAAGAGTTATTATGGGAAAAAGGTGTCTCCACTGATGCTTCACCACCAAGGCTTGTTTCCACAACAACCCAATATTTTCAAAATCCAATTTTCATTGGGACAGAAAGTGAGGTGAAATCTTCTGAACATAGGCACAGACAGCAAAACAAATGTTACGGGGTGTCAACCCTTCCCTATGCTATCCAAAAAACTTGCTATCCAAAAAACAGTCTGGAACTACACTTAAAAAATGTACCTCTTCCAATTTACAAACGGATTCAACTTAAGAACAAACCTACAGACCCGATCTTGTTTGAAAACCAAGGACCGCCTATATTTGTAAGTGTAGTAAGTGCAAATCTTGTTATTGTAATGGTCATTTCTGTAACTTGTATATTGATGTCCTTTGATGGATACTGTAAGTTTGTACATCGCCTGCTGCAATAATACTTATTTCATTTTAAAAATGTCATATTGCAAGTACACTACATGTAAAAACATCACTTGATTTATCAAAGAAGGAACATTTCAATACTTTATAAACAAATGATTCACAAATTTAATGTAAGATTTTAGAGATGTTTTGCTTTTCTTCTGCTCCAGATAAGTAAAACTCTAGTATCTTGCAGTCTAGCCATGGTCTTGTCTTGTTACAGAGCTGCTGGAATAAACAAAAGGTTATTAAACATTTTAAAACCATAAAAAAACAGGGTCCTACACCCCCCCAAAATTACAGAATGGTAAACCAGAAATCCATGAGGCAAGGGATAAGTGATTGTGCCATGCTGATACCACTCTGGATGTCATTCAGCAGTATTGGTATTTAAAGAAGAGTTCTTCTTAAAAAGAATACTGCAGCTGCTGACTTTTAATAATCGGACTCTTACCTGTCCCAGGGTCCAGCGATGCGGGGGAACGAAGCCCCGCTCGCCCCCCTCCCCTCGGCGGCACTGGCAGTGCAACTGTGGGCACCCACTGCGCATGAGCGAGCGGTGCTGTGATTGGCCGCACAGTCATCTGGGACCTGTCACGTGTCTCAGATGACTGACAGGAGGGAAGGGGCGGCGCTGAGCCCTTCCTGTGCCGAGGGGAAGTGACATCAGGTGCCCAGGCACTGAAGGAGGCAGACTATGAGGGACCCCCTAGCAACATGCATTTAGAGGGGAGTTAAAAAAAAATATCAAATGTTTTTTTTTTTTTTATTCATTTTTTTTTTTTTTTGTGGAACACCACTTTAACCACTTGGGATCCGCGCTATTGCCGAATGACGGCATTAGCGCGGACCTAGATTGCCGGGACTACGTCTATTGACGTCGTCCCGGTTACGAGCGGCCTGCGCGCCCCCTGAGGGGCGCGCGCGGCGCGCTCTGTGATCGGCGAGTCCGTGAGACTCGCCTGATCACCGATCCGTGTAAGGGGTCGATCCCGACCCCTTATCACGTGATCAGCTGTCAGCCAATGACAGCTGATCATGTGATAAAACGGAGCCGGTAATCGGCTAGTATTCCTCCTCGCGCTGACAGCGCGAGGAGAAAAACGCGAGGAGAAAAAAAAAGCCGATCGCCGGCGGCCATGTTCGGGACATCAGTCCCGATCACGGCCAGCAATTCAAGCGGACACCTGCCCCCTGCCAGTGCCCACCTGCCACCCGCAGTGCCATCCTGAAATAAAGTAAGTGCCCCCCTGTCAGTGCCACCCAGCAGTGCCCATAGTGCCCACAGTGCCACCCAGCAGTGCCCACAGTGCCACCCAGCAGTGCCCACAGTGCCACCCACAGTGCCACCCACAGTGCCACCCAAAATCTGCCTCAAAGGTGCTGCACCCCAGTGCCACCCATCAGTGCCCAGCAGTGCCGCCCATCAGTGCCCAGCAGTGCCGCCCATCAGTGCCCAGCAGTGCCACCTATCAGAGCCACCTATCAGTGCCACCTATCAGTGCCCATCAGTCCCATCTATCTGTGGTACCTATCAGTGCCCATCCGTGCCACCCATCCGTGCCACTTATCCGTGCCACCCATCCGTGCCATCTTATCTGTGCCCATCTTTGCCCATCAGTGCCGCCTTATCTGTGCCCATCGGTGCCGCCTTATCTGTGCCTATTAGTGCCGCCTTAACTATGCCTATCAGTGCCCACCAGTGCAGCCTATCAGTGCCCACCAATGCAGCCCATCAGTGCCCACCAATGCAGCCCATCAGTGCCCACCAATGCAGCCCATCAGTGCCCACCAATGCAGCCTATCAGTGCCGCCTAATCAGCGCACTTCAATGAAGGAGAAAAATGACCCGTTTGCAAAATTTTATAACAAACTATTAAAACATGATTTTTTTTTTTTTTTTTTGCATCTTTTTTTGTTTGTTTAGCAAAAAATAAAACTCCCAGCTGTAACTAAATACCACCAAAAGAAAGCTCTATTTGTGGGAAAAAAATGATAAAAATTTCATTTGGGTACAGTGTTGTATGACCGCGTAATTGTCACTCAAAGTGCATCAGCGCTGAAAGCTGAAAATTGGTCTGGGACTGAGGGGGGTTTAAGTGCCCAGTAAGCAAGTGGTTAAGAAAGGTCTTCAAACAGGGCATTATTCTCAATGTTACTCAACATAATAGTTGGAGCCATTTAAGCAAATTCACGGTCACTTTACTATAGGACTGGCACACGGGATTACAATTGTACAGTGTTCATTTTTGCCAGATTGTAAAATATATTACAGAGAAATGGGCAACATGCATACGCTGTTCTATGTACATAAATCTGTTTTTGTTTGGATGTAAGAACACTGTGAGAAATAAAATGAACTGTGCTCTGAGCATTGCAGTCTAGAAGGTGACATTTTATTGTAGAGGTATAAATATTTTGTCAAGTACAACTGATATCTTATTGTATCTTGACAAAAACTTGCTTAGTCTTGAAATATTTGTTTGTGCAACCTCAATAAAATACTCTGCCCACTCCAAGTGTAGAGTGTTAGGCTAGGCTTCCACTATTGCAAACCCAAAGTCACATGAATTCAAGTGTGTCGTTGCAATGCAATTTTTGATGTGATTTCATGTGACTTTTCAAACGACTTCATGCAACTTTGATGCTATGCGATTTGGTCCTAGTGACATAATTCCTTTTCATGCTCAGTCATTTCCGGTTTCTCTTTTCGTTGTCATGTGTTTTATAGTGCTTGGCAAACATGTTGGCTATGCAATGCTTTGGGTCAACAGTCATTATGATAATAATAATGATAATATGATAATAAAAAAAACAACCACAACAAGGGGAAAAAAATTAACATATATCAATTTGAACAACAAAAAAAAGGCATAAAAATATTTATATAATCTGAATATCTTTTTTTTACAAAATCTTTTTGCAAGAATGCACGAAAAAATAAAGTTGTTTTTTGGTGAACTACACCATTTTTTTATGTGTATATATCAATCTACACCAGTGAGGAAGGTGAATAACAATGGGAGATGTCAGAATGTAAGAGGAAAATCCCTGAATTCTCAAAGACCATCAACACAGAATAATTATTATTATGTCCCTGTTCAGAATAGATATAATCCATTACAATATGAAAAAGATGAATATCAACAGTCACCGCGTCCTTTTTTAGGGAGAGGGAGGGGTTTGCAGAAGCGAGGACAGGGTCGTGGGCACCCCAGGAGGGGGAGACCCCCGATGCAAACCTATCCACCACAAGACCCCCATTGGAGGGAACAGGCACAATGGGACAGGAATCAAATATATTCCCCAGACCACAGGAGAAACGAACGAGAGGCAGCAGAGCAGGACGAAGGGTCCAGGAAAAGAAGAAGAGAAAAGGATTAGTAGGGATTTTTAATCTAGCTGGAGCCTCTTTGACACATAAAGAAATCAATATACTGAATTTGGGATTAAAATGTGGCCTGAAGAGGCCATTAAATAAATTTAATGTATTTATAGATGTACATAAGTTTATGAGGAAAATTAATATGAAAAAATATTTTTTGAATAAAAATTCCCATCCCGCTACTGCGACCTCATCAGTGCAGACTGATAGTGGTCTACGGAATAAGTCACTATTTAACCCAGCTAATAGTGCCAATCAGCAAATAGATGTTTTTAAAAATTTGGTGCTACGTGATTTGGAAACTCTAATACCCCAAAAAAATGCTAATCCTCGATATATTCATGAAGGCATTAAGAGCTTGGAAAAGAGAAAGGAGCTGATCATAAGACCCGCGGATAAAGGGGGCGGTGTGGTTCTACTGACTAAAGAATTTTATCATAACCAACTATCAGAAATGTTGATGGAAGAGGATACGTACAAGCGATTGGACAAGGACCCTACTAAACAATATGAGGCAGAGCTGAAGGCATTAGTGGATTTTGGTGTTTCAACTGGGGTTTTAACTAATAAAGAGATGAAATATTTGACCCCTAGTAGTAGTAGGATTCCTACTATCTATACTCTGCCAAAAATCCACAAGAGTATACAATGCCCACCTGGCAGACCAATTGTTAATGGGATAGGGTCCATCACATCTAGAATGGGACAATATCGTGACTTATATCTGCAAAGAAGTGTCATACAAACAAAAGCATACTTGCAGGATACAAAAAACCTATTACAAATATTGAAGGAGGTGGACCTTACTGATAAAGAAGAGGTATACTTAGTCACGGCTGATGTTGCGTCCCTATATACCATCATCCAGCACGATGATGCGATTTTGGCTCTGAATTGGGCACTCAGTCAGAGAGATGACTTGACACATAACCAAAAAGTCTTCTTAAGAAATGCTCTTGATTTTTGCCTAGGACACAACTATTTTTGGTATGGAGGAAAATTCTACTCCCAAAAACGTGGCATCGCAATGGGAGCCAAGTTTGCACCTAGCATAGCGAACCTTTTTATGGGTGAGTGGGAAGACAAGAAGATCTTCTCTGTCAAAAGACAAGAATTACTGATATACAGACGGTACATAGATGACCTGATTTTCATCTGGGCCGGAACAAGATCTTCCCTCACAGATTTCCTTGCAGAATTGAACAACAATACTAGCCACATTAATCTGACGAGTGAAATAAGTGCTGAAAACATCAACTTTCTTGATGTTAATATCCACAGACATGGAGAGAGACTTGAGACCAAGGCTTATTTTAAACCTACAGATGCAAATAGTTATCTTCCAATGCAGAGTGGGCATCACCCGACCTGGCTAAAGAACATTCCAAAGGGCCAGGTGACCAGGATTAGAAGAAACTGCTCCAATGACAATGACTTCTATTCCCAGGCAAATATAATTAAAGAAAAATTCTTGGAAAAAGGTTATTGTGATAAACAATTGGATAAAGTGATTGAAGGAGTAGCATCTACATCAAGAGGTATCCTCTTGAATAACAATAAGGCTAATCGCACTTCCAATAGTCATGAATGGAATTTCATCTCAGGATATCATTCACAATATAGGGAGGTGGAGAATATATTTCTTACACACTGGCATATCCTTTTGATGGATAAAACACTACAACCAGTGTTACCTATAAAACCTGGGTTTATCTATAGGAGGGCTCCCAACTATGCTGATAAGATAGTTAAAAAAGTGATAGACCCTCCCACCCACCCACCTTCTTTTTGGGAGAAAGAAGGGTTTTTTGCCTGTAGACGTTGTAGGGCGTGTAAAGAAGTTAATGCACCAATAAGAGCATTGGAACGGTTCACAACAATTGGTAACAATAAAGAATTCACAATCAAAGGGTTTATTACCTGCAATACATCGTATGTTGTGTACGCTTTACAATGCCCATGCGGTTTGATATATATAGGCAGCACTAAAAGACTCTTAAGGATAAGAATAGCGGAACATGTGGCTAATATTAAATTGGGTTTTAAGGACCATAATGTGTCCCTACATTTTAAGATTTACCATAATCAAGATCCATCGGGACTCAAATTTTGGGGAGTAGAGCATATGAAACCCTCCTGGAGAGGGTCTAACCTTGTACGAGAGTTATCCAAACACGAAACGGAATGGATATATTTGGTTGACACTCTAACACCAAAGGGGTTAAATGTCGACCTAGATATTAATTGTTTTATCAGTGACTATTAAATCTTTGACTGAGCCTGCTTTTTTAATGTTATAATATTTTAATGTAATTATTTTAATATTATTTAGTGGGCTGGGAGGGTATTCGATACAACGAATTGAATAATAAAGACATCCATGATATGAAGGGTATTGCATGTGCTGCGACATTACCTCCATAAAGTATCTTGATTTACCCACACCCACTCTTATAGACTATTATGATATACATAGAGAGGTTTTCTGACATCGACTGGTGTCTTACCACTGTATTTACCCCATGACTGACACATTATGCAACATTAAATTTTTGGATTAGGGCTGGTGATTATGGGGATTGGGAGTGGCATAGAATGATTACCTCTGTTAGAAGGAAATGTGCAATATTCATAGTAGTTTTTAATATATTTGGAATACTCTTAACAGGGGGGCACATAGTGACAGGAGGGGGGCACAGTGTGACAGGAGGGGGATGTCGAGTATGACAGGAGGGGGATGCAGAGTGTGACAGGAGGGGGATGCAGAGTGTGACAGGAGGGGGTGCAGTGTGTGACAGGAGGGGGTGCAGTGTGTGACAGGAGGGGATGCGGTGTGTGACAGGAGGTGGTGCGGTGTGTGACAGGAGGTGGTGCGGTGTGTGACAGGAGGGGGTGCGGCGTGACAGGAGGGGGTGCGGCGTGACAGCAGGGGCCCGTGCAAATACAGAGGAGGGGGGCAAATACAGAGGAGGGGGCAATTACAGAGAAGGGAGGGACAATTACAGAGGAAGGGGGTGCAAATACAGAGGAGAGGGGAAATTACAGAGAGGGGGCAATTACAGAGAAGGGGGGCAATTACAGAGAAGGGGGGCAATTGCAGAGGCAGGGGGTGCAAATACACAGGAGGGGGTGGCAAACACAGAAGGGTCAAAACACAGAAGGGTCAAAACATAAGGGAGAGAGAGGCGACAGGCAGCTGCTGGTGCAGAAGTTTTTAATAAAATAAATGCTTAAAAGCAATCCACTCACTCTCCATGTCAGAGCTGTATATGTCAGTCTGTGAAGTTGGCTGTCCCATTCTCCCCTCCGATCCACGCTGCTCTTATCACTGAATCGCTGGAGGAAACAGAGAGCCGTGGGAAACTCATGTGAACTGTCAGCCTCTGATGATGGAGGCATGGTTAAGCCTCTGGAATGCTCTGATTGGTCACAGCATCCCAGGCTGACAGCTCACTGCAGTCTCCCCGCAGCTCTGTATCCTTGGCTTCCTCCAGCGATTCAGTGATAAGAGCAGCGTGGATCGGAGGGGAGAATGGGACATCCAACTTCACAGACTGACATATACAGCTCTGACATGGAGAGTGAGTGGATTGCTTTTAAGCATTTATTTTATTAAAACCTTCCGCACCAGCAGCTGTCTGTCGCCCGCTCTCTCCCATATGTTTTGATTGCTCTGTAATTGCTCCCCCCGCCCGCCGCTCCGATTGCCCCTGCTGTCCAGGTCCCCCTGTGTGCTGGGGCTCGTAAAAGGAGGCCCCATGGTACCCCTGTCAGCTGGAAATGGTGTCCGGGTGTGAGGCAGAGGGAAACCCGGGCACAGCCTCCTAAACCCGTACTGTCGGGGTCAAAACCGGACAGGTGGCAACCCTATTCTCCTCGTGTCTCCCTGTGCAGGCGTGGCTTGAGTGTGGGGACACAATGGGCCCCATGAGTTGTCAGTCCACCCCTGCCACTCCAACACAGAAATATGTATGAAGTGTTGTAAGATATTTCACACAATACATTCCTGCTTCTTCTGACACTGTTAGCCAAGAGTGAAGCTACACTTTCTCCATTCAACAGCAGCACCACAAAGCCGCACCATGTTTGTTGTCACTGGTGCTCAAGAATTTTCTACCATTACATACAGTATACTGTATGGAAAAATAAAGAACTGTTTGTTTTCATAAAAAGTCTTAGAAAATTTTCCTATCAACTATCTCCTGTCAGTAGTAATTGTCTATCCAGTTGCCTTCAGGAGATCAAGAAGGATTTTTTATACCCGTTGCAGCAAATTGGACTGTGTTTTTTTATGATTTTTTATTTTTTTTCCCCTCCTCTGGATCAACTGTGCATATAGATTTCTGTATGTAAAGGTTTTCTATTCATTTCCTTTTTAATGGTTGAACAAGGTGGACTTTCATCACACTGTAACAATACTTTATATATCTTCCCCAGCGCCAGTGCAGCTTTGCTTTCTGCTGGCTAATGACATTCCTATCCTAAATTAACAGGCTAGAGAACCTATAAACAGATGAACAGATGAATCAGCAGTGACAAGATCTCCAGACTTATTAGGAACCTATAAAAAAAATCTGTGCCTGGATATCCTTACCTATTACAAAAGTACATAATAATTCCACTTCATTGGGTAAATATGTTGTTACAATTATAGTGGTTGTAAACCCTTACAAACCACTTTGACCTACAGGTAAGCCTAGATTAAGGCTTACCTGTAGGTCCAAGAAATATCTCCTAAACCTACACGGTTTAGGAGATATTTGCCAAAAGACAGGCACCGCTGTCTACGGTGCATGCACCGTAGACAGCAGCGTGCAGGCGCACTGGGCGTGCCGCAGTTAACGGCGATATGCTGCGAGTGGCGGCTCCCATGCGCATGCGTGGGAGTGACGTCATCGCAGCTCCGTTGAATGACAGCACTGGAGCAGCGAGACCCACGAAGATGGAGGCTCCGTACACAAGGGGACATTGGTGACTTCGCTGGCTCCTGTGTCAGGTAAGTGACACATAATGGACTACTATGCGATGCATAGTAGACTTGGTCCATTATGCTTTACCTTTGCAGGGAATCAAAAAGGAAGTAAACCCATTAGGGTTTACTTCCTCTTTAAGCCCCATAAACGCAATCAGAAATTCCGCCAGCAAAAGTCAGATGTGAGCTTTTGGTCAGAAATTCTGACCGTGTGTATGCTCCATCGGATGTTTGCTGGCAGAATTCTAGCCAGCAAAAGCACTCTGTTTTTCGGTCGGAAAAAGTTCCGATCGGAAATTCAGATCGTCTGTACATATTCCGACGTGCAAAATTCCTACGCATGCTCGAAAGGTTTGAACTTAATTTTCTCGGCTCGTCGTAGTGTTGTACGTCACTGCATTCTTGACGGTTGAAAGTTCTTAGAACTTTTGTGTGGCCATGTGCGTATGCAAGCTAAGCTTGAGCGGAATTCCATCAGAAAAAACACTGTGTGTGTGGGGCATTAGTGTTGTTAACAAACAGTATACACCGTGAATGTACAAGCCAGCAGTGTCAGTTTAAAGGGTTTACGAATGCCACTTATGTCACTCTAAATCATGGGGGCTCAACCTGTGGCCCCCCAGCTGTTGCAGAACTACAAGTCTCATCATACCTTTGCTTTTGGGAGTCATGCTTGTCACTGTCTGCCTTGCAATGCCTCATGGGACTTGTAGCTCTGCAACAGCTGGAGGGCCACAGGTTGTGCATGCCTGCTCTAAATACTATAGTTTCTTACAATTCAGAACTTAGTGCTCGAGTGACCTATTGCCATGTACAGGTGTGCATATAGAGCTTGCCTTAACCTAAGCAAATACCAGTTCTAAAAAAAATATTTGAATATTTGGGGGTATAGAGCTTTACACTTACAATATTGGTGTGTTTGCTCATCTTGTGATTCATACTATAAATAAAGATATTGCCGTTCCGCACTATACGCACACTACGCAAGCTGCGTAGGGCCCCGCCGCTGTGGGGGGGCCCCCAAGACCCAGAATCCCCCCTGCACCTCTGGCTGGCCGTTTAGAGTGCAATGGGGAGAGGTGGGAGAAAGTGAAAGGCAGTGATCGGCAGCTCTGTAGTGCCTGTGTGGGTGGCGGGATCTCCCTGGCGCTTGTAGTACTCTCAGTGTATACAGTGGAGAGGAGAAGGGAGGGGCCTCTGACCCAGGCAGGTAGCAGTTTCACTTTCGCTCTGCTTGAACACTGTTGCTGATGCCTGGGTCAGAGGCCCCTCCCCTCTCCACTGTATACATTCGGAGATAGAACTACTAGCCCCAGGGAGATCCCCCTGCCTGTGGACACCATAGAGGTGCCGATCGCCGCCTCCCACCTCCATCAGCCAGGTACAGGGGAACCTCTGCAAGGGGGGAGTCAGCTGTTTTGGGATCTTGATGTACGAGGGGGGGCTTTCTGGGCACACTAATGTAAGAAAGGGGCCCTCTGGGGACACTGATGTAAGAGGGGGCCCTCTGGGGACACTGACGTAAGAGGGGGCCCTCTGGGGACACTAATGTAAGAGGGGGACTCTCTGGGGACCCCGTGTAAGGAGGGTCTCTCTGGGGACCCCGTGTAGGGAGAGGCTCTCCGGGGACCCTGATGTAACGGGGGCTCTCTGAGGATCCTGATGTAAGGAGGGGCTCTCTGAGGATCCTGATGTAAGAAGGGGCTCTCTGGGGACCCTGGTGTAAGGGGAGTCTCTCTGGGGACCCTGATGTAGTTGGAGATTCTCTGGGGAACCTGATGTAAGGAGGGGCTCTCTAAGGATACTGATGTAAGGGGGGCTCTCTGGGGACCCTGATGTAAGGAGGGGCTTTCTGGGGACCCTGATGTAAGGGGAGGCTCTCTGGGGACCCTGATGTAAGAGCAGGCTCTCTGGGGACCCTGATGTAGGGGGAGACTCTCTGAGGACACTGATTTAAGGGGGGCTCTCTGGGTACCCTGATGTAAGGGGAGGCTCTCTGGGGATCCCGATGTAAGGGGAGGCTCTCTGGGGACCCTAATGTAGTTGGAGACTCTCTGAGGACACTGATTTAAGGGAGGGCTCTCTGGGGACCCTGGTGTAAGTGAGGGCTCTCTGGGGACCCTGATGTAAGGAGGGGCTCTCTGGGGACCCTGATGTAAGGGGAGGCTCTCTGGGCATCCTAATGTAAGGGAGACTCTCTGGGGAAATTAATGTAGGGGAAGGCTCTCTGGGGACCCTGATGTAATATATATATTGTTGTACTTATTCTTTAACTGTTTTGTTTAAAGTGTTTAAAGGAGAGAGGATTGTATTGGGAGCACTGAAGTGTCAGGTGTGACTGTGTGGCAATGGCAAATGGTTTACATAGCTCATGGCATCACGGGTCAGGTAGAGGACCCCTTAGCAGAATTTTGCTTAGGGCCCCAGGGAGGTCAGGATCGGCACTGTTGGTACCACTGATTATAAGTACAGGTTTACTTGGTTTCAAAAACATAAAGTAAGTGAGTGCACCAAGACTGCAGGACGACTCCACCAACCTTGTCAATCAAAAAGTGCTACAGTAAAGCATATACATCACAATGGTAATGTGTAAAATAGTGTAAGTTCTCATACAATCCAATGTGCTGTAATAAATGAGCCCACTGAGTGGAGCCAAAAATAGTGTAGTAGTTTATTGACTATGTCGAGTGGACTTACTCTGAGGGCTGCCAAACCAGAGATTGGAAGCGACATAAGTACGCAGGCTCCTCCCGACTCATTTCTTGTGCATTCACATATTCAAGGGTACATCTTTTACTGACGCCAACATTTTGTGCCCCTTAACTGCTTCCCCACCAGCTGCCACAGTTATACTGCGGCAGGTCGGCTCCCCTGGGCTAGCCGTTGTAGCTGTACGTCGGCCACTTTAAGACCACCAGGGGGCCCGCGGCGAGACGATTGAGCCAATGCCAATACGTGTCTGCCTGGCACCTGCGATTGCTCCACACAGAGACAGAACGGAGGTCTGTCAATGTAAATAGACAGATCTTCGTTATGTCAGGGCTGAGGAGACT
Source organism: Lithobates pipiens (assembly GCF_037356315.1). Taxonomy (NCBI): domain Eukaryota; kingdom Metazoa; phylum Chordata; class Amphibia; order Anura; family Ranidae; genus Lithobates; species Lithobates pipiens. The sequence goes on along the minus strand of NW_027507758.1, from coordinate 428,503,557 downwards.
GATCAGCTGTTCCTAATGTAGTCCCATCCCCCCACAGTTAGAAACACTCCCTAGGACACACATTTAACTCATTGATCACCCCCTAGTGTTAACCCCTTCCCTGCCAATGACATTTATACAGTAATCAGTGGCTATTTTTAAGCTTCAATGGTCCCAAAAAAAGTGTCAAAAGTGCACGATCTGTCTGCCGCAATGTCGCAGTCCCGATAAAGATCGCAGATCACCACCATTACTAGTAAAAAAAAAAAGTATAATAAAATTCCATAAATCTATCCCCTATTTTGTAGACAGTATAACTTTTGCGCAAACCAATATACGGTTATTGCAATTTTTTTTTTTTTACCAAAAATATGTAGAAGAATACATATCGGCCTAAACTGAGGAAGAATTTTTTTTTTTAAATTGGGGGATATTTTATTATAGCAAAAAGTAAAAAATATTGTTTTGTTTTCAAAATTGTCAGTCTTTTTTTGTTTATAGAGCAAAAAATCTAAATCGCAGAGGTGATCAAATATCACCAAAAGAAAGCTCTATTTGCGGGAAAAAAGGACGTAAATTTAGTTTTTGTACAACATTGCATGACTGTACTATTGTCAGTTGAATCAACACAGTGCCATATCACGAAAAAATGCCTGGTCATTAAGGGGCAAAATCTCCCAGGGCTTAAGTGGTTAAATACCCCGTAAATGCAGGAAATTGGATAATTCTGAAAACTGGAAGTGACAGGGCCATTTTCCTGAGGATCCCAGATCCCTCAGGTGGGGCGAAACATGTTGGTGAAACTGGTCTGGATGAATTGAGCCGCTGCGAGTTCACTGGCAAATGGAGCAGCAGTGCTGTCACCGCGGGTACTTTTTTTGTGCGGGGGGGTGGCGTTTTTTTTCCGCCCCCCGCAAAGTAGACGTGCGATTTGTTTCGTACGAATCTCAAATTCATATGAATTTAGGGAAATTCATACGTTCGGGAGGATCCGAAATATGAATTGCCATGCGTCCGAATTTTGAACGAAATACGAACTTTTGTTTACGAATCCCCAGGAGGAAGTCAGCACAGCACAGGGATGGTGGGAGCCCCTCATCTAAGGAAAATTCGTATTTCGGATAGGAAATTCTTCAACGGAATTTCGGATAAAAACCAAACTTCCATCAGCATCGACTGTCATATTGAGGTATATTTCTGCCTTTTAAATTCATTGTAAGGAACGTTCGTACAAGTTTGACGAACCTAACAACAATTCGTATTTCGTACGAATTGAAATTAAATTTCGGACATGAAATACGAAGTACGAATTAATTTTAATATGAACCGTAACGGAACAGAACGAAAAACTAATTTATTGATGGTGCCCATGTCTACCGCAAAGTGTTGTCCTAGGCCTGGACCTTGTCTGCCTAGACCAAAACACAGCACTGGAGGAGAGGATGGTGAAGCTGCACTGTGAGGCTGCTTGAGTGCAGAGCAGTGCCAAGGGGTGCCCCATCAAAGCCCAGCAGTGCCAAAGAGTGCCCCATTAATGTCAATGAGTGCCACAGCAGTGCCACATCAGTGCCCAGGAGTGCCATTTCTGTGCCCCAGCAGTGCACATGTGTGCCACAACAGTGCTCTACAGTGCCACTAAAGTGCCCATTAGTGCTAATACAGTGCCCATCATAAGTGCTTATCAGTGCCACTTTATCAGTGGATCCTCATCATCGCCCGTCGGTGCTATAAAAATGCGTAGAAAAATGCATTTTCATTTTCTTTCCACATTTTCTAAAAACCTGGGGAACAAAATGACATGTTCAAAAGTCTCATTATGCCTCATAGAATATACGTTGGGGTGTTTCCTTTCCAAAATGGGGTCATTTTATGGGCATTTTTGTTGTCCCGGTGCTCCAGGGCCTTCAAAATAGGTAATAGGTTGTCAGGAAATTATATGTATAATTTATGTCCCTAGAACTCCTGACAGTGCTCCCTGCATGTTGGGCCACTGTATGTGGCTAGGCTGTGTAACAGTCTCACACATGTGGTATTGCCCTACTCAGGAGGAGTAGGAGAATGTATTTTGGGGTGTAATTTGTGGTATGCATATGCCATGTGAGAGAAATATCTGCTAATATGACAATGTTAAAAAAATAATAATAATTTTGCAAAGAATTGGGGGACAAAAATTTTGTGAAAAATGTCACCATACCTCTTACAAAATACATTGGGATGTCTTCTTTGCAAAAAAGGGGTCATTTGGGGGTATTTGTACTTTTCTGGCTTGTTAGAGTCTCAAGAAATGTGATAGACCGTCAGTACATCAGGTGTGATCAATTTTCACTGATTGGCACCACAGCTTGTAGACTCTATAACTTTCACAAAGACCAGATAATCTACACTCATTTTGGTTATTCTTACCAAAGATAAGAAAAAATAGAAATAGAAAAAATAAAAGATAATTTATTTATACAGCAAAAAATAAATAAAAAACCCAGAGGTTTTTTTGCCACCAAAAGTAGTAGTTGTCATTCAAAATATGAGAGCACTGAAAGTTGAAAATTGGCCTGGTTAGGAAGGGGTTTTAAGTGTCCAGTGGGCAAGTGGTTAAGACAAGGATCCGACTTGGAAGCAACTTCCATTAAAGTCTAAAGGCACAAGTCGATAGAAGTCGCCTTGAAGTAGTACAGGAACCTTTTCTAAAGTCGAAGATACTTCAGTAGATCTAATTAAGACTGCTCTCATTGACCAAAATGGAATTTCACATGTTGCGACTTGGAGTCTCACAAGTCAGATCCTAAGTCGCAGCAGTGTGAACCGAGCCTTATACTCAGTTGTGAAGTGACGCTACTCGTATTGCAAGACCTCGCTCGTTTATCAAATTAAAATTTATAAAAAAGGTTGCTCGTCTTGTAGAATACACCCAGACCACGTTACTCGCAATCCACGTTTTTACTGTACTTGGTCATCTGTTTATACCTTTTATTAGGGGTGATATCAGATGTCAGTTATGACCACAAAACTTTTATGGCAGCAGTGTAATCGTCCTTGCCATGGGGAAGAGCTTCCTTGTTTAGTCGATCTAGTTTTTTACTATTGCCCTACCCTCTATAGTGGAATGGTGTCAATGAAAGAAAGAGAAAAATTGAATTTCTACTCACTATAAAACCATTTCTTTGAGTTTACTGATGGACAAAGCACCATCCCTAGTTTGTTGCTTATATTTTGAGTGTTATTTTCCTGTTTTTACTGCGCCTTCACTAAGCTTCTTTCCCACCTATATCGTAGTTTTATTACCTATTATGCATAATGTAATTTGGGCAATTAATACTACTTCAAATATGTTACGCACTGTAATTACATTTTCCTATTTATCCTGATTACAGGGACCTCAAATATGTGTATATTTTGACACATATTTCAGTGCTGCATGGGGTCGATAATTACGTGTATGCTTTAGACTTCTTGATATTAGGCATTTTCCAGCACTGTGCTTTAATCTTTTTTTTTTTTTTTTGTTTTACACTCTTTTTACACTGTGGAGCTGCATTTCACACAAATCTTCTCTCTTCACAGCTGAAGCTAAGATGGAAAGGGTTGCACAATAACAGCTTGCTGCTTGTTGCTGTGCACAGACTTTCTCTGTAATCACCACAATTGATTAATTATAGTGATCACGTGATTGGCAACCACAGAGAGCCATCTATAGATCACAAAGCTGTATGTAAAAATAAATAAACAAATAAATAATGAAATCTTTTCCAGGGACCTGCTTGAGAGCATAATAATATATACTATGGCCATAATGAGTTGCTTAAATGCAGACACATCCAAGACAGTGTTTGTAACACTGTTTAATATACACAGCTAATGGCTCTTAAAGTATCTAAAGACACAATTTTGTTTTTAGTTATGGATTGGGAAAGGGTTAGAATCCCTGTTAAATGTTTAGTGCTGGGTATGTCCCCACAATGGATATTTACACTGCCTTTGCATCCTGGTGACTAGGACTGAAATTAAAGACAAAAACTAAGTTACTTTAAAGTTAAGTAAATTTAGTTTAAGTTAAGTAAATTTTAAGTCACCAGAAAAGGAAAGAATGTTGAGACACTTGTCCAGATGACAGCTATCTAAAAGAGAGAATTTTCCTTATTTTGGAGAGATTTTCTCTTACTTCCTACTGTGTCTACAAAACAGGAAGTGAGGATCATTCTCCCCAATGTGACACAGATCCTAAAAATGTAAATAAAACTGACAGAGATTTTAACCATTCCCTACTCTATCCAAAACTTTACAAATATGTTTTGGCTTTTACTTTGAATTCCACTGCAAAGTTGATTGCCTCTCTCGCCTAGGTATTCGACTCTGGGTTTGTTGCACTGTTACTGTATCCATATCAATGTTTTTTAATGTAGATGGGCCCTGGGTAAAACAGGCAGATACTTATCCACCCTGCCAAACCATCAGATGGGCCCTGGGTTTACTGAAGTCAGAACTTCTCTTACATAATCTTAGCTGTTCCTGGAGTTCAGCTATCTTGTCATCTAGCATGGCTGTCCATGTTTCCTTTGCCCAATATTCCCTCTTTTTCTATGAAACAACAATAGATGTAAATATAACTGTTTGAAATGGTGTTTTTCAATCCTCCATGGTATGTGGGCCACTTCATATCAAATCAATGATGCTGTGTCTTTTCTATGTATATGTCTCCCTCTTGCCCCTTAAAAATGAAAAGCGGATATGAATCTCTGTAAAGGTCTTTTTTCGCATTCTTATCGACTTGACATTTTGCTGCTGTCCCAGCATATTTCTTTTATAAAGGTTTCTATGCCTTGCACAAATGCCTGCACCCTCTCCTTCTTAGTTCACTTATCCATTGTAAATTAAGTCACCAGTTAAATCATGCAATTGACTAATCCAAAGAAGGGAGAAAAGATCACCTAAATTCTAGTGATTTTGACATTGGGCTCCTTCAAGTATTAAACTAATACAAAGGAAAAACACAGCGCTAATGCAAAAATGGTAAATAGTGAATTCGATAACAAGCAAAACTTATAATACTCCTGTGAAAAACACAGCCAAGCTGCATTGCCCCAGTAGATGACTTTGTGGTCGAAACATGTAGGACCTGCATTTTTCTGCTCCCCACATTGCTATTTTTGTTTTTATTTATCACGTGATTTTTATGGATTATTAATTCCAATTTTAAATTTGATTATTTTCAATAAACCGTTACTGGTTTTATTTCACCATGCGAGGTGTCTTTTATGCTTTGTCCTCCCTATGGTGAATCCCTTTGAGATACCTGGTGCCAAGTTCCACAGCTATCCATGGCTCGGATGGTTCATCTGCTTCTTCCAATTGGAGACTACGAGGAATTCCGAGGGGAACCACCATCTGGCGGGTTGCATTTTGGGTGGCATTTGAGCCCCCTACAAGCCCTTACGACACACTACTATACGGTGGATGTGTCCAACTCATCTGGTAAGAGCATCCACCTTCTTTAATTGTCTTATAATCCGTTTTCAAGAGGTTCTGAGGTCTGAGAAGGTTGAGAGTAATTTTTCCAGGAATGCCATCTGACTACTTCAGAAGTCCTAAACACACCACTTTGAAGTCCATGGAGATTGACTTTGAGATTGTCTATACCCCCTTTGGACTTTAGTGGACTCTTTGTCATTGTTACAGGATTATTTTCACTTTCAATATACTACTTACACTTATTTACATAGGTGCTTTGAAGCGCTGCACTTATTTATATATTTCCTTCAAGTATTAGCCAGGACTTCACTTGCGATTGGTTAATTATAAAAGAGTGAGTTAGAAGGAGAAGCCTTGCTAAGCTCAAGCTTTACTAATAACATAACAGATCAGGTTGAAAACCACTGTTGTAAAATATTCCTCCTACTTATCCATCATGCCATATCATCAGGGAGGCATGTGGTTGGCCCCAAATTTATTCTGCAGCAAGACAATGACCCTAAACATATAGCCAATGTCATTAAGAACTATCTTCAGCTTAAAGAACAAGGAGTTTTAGAAGTGATGGTTTGGCCTCCACAAAGCCCTTATCTTAACATCGAGCCTGTATGGGATTACATGAAGAGGCAAAATGATCGGAGGCAACTTAAATCCACAGAAGATCTGTGGTTAGTTCTCCAAGATGTTTGGAACAAGCTACCTGCTGAGTTGCTTCAAATACTGTGTGCAAGTGTACCTAGAAGAATTGATGTTTGTTTGAAGCTAAAGGGTAGTCACACCAAATATTGATTTGATTTGGATTTCTCTTCTGTTCATTTAATTTCCATTTTCTTAACTAATAAAAAAAAAAAAAAAACAATTAGCGCTTTCTAATTCTTCTAATTTTGAAAGCATTCCTAATTTACAGCATTTTTTCACACCTGCCTAAAACATTTGCACATTATTGTATGTCAAATGATCCAGCAACAGCCCTTTTTTGTAGATTGGTTAGAGCTTTTTGCCTTCAGACCTACACTATTGCATTTACGGCTTTGTTGATATTATCTGTCATAACTCCTGAATAAGTCTCCTGTTTTTGAATATAGGAAGATCTTGGTTGAAATGTTTGTCTGCAGCACACCAATTTAAAAAAGCCTGCTGCTCATGGCTTTTGTAGGTGAACATCTATTTCTTTTTTTTTGCGACACAGCTGGTGGTACGAGTACTCCTTTACCACAGCAGAAGAAGCCTCAAACTGGCAAATCTTCTCCCACCTCTGAGGCCATAAAAGCTCCTTTTTTTCCAGGGTAGGGGCTTAGTTCAGTTTCTGGACAATCTGACTTGCCTTATACCTGATACCTAATATTGTCCCTGGTTTGGTGGGTTTGACATCCAGCTCTGGAATCTGGGAAATCCTTTCTTCCACTCTGATCAATAGTCTGTTGGGCGGTAATATTGCCTGTCTATCTTCAGGGAGAAGGCACCTGGAACCATGGGAATGGTCCTCAAACACAGCTGTGTTCTGGGACCTGTGTCAAAGCTGAAAAAAGCCAGATCTCCTGGCCTGCAGATTCAACAGCAAACTGGACAGGTTTGTTTCCAGTTGCAGAGATCCTCTGGCTAACCAGTGAAGGCTGTGGTGGAAGCCTTTCCTCCCCTGAAACTCCTTTCCTTTCCTTGTTTACTCTGAAAGATCAAGATGAAGGGCATGCCTTTGATTTTCATAGCACCCAACTCGTCCGGCCAGATGTAGTACTCCAACATCATCAAACATCTGACAGAACGCATTGAGATCTCCTGTCCAAGGACTGCTTTACCACCTTGTGTCATTATTATTATACAGGATTTATATAGCTCCAACAGTTTGCACAGCGCTTTACAACATTAGTGCAGACAGTACAGTTACAGTTTGCTGAAGACAAGCAGACTAAGGGGACTAAGGACAAGCAGACTAAGGGCCTGGGTTACTGGAACCAGTCTGATGAGACCAAGCAAAATGTATTTAGTTCAGATTGTTTCAAGCGTGTGTTGCGGCAACCAGGTGAAGAGCAGAAAGACAAGTGTGTCTTGCCTACAGTCAAGCATGGTGGTGGAAGTATCATGGTCTGGGGCTGCATGAGTTCTGCCGGCACTGGGGAGCTACAGTTCATTGAGGGAACCATGAATGCCAACATGTACTGTGACATACTGAAGCAGAGCACAATCCCCTCCCTTCAGAGACTGTTTTGGACAAAATCCAACGGATTTTGTTGTCGGAATGTCCGACCGTGTGTACAAGGGCTAAGACGACCTCTGCCTTGCTAAAGAAGCTGAGGGTAAAGGTGGTGGACTGCCCAAGCATGCCCCCAAACCTAAATCCTACTGAGCATCTGGGGGGCATCCTCAAAACAGAAGGTGGAGGAGCGCACGGTCTCTAACATCCACCAGCTTCCTGATGTTGTCATGGAGGAGTGGAAGAGGACTCCTGTGGCAACTTGTGAAGCTCTGGTGAACTCCATGCCCAAGAGGGTTAAGGCAGTGCTTGAAAATAATGGTGGCCACACAAAATATTGACGATTTGGGCCCGATTTGGACATTTTCACTTTAGCGTGTACTCACTTTTGTTGCCAGCAGTTTAGACATTAATGGCTGTGTGTTGAGTTATTTTGAGGGGGACAGCAAATTTACACCGTTATACAAGCTTTACATTGTAGCAAAGTTTAATTTCTTCAGTGTTGTCACATGAAAAAATATAATAAAATATTTACAAAAAAAATTGGAGTGTACTCGCTTTGTGAGAAACTGTATACATATTAGGGATGAGCCTGATGTTCGAGTCGAGCGTGAGTTTGACTCGAACATCAGGTGTTCGCTGAATTCCGAACATTATGGGGCATTCGTGGGAAATTTGAGCACCCACAGAACGCCCCATAATGCACTGTGAGATTGCAGTGCATTGATGGCTGCTGATTGGCCAAAGCATGCACCTGACCTGCATGCTTTGGCCAATCACAGTGCGCTCTGCTGTGAGAGCTGATTGACCAAAGGCAGGGTGCCTTTAGCCAATCATGGCTCAGGAGGCTAAGTCCACGCCCCACACTATGTAAGGCTGCTTACATAGTGGGCGTACATAGTGTAATGAATGAAAGCAGCAAAATTACATTTCTAAAGGAAAAATGTCATTTAAAACTGCTCGCGGCTGTAATGTATTGCCAGATCCTGGCAATATACATAAAAATCATAGAAAAAAAGGAGTTCCCCCAAGTCCATTACCAGGCCCTTCAGGTCTGGTGTGGATATTAAGGGGAACCCTGCTCCAGAATGAATTTTTTTTTTAGGTGGGGGCCCCCCACAAAATTCATACCAGACCTGAAGGGTCTTTAAGGGGAACCCTGCGCCAAAATAAAATAGCGTAGGGTTGCTCCCAAAATCCATATCAGACCCTTATCCACGCACACAACCTGGAAGACCACAGGAAAAGGGGGCGATGAGAGAGTGCCCCCCCTCCTGAACCATACCAGGCCACATGCCCTCAACAGGGGGAGGGTGCTTTGGGGTCCCCCTCAAAACAAGGGCCTCTTCTCCACTACTCTTGCCCGGTGGTTGTGGGGGTTTGCGGATAGAGGGGCCCCCAGATCCTGCCTCTCTATATGAATGGGTATTGGGTACACTGTACCCCTACTCATTCACCAAAAAAAGTGTCAAAAAAGTAAAAATGGCAAGGACTTGTTAAAAACTGTCTCCTGCCATTTTTGCTTTTTTGACACTTTTTTTGGTGAATGAGTACAATGTACCCAATACCTATTCACGGGGGGGGGGGGGGGGGCGGAACACTTTCTCATTCACACAGGACCAATCTCTGTTTTTTATTAAGCATCAAAAGCCTAAAAAGGAGAGGTCGTTCACCCTAGCCGTGATGCAGAGGTGAGCTGCGGACAGGGCTGCAGAGGTGAATTGTGGACAGGAGGTGAAGAGGTGAGCTGTGGCTAGGGATGCAGAGGTGAATATTGGACAGGAGTTCAGATGTGAGATTGGGACAATAGTCCAATGCTAAGCTTTGGATGGGGAAGCAGAGGTGAGCTTTGGATGGAGGTGCACTTTTGATAGGGGGCAGAGTTAATTTGTGGACAGTAGGGTGCAGAGGTGAGCTGTGGATAGGAAGTACAAAGGTGAGCTGAAGAGGTAAATGATGGGTGTTGCTTTGTTATGGGGAAGAAAAATTTGAATCCTGAGCACAGCGCACCTCTACACCCTGTGTGTAGCACTGTCCTGAACCTTGCTCTCTGTGCATAGTGCATTCTGTTTTCAATGCACCCCTGAACCCTGCACCCTATGCCTAATGCACTCCTGACACTGCACCCCGTGCATAATGCACACCTTAACCCTGCACCCTGTGTGTAATGCACTCCTGAACCTTGCACCCTTTGCGCAATGCACTCCTGAACCTTGCACCTGTCAGGTAGGGATCAGGAGTGCACCACAAGGTTGTGGACCCTAAGGCTGACTGCTGCGGACGGGAGACAGATCCCACCGAGGTTAGAGCGTAAACTCCCCTGGGGCGCGGAGTCTAAGAGCCAGCAGGTGTTCGCCAGAGACTCTAGTGGTGAGGATGGACTTGGCTGCAACTGGCTCCAGGTCGCGACCCCCAGGGTCCCCCAGCTCGCACCCACAGTAGGCAACAGGAGGATAGGGATAGTGAGGGATAAAGCCAAGGTCGGGCCACAAGCAGACAGGAATAGTCAGGGACACGCCAATAGGTCAGGATCACAGGCAAACAGGGATAGTCAAGGACACGCCAAAGTCGGTAACGGAACAACAGAAGAGCACACGGCAGGTAACAGTACGTTAAACACACAAAGGAATACACAATGGTTGATCAGCAGGGTTGGCCTGCAGTGCACAGGTTAATATAGAGTTCTCTGATAGGAGCTAGGGTGGAGTTATGCCAGAGGATGGATTACAAAAGCAGTCAGGTGAGGGTTGGCTGGTCTCTAGAGATGAACACATGGAAACAGGTAAGCAGACAAACTCTATTGCATAACCATGACAGCACCCTGTGCATAATGCATTACTGAATCCTGTGTTCTTGCACCTATTTTCTAATTAAAAAAGCCAGCTACACCTACTCAACTTATAAGACATCTTTGGTCAAAAGATTTACAGACCTGCCAAAACCCTTTAGGTCAAGACCTATATAGCATAAAACGGGAGGTTTGGGACTTTAAATGAAGCACTTGGATAGTAAGAGACAAAAATATTTCCTTAACCACTTCAGTTCCGGACCAATAAATACCTTAAGGACCAGAGGTCTTTTTGCAATTTCGCACTGCGCTGCTTTAACTGGTAATTGCGCGGTCATGCAATATTGCACCCAAACGAAATTTGCGTCCTTTTCTTCCCACAAATAGAGCTTTCTTTTGATGGTATTTGATTGCCTCTGCGATTTTTTTTTTTTGCGATATAAATGGAAAAAGAGCGAAAATTTTGAAAAAAAAAGATATTTTCTTCTTTTTGTTATAAGAAAAATCGAATAAACTAAATTTTAGTCATACATTGAGGGCAAAATTTATTCAGCCACATGACTTTAGTAAAAAAAATGTCAATAAGCATATATTTTTTGGTTTGCGCAAAAGTTATAGCGTCTACAAACTAGAGTACATTTTCTGGAATTTACACAGCTTTTAATTTATGACTGCCGATCTCATTTCTTGAGGTGCTAAAATGGCAGGGCAGTACAAATCCCCCCCAAATGACCCCATTTTGGAAAGTAGACACCCCAAGGAAATTGCTGATGGGTATGTTGAGCCCATTGAATATTTTTTTTTTTTGTCCTAAGGGATTGAATAATGACAAAAAAAAAAAAAAAAAAATTTTTTTACAAAAAGTTGTCACTAAATGATATATTGCTCACACATGCCATGGTTATATGTGGAATTGCACCCCAAAATATATTCCGCTACTTCTCCCGAGTATGGGGATACCACATGTGTGGGACTTTTTGGGAGTCTAGTCGCGCACGGCACCCCGAAAACCAATCACCACCTTCAAGATTTCTAAGGGTGCAAATTTTTGATTTAACTCCTCACTACCTATCACAGTTTCGAAGGCCATAAAATGCCAAAATAGCACAAAACCCCCCAAAATGACCCCATTTTGTAAAGTAGACACCCCAAGCTATTTACTGAGAGGCATGTTGAGTCCATGGAATATTTTATATTTTGCCACAAGTTGCGGGAATATTACAAACTTTTTTTTTTTTGCACCAAGTTGTCACTAAATGATATATTGCTCACACATGCTATGGGCATATGTGAAATGACACCCCAAAATACATTCTGCTGCTTCTCCTGAGTACGGGGATACCACATGTGTGGGACTTTTTGGGAGTCTAGTCGCGCACGGCACCCCGAAAACCAATCACCACCTTCAGAATTTCTAAGGGTGCAAATTTTTGATTTAACTCCTCACTACCTATCACAGTTTCGAAGTCCATAAAATGCCAAAATAGCACAAAACCCCCCCAAATGACCCCATTTTGGAAAGTAGACACCCCAAGCTATTTACTGAGAGGCATGTTGAGTCCATGGAATATTTTATATTTTGCCAAAAGTTGCGGGAATATTACAAACTTTTTTTTTTTTGCACAAAGTTGTCACTAAATGATATATTGCTCACACATGCTATGGGCAGAAGTCAAATTACACCCCAAAATAAATTCTGCTGCTTCTCCCGAGTACGGGGATACCACATGTGGGGGACTTTTTGGGAGCCTAGCCACGTACGGGACCCCGAAAACCAAGCACTGCCTTCCGGATTTGAATATAAAATGCTACCAAAAAACCTGTTAGCGATGGCAGGGATCAGGCCTGACTCTGCGATCGCTGCAGTTATGTGTTTAGTGTTTTGTAAGTGACAGTGATCGATCGATACTGCACTTGGGTGGGCTGGGCAGAGGGGCAAAACGCAGGTGCCAGCAGGTATTTGGGCTGATCCCGCTAACAATGCGTTTTTTTGGAACCCTAAACTGCTGGGGATGCTAGTATAGATCTGATCAGATCAGATATTGATCTGTTCAGATTCTATACCACTACGGGAGGTGTATGCTTTGCGTGTGGGTGTTAGCGGTACTGGCACTAACCTAGCGCTGCCTGGGGCGACGCAGACCCTGACCCTAAAACCTAATTGATATCACCCGCCGGGTGATCAGGGGGTTAAACCTTTATTGGGTAATAAATGGTGGGTGCCCTGATGCTATAAAAAGCAAACTAACCAGAGTCACCCGTAACACTTATACGGTGATCAGTGGTGAAAGGGTTAACTAGGAGCAATCAGGGGGTTCAAATTTTTATTAGGTAGTATATGGGGGTCCCTGGCGCTATATAAAAACCTGACGGGGAACCTAAATAACTAACTGGCTAACCAGCGTCACCAGTGACACTTATACTGTGATCGCTGGTGAAAGGGGGTGAAAGGGTTAACTAGCAGCAATCAGGGGGTTAAAACCATTATTGGGTAGTATATCGGGGTACCTAGCGCTATAAAAACCTGGCGGTGAACCTAAAAAAATAACTAGCTACCTAGCGACTGTAGCGACACTAATGCAGCGATCAGAAAAACGATCGCTTAGTGACACTGGCAAAAGGGGGTGAAAGGGTTAACTAGCGGCAATCAGGGGGTTAAACCCATTATTGGGTAGTATATCGGGGTACCTAGCGATATAAAAACCTGGCGGTGAACCTAAAAAAATAACTAGCTACCTAGCGACACATGCAGCGATCAGAAAAATGATCGCTTAGTGACACTGGCAAAAGGGGGTGAAAGGGTTAACTCTAGGGGCAATCAGGGGGTTAAATCTTTATTGGGGGGTGATAGGGGGCTACCCTGGACCTAACACTAACTGTCCTGACAGTTTTTACTGTCACAACTGACACTGAATGCATTGATCAGTAAAGAAATGATCAATGCAATCAGTGACACTGTGACTGGGGGGGGAGGGGGGCGGGGGGGGATCGGGGGGCGATCGGGGGGGGGATCGGGGGGGGGGTTTGTGTGCCTGTGTGTACCTACATGTCAGTGTAGTGTTGGTGCACACTTACTTTTACTCTTCTCCTCGTAGTCCGGTCAAAAAGACCGCCCCGAGGAGAATGACATCACTTCCTCCTTCCTGTGTAAACAATACACAGGGGAGGAAGCTTCTCATTGGCCAGGAGCGATCCAGAGGGGGTGGCCGAAAACCAACGGCCATCCCCTCATCACGGAGCGCTCCTGGACCGAATCGGACCGCCGTAACCAGCGGGAGGGGGTCCGATCGGACCCCCCACCCGCTGGAAGGCAATCACGTAGATGTACGTGATTATGCCTGCCTGTGCCATTGTGCTGACGTACATTGGCAATACGGCGGTCCTCAAGTGGTTAAGCCATATTGATTTGTTTAATTGAATGTTCAATAAAAGACTACTCATTATAAATAAATCCAATTCACAATATGTATAAACATTAATACAATAAAAACATAATATATGACAAATTATATAGTATCCACGTATAACTACACATGACAGTGATAGCTAAATTGATTAAATAATGTGGCAGAATAGTGCCCATGATAGCATATCCGACATCAACAAATGTATGCACATGGTAGATATGCATCCCATAGATAAAAAAAAAATTAAATATTGTAATAAATGGTCAAGGACTTCAAAATAAATGGTAAAAGACTTATGAATGTGGTTTCGTATACAGTGTAACTCGAGCATCACAACACAAAGCTCGACGCGTTTCGTGGGTATCTCCCCACTCATCAGGAGCTGATGCTACCACAAAATTCCTATAAAATAAAAATAGAAATTATACGAATAAAGTACTGACCAGTAGATAAAAATAATAAATTCATGAGAGTATATTATAAATAAGTAGTTTGGCCAAGGCGGACTCACCAGTCCAGGCGACAAATGCGGCGCACAGCGGTGGGCGCTGGGCGGGCCAGGGACAGACTCCCTCCACGGGTACTTAGGCGGCAAATGGATGGATACGATATCCGGTACAGAAGGAGTGTACCAGCATAAAAAGATGTGCCAAATGGTAGGAAGGTGTGAGAGTAGTGGAAACCAAAATATCTGAGGACAGATTGATAATTATGTAAAAAATGGTGTTGATGCTAAGAAAAGTGAATATGAAAATAAATCAACAACAGCAAACTAAAAAGGATGATGAACACAAAACAGTGTGATTTTAAGTGGTAAGTATGCAAGAATAACTGACATCTTAAATGAAGAAAGAATATGCAAGAGTAAAATGGATGAGTGTAAGGGAGTGTGAGTGCGTAGGGTGTGTTTAGGTGTGGGAATGAAAAGTAAAATATGTGTTAGTTGGTGATAGACAAAAAGGGATAACCAATTAACCCTGAGCAAAGGATATACATGTGTAAATTAAGGGGAAGGAAAAAAGGAGGAGAGTAAAGTAAGACCTATATAGCAAGACACTTTCATGCTTTAAGATGCTGTTGCTCATGAAATGTAATTTCTGAAGAAGTAAAACAGTTAATCTATTATATATTAAAGGAAGTGCTTAGATAGAAGTGTCAATGGTTTTGGTAATTTTCCCCGTTCTATTTCCTACTGAAAATGTATCTGCTTCAGTAAGCAGGCAATATTTCACTTCTTCCTTGAGAGAACTCATATTCCAAATATAATATTCCTAGTATATAATATGAATGCTCTTTGCTTTTGATTGCTAGCTCATTGTGCTAAATTTAGCAGTTCACTTTAACCCATCCTCTTTCTGACTTCCTGCATTGTTTACTAGCAATTCAATAAATCAGTTTACATTGTATGCCATGAAAAAAAAACTCAACCAATCAAAATGAAATGGAATTTGTGATATACGAAATACTGGTGCCACCAGGCTCCAGGGTTGTCATTTTTACTATGACTTTATTACCTAGTGAGACACTATACTGCCTAATAAAGCCTGAACAGCCACAACTACGGTCCTGAAAGTGAGTGACTCACTACATAGTGATGACAAGATCAGGGTGAAGGCCCTGGAGCCTTAAAAAGAGTCTCTGATTTGGAAAAATATGCTATATGGCAGTTCACAGAATGTATGTGTGTTCCATGTCAGTGACTCATTTGATTCTAAGGCCAGGACCAGGAGGCTTCAGGGCCTGCTTGGTTAAAACAAGGCCATATGTGCATTAATCTGCCTGTCCAAGACAGCACAATTTGGCTGAGGAGAGAAAAAAGAGGACCACCTCCTTTAACCACTTTCAGACCGGACCAATTTGCTGGTCAAAGACCAGACCACTTTTTGCAATTCGGCACTGCGTCGCTTTAACTGACAATTGCGCGGTCGTGCGACGTGGCTCCCAAACAAAATTGACGTCCTTTTTTTCCCACAAATAGAGCTTTCTTTTGGTGGTATTTGATCACCCCTGCGGTTTTTATTTTTTGCGCTATAAACAAAAATAGAGCGACAATTTTGAAAAAAACGCATTATTTTTTACTTTTTGTTATAATAAATATCCCCCAAAAATATATAAAAAAATTTTTTTTTCCCTCAATTTAGGCCGATACGTATTCTTCTACATATTTTTGGTAAAAAAAATCGCAATAAGCGATTATTGATTGGTTTGCGCAAAAGTTATAGCGTTTACAAAATAGGGATAGTTTTATAGCATTTTTATTAATAATAGTAATAGTAATGGCGGCGATCTGCGATTTTTATTGTGACTGCGACATTGTCGGGGACACATCGGACATTTTTGACACATTTTTGGGACCATTGTCATTTATACAGTAATCACTGCTATATAAATGCAGTGATTCCTGTGTAAATTACACTGGCAGTGAAAGGGTTAACCAGTGGGTGGCAGTGTAGGGGTTAAGTGTTCCTAGGGGTGTGTTACTAACTGTGGGGGGGTTGGGCTTTCATTTAGTGTACACTGATCTCTGCTCCAATCACATGGAGCAGAGATCAGCGTCACTAGTTGCTAGGCAGAATGGAAAAATGTTGTTTATACAGCATTTCCTCCATTCGGCCGCTCCGTGAGACGATCGCGGGGGTCCCGACCAGCGCGGGAGCGCGCCGCCGCCGGCGCGCTCCCGATGGCAGGGCGGCATCGAATATTGGACGTACATGTACGCCAATATGCCTGCCCGTGCCATTCTGTCGACGTACATCGTCGTGCGCTGGTCGGGAAGTGGTTAAAGCTGCCTTTTCTGCAACAAACCATGCAAGCTGGGCAGAGAGATATTTACCGTAACTTTACAATACGAGTTAGTATTCCATAAACTAATCTCACTGACCACCAATATAAATGTGCTTTCATCAGTGTAACATAATGCATTAGCAGCCACCAACTAAAGACTGCTTTAATGGGAAGGGGACAAAAAAACTGCTCATTAATAAAGGGACTTTCATTGGGGTCAGGAGGCATAAGACATGTCTGTCCACCATTTAAAAGGGACTTTTTTTATGAGGTACATAATATACAACTAGCCATCATTCAAAGGAGGCTTTTTTGGGAGACATGAGACACAGTTGGCCACCAATTAAGGAGCTTTCTGCAGGGGGAACAAGATGCATCTGGCCATCAGTTCAAGGAGACTTTAATAAGTAAGGTCTAGAGACAACTGGCCACCAATTAAAGGGGTCTTTTAACAGGGAGGCATGAGACACAACAGACAACCAACAAAATAGTTTTTTTTTATCAAAGGAGAATAAACACACCACTGTCGACCTATTAACGGTTCCATTTGTCAGATGTGAAAGCCACCTCTGACCAGTGAAGCTCTGGAATTTGACAGTTGAATTACAGGATCCCATTTAAGGACTAACAAAATGCCTATACAGTACATGGTCACTTTTCCTCCTTTGGGGGGTTTTAGGCTATCTTGACTTCACTTTAAATATGTATCACATTGCACGTTAAAAAAGAGCAAATCACTGAAACATTTTTTTGAACTTGCTAAAGTTTAATTTATATGTTCAGACAGAAGATATCACACTGTTTTAAAACTACTACCTGGCATTTGCAACTGCTGTCATTCAATTATTCATTTTTAAGATGAGTTATATTTATAGTTCACCTCTATTATCATTTGTAATAATAATGCACCATGTAAAAATAAAGTCAGCAATGGCAGCTCTCATATTTATTTTCTCATATATTTTATTTTAAATGATTAACTTAAAGGCACACACAAGTCAAACAAATCCTCTGGTTGTAAATGTTCTAATGTTCTAGGGACACCCACTCCTGATCCGTTTTGTAAGGACAGTTCCACAAACCATCATCTCTACAATTTAATAAAGGTCATTCCTGTCACATCTATGAAAGTCCTTGGCACTCTCCAAGTCCAGGTTTCTGCCCTGTCTATCTTGTTTCAGAGATCGTTAGCCTTTTACTTCTTAATTTAGACTTTTGTGCACAAAGTTTCCCTTGTTCAATCCCCTTCTTGTTTTTACATAGAGACTAGTGGTGTTGAGGCCTATATGTCTAAGGAAGTTTATACCTTTCACCTCACCCAAGACATTTTCTCCGGTTCCTGTGCCCAGCTCCAGTTCACCAAAAGGAAATTTCTCTGCATTGTGTGGGTGTTCTTCATGTTGTGAGAGTCTATTTCTTAGCCATTGCGTCTTTGGGAAGACTGATTCCTTTAGTATTCCAGATAGAAACCATAAGGGCACCCAGGTTTCTCTGTCCACCATCTCTAGGTGATTCCGACAAATCAACATCCAGGCTGATGGTGGAGACATATTCTAATAGATGTGTGAGTGCTTTTTGCTCTTTTTGGCATCATGAAACCTTTAACCGGTTTTCAAAGCTACCATTTGGCCCTCTGTTTTGTTTCTTAAGTTATACTAGGCAGTTACCTTTTGTTGCTATGTTTCTCAATCCTCTATTGGGGTGCTCTTGGTCGTCTCAACAGTGAATAATTCTTAGGATTCCTGTGTCCCTCAATAGAGGGTAAAGAAAATATGATTTTTGTACTCTTTTAAAATAGTTTTCTTGAGTCCCATGAGGGCCATAGGACTGCATGGGGATGCACAGAACACCTGTGTATCCCTGTGCAGATAAACATGGCCCTTACATGGGTGTATGCTGTAGTTTTCCCCAGTGAACGAGGCTTTACAGATAAAAGACTTATCCTTACCTTTTTGAGATATGAGTTAAATTGGGAGTCAATAATCTGTGATCTTTTTTTTTTTGATCGCCATAGAACTCCTGAATAACTTCTAATTCCCTTGTATTTTACAATATTTCTGATATCATATGTTAACTATCTACTGCCATTATTCCCCAATGTGTTGTACAAAGTACATACTGTAAAAAAAGAAAGATAATAACGCATACATATATTAGATATGGTAGGAGTGACAACCCTACCCATATGAGTTCACAATTGACAAAGTGACTAATTTCTCCTGTGTTTTTCTCCCAGGTCATAAGACAATTACATCATTTTTGTATTGTGAAATGATGAATAACTGCTTAGAAATGTACATTTGTATTGAAGTCCTAGAAAGAGGTTTCTAGTATGTATCCTTCTCCTTTTTAAGCTATTCAAGTATGACTGACCTACTAGTCCTCTCAGCACAGCTAGAAGAGTCAGAAGCTGCATTAAAAGTTATATTAAAGTCAAGTCATAATACTTATGTGCTCCATGCAGTGCTTTTGCTTAGAGCCGCCCGATCCTCCTCTTCTCGAGTCCCACACTGGCGCTCCTGGCTCCTCCCTCCTGCCAAGGGCCCCCAGAGCAAACAGCTTTGTGTGGAGCACCCAAGCAGGCATCGCTCCCAAGTTAAAGCTTTGCATTCCCATTCAGACATGGAGCCATGTACACTCTCACTTCAGTGTCATCCGTGTCATGGTGAGATAATGTTAATTTCCTTTGCGGTTGATGGTACAAGAAGAGCTTTTTAACAGGCCACAGACAAAAATAAAGGCCGAGTTAAAGATAATGATAAATGAGTGCTTCAGTATGTTAAGAGGGACAGTGCCCATGTCCAACAAAAGATGTAGTATGATGGTCTTCATGGAACTGAAATGTTTATTGAAGATTCCAGAAGCACCAAAACCAGTGGCATTGCTTGGGGGGGGGGGGGGGGGGGCTTTTGGGACTATAGCCCCGAGTCTCTGCAGGAGTCCCCAAGGGGAGGGGAGGCTCTCTGGGGACCCGGATGCAACCGGGGGGCTCTCTGGGGACACTGATGCAGGGGGGAGGCTCTCTGGGGACACTGATTTAAAGGGGGGACTCTCTGGGGACCCTGATTTAAAGGGGGCTCTCTGGGGATATATATATATATATATATATATATATATATATATATATATACACACACACACACACATTATTTACATGTGTATGCCCGCCCGAGCGTATGAATTTCTTTACTACGCTGCTATGGGCTCTAGCCCCAGATCTTTTGAAGACCTAGCAATGCCCCTGGCTAGCGCGGTGAACTGTTTTTTCATAGTTGCTACACAAGTCATGTTTTAATTTAATGTTATTAAAAATGATTTATAACAACGAATGACACATGTATGGGAGTCTGATAAGGCTGCACACTCCGATACAAATGTTTGAACGGAAGTGGAAAATTCCCCATGGGGCTTTTTAACAGCAATTTTTTTTTTCATAAAAATATATTCATTTTATTTATCAAGAGACATCAATGTGATACAAAAGTTAAAATATGAGCTCTGGTGTACACAATGCGAGACAGTTTGGACTAAGGGGAAGCAAACGGTGAATAATACCATGTGATATAACTGATAAACAATATACATCAGAGGGTACTCCCTCACAGTATTGATGAATTATAATTATACTATCCAATGCTTATAAAAATGTTTATAAAAAGGGCATTTTATAAACATCAGATAGTATAATTATAATTCATCAATACTGTGAGGGAGTACCCTCTGATGTATATTGTTTATCAGTTATATCACATGGTATTATCCACTGTTTGCTTCCCCTTAGTCAATGCGATTGTAGCCGTATTAGTGCAATTGTGACAGAGAAAATTGAGTACTGTCCGTGATACTTTTTTTATTTGCACTAACATACAAAAGTATCACCGACAGTACTCAATTTTCTCTTCCCCTTAGTCCAAACTGTCTCGCATTGTGTACACCAGAGCTCATATTTTAACTTTTGTATCACATTGATGTCTGAATGTCTCTTGATAAATAAAATTAATATATTTTTTATGAAAAAAAATAAAATAAATTTGACTCCTATTTGCTGCTAAAAAGCCCCATTGGGAATTCTCCACTTGCGTTCAAACATTAAAAACGATCTTCTCTTTTAATCTGCAGTGCTGTACGTTTCTGTAAAATTCAATGCAATATAGCAACTTGAAGGTGTTCTAAATGGTAGGTATCTCCTGCAATAGAAATTTCAGTTTTGGTAATATCCTTCCCAAAGGTTAACTTTTTAAGGGATGCGGACACTGCAGCTTTCCTCATTAGAATACAGAAAGTGCATAAGTTGATTAATAATGAACCAGACCGTCCCATTCGGAATGAGTATGTGATCAGTCTGGTGAAAGCAATTTTTTCACAGTAACAGAAGGTAGGAGTCTGCTCTGCAAAATTTGTTAGACTTCCTGCAATGTAAATTGATCACTCAGATGGGTTTGTTTTTTTCTCAACAAAAGGGGAATTACTCTTTAAGGTGAGTGGTTAACCACAGTCTCCACTGAAAAATCCTTGGGCGCTTGTTCCTGCAAGCTGTGTGGTTATTCATTTTGTTCTGTCAGCATAAAATAAAGTACAATGTGAATGCAGAAATGAAAAAAAAACACAGATAAATATTTTACTGTGATTGTCTTTTCTATTGAATGTGTATCTTTTCATTGCCACAAGCTTTAAGAAATGATCGGATAAATCTGCACAGAAGCTAGAATACCCCTTTAAACCTCATCTGTCGGATGCATTGTGTGGAAAGATAGTCAATTATTTTACAGCACTTGCCCGTATTATGCAAATGGAGTGGCACATTAAGATGTGTATTACTAATATGCTCATGAAAATGCCAAAAGGATCAATCAAACAGTATAAATTCATAGAGCCTTCTTTCCTACAGGCTGAGAGAAGTCTAGTGACTGATATAGGTAGTATGACAGCTTTATAGCTGGAGCTGTCAAACTTTACAAGCCTCTTCTAAATTCACAGCCATGTCTGTACACAGTCTTCCATCTCGGAGAAAGTTTTCTTATAGAGGGGAAAGCAAATTAAGAGGAGCTGCGAAAATTAAAATGTCCGTATGAATTAGCACTTCACACTTTGGATGGGTCTTTCAGTGACTTCCACTAGGGAAAACTGTCCAGGAGTATAATGCAGCCATGACAGGCTTAAAGATAATTATGACTTTTTAGGCCATAACACAACTGTGCTTTTATTGTGCAGAAAGAGTGTGTATATCTTCAGTCAGAGGTTCAGGAACATTTGGAGCAGATTTATCAGTATTTACGCCCAGATAAAGTGCAGTGCTGGCACTTTGCTCATTGAAAGTAATGGAATCTATTTTTTTGTTATTAATGTTTTTGGTGACAGTTAAATCTTTTACAACCATTGCCTCTATCCATAGATGGAGAAATAATGCACCCGGCTAACATTACATTTACTTCATTATTGAAGTGTTCATTTCTGCTTGCTAAGGAAAGTATAATGGCCAGAAAAGATAAAACACAAAGCTACTAATAATAGAAAATATACTGGTAATTTATGGATAATGTCTGTAGCCTATTGTCCTATATAATGCCAATTATCTGATGAATCATATTCTAAAAAAACATTGAATAGTTTACTAGCTATGCATTGCTACGCATTGCTACGTATCATCCACTTACAAATAAAGAATCAGCATAGTCCAAATGTATGTTGTAATGGTACAGCATACCTCCCACCTTTTTGAGATGGGAATGAGGGACACCTATGAGCAAAAGTATAGAGGCATAGGACACACCACTTGTCACTCCCCCTTAAAGGAGAATTGTACAAAAAAATGCTTTTTTTTACCACTACTATTCCTTTATATTGGCTTTTGGAATTTACAAGTGCAGCAATTTAGAAAGCTGATGAAGGTTTTAGAGCTGTAAAACCCTTTTTGATAGTTAAAAAGTGCATTTTATATACATCTCGATAGATCAGACCAAAATGAAGGACAAATGAGGGGGAAAGAGGGACAGAGGGACATTGCTCCAAATCAGGGACAGTCGCTTGAAATCAGGGACAGTTGAGAGCTATGGTATTTGTTTTCCCTATCATTTTCTTAACAGTCACTCATTGCTGTGTAGTTTTCAACTAATGAAGTTTTTTTTTAACCACTTGCCGACCAGCGCACGACGATGTACGTCGACAGAATGGCACGGGCAGGCAAATGGGCGTACATGTACGTCCCTTTAAATGTGCCGTTGTAAACAACATTTCTCCATTCTGCCTAGCAACTAGTGACGCTGATCTTTGCTCCATGTGATTGGAGCAGAGATCAGTGTTCACTAAATGAAAGCCCAACCCCCCCACAGTTAGTAACACACCCCTAGGAACACTTAACCCCTACACTGCCACCCACTGGTTAACCCCTTCACTGCCATTTACACAGAAATCACTGCATTTATATAGCAGTGATTACTGTATAAATGACAATGGTCCCAAAAATGTGTCAAAAATGTCCGATGGGTCCCCCACAATGTCGCAGTCACAATAAAAATCGCTGATCGCTGCCATTACTAGTAAAAAAAAAAAAAAATATTATTAATAAAAATGCTATAAAACTATCCCTATTTTGTAAACGCCATAACTTTTGCGCAAACCAATCAATAATCACTTATTGCGATTTTTTTTTACCAAAAATATGTAGAAAAATACGTATCGGCCTAAACTGAGGGAAAAAAATGTTTTTTTATATATTTTTGGGGGATATTTATTATAACAAAAAGTAAAAAATAATGCGTTTTTTTCAAAATTGTCGCTCTATTTTTGTTTATAGCGCAAAAAATAAAAACCGCAGGGGTGATCAAATACCACCAAAAGAAAGCTCTATTTGTGGGAAAAAAAGGACGTCAATTTTGTTTGGGAGCCACGTCGCACGACCGGGCAATTGTCAGTTAAAGCGACGCAGTGCCGAATCGCAAAAAGTGGTCTGGTCTTTGACCAGCAAATTGGTCCGGTCTGAAAGTGGTTAAGGTAAGCTAGGAAAAAAAATACTCTATGGTTTTTTAAATATTTTTTAGGCTTTAGGCTTTCTCTCATAGGACAGTAATTATTGATTGTTTCGTGGGCACAAAAACTGCATGCCCAATATGCAGCACAATTTAGCCATGCCCATGTGCAGAACTGCTCCATTCCAGGTTATACCTCAAATTTCAAAGTTTAGAAGCATGGAAACTGGAGCAGAGATCAGAGAATAAGAAGCTTGGGACACAGAATCCCATAGAGGTCTTTGCACTGAGCAAATTTACATAGCATTCATAGACATGACATCAGAGGAACTGCACATCTGCGCTTGAACTCAGAGGAAGCCTTGGAACAGGTTTCCAGGGAAGATTAAATCTTTTGCACAGGAAAAGAAAAACGGGAATCAAGCATGGGTCTCAGGTGGGTAACAGGAACAGCTGTGGACAACAGAACAGGTTCTGAGGATAGTGAACTGTAGACATGTGCATTCGTTTTCGTCCGAATGCATTTTTGTCCGAATTTCAGCTATTTTCGTTTTCATTTTGACAAACGATAACGAAAGCACAAAATCCGAAAAACGAAAGATCCGACATAAATAAATGCTTTATTTTCGTTTTCATTGTTACAACAGTTCGATATAGAATAGGAGATTCGACATGACTCTGACGATAACAATCTGTCTATAGAACCTGTGGTCGAATGTGCCTAACCTTACCTCTATTAGTCCAAGATTATATAGAGAAAATATTCGACAGAGAAAAAAGATTTGACAGAGAGAAAAGATTCTGCAAGTTACTGTCCTACAAAGTGTTTGGGGACCCGGGTCCTGCCCCAGGGGACATGTATCAATGCAAAAAAAAGTTTTAAAAACGTCCGTTTTTTCGGGAGCAGTGATTTTAATAATGATTAAAGTGAAACAATAAAAGTGTAATATTCCTTTAAATTTCGTAGGGGGGGGGGGGGGGGTTGTCTATAGTATGCCTGTGAAGGGGCGCATGTTTCCCATGCTTAGAACTGTCCCTGCACAAAGTGTCATTTATGCAGGAAAAAAAGTCCTTTAAAATCACTCACAGCTATTATGAATTGTTGGCTCCGTAATACAGAGAACACTCATTGAATGTCATTAATAAAAAAAATAAAAAAATAAAATAAATAAAAAGCGTGGGGTTCCCCCAAATTCAATTACCAGGCCCTTCAGGTCTGGTATGGATATTAAGGGGAACCCTGCCTCAAATTTAAGAAAAAATTTGACGTGGGGTTCCCCCTAAATATCCATAACCAGACCCTTCAGGTCTGGTATGGATATTAAGGGGAACCCCGCGTCAAATTAAAAAAAAAAATTGACGTGGGGTTCCCCCTAAAAATCCATGCCAGACCCTTTATCCGAGCACGCAACCTGGCAGGCCGCAGGAAAAGAGGGGGGGACGAGAGAGCGGCCCCCCTCCCTCCTAAACCGTACCAGGCCACATGCCCTCAACATTGGGAGGATGCTTTGGGGGTCTGTGACCCCTCAAAGCACCTTGTCCCCATGTTGATGAGGACAAGGGCCTCATCCCCACAACCCTGGCCGGTGGTTGTGGAGGTCTGGAGGTCACCTGACCCCGCCCCCTCTGACGCAAGGGGAAACCCGGGGTTCCCTGTGACGTATGGGTGACCCCGCACCCCTCTGATGTAACACAGGCAGGTTTCCGTTACATCAGAGGGGGGCGGGGTCACCCATACGTCACGGGGAACCCCGGGTTTCCCCTTGCGTCAGAGGGGGGCGGGGTCAGGTGACGGGTGGCCCCGCCCTCCGTATATAAGAAACGTCAGCCGCCGGAATCCTTGCAGTGTCTCCTCCACGGAGACAGAAGAAGGATGGATCGCTGCGCTGGATGAGATGAGCCATCGCTGGAGAGATGACCGTCCATCGCTGGATAGCAAGAGTGGATTACCGCCGCTGGAATCTTTTTTTTATTTTTTTTATTTTTAATAAAGGAATTTTTCAAAAGTGTGTTTGTTTTATTTAACCATTTTTTACACTGTCTTTGTGAAATGGTAGGGGTACTTTTGTACCCCCTTACCATTTCAAACAGGGGGGGGGGCGGGATCTGGGGGTCCCCTTGTTAAAGGGGGCTTCCAGATTCTGATAAGCCCCCCGCCCGCAGACCTCCACAACCACCGGCCAGGGTTGTCGGGATGAGGCCCTTGTCCTCATCAACATGGGGACAAGGTGCTTTGAGGGGTCACAGACCCCCAAAGCATCCTCCCAATGTTGAGGGCATGTGGCATGGTACGGTTCAGGAGGGAGGGGGGGCCGCTCTCTCGTCCCCCCTCTTTTCCTGCGGCCTGCCAGGTTGCGTGCTCGGATAAAGGGTCTGGTATGGATTTTTAGGGGGAACCCCACGTCAATTTTTTTTAAAATTTGACGCGGGGTTCCCCTTAATATCCATACCAGACCTGAAGGGTCTGGTTATGGATATTTAGGGGGAACCCCACGTCAAATTTTTTCTTAAATTTGAGGCAGGGTTCCCCTTAATATCCATACCAGACCTGAAGGGCCTGGTAATTGAATTTGGGGGACCCCCACGCTTTTTTATTTTTTTATTTTTTTATCAATGACTTTCAATGAGTGTTCTCTGTATTACGGGAGCCGACAATTCATAATAGCTGCGAGTGATTTTAAAGGACTTTTTTTCCTGCATAAATGACACTTTGTGCAGGGACAGTTCTAAGCACGGGAAACATGCGCCCCTTCACAGGCATACTATAGACAACCCCCCCTACGAAATTTAAAGGAATATTACACTTTTATTGTTTCACTTTAATCATTATTAAAATCACTGCTCCCGAAAAAACGGCCGTTTTAAAACTTTTTTTTTGCATTGATACATGTCCCCTGGGGCAGGACCCGGGTCCCCAAACACTTTTTAGGACAGTAACTTGCAAATTAGCCTTTAAAATTAGCACTTTAGGTTTTGAACGTTGGAGTCCCATAGACTTTAATAGGGTTCTAAAGTATGCTATATACTAGCTCAGTCGAATCTTCTTTATACATTCGACAGACACCATAAGCCTTCAAAGACAGATTCGACCGTAATTCATGTGGATTTTCGGACGAATGCAATTTTTGAACGAAAAACGAAATAAATAAAAACGAATTTTGGGAGTAACTAAATAAATTACGTTTTCAGACGAAAACGAAATTCCGAAACGAAATATTTTACTCTGCACATGTCTAGTGAACTGTGACAGATTAAATGTATTCAGCATATAATGAACAACAAATGGTATTGGTCCCTTTATAAATTAACTCAGGGACAAAGCCTCCCTGCCCCAATAAAGATCCCACTTTCATTTAGTTGAATGTAGCAAATTCTTTGCCCTCTTTTGGTCTAATGAGGACCTCCAAGGCCAAAGATAGCTGACATCCTTCAATAGGCGGTGGGTTGTGAGACATAGTGGGTGCAAAGATAGTGAAACTCATTGGGCGCCAGACACTTCTTGGATGTAAAAGAGGTTTTATTTCTTTTGACAGTCCTTTTTATTATATTTTGGGGAAAGAGGGTTAGGGCCAGGATACCCTTAGATGGTTGCAAACCCAATTGGCAGACTCAGAGACTTCAATAGGAGCACAGTCATGCAGGGAAAGGCCCCAGCAAGAAGCCACATCTGCACTTGCAGGAATTCTGTCTCCTATGGTAACAGTCCTTTAACAGTTCCTAACTCAAACGTAACAGTTCTTTCAGCTCCACTACAACTGTTCCTTGTAGTTCTTCAATACTGAGCTCCTGGTCTCTCACTAGACCCTCTGATTCACTGACTCCAAATCCCTTGAGCTCCTCCAAGGTTTGTGGTGATATCTCCCTCAAGCGTCACCCATGCTTCCCTGCCGAGTCTCTAGCTTGGCACTTGGGATACCTTGAAACTTCATCCCTGCTGCCCAGCTCGGTCCCTAGCTTGGCACACAAGCGTCTCCTCTGCTGGTCAAGTCCCTGACTTGGACACCGCCTGAAGTTTCCCGATTCTCCACTGTGCCTGTTCGGTGAGAATATGGTGTTCCAGGAATTGCATCAATTACTCACTGTGGTCCCTGGTAAAGGTGATTGGTCCCTTCGTGGTGACAGCTTACCTTCTACCTCTGACCACTGACAGGTTCTCCGGCTGGCAGAACTTTCACTTCTGGTTTGACTGCAAGCTCCAATCCCAACCCTGAGCCAAGGGATTCAAGAAAACCCCTGCTCACTGGCTGAGATACCCACATACCCATAACCTGACCTTGGGTTGTCCTTCTATCTAGTACCACTAAGTACCCGGCCACCTAGTGGTAGAAGAGAAAAGTGCAACAAGGCCAAACTTAGGGAGAAATCAATAGATCCTTTGCCTATCAATCAACCAAGATAGCTACTCTTGGCAAGTAAATTTGTGAGCCGATCCCTGCCTAAACTACAGGGTGCTACATGTAGAAAGCACAGAGGATTGCTGTTTGGAATTCACTGCTCCCTGTAATGAATATATTTACTGAAGTGGCACCCTGCTTTCTCATTAGGCCCCATTCACACCTGAGCATTTTTTAGCTTGAAGCCCGAAGCTACAAAACGCTGGAGGGGAAAAAATCTATTATTCTCTATGGAGATGGTTCACATCTCCACTCCAAAACGCCTGAAGCCAGTAGCCCCAAAATGCCTGAAGCTCAAACAAGTTCTGGAACTTTTTTTTTAGGCAGATTTGGAAGTTTTTGGTGATCTTTTGACCTGTACAAAATCGCAACAAAATGTGGTAAAAAAACGTGCCAAAAACCGCGCGACTTTCTGCCTGAAAACGCTATGCTCAGGTGTGAAAGGGGCCTTAGGGTGTTGGGCTGATAGGGAAAAATAGTACTTATCAACTGGACATAATGCTTCACAAAGTCCACTGCATTATTTGAAACCCGCTAAAAGCAGGATTGCCTTTGGGACTTGTGCATTCATAGACTGGTGGTCCATGAGTTAATGGTGCATAATGGTATACATGTAGACTGTTAAGTAGGGGTGGCTCCAGACAATTTTTATGGTTATGCTGTGCTGGGAGTATGGTGGAAGGGCTTAGTCCCCACTCCTGAAACCTTTGAAATTGTGTAGTCATAAAATAAAAGATGCAATGTTATATAGAAACCATTCACAGAGTAATAAGAGCACAGATGGTAGCTCATTTTGAGCACATTGAAGTGTACAGAGTGGCCAGAAGTGGGTAACAGTGTTCCTTGCTGGTCAGCAAGTACAAAAAGCATATTTGGTGTTTGTGAGCATAAAAATAACATAGGTGGCAATATTTGAAAATAATTAGGAGTGATATCAAGAAGGGATTAAGAAGAAAAACATGGTGTGCTATGTGTGCTGCCTTCTGCCCCCTTGAAGGGATTGAGAAGAAAAATGCAGCACTGCAGCACATGGCCAATAAAGTGAACATTGTTTCACAGTGTATGGCTTTTCCCCTTTGCTTTGCTATCATCAAGTCAAAATAGAGCCTTGGGGTACATTGAAGAGATCATAGGAGTAAAATATAAAATAAGTCTAATTTTTGGGTCAGCGTCAGCAATGATAACTCCTAGAATGTTTCTGTGCTAGCAGAAACCCCCATCATAATAATAACCCCCAGCACAGTTGTAACCCCCAGTACTATAATAACTCCAAGCACACTAATAAACTCAGACACAATAAAAAAAAACTCGGCACAATCAAAACCTCCAGCACAATAGTAAAAGTTAGCAGCAATAATAAACCCCACCAGCAATAATAGACCCTAGTGGCAATAATAATCACCAGCAACAATACTGAAGCCACACCAATCTATAATAGACACCCAACATTGGTATTCATTCATTTTACTTTCCTAAACACCTCTCTACCATCCTGCTGTGAAAACTATAATTTGTCTACCAGGCATCAGATAACTTGATTGCTCTTTTCTATTTATGTATATTTTTCCTACCATTTATGTAATATGTTGTTATCCACTTAAGGGCCGAGCCTCTTTCTAAAATGTGTTATTTACAAGTTAAAAATAGTTTTTTTTTTGCTAGAAAATTACTTAGACCCCCTCAAACATTATACAATTTTTTTCTAACACCCCAGAGAATAAAATGGTGGTCCTTGCAATACCTTCTGTCACACCGTATTTGCGCAGCGGTCTTACAAGCGCACTTTTTTTTTTTAAAAATACACTTTTTAAGACAACAGTAAAGTTAGCCCATTTTTTTATATTGTGAAAGATAATGTTGCGCTGAGTAAATTGATACCCAACGTGTCACGCTTCAAAATTGTGCCCTCTTGTGGAATGGCAACAAACTCACAATCTCCATAGGTGATGTTTAAAACAGGTTACATGTTTTAAGTTACAGAGGAGGCCTAGGGCTAGAATTATTTCTCTCACTCTACTGATTGCGGCGACACCTCACATGTGTGGTTTGAACACCATTTTCATATTCGGGCGCTACTCGCGTATGCGTTCGCTTCTGCACGCAAGCTCAGCGGGACGGGGGGGGGGGCGCGTTTACATTTTTTTTTCTTATTTATTTTACCTTTTATTTTTTATTTTTACACTGTTCTTTAAAAAAAAAAAGTGTCACTTTTATTCCTATTACAAGAAATGTAAACATCCATTGTAATAGAAAAAAAAGCATGACAGGACCTCTTAAATATGACATCTGGGGTCAAAAAGGCCTCATATCTCATATTTACAGTAAAATGCAATTAAAAAAAAAAAAGTTTTAACATTTGAAAAAAAATGGCCCTTTAAGAGCTATGGGCAGAAGTGACGTTTTGACGTCACTTCCGCCCTGCAATGGTATGGAGATGGGTGGGGCCATCTTCTCCTCACTCATCTCCATACCTGACACGGAAGAGGACCCGATCTCCTCCGCCATTGCCGACGGCTTTCGGAAGTGGCGGAGGGCACCACAGAGTGGCAGGATGGGGGGGACCCTCTCTCGCCGCCGATAAAAGTGATCTTGTGGCGAAGCCGGCGCATAGACCGCTATTATTGGAAACTGGACCGCCAGCTGAAGAAGATACCGGGTATCCAACTGATTTACCTAACATGTAGTATTGCACAACTATTTTTGTGGATTTTTTTCAGTTACCTATATGAGCTACATTTTCTTCTACTTTCCGTGGTAGAATATTATGTACATTGTAAGCACATTTGCAGGATTAACCAGTTGCCGACCGCCGCACGCCGATGTACGTCGGTACAATGGCACGGGCAGGCATAAGGACATACATGTACGTCCCTTGCCTCCCGCGGGTCGGGGGCCCGATCGGGCCCCCGCCTGGTGCCTGCGGCGGTCGGAATTCGTACGGGAGCGATCCCGGACGAGGGGACGGCCATTCATTCATGGCCACCCCCTCGCGATCGCTCCCGACGAATAGAAATCCCCGGTGACATCACTTCCTCTCCTGTAATGTAAACACAGGAGAGGAAGTGATGTATTCTCTCCTCCGTGTCGGTATTTTTCGTTCCGACACGGAGGAGAACGGATCAGTAAGTTGCACCAACACTCACACACACAGTAGAACATGCCAGGCACACTCACACCCCCCCTTTACCCCCCGATCACCCCCCCAATTACCCCTGCCCCCCAGTCACAGTGACACCAATGTCATTTTTTTTTTTTTTGCATTGGTGTCATTTGTGACTGTAATAACTGTTAGGGCAGTTAGAGTTAGCCCCCTTTAGTTCTAATGTACCCCCCTAACCCCCCCAATAAAGGTTTAACCCCGTGATCACCCCCCGTCGCCAGTGTCACTAAGGCTGGGTTCACATTGCAGCGGTTTATGAGAACGAATGTGATTCGCACCGCACTGCAGTGCAAATCACATCCGATCTCTGTGCGATTCGAGTTCAGCCATTCGCCGCACCCGCCGCACCCGCCACACCCGCCGCACCCGCCGCAAATTCGCACGGGACCCTTTTTTTGGCCCGCAGCAGAATCGGATCGCATGGGTGTTCACACCATGCGATCCGAGTTTGCAGATCGCACTGCGATATGCGAACTGATCTGGGGGTGTCAGTAACATTTCACTGACACTCCCAGCAGTTCGCATAGGGCAGTGTGAACTGCCGCCGGGAGGCATGCGATGCGGGAACCCGCCGCGGATTCGCGGCGTTTCCGCATCGCTCCAGTGTGAACCCAGCCTAATAAGCGATCATTTTTCTGATCGCCGTATTAGTGTCACAGGTGACGCTAGTTAGGCAGGTAGGTATTTAGGTTCGCCGCAGCTTTTTATAGCGCCAGGGACCCCCATATACTACCGCATAAAGCCCCCTGATTGCCCCCTAGTTAACCCTTTCACCAGTGATCACCATATAACTGTTACAGGTGACGCTGGTTGGTTAGTTATTTTTTTATAGTTTCAGGGCACCCGCCATTTATTACCTAATAAAGGTTTAACCCCCTGATCACCCGGCGGGTGTCATTTGTGACTAATAACTGTTAGGGCAGTTAGGGTTAGCCCCCTTTAGTTATAAGGTACCCCCCTAACCCCCCCAATAAAGGTTTAACCCCGTGATCACCCCCCGTCGCCAGTGTCACTAAGGCTGGGTTCACATTGCAGCGGTTTATGAGAACGGATGTGATTCGCACCGCACTGCAGTGCAAATCACATCCGATCTCTGTGCGATTCGAGTTCAGCCATTCGCCGCACCCGCCGCACCCGCCGCAAATTCGCACGGGACCCTTTTTTTGGCCCGCAGCAGAATCGGATCGCATGGGTGTTCACACCATGCGATCCGAGTTTGCAGATCGCACTGCGATATGCGAACTGATCTGGGGGTGTCAGTAACATTTCAATGACACTCCCAGCAGTTCGCATAGGGCAGTGTGAACTGCCGCCGGGAGGCATGCGATGCGGGAACCCGCCGCGCATTCGTGGCGTTCCCGCATCGCTCCAGTGTGAACCCAGCCTAATAAGCGATCGTTTTTCTGATCGCTGTATTAGTGTCACAGGTGACGCTAGTTAGGCAGGTAGGTATTTAGGTTCGCTGCAGCTTTTTATAGCGCCAGGGACCCCCATATACTACCGCATAAAGCCCCCTGATTGCCCCCTAGTTAACCCTTTCACCAGTGATCACCATATAACTGTTACAGGTGACGCTGGTTGGTTAGTTATTTTTTTATAGTTTCAGGGCACCCGCCATTTATTACCTAGTCTCACTAGTATACCCCTAAATTTAGGGGTGTCTACTTTCCAAAATGGGGTCATTTGGGGGGGGTTTGTGCCATCTTGGCATTTTATGGCCTTCAAAACTGTAACGCCCTTAGAAAGCCTGAAGGCGGTGCTTGGTTTTCGGGGCCCCGTACGCGGCTAGGCTCCCAAAAAGTCCCACATATGTGGTATCCCCATACTCAGGAGAAGCAGCAGAATTTATTTTGGGGTGTCATTTCACATATGCCCATGGCATGCGTGAGCAATATATCATTTAGTGACAACTTTGTGAAAAAAATAAAAAAAATAAAAAAGTTTGTAATTTTCCCGCAACTTGTGGCAAAATATAAAATATTCCATGGACTCAACATGCCTCTCAGCAAATAGCTTGGGGTGTCTACTTTCTAAAATGGGGTCATTTGTGGGGGTTTTGTGCCATCTTGGCATTTTATGGCCTTCAAAACTGTAATAGGTAGTGAGGAGTGAAATCAAAAAATTACGCCCTTAGAAAGCCTGAAGGCGGTGCTTGGTTTTCGGGGCCCCGTACGCGGCTAGGCTCCCAAAAAGTCCCACATATGTGGTATCCCCGTACTCAGGAGAAGCAGCAGAATTTATTTTGGGGTGTCATTTCACATATGCCCATGGCATGCATGAGCAATATATCATTTAGTGACAACTTTGTTAAAAAAAAAAAAAAAAGTTTGTAATTTTCCCGCAACTTGTGGCAAAATATAAAATATTCCATGAACTCAACATGCCTCTCAGCAAATAGCTTGGGGTGTCTACTTTCTAAAATGGGGTCATTTGTGGGGGTTTTGTGCCATCTTGGCATTTTATGGCCTTCAAAACTGTAATAGGTAGTGAGAAGTGAACTCAAAAATTTACGCCCTTAGAAAGCCTGAAGGCGGTGCTTGGTTTTCGGGGCCCCGTACGCGGCTAGGCTCCCAAAAAGTCCCACATATGTGGTATCCCCATACTCAGGAGAAGCAGCAGAATTTATTTTGGGGTGTCATTTCACATACGCCCATAGCATGTGTGAGCAATATATCATTTAGTGACAACTTTGTGTAAAAAAAAAAAAAA
Organism: Lithobates pipiens; assembly: GCF_037356315.1. Lineage (NCBI taxonomy): Eukaryota > Metazoa > Chordata > Amphibia > Anura > Ranidae > Lithobates > Lithobates pipiens. The sequence continues at coordinate 428,469,717 of NW_027507758.1, read as the reverse complement.
ATTTTTTTTTTTGTCATTATTCAATCGCTTGAGGCAAAAAAATAAAATATTCAATGGGCTCAACATGCCTCTTATCAATTTCCTTAGGGGGTCTACTTTCCAAAATGGGGTCATTTGGGGGGGTTTTGTACTGCCCTGCCATTTTAGCACCTCAAGAAATGAGATAGGCAGTCGTAAACTAAAAGCTGCGTAAATTCCAGAAAACGTACCTTAGTTTGTAGATGTGACAACTTTTGCGCAAACCAATAAATATACAATTATTGACTTTTTTTTTACCAAAGACATGTGGCTGAATACATTTTGGCCTAAATGTATGACTAAAATTGAGTTTATTGGATTTTTCTAATAACAAAAAGTAGAAAATATCATTTTTTTTCAAAATTTGCGGTCTTTTTACGTTTATATCGCAAAAAATAAAAATCGCAGAGGCAATCAAATACCATCAAAAGAAAGCTCTATTTGTGGGAAGAAAAGGACGCAAATTTTGTTTGGGTACAACATTGCATGACCGCGCAATTACCAGTTAAAGCAGCGCAGTGCCAAAGTGTAAAAAGACCTCTGGTCATTTACCAGCAAAATGGTCCGGTCTGAAAGTGGTTAAGTATGCGTTTCTGCAAAATGAGAGGGCATGGTGGGTTAAGTGATCTGTCATATGTTAATGTTATTTGCGCTGCATTAATGAAGCTAACATGATGCAAACACTGAGCTGAGTCTGCACAGTACAAGTAGGTCTTTGCTCCTTCAGGTTTAGGTGTAACAGACAGTCTTTTTTATTTTTTTATTTTTTTTTTCATTAAAAAGTCTTGACACAATTGGTTTATAAAACTGAGAAGTGATTCACAAATATGAGAAAGAACTTTCCACACTAGGTGAGCATCAGAGAAAAAATGTGAATAACAGCTTGAATGGAATAATATTTCTTCTCTTGCAGGGACTCTTCTTAAAGCAGAGTTCCAGGCTTTTTATGTTTATTAAAAGTCAGTAGCTACAAAAAGTGTAGTTGCTGACTTTTAATAAACAGACACTTACCTGTTCCGCAGTCCAGCGATGCGGCCAAATGGATCTTCCCTCCTCCCCCCCCTCCTCTCCACACACGCCCAGCTGAGGGAGCTACATGTGAGTAATGAGTTTAAGGCTCTGTTTCCACTACTGCGACTTGTAATGCGACTTTGGATACATAAAGTCGCATGACAAGTCACACCCCAATGATTTCAATGGCAAACGTTCCCATCTATGAGACTTTGAAAAGGTGCCTGCACTACTTTGATGCAACTTTTGATGTGACTTTGATCCAGAGTGTAAAGTTGCATCAAAGCTGCACTCAAAGTCACACTCTAAATTGCACAGCTTTGGAGTCACATTAGTGGAAATGTAGTCTAAGTCTAGAGTGTGACTTTGGGGTGTGACTTTGATGGAACTTTGAGTTTAGCTTTGATCCAACTTTACACTCTCTAAATCAAAGTCACATCAAAAGTCGCATCAAAGCACTACAGGTACCTTTTCAAAGTTGCTGATTTTCAAAGTGGCATAGATGGAAATGGGTGCCATTGAAATTAATGGGCTGTGACTTGGTGTGTCCAAAGTCGCATGACAAGTCGCACTAGTGGAAACGGGGCCTTAGTGTGTTTGCTTGTACTATTAACATTGACTGTGAGCTGAGACTCCAGAGCACTTCCAGCTACACTGACAGTCGCCCCCCCTACCATGTACAGCTCCCTTCTCCTGAGCACAGCTATACTGTATATGTGCACTGTATCTCCCCCCCCCCCCGTGTCTTGTGTGGATGGGGCTTTCTATTTCTTCATTTTCTTCTGAATTGGGATGTACAATGATGCTGCGTACACACGATCGGCCTATCCGGCAGACAAACCGCCGGACTTTGCAACTGAGGTCCGCCAGACTTTCCGAACGAGCGGACCTGCCCACACATGACCGGACTTTTCCAGCGGGCTAGGTCCGACGGACAACCCGCTGGACTATAGCGGGAGTCCGCCGGACTTTTGTAATGAATGGGCTTGCCCACACACAGAGAAAAGTCAGTTCATTTTGAACGTGGCTCTAGGTAGCCGGGACTAGCGAAGAAAGTGAATGTCGCCGCCTCCATCGGCGAGATTGACACCTCGCTAGCCCCGTCACCTGGTATGGATTTAAAGGGGAAGCCCTATGCTGAAAAAACTGCGTAGGGGTCCCCCCAAAGTCCATAGCAGACCCTTATCCGAGCACACAGCCCGGCCAGTCAGGAAAGGGGGTGGGGACAAGCAGGCACCCCCCCTCCTGAGCCGTACCAGGCCACGTGCCCTCAACATGGGGGGTGCTTTGGGGAAGGGGGGCCCTGCGGCCCCCCCACTACAAAACACACTGTCCCCATGTTGATGAGGACAAGGGCCTCTTCCCGATAACCCTGGCAGGTGATTGTCGGGGTCTGTGGGCGGGGGGCTTATCGGAATCAGGGAGCCCCCTTTAATAAGGGGCCCCCAGATACCGGCCCCCCACCCTATGTGAATGAGTATGGGGTACATTGTACCCCTACCCATTCACCTGGTGAAAAAAATTGTAAATAAAAAAACACAACACAAGTTTTTAAAATAATTTATTAGACAGCTCTGGTGGTCTTCCATCTTGGGGGTTCTTCTCGCCGGACTGCTCCGCTATCTTCTGCTAGCTCTTTTACTAGCGGAGGAGCCCGGCTTTCTTCTTCATCGTCGCCGCCGCCGTCCAGGGGTCTTCTTCCGACTTCAGGGTCTTGTCCCGCTCCTCGGTTCTTCTTGCCGGGCCTCCGCTATCTTCTGCTAGCTCTTTTACTAGCGTTGGCTAGTGCTTCTGTCGCTGCCGTCGCCTTCTTCTCTTCTTTTCTTCTCTCCTCCTTCCTTGAGATGTTGACACGGCGCTCTCTCTGGCCGCAATGGCAGTGACGCATTGTGCGGTGACTTATATAGGGACACGGGGCGGGGTAACCGAGTGATGTCACATGGTGATCCCGCCCCTTATGATGTCACAGTTCCAGCATCCATCCAGCCACCAAGTCCGCCAGATAGTCCGATCGTGTGTACGCCACATGAGAGAACACTGGGTAGGAACCTATGATTAGCTCCTCATATCCTGTATACGCCCACTGCCTACACAGGAACAGTGCCCCTCCGTGGAAGTGATGTCACTAGCTTTCAGTAACCACTCCCACTGACTGATTTCAGTTTCAGAAGGAAGTAGAATTGAAGTCCTCTGACAGCACTGATACTTGAAAATAAAGGTAGAAAAACTGGGATTTTTTTTCATTTTCAGACAATGCTGAATTTAGCTCAATTAGTGGGGAGGGTTTCTCTACAAAAAAAAGATCTTGTACTTACCTGTTGATCTTTGCTTTCGTGCAGAAGCTAGGGTTTCCAGAGAACCCTTTTAATACAAGAATTCCCTGTCCCCAGCCTATTGTTGTAGTTCTGCCCTCTGGCCACCATACATCACTAGTGTCTCATGCAATGTTAAACAAACATACTGTACAGTATATCTTTTTTTTTGTGATTCCTTTATTTCTTTTCAAGATGATACAATTTAACAGTCAAAAAAGATGACAGTGATTATAATAAAAACAGAAACAGATAGGGTTAAATGTTATATCAGCACTGTCATATATCTGTTCCCCCGGTTATGCACTCTGTAGAATATATGTTAGGTTGCGGCTGTGTGTCAAAACTGTCCGAGGGCTATATCCCGGGGGGGCTTCCAGCTGGGCCCAGTTCCATATAGAGCAAAAAGTCCCCCCTGAGCAAAAACTACACTGGATGCAAAGCTCCGCCTCTATTGGAAGCATGTCAGTACAGTCATTCAATAGGGGAGAAAAAAAGAAAAAAACGTTCCCTCTGAGGCCAACAACAACATGTCCCAGAGTTAGCCAAGGTCTTGAGAGAGGACAAGTCTGTTCTGAGAGGAGCCATAAAAAGGGACGCTGCAAAGTCTTACCAGTCCGTGGAGTAGGGAAAGCGGTCAAGCCTCCGAGGATGTTGGATGTGATCTGGTAGCCTCGCGGTTTGGGGAGCGTGAGCTTGATCGTCGGACCCGTTGTTGCCTGGGCGGAGGTGGGCCAGGTGACTCTTATGAGAGCAAGTAGTCGAACCAGTTAGGGACACTGACAGCTGGCTTGGCAATGAAGCTAAATAGGTCAGGGAGTTGGTCAGGTGAGCGGAGATGGAACTCCGATCCTTGCTTCCTAACAATCAGGTGGAAGGGATGGCCCCAACGGTACGTAGCTTCAGCTTCCCCTATCACCTCCAACAGCGGTCGCAGCAGTTTTGCCTGGAGATATCAGGAAAGATCCATATGGGGGCCCCATGGAAATCAATCGGGCCCTTTACCCACGCCAGGCATAGGATCTTCTCCTTAATGGTAAAGAAATGCACCCTGCAGAGAACATCAGTGGGAGATCCATGGGGGCAGAAGTCCGTGGTGCTAAAGGTGGGACCATGGGGCTCGGTATACGGTGGACCCTATCCGGATCCAAGTTAGCGGTAGGTGGCTTACCCAGGACCTGGTTCAGGATAGCTACAACAGTAGTGTGGAGATCTGGACCCATGGTGGCCTCGGGGATGCCTCAGAGGCGCCAATTTTTCCGATTGCTCCTGTTCTCGCCCGCCATCCAGCCACAGTTGGACATCTAAAAGATGGCTGCGGAAAGCCCTGTGTTCTGTCTCTAGGGAAGTAATGCGGGCCTCAGTGGTGGCATTAGTGGATTCTATAACTGTTACTCTCTCCTCCACTGTGTCCACCTGCTGCTTCAGGTCATGTAGCTCCCTTGTGAGAGCGTTCACTTTCAAGGATGCCATGGCATTTAAGTCTTGCTTAGTGGGCAGACCTGAGACCATCTCCCTCAGGGATCCCCCTGTGAGGCCACTCGTTCCTCCTGCACTCTCAGTGTGCAGCTGTGAGTCTGTGATGGGGATGGCAGGGGACTGTATTGGAGAGTGCTTACTGGGTATGAGAGGGGGGAAATCCTCCTCCACTGCTGCAGCCCCCGCCTGTGTGCCCTTATTACTAGCTGCTGCGGCGCTCGCCGGAGGAACTCGTGGCGGCGTCATCTTGGTCCGTGCGAGGAGACCGGGTGCTGCCGCAGAAAGTAGTGGGTAATCTCGGGTCCCCTCCGTTCCTTGGTAGCCAGCGGGTGTTTGTGGTCCCCTGGCATGTGAAGCTGGTTCATCTGGAGTTTACTACTGGTAGCTCTCAGCCCGTTCCTGTGTAGAGCTCCTGTCGGTGCATCCTCATGCTTCCATAGCTAAGCCAGGCCCCCTAGTATATCTTTTTAACATTTAAGTATAATGCATCATAATTAGATTAAAGTTACCTTCCTGTGATCTAAAACAGAGGAAAATAGTATTATTTTACTTTTACGGATTGCAACTACTATGGATATAAAGGAACCATCACTTATTTTTGTTAAGCTGTGTCTGCCTCATATTTTAAAGTAAATAGGGTGATCCTTTATTGGACTAAATTTCAAACACTGTGACGTTCAGATTTTTTGTTATAAGCTTCTGCATGAATGAAGATGACAATAAAGGAGGAAGAGTAGATTGAGTTTATAAAGTATTTGTATCTGAACAGACATTGGGGGCATATACTGTATATGTATGCTGTTGCCAAGTGGTTTGCAGCATTTGGAAAGGGGCATGTAAAAATCTAACCTACCAAGATAAATGATGAGAAATTATCTTTTAAAAATTTACGCTATGGATCCCATTCCTGGAACAAGGTAAGTATTTAAGAGTGCTTCTGCCATGCTTATAACCTAAAGTAAATTTTCCTCTTTCCATAAATTTTAACAAATACAATTTAACTATGATGTTGAACAACAGAGAAAAAGGGCATACAAGTCTTCAGAAACAATTTACAGTATGTGAAATATGATAAAAAAAACTATGCATTCCTGTTACTGGACATTTAGGTTTGTTACAAACTGCAACCTCAAATGGCACTCATTTGTATCGTGATAACAGATTACATAACAGGGTGTTGTCTAAAAATTGAGCAACTGTTTTGATGTGATTTTATCTTTAGAAAATACAAGAATATCTTCCATGTTTACAAGCAATCATTAACTGGTGAGTGTTTTTCCGCAACAGAAAAGAATAGATGATTGATTTGACCCAATGATCCTGCTCCAAAGTATTTTCATCTGTCTTTAGAACTTGCTCATACATTTTTATTAAATTATAATATACATGTAAATATACTGTATATTTTATAACATGAAATATTAGTCTATATTATATGCCCCATACAAGTTTCTTCTATTGTGCATTACCAGCTGAAGAGGTATTTGACAGCAAGGACCTCAGCCATCGCTGCCGGCCGCATTGCTCCTGGGTTCTACGATGGAACAGGAGTGCTCGGGAAGAGTGGCAGCGGGTGGGGGATGGGACCCCCTTCCACCACCCGCAGAAGTGTTTGAGTGGAGATCACTTCTACATTACTCAGAATCGCTGGCTGAAAAGATTGCTATCTGGATGATGCCTGTAGGTGCAGGCATCTTCCCGGTATAACCACTGAAACCCATGGACGTTAATGAACGTCCTACGGACGGGAAGTGGTTAAGGTATGGGCACAATGAAGCACAGAATTGAGGAGAATCTGATAGCTATTGATTGGACATGCACCAAGTATATGAAAGCTAAGGGTATATAAGGAAGAACACTGGAGAACAAATATACATATGGTTATATATTGACATTGAATTTTATTGATAAAGTAAGCACATAAGATTTGAGGTATGGTGGGTTGAGCATACTACACTATATTATATTTCTTTTTTGGAGATCACTGTAAAGCAAGATTGGATTCAGCGTAAGGATAAAGAGAGGCATAACAATAAGAAGTTGATAGATATATGATGCCCGATCTTTGGTTATACAGAGACATTATTAAACTTATCTTGGAGTTTGAGAGCGCTTGTCACTTTTGATATCTCTTTCTGTAAGAGGAACAGATTTATTCCAGCTGCTAAAGGAAGAAACATCGATTATTACACTTCATTTACGGTAGAGGTGTGGTTCCAGTGCGCTGTTTAGGGATATTCAATTTATAAAGTAGTCTATGTGGATTCCTGCTTCAAGGAATAAATAGACATAATTGGGTATATCCATTACAAATAGCTGTGGAATAGTTTTGTTGCTGTAAATCTCTTGCTTTCCTCTTGAGTAAAATGTATTAATTTTTCCAAAAATAATTATGAGGTACTAACCCGATATCCTAACCCCCAAAAAATGTAACCATTCCTTTGTTACCATAAATCTTAAACTGTCCTTGTCATGATATTTTTTACTGCATACAACATGAATGACATATCCAGTTTAATAGCTATCTTGTATAATTAGCTTTTAACCTCCACCTTTCAGTTTATTTATGGAAAATCCAAAATGTCTGTTTGAGTTGGAATGTATGGAAACTCAGTGTAGCAGAAGACAAGGACACAAAGGACAAAGGCATGGAAGAGCTTGAGCTTTCAAGTTGCAAATAAAATATAACATACGGAGATGTTCTGATTACGCAAATAGGTACTTACAAAGAGTATTTGACAAGGCCTATCCTATAATATAAGATAAGTGATGTCTCTTTGTCATTCTGCCATGTCTGCAAACGTCAATTCCAAATGTTAATGACGTATTACTAGAGAGAGAGCATTCAAATTCTGTTCTTCAAGTCATTTTCTTCTTTTTATTTACCTAAATAACAAAGAAAAAGCATCAATATTTTATAACCGGCATACTTTCTTTGCAAGGATCAAACATCTAAAGAAAGAGAAGAATAAAACTAAAACTTTTACAGTATATTCTAACATTATCTATTACATTTGACGTTTCATGTGCATTCAGTGCTAAGGCCATGGCAATCCATGAATGTGTATAGCTAGGATCTCTGTATTTTTCTCACCCATTTATGCCAAATTGGAATCCCTCTTTGTGATTTTACAAGTTGGAGAATTGACGTTTAATTTTTAGGGTTTCTGGAGACAGAGGTAGCAGGGGAACTGGCTCGGTTAAAGCTTAATAAAGTAATGGGCCCTGATGGTATTCATCCCCGAATTCTAAGATAAATTTGAGGTATAGTTGTTGGACCATTAAAAAATCTTTATAATGAATCTCTTCTAACAGGAGAAGTTCCCAATGACTGGCAGACAGTTAATACTTGTCCTCAAGAAGTGCAGCAAGGTAGAAGCTGGCAATTACAGGCCAATGGGTTTAAAGTCTAGTACACACGGTTCAATGAAAATCATCCTACATTCGGCCCATGTGTATGGCAGTCGGTCCAACAGAAGCTGACTGGAAAACCAGCAGCATGGTTTTATTGAGGGCAGATCATGTCAGACTAATCAGATTTTTGACTATATTACCAATCATTTGGACCAAGGTGGTGCTGTGGACATAGCATATCTTGATTTCAGCAAGACATTTGATACAGTACCACATAATGCTCTAATACAAAAGTTATACAAGCTAGGACTTAACCCTTGGGTGGTTCAGTGGATAGACAGTTGGCTAAAGGGTAGATACCAGAATATGGTTGCAAGGCCTGATACGCCTTTTTTGTGCTTTTTGCATTTTTCAGATTTGCACTGCAGTCCATTTAACATGTTTTCTATAGAACACGTTTTGTAGTGAAAAATCCCTGAAAATTCACTTTTTCAGGAAAGCTTATCCCACACCCACCTAACAACTGTCCCCCCCCCCCCCCCCCCCCATCAAATCATTCCCTGCCTATTACCTTTTGTACCACCACCCCATCCCTTTAGAATGTAAGCTCTATGAGCAGGGCCCTCCTGTCCCTTCTGTATTGAACTGTACTGTAATTGTGCTGTCCCCCCTCTACTTTGTAAAGCACTGCTTAAACTGTTGGCGCTATATAAATCTTGTATAATAATAATAAAATGCAAAATGAAAAAAGCACTAAAAATGCCTAGGTGTGAACCAGGCCTTAATGGGTTCAGAACAGAGACCATTCACTAGTGGTGTACCACAAGGGTCTGTACTGGGTCCTGTTCTATGTAATCTATATGTAAGGCCGCGTACACACGGGCGGACTGTTCGCCCAACTTTGTTTGTCAAACAGTTTCGGCAAACAGTCCGCTCAAAATTTGCATGAGCGGACTTGCCCACACACGAGCGGACTGTTTCAGCGAACTGTTTGCCAAACAGTTCGCTCAACTTTTGAAATGAACGGACTCGCCCACGTAAGGCGGAGGCAAATCCGCCCATTTCGAGCGCGTGTACAGGTAGGCGGGGCCCGCGAAGGAGACGTCGCGGGCTCCGCCGCCTGGAAAGGGCGGTGTCACATGGTATATGTCACATGGGTTGGTCACATGGTGACCCCGCCCCCTTACGATGTCATAGTCCCCATGTGACATCAACCCATGTGACCAACCCATGTGACATATACCATGTGACACCGCCCCATTGTCACTATATAAGTGACCGCACAGCGCGGCTCTGGCATTCCGGCCGGAGAGAGCGACGTGTCAACATCTCCTGGAGAAGAAGAAGAAGAACAAGAAGAAGAACAAGAACGGAAGGCGGCGACAGAAGAACGGAAGGCGGCGGCGGTGACGGCGGCGACAGAAGACCGGGCCACCGCCTGTAAAAGAGCTAGAAGGAGAGCAGAAGAACCGAAGAGGGGGACAAGACCCCCGAAGTCGGGAGAAGAGGCCGGCGGTGGGGAGGAAGAAAGCCGGACTCCTCCGCTAGTAAAAGAGCTACACGAAGATAGCGGAGGAGTCCGGCGAGAAGACCCCTGAAGACGGAAGACCCCCGGAGCTGTGCAATAAAATATTTTTTCTCTGTGTTGTGTTTTTTTTTGTACTTTATTTCACAGGTGAATGGGTAGGGGTACATTGTACCCCATACTCATTCACATAGGGTGGGGGGCCGGTATCCGGGGGCCCCCTTCTTAAAGGGGGCTCCCGGATTCCGATAAGCCCCCCGCCCGCAGACCCCGACAACCAACGGCCAGGGTTGTCGGGAAGAGGCCCTTGTCCTCATCAACATGGGGACAAGGTGCTTTGGGGTGGGGGGGCCGCGCGGCCCCCCCTTCCCCAAGGCACCCCCCATGTTGAGGGCACGCGGCCTGGTACGGCTCAGGAGGGGGGGCGCGCTCGCTCGCCCCCCTTTCCTGGCCGGCCGGGTAGCATGCTCGGACAAGGGTCTGTTGTGGACTTTGGGGGAACCCCCACGCCGATTTTTTTTCGGCGTTGGGGTTCCCCTTTAAGCCCATTCCAGGCGGCGGAGCCCGCGACGTCTCCGTCGCGGGCCCCGCCTACCTCGAAATGAGCAGACTTCCCTCCGAGCGGGAACAGTTTGCTCATTTCGAAAGTAGCCTACACACGGGCGGACTGTCCGCTCAAACACAGTTTCAGCGGACAGTTTTTCGGAATTTCCGAAAGACTTTGTCCGTCAAACTGTCCGCTGAAACTGTCCGCTGAAAGCCCACACACGAGCGGACTGTCCGCCCAAACACTGTTCAGCGGACAAGGTTGGGCGAACAGTCCGCCCGTGTGTACGCGGCCTTAGTGATATAACTAAAGGTTTGTTGGGCAAGGTATGTCTTTTTGCTGATGACACAAAGGTTTGTAATAGAGTTGTTACCCCTGGAGGTGTCTGTAACATGGAACATAATTTGGCATTGCTGGAAAATTGGTCAAGCAGGGGAAACTGCAGTTTAATGTTTCTAAATGTAAAATAATGCACCTAGAAAAAAAGAATCCCTTGACAGAGTACAACATTGCAGATACAGTGTAAGCCAGCACTACAGATGAAAAAGAATTGGTACTTATTTCAGATGATTGCAAAATTAGCAAACAGTGTGACCAGGCAGTGGGAAAAGCGAATAGAATTCTAGGACGCATCCCTATAGGGATCACCAGCAGGAGGAAAGGAGGTCCTGATTCCCCTATAATGTGTCCAGTTCTGGAAACCTCACCTATAAAAAGATATTGATAAGATACTGTAGAACGAGCCCAGAGACGGATAACAGTTGTGACTTCAGGAACTTAATTTGTAAAGTCTGTAGGAAAGAAGGGAAAGGGGAGACATTATTAAAATCTTTAAATGCATCAAGGGGGTAAATAAGGTTTAAGAGGTCAGTATTTTCAATATGAAACCAAAATCATGAACATGGGGCTTCAAACTAACTGAAGGAAAGTTCAAAACTAATATTAGAACGTATTATTGCACCGAAAGGGTAGTTGATGCTTGGAATAAACTTCCAGCAGAGGTAGTAAGACAGTCAACAGTAAGTGGTTTCAAACATGCATGAGACAAACATACATCTAGAATCAGACAAAAAAGTTATCAAAAAACAAACACAAAAAAATACAAAACATGTATAAAATAAAAAAAGAACAGTCTCGATGGATCACTTAAGCCTCGTAACACACAATCGGACTTTCTGACAACAAAAGCGTGCAACTTTTTCCAAAGAGTGTTGGCTCAAACTTGTCTTGCATACACACGATCACACAAATGTTGGACAAGAAGCACGAACGTAGTGATGTACTAGACGTACTACGTGTTTTTTCAGCTCTTTAGTGCCACCCTTTGGGCCCCTTCTGCTAATTTTGTGTTAATAGAAGTTTGGTGAGTGTTGATTCGCCCTTTTCTTTTCATGTTTTTCATTTATTGCTTTTCACTTTGTGCTTTTCAGTTTGTTTCTGAATGGCCGTTCATCAACCAGACATATTGCGGAATCGGAGGAGATAACGTGTTATTTATTATTGGCATTGGAGCTATTGCTTTGACATTTTTTTTTGGTTGAATAATGATTTGATTTGGTACATTTTCTATATTTTGGATGCATATAAGGCACTTTTTGGTTATTTTCTATGTGCAGATAGCTTGTATATTTTTTTTATTTTTTTTTTTTAATGTACAATGAAAAAATTGTGGAGAATAACACTTGCTATGTGTTTTACTTCAAATGACAATTTGGGAGAAGGCAGTTACATTTTGAAAAATACAATGTAAAATTGACAATGGACACAAACATAGTTGTATCATTGATCTTAAAAACTAGGGAACAATGGTGTTGTGGCAACTTGCACAAATAATAAAAAAAAAAACATAATAATATTATTGTTGATATCACCGGAAAAAAAAGCCTTTGAAAATTTTGTTTGCAGAAACTCAATCAGTATCACCAGCAGCAACTTCATGATTATCCCATTAAAGAATGTTAATTCTCCATTACAAATGCTAGTTTACAAGACCGACTACTTCTGCTTCCGAACAAGCGTGTTTGTACTTTGGACTTTTGTCCGACGGACTTGTGTACACTTGATTGGAAAATCCAGCAACACACATTTTTGGGTGGAAAATTTGAGAACATGCCCGCCAACATTTGTTGGCGGAAAGCCAGATAACAAATGTCCTATGGAGCATACACACAGCTGGACTTACCGCCAACAAGCTCACATCCAACATTTCCCGTCGGAAAATCCAATCGTATGTACGTGGCATCGGACTTTTTTCTACTGTAATTTTTCTATGTTTCTTTGTATCAATGTGGTTATTGAATCTGCCTGAAAAACATTTATTCCAATAATACATTTAATTTTGCAACTACCTGATTAATTGGATTAAGATAGGCTAACATACAGTATATTATCCTAGTCTTCGTCCAGTCATTTGTAAGAAGACTTGGGTATATACAGAGAATGGATAAAAACTATTTTTTTATATCATTTTGTACTCTGCTTGCTTGAACCATCCCCATCAGTTGTTCGCTAAATAGATTTAGTAGGTTTTGATTTTATCTTATGCAATTTGTTTTCAACTAAACCTTTCCTAATTATTTATGAATGTAAATGTACTCAACAGCCACAGAGCCAGTTTCATCTGAATCAGAAAGGGTTAGCTGCATTAAAAATACGGAAACTCTGGAAGTTCATTAAGCAGTTGTTGGGTTAATCAGAGTAGTGTCTGTGTAGTGCTGGAATCAGGGGTTCCTCTGCTGCTGACAGTGTACTTTTTGGGCATGTACATGCTAGTGGTTGAGGGTAAAAGAACCCTCTGGTTCAGCTGGGCTTTTACTGCCCTGAAACCACTACCCCCCTTAGCTGCAGAGGCAGCGGCCAGGGGTTTATACATGCCGCTGCAATGCTGCTTGGTTTTACTTCTAAAACATAAAAGGTTGCGCTCTGAACTGTAACATAAAAATGACCAGTGAATAATATATGAAAAATATTATAATCCCAAAGTGTCCAAAGAAAACACGTTCTTTTAAATAAAGTTGTCAAAATAGGATCAATGAATTGTGTTAGTGTCCAAAAGTTTTCCAAAAAGTATCCAGTATCTGTGCAATATTGATGACACTCTGGGGCGTTATTTACTAAAGGAAAATCCACTTTGCACTGCAAGTGTACTTGAAAGTGTACTGAAAATGCATTTGGAAGTAAAGTGGCTGTAGATCCGAGGGGGATATGCAAAGAAAATAATAAACAGCATTTTAGCTTGCACATGATTGGATGATAAAATCAGCAGAGCTTCCCCTCATTTCAGATCTACCCCTTATGCCACGTACACATGACTAGACTTTTCGACAGCAAAGGTCCGACAGAGCGAATCTGTCGGACAATTCGATCGTGTGTGGGCTCCATCGGACCTTTGCTGTCCAAAAATCTGACGGACTTTAGAAATAGAACATGTTTTAAATTTTTTCGCCGGAACGCCGCCGGACCCAGTTCCTATCGAGAAATCCGCTCGTGTGTATGCTAGTCCGACGGATGAAAACAGACGCTAGGGCAGCTATTGGCTACTGGCTATGAACTTCCTTATTCTAGTCCGGTCGTACACCATCACATTCGACTCCATCAGACTTTGGTGTGATTGTGTGTGGCCAAGTCCGTTCATTCGGAAAGTCCGTCTTTTCCACAGTAGGTATCTGGAAGCAATCTAATCATCACATCTATGGAGGGATTCCCCGACCACATCTGTATCCACATGAAAAACCTCCACTGGCAACAGTAGGTGTTGCAAGATGTATTTGATGCAAAGTAGGCAACTGCAATCAACAGGTGGCCTGGAGCAGACCAAAAAAGAAGAAAGTGTTTTCCTTGGACACTTTGGGATTATAATATTTTTCATATATTATTCACTGGTCATTTTTATGTAAGCCCCATACACACTATGAGATTTTCTGCTGATTTTTTTCCTTCAGATTTACCAAAACCATGTAGTAGAAGGGCCTGCCTGATTGGATACAAATTGAAACTCCTAAGGTTTGACCTCATATTGTATGGTATTGGTAAATCTGAAGGAAAAAAACAGCAGATAATCTCATAGTGTGTATGGGACTTTATATGTTATTTAGTGTGTATCTCACATGTGTTGCTGCTATTGAAATTAGTCTTTTTCATCCAGCGCAGTTTTTTCTGTTTATTCTTTATTTGGTTTTACAGCTGTAAACAGCTATTAGACACCCTGTTGCTTTAGGTGAAGGTGACCCATTCAAGTGAATAGGTCTGCTCTGCAAACACACCACAACCATGTACAATGCATGCAGTAGCAATGCGCTAGTGAAGGGTTCTAGGGGTTAAAGCAGGCAGTGAGGAAGCGGTACAGTCCCTCTTCACACCTGTCAAATGCTCTCTGAAGAGTAATCTGAATGCTCTCTGAAGAATAATCAGAACATAGGTCCTTACTGTATATGAAGGGATAACCGCAAAAAACCATAGTCTAAAAAACAGGCAAATCATTAGGTTAAAGCCAAATAATTTCCAGCGACCTTTTTGTTCCTCCCATTCCCTCTTGCAAAAATAGAAAACAATGTGAATATATTTGCATAATTTAGTACCCTTTTGTGCTGCAAGGCAGCACTTTCTGGCCTGCGTTGGGGCCTGCTGCCTCCTGGAATTGTTACATTACACATATTTCAGGAGACAGTGTATATATGCCCCACACGATTCAGCACACTAATAGATTTGCCAATGCCCTTGGTATGTCCACTCACATTCAGGGGATTTCTGTGCATATACACAGATGCCATGGGCCATTACAGTGATCTTCTGGTGGCATAAGCGCACATTCTCAGAACTGCCCCACAAGTGTGCAGATGCATCACAGGGCTTTTGTAGGTCTCAAATACCCGTCAGAGCCCCGTGGGGCATGTGGATGTGTGCCGGATTTTGGCAGATGATGGTGGGGAAGAGAACAGAGTGAAGGGATTGATGTGGCGGTGGAGTTCTGAAAGTGGCACATTTTGGAGATATAAATTGTACACGCAGGTCAATGCTGCAGTCAATGTTTATCTTAGTATAGCTGCATACACCCATTTATTTGTTTTGGTGGCTGTACAAGGCACATGGGCATAGGAGAGCACTGTGGATTTTATGCTTTAGCACAAAGAAAGCTGCTAAATGTAAACGTTGTTCAACCAAACCCTTGTTTTTAAGGAAAATTATTAGACAATGTCATTTGTTTGTTTCGTTGGTTAACTGTTAAGCGTGCTGGGAAATCCATTTTGCTTTGTTTGCTGTACGCATACCCCTTCCATGTTGATTTTCTAAAATCAAATAAGCTGTTCACATTTGTCCTAGAAATAAATAAATGTGTGAACTTTCACTTTGCAAAGATTACCCAATCGTGCAAGGAAAATAAAAAAACTGCTCTTTTTCTTGCACATGATTGGATGATGGAAGTCAGCGGAGCTTTACCTCATTTACTAA
This sequence comes from Lithobates pipiens, assembly GCF_037356315.1. Lineage (NCBI taxonomy): Eukaryota > Metazoa > Chordata > Amphibia > Anura > Ranidae > Lithobates > Lithobates pipiens. The sequence goes on along the minus strand of NW_027507758.1, from coordinate 428,454,023 downwards.
GCTCTGGGAAAAATTCTCACAAGGGAGCCAAATCACGTGACCAGGCCAGAGCAGCCTGAAAATAGGTGTCTAAATCAATCTCAAAACAATGCTGGAGATGTAGTAGTGATGTCGGCTCTCACTACCAAATTTTATGGGAGTGTCCCCTAGTTCACCAGTTTTGGCTCCAAGTCCAAAATCTGTTAGAAACACTGGTTGGTAATCCTGTTCCCCTGACGCCCATGCACTATTTGCTAGGCCTCCCTTTTCCTGGTATTTCTAAGGCTTTGCGTAGATTTATGTATTTTATCTTATTGGCTGCTAAAAGGGTCATCCCCAGGTTATGGTTGTCCACCTCACCACCAACACTACCGCAATCGATCACCACTGTAGCTGACATACGTAGAATGGAGCACATGACGGCCGTAGTGGAGGGTATGGAGCAGAAATTTTCTAAAACATGGTCAACATGGGATAGGTCTGTATATGGCTCTGAAAGGATTGACCCTAGTTAATTAAATTTGGATACATACATATCCCCGAGAGAAGGTCTGCTACTTATTTTCCTTTTTGTGTAAATCTTTCTATGAGGTTAAATGGTATGTTTACATTTTTTTTTCTCTATAACCCCTTTACGGAAGAGGTAGAGGGTCGTTTAAATTTTTATTCTTTAGAGGTGAGGCTATCTCTCTCCCACTCGAGTTAACACTTTAACCACTTGCTTACTGGGCACTTAAACCCCCCTCAGTCCCAGACCAATTTTCAGCTTTCAGCGCTGATGCACTTTGAATGACAATTGCACGGGCATACAACACTGTACCCAAATTAAATTTTTATCATTTTTTTCCACAAATAGAGCTTTCTTTTGGTGGTATTTAATTACAGCTGGGAGTTTTATTTTTTGCTAAACAAACCAAAAAAGATGCAAAAAAAAATCATGTTTAATAGTTTGTTATAAAATTTTGCAAACAGGTCATTTTTATCCTTCATTGAAGTGCGCTGAAGAGACGGCACTGGTAGGCTGCACTGGTGGGCACTGATAGGCTGCATTGGTGGGCACTGATAGGCTGCATTGGTGGGCACTGATAGGCTGAACTGGTGGGCACTGATAGGCATAGTTAAGGCGGCACTAATAGGCACAGATAAGGCAGCACCGATGGGCACCGATAAGGCGGCACTGATGGGCACAGATAAGATGGCACGGATGGGTGGCACAGATGGGTGGCACGGATGGGTGGCACTAAGGGGCACTGATAGGTACCACTGATAGATGGGACTGATGGGCACTGATAGGTGGCACTGATAGGTGGCTCTGATAGGTGGCACTGCTGGGCACTGATGGGCGGCACTGATGGGCACTGGTAGATGACACTGATGGGCACAGATATGTGGCACTGGGGTGCAGCACCTTTGTTGAGGCAGATTGTGGGCACTGCTGGGTGGCACTGTGGGCACTGCTGGGTGGCACTGTGGGCACTGCTGGGTGGCAGTGACAGGGGGGGACACATTTTTTATTCATGTGGCACTGGCAGGGGGCAGGTGGGCACTGGCAGGGCTGGCCATGATCGGGACTGATGTCCCGATCACGGCCGCCGGTGATCGGCTCTTTTTTTTTTCTCCTCGCGCTGTCAGCGCGAGGAGGAATAATAGCCGATTACCGGCTCCGTTGTATCACATGATCAGCTGTCATTGGCTGACAGCTGATCACGTGATAAGGGGTGGGAATCGACCCCTTGCTCGGATCGGTGATCAGGCGAGTCTCATAGACTCGCCGATCACAGAGCGCGCCGCGCGCCCCTCGGGGGCGCGCAGGCCGCTCGTGCACGGGACGACGTCAATAGACGTAGTCCCGGCAAAGGAGATCCGCGCTGTAGCCGTCATTCGGCTATAGCGCGGGTCTCAAGTGGTTAATCACATCGCTATACCTCTTTAAGTTCAGATTTTGTGTGCCCTGTAATCAAAGTATACCTGCATTGTTTTGAAATGTTAATGTTTCTCGTATATTTCCTTCTGTATGATTTTGAGAATTCATAAATAAACAATTAAAAAAAAATAAGTGTCTACATCTTTCTTACACAGGTTAGTTAGTATAGGTGTTAGAAGGTGGAGGGGACAGTTTTAGGTGTAGTAAAGGTTAACCTGGAATTCCACTTTAAGTTTGCCATAGATTAGTTGGTGGTCTGATCCAACCACCTTCATGCATTACTGCTTGTTGACTCTTTTATAAAGACTTATGCCTTGTACACATGGTCGGACATTTCGGCAACAAAATCTAATTTTGTCCTAAACTGGTGTTGCATACACACGGTCGGACAAAGTTGTTGGAGAATCCGATTGTTCGGAACGTGATGACATTCGTTCGTTACTACGGGACTATGTTGAGGCTAGTAGCCAATAGCTTTGGTCTCGTAATTTGATCTGAGCATGCGTGGCACTTTGTCCGATTGGAATTCTCTTCAAACGATCGGAAAAAGTCCGATCTGATTTTTTTTGTCAGAAAATTTGAGATTCTGCTCTCAATTTTTTTCCGTCGGAAATTCTGACGGAAAAAGTCCGATAGAGCCCACACACGATCGGATTTTCCGATAATATAATCCGATCGCACCTTTTCCGTCAGAATTTCCGACTGTGTGTACAGGACATTAGGCTCGGTTCACACTAGCTGACTTCAAAGTTGCGCAATTTTGAGTGCAATTTGGATTCCAACTTTGATAAGACTTTCAGGTGACTTTGATATGACTTTTTCCACGGTCTGGCATTGAAGCCGTGCCAAAGTCAGATCAAAAAAGTGCAGGAACCTTTTCTGAAGTCGCAGCGACTTCAGTAGTGTCAATTGGAACAGCTGAACATTGGAGTGTCAATTGGAACTTCATAGAGATGCATGGCATTTCACATGTCCTGCGACTTTGGGTCTTGCATGTCAGATCCTAAGTCGCACTAGTGTGAACTGAGCCATATGCTCAGCATGGCTTCGATTTCAAGGTTATGCCTATGTAGAGTGGAGTGGTTTGCAGGCACCACTTATCTCAGGAAGAGCAAGAAATAGCAATATGAACAAGTATTTTTTGTCCTTTGTCAACATTGAATCTCCAAAACTTTCAAGTTGCAAGGCAACTGTGCTAACTGTTTATCCATTATGAAATGGTAAAACAATGTTGTCAAAACAACAGTTTTAGCATCACAGCCAGCAATTTCCTAAAAGATCTTTCTTGGGTTTATATAAATGTAATCTGTTTACTTAATCACTTAGTTTTGTGCAAACTGGTTTGGAGATGAATCGATTACAAATCGACATTGGAATTCACATAATTTATATATGGTAGCTTTAACAGCTAAGCTAGATATGACATTTTTTTCATGTCTATGTCAACTGAATTTTTAATATCCATGAAATCTTAGTAAGCTAATACCCTTAGGCTGGGTTCACACTGCTGCGGTGACTAGATCGGATGTGATTCGCACCGCACTGCAGTGCAAATCACATCCGATCTCTTTGCGATGCGAGTTCAGCCATACAGATAGTATGGCTGAATTTGCATCGCATCCGGCCCAAACTCGCACAGGACCCTTTTTTTGGTCCGCAGCAGAATCGGATCGCATGAGTGTTCACACCATGCAATCCGATTCCTGTCCGAGTTTGCAGATCGCACTGCGATATGCGAACTGATCTGGGGGTGTCATTAACTTTTCACTGACACTCCCAGCAGTTCGCATAGGACAGTGTGAACTGCCGCCGGGAGGAATGCGATGCGGGAACCCGCAGTAGATTCGCAGCATTTCCGCATCGTAGCAGTGTGAACCCAGCCTTAAAGCTGATCTGAAGCCAAACATTTTTTTTTTATGTTAAAGTGATTGTAAAGGCTTGTTTTTTTCTCTATAAAAATAACAAACATGTTAGACTTACCTGCACTGTTGAAATGTGAGAGATGTGTCACCGGCGAAATTATAATACGTGACAATGGGGGTTATTTACAAAAGGCTAATCCACTTTGCACTGCAAGTGCAAACTACAAGTGTAAAGTGCACTTGGAAGTGCAGTCGCTGTAAATCTGAGGGGAAGATCTGAAATGAGAGGAAGCTCTGCTGATTTTTTCATCCAATCATGTGCAAGCTAAAATGCTGTTTTTTATTTTCCTTGCATGTCCCCCTCGGATCTACAATGACTGCACTTCCAAGTGTACTTTCAGTGTAATTTCAAGTGCACTTTGCACTTGTAGTTTGCACTTGTAGTGCAAAGTGGATTTGCCTTTCGTAAATAACCCCCTTTGTCTTTAAATGAAAATGACAGATCTGCTGCAGTTATAAATCCCCTACCAATAATGTGGGGTAGGTAATATTGTGATGAAAAAAATATCAGTGCACTGACGCTGATATAATATATGTATCTTAGCACAAAAACATGAACAATTTTTATCTGTGATTAATCAAAAATGATTAATAAATTAATTTGCCAAAACTAATTTTCCTTAATCTAAAATAGTGATAACTAAAATAGAAAATCATGTGTTCAATAAACAAACAATCCAAATAATCCTCTTCACAAGCTGATTATCCAAATCCCACGTGCACAAATTCACATCCGTGATTAGAAAACTTTTCACCAATTCATGAGACACCACCACCTTCTAAAATCCTCACTTACCAGAAACAGAAAAAAATGCACCTTTGGTTTATGCTAAAATTTACACTCACAAGTGCAGTGTTTATAAACCGGCACTGAATCTTTCCGGCAGTGTTTTTTGGGGCTAGATAGCGCTGCTCCATCTCCCGTTATCAGGGTGCGGTCCAAGCCTCGATATGGTGTGGGTTTGGGGCAGGAAGTGACGTTAGCGTTTACCCAGAAGCCTCTACGTGTTTCGCATCCAATCATGCGTCTTCAGGAAGCTCTGCTTAGGGAGCTTCCTGAAGATGCATGATTGGATGCGAAACGCGTAGAGGCTTCTGGGTAAACACCAAGTATCTTCATGCCCCAACCTGCACCAGATCAAGGCTTGGACTGCACGCCAATCCTGGGAGACAGAACGGTGCTAGCTAGCCCCAAAAAATACTGCTGGAAAGATTTAATGTCGGTCTATAGGCACTGCGCTTGTGAGTGTAAATTATATATACCTATCTTATCGAATTAATACATTTTAACCACTTGCTTACTGGGCACTTAAACCCCCCTCAGTCCCAGACCAATTTTCAGCTTTCAGCGCTGATGCACTTTGAATGACAATTGCGCGGGCATACAACACTGTACCCAAATGAAATTTTTATCATTTTTTCCCCACAAATAGAGCTTTCTTTTGGTGGTATTTAGTTACAGCTCGGAGTTTTATTTTTTGCTAAACAAACAAAAAAAGATGCAAAAAAATAAAAAAAATAAATCATGTTTTAATAGTTTGTTCTAAAATTTTGCAAACGGGTCATTTTTCTCCTTCATTGAAGTGCGCTGATTAGGCGGCACTGATAGGCTGCATTGGTGGGCACTGATGGGCTGCATTGGTGGGCACTGATAGGCTGCACTGGTGGGCACTGATAGGCATAGTTAAGGCGGCATTAATAGGCACAGATAAGGCGGCACCGATGGGCACAGATAAGGCGGCACAGATAAAATGGGCACAGATAAGATGGCACGGATGGGTGGCACGGATGGGTGGCACGGATGGGTGGCACGGATGGGTACCACTGATAGATGGGACTGATGGGCACTGATAGGTGGCTCTGATAGGTGGCACTGCTGGGCACTGATGGGCGGCACTGCTGGGCACTGATGGGCGGCGCTGCTGGGCACTGATGGGCGGCACTGGGGTGCAGCACCTTTGAGGCAGATTGTGGGCACTGTGGGTGGCACTGTGGGTGGCACTGTGGGCACTGCTGGGTGGCACTGACGGGGGGCACTAACTTTTATTAAATTGGCACTGCAGGGGGCAGGTGGGCACTGGCAGGGGGCAGGTGAGTGCTTACATTACTGGCCGTGATCGGGACTGATGTCCCGATCACGGCCGCCGGTGATCGGCTCCGTTCTATCACATGATCAGCTGTCATTGGCTGACAGCTGATCACGTGATAAGGGGTCGAGATCGACCCCTTGCACGGATCGGTGATCAGGCGAGTCTCATGGACTCGCCGATCACAGAGCGTGCCGCGCGCGCCCCTCAGGGGGCGCACAGGCCGCTCGTACACGGGACGACGTCAATAGACGTCGTCCCGGAAATGTAGGTCCGCGCTAATGCCGTCATTTGGCAACCTATTTTGGAATCTTCAGATATACTTATATGAGTGAAGTGGTTAACCCAGCATAAACCAAAGGTGCATTTTTTCCTTGTGTTTGGTGAGTGACCATTTTAGAAGGTGGTGTCCAATTGGTGAAAAGTTTTCCAATCACGGATGTGAATTTGTGCACGTGGGATTTGGATAATCAGCTTGTGAAGAGGATTATTGGGACTGTTTGTTTATTGAACACATGATTTTCTATTTTAGTTATCACTATTTTAGATTAAGGAAAATTAGTTTTGCCAAATTAATTTATTAATAATTTTTGATGAATCATAGATAAAAATTGTTCACGTTTTGTGTGGTAAGAAACATACATTATTTCAGGGTCAGCGCAGTTACATTTTTCATCACAATATTACCTGCACTGGTTTTGCACAGAGCTACTCAGATTCTCCTTTTCTCAGGTTCCTCTTCTGTGCTCCTGTTTAATGCCCCCACAGCAAGCAGCTTGCTATGGGGGCACCTGAGCTGAGTCAAAGCTCCCTGTGTCCATTTAGACAGCCCCGACCCGGCCCCACCCCCTTTTTCCCTGATTGTCTAGCTGACTTTGATTGACAGCAGCGGTAGCCAATGGCACCGCTGCTGTGTCTCAACTAATCAGGAAGGAGAATATCAGACGGCTGAGACACTCACAGACATCACTGGACAGAGAGGGACCTCAGGGGGGCTCAGGGGGGCTGTTGCACATAGAAGGCTTTTTAGCTTAACACATAGAATGCATTAAGATAAAAAAAAACTTCTGCCTTTACAACCCCTTTAATGCATTATCTTAACGCGTCCTCTAAAGTCTCACTGTCCCAGGCTTTTTTTTTGGTGAGCAAGCATGCAATGTCTTTTCTGGAATAAAATGCCCCTATCTGCCTGTTTGCCATCTCCACTGGCACTGTAAGATGAGCTGTGCATGTTCCAGCCAGAACAGGCTATATTAATATATAACACTGGGCAATGTTACTGATTGCAGAACTTGTCATTGTCCACGAGAAGGCAATGCCAGTTATGCTTTATCTAGCTAGAACTGACTTTACACAGAAGCAGCCTGGGCGATATAGTCTCAGAGGCCAATTTTTAACTATAACCATCCCTGAGCCACAATTACAATCCCCATAGACACCTGGAAACAGGAGGGGTCAGATATAAACAAAAACCCTGGAATAAGCCGGAGCAGATGGGGAAGCCTGCCAACCAGAGAGGATTGAGGAGAGCTGCGCTGTGCCAAGCTGTACTAGAACTGTACTGAACCGGAGAGTGACCACAGCAGCATCGGTAACACCTTCATCCTGATTGCATGGATCCCATCGGCTCTCACTTTCACTGTACTGCTGGATAAGCCCCCCCCCCCCCACTGTTAAGTGCACCTATTGTTACCAGAAGACTGCTAAAAAGGGAATCTGATGAGAGGGTTTCTGACCAATATTTAAATTACTACCACTCAGCCTAGACCCATTAATGAACTAGTTCCCCCATTGATGTTTTACACTCTGAGACCTTTCACACCTGTAGCTACATTCATTACTACTCTATGGCTGACAGAGCTATCCATAGCGCATATGTCTGCTGGTCTTCCAGAGTGCTGACTTTGTTCTTCCTCCCTGTCTGACTGCTATTGCTACATAATATCCTAGTCTCGTATACCACAGCTGCTAAATCTGGGCTTGCCCTACACTTTGCACCTGTTACCATAAAGGAATATACATATCTGCTGAGCCCAACCTGTATAATATACTGCTGTTGAATGCCACCTATTGAGTCATCTCCATCACCCTTCATGCCAACGATTTTAAAGGGCCCCAACGTAGCCAGCAAGACGTTCATAATAGAGACTTGCCTGAGTTACTCTATCCTCAGAACAGAATTATGTTCTATTACAGATTGTAAAGCTTAAACCTAGCCCCTTTGAGATCTCTCAAGTGACATAGCCTGCTTCACTTCTTAGTTAATCCCTCTGGCCGCTTGAGGTATAGCATCTTATGTGAAGAGCTACCATTTATTCTCCTTATGCTTAAGTATAAGCTGGGATTTGACTTTTAAAAGTACCCCTGTGGAGTACACTGTACCCTTACTGTTGTGTTTATGCATACTCATTTTCATATGCCAATCTATTTTGTAATATTTGTGAGCTTATTTTCCAATAAAGTCTGGTTATTTTTTTAAATGGTGGTGTGTTTAATTTGTATGCATTTGCAGGGTGTTTCAAGACAAGGTATTCTGGTGGTGTCGGTGAGGATGAGGCCTCGGCCCTAGGCTTGAGGACCCAAAAATACCAGCGGCTCCTGTGGGGGTAGTGCTATATACAGTATATGTATGTATTAGATGCAAGATAAGTTATGTTAGAGTGGGCCAAAACAATCAAATTCCTCCACTAGACAAATGTAAAGCATGTGGGCATCTCGCTTATATCAAACATCCAATAATTAAGGGGGTGACTTTAGGATAGTGGGTGAAGACATACAACTCCATTTATTTTTGCCCCTGGGTCCACTGTGCACCCAGAACAACTGCTGTGCAGCAGAGATACAACCTAATATAACCTTTTTATTCCATACGTGTTAGCCCTTGTGCACACGATCGGGCCTTCCGACAACAAAATACGTCGGATTTTGTCCGAAACTGGTGTTGCATACACACAATCGGACAAAGTTGTCGGAAAATCCGATCGTTCAGAACGTGATGACGTTATTTCCTTACGACGGGACTATGTTCAGGCTAGTAGCCAATAGTTTTGGTCTTTTAATTTGATCTGATTATGCGTGGAACTTCGTCCGATCGGAATTCTCTACTAACGATCGGACAAAGTCTGATCGGACCATGTTGTCGGAAAATTTTATAGCCCAGCTCTTAAACTTTGCCGGTCGGATATTCCGGCGGAAACGGTCCGATTGAGCCCACACACGGTCGGATTATCCGACAACACGGTCCGATTTTCAGTCGGAATGTCCGACCGTGTGTACAAGGGCTTAGAGTTGTTTAAGGCTTGTTGGTGATTATCAGTGCAGTGTAAGGAAACCAAGGAGTGTTGCTTGGGGACAGATTGAGACAGATTAGCCAGACAGGTAATAGTAAGGTGGGATAAAGAGCACTAAATAGTCCTCAACTAAAACATGGTGGAACATAGTAAAAAAATAAAAATAGAAAGAATCTGTAGGCAGGTGCAGTTTGGCCTCCTTCCAGTAGATACCACTGTGCCACCATATAGATGGAGCTGAATCTTTAGAGGAAAACTGTTTTGTGAGAGTTTCCTTAGTTGCCACTGAGATTGTAGCTGTCTGATTGGACACTAAGACCCCATACACACTATTAGATTTTCTGCAGATTTTTGTCTTCAGATTTACCCAAACCATGGGCCTGCCTGATTGCATACAAATTTAACCTCCCTGGTGGTACGATTATTTCGGATTTTAGGTGCTAAAAGCGGTACAATTATTTTGCATGAAAATTTGGCGTTTTATATTGTAGTCCTGTAATTCTTAGCAATAACTCACTTAAATCTGTCCAAACCAGAGTCTAGTAGACATCCCGGGTATGATAAAGTTTGAAAAATGAAATCATAAATTATAATATAATAAATAACTATAAATAATTATACCAAATAATAATATAACAATAATAAAAATTATTCAATAATGTAATCAAATCAAAAACACTGAAATTTGCTCAGTTGCAGAATTGTCACTGTCATTACTTTTCAATATTTGATAACGGATCTCCCCACAAATCGCTATCACTCAATTCTGCAAGTGATTACAATTTATTATCACTGTTTTCTAGCTGGTCTAAAATCATTTTTGATGTAAAGGGACAGTTTTGGTTGCTAGGGACAATCTCCAGTTTCCAGGCATAAAGAACAGTTTTTATTATATAAAACTGCATGCAGGACACTGAACAGAACACTAGGGACAAAGGGGATGTGAAATTATTACATACAGCAATGTAATCTGTAAGATTACATTATACTGTATGTATAGTGAGTGTTTCACTTTTTGAATTTGGCACCGATCTCCATCCCCGGGCGTCGCAACGCTCGCAGGGAACGGAGCTCAGCTCCGTGATAGATCAAGCGAGACACGGCTCGCTCGTACAGCGCGGGGGCATCACTGGATCCAGGGGAGAAGGTAAGTAAGTGTCCGCCTGGATCCAGCGATGCGGTCCTGAGTCTGGCTCGGGGTTACCGCTTTTGGTATAAAAATTCCACCCCGAACCAGACTCGGGAATACCGTCAGGGGGTTTAAACTCTTAAGGTTTGAACTCATATTATATGGTTTTGGTAAATCTGAACACAAAAATCAGCAGAAAATCAAATAGTGTGTATGAGGCCTTAAACTTCTGGTGACCTCTGGTAGCCATCTTAGTGTGGGACTCTATAAATTAGTGTGCCTGCGCCATTCAAGCATGTCTGGAGTAATGGATAGGCGAGGAACAGAGAAGAACAGTGTAAACTCTGTTTCCTATTCAGATTTACAGCACATAGTTTCCCATTCCACTAGCACCTGCAGCAGAACAAAATGTAAGTGGCTGTAAGTGGCTGGGTGCTGTTCCCAGTGGCCCTGCCAACCTAAACCTTTGTTGTCTATGGGGAACTCGGTCCTGCTGGGTTGAAAAGTCCTTTTAAAGATTGTTGATAAAAGGGAAACTGTAGCTGTAATGACCCCATCAGTGTGTGCTGCTCTATAGGGCTCATTCACACATGCAGTACCCTCTGAGGAGTGACCCACAGTGTATTGATCTTCAGAGGGCATTTGACAGGCTGTGAAGAGGGGTTATATGCTTGCCCTTCCACATTTTTGTTATAAACTTTGACATTTGTAGCTTACCAAACAGATGACGCTCTGTATGTTACAGCTATCCTTCTTTACGACTGTTGAGTAGGGATTAGCTATGAGTGTAGGTAGAACCTGGACCCAAACTCTTGTTTGCAGTTTGAAAAACTGGCAAACAAAATGTGAATAATTTGTCAAATTTGCAGCCCCCAACCCCTGGCTGATGTTTGAACACAAGCAGTGTGGCTACCACCGTTTAATCTCAGATCTCCTGATTTGTTTATAAACAAATGTGAGTGGCCATAATTAGCTGCTGGAGCCAGCAAGCTCCCATTGCTTTAAATGGAGCTGCCTCCTGCAGCTAGCTGCCGGGAACCCTCATTCTCACATGCAATCAGTGCTGGGTGCATTCACAGGTGTGAATACACCCACAGAGGAAACCAGTAATGTGAAAAAATATGATATGAGGGCTTGTTTTCACATCATTTGCACCGGGCTGCACTGAGCATCCTTGGCCGTGGGATCAGTTCAGCTGCTAAAGTGAATGGGCCCTAAATGTTACAAATCTGAAAAAAACTGGTTGACTGTCTCTGTGGCTTCAGCCCTTTCTGAGTCACTAGCCTGGAGCAGGCACACAGACCTGGAAAGCCAGAGTGAAGGCAGAACTCCTAACTTATATGCGTTTTTTTCAGGTTAACACCTTAGAAAGTACTGAATTAGAATAAATGGCATTTAAAAAAGCCCCTATATCAGGTTTGCTTTAAGATGACCATACTGTATACATGAGGACACTGTTGCCCAATATAGCCAATTAGCGTGTATTGGGAACCTGTAGACACCTCTGGGGAGAAGATTCATGGCACCAGTTAGAAAATCTTTTGAACTTGTTGCTGTTACCTACCAGATGTGCTGGTGCCAAAAGCATCTGGCTGTGCAGGGAGGATCATAGAAGTTGCTGTAGCAGGTGGTATGTAACGCACATTGCCATTTTTTCCCTATCCCAGGAAAGGTTACTACCACTAAAAGGAATAATACTAAACCCCAGAAATGTGTGATGAGCTAGAAAAAAAGCTGGCAAATTTTCTCTACATCTAAGGTCTTTCTTATCTTGGATATACATAGAAAATGGTGCAGCACATTATTTATATAACAAATGAACTTGCCCTTTAAGATGCTGTAACGGTATTAGTCATATGAAGAACACATGAGGGGGAGAGTGCGTTCTGTAATGTATTATTCAGTACTCACCATGTAATTTCAGAAGAACAACGGCAACATAAATTCTAATAGGACTAATACAATTTACTGTGTTAGTTATAAGACAAAGAAATGTGTAAAGGAAAGTAAACCATAGAAATACAAAAATCACTGAACTCATCTAAAATCTGAATTTGGGTCACTTTCAGTACTGTTCTGAACTTAAACCTTTTCCACACAATGTGCAAACTGTCTTATAAGTTGATGTTCCAATTTGAAATCTGTACTAGGTCAGCTCTATAACTCCTAATTCCTGAAAATCAATACACTTCTCGTAAAAGAAACACCCATAAATTCCCTTTAAGCGTTCCTGTACAGATGGTCAAATTATGACTATTTTCATGACTCATTGTGCATGTCAGCTTATATATGAAGATAAGAAAAATTACATTTTAAGTAAGAGACCTTGTTAGTGGCAGACAACGTGCTCATTTTATCCATTTCAGCTCAACTGTCTCCTGACCTGAAGCCAAGGGCATGTAATATGCTGGCAACTAAATTCTCAGTATTTGAGCAATCCTCAGAAACTAAAACTACAGGATTTTCTAGTAGTACCACTCCTTTCAGCATATCTGTTGGATCACTGTTTTATCAGACATCCCTTCCACGCCCTGAATGGTGAACAAGCTGTGTAATGGGTGGTGGATGTGCACACCCTCAAAGCTAAGTAGATCAGAGGCACTGTTTGTTATACATGTTACACGGTTTTAATGAGAGACAACAAAAATACCCTAATGGCAGAAGTAAGAAACCTATAAGGTAATAAGAACAAACATGCTAAAATGTAAGTCATTTCACAACTACTTACAAGTTTGATAATTGTTTTCAGTTTTCAACCTTTACAATAAACTCTATTTTCAGTAAATATTGGAATTAGAGGCAACTTGGCACTTAAAGCTTTTCAATGGTTTCAGTGTTCATAGGTATAGCCAGGACAAATTGTCATATAAATCTAGGTATTTTTCTACTTTTTCTAATCTACCACTTATACTTCACAAAACAGAGTGGTATAGCTAGAATGAAAAATATTCTAGCAGTTGCCCACTTTCCCTTTTAAGTGCTGTATTTACAGCCTATAGATAGGGTCCTCAGATAGTAAGCTTTAGATTAGATATCTGACACTTATACTCAGGGCCGCTGATAGAAATCATGGGGCCCCGTACAGCCTACCTGATGGGGCCCCCTTCAGCTCCACCCTGTTTTCTCCCCTGGTCCCTCCTCCAGCCCCACCCCTCCCCAGATGGTCAGAGACTGCAGATATAGTACAGGAGATGGTCAGAGACTGCAGACATTCCACAGGAGATGGTCAGAGACTTTAGACATGGTACAGGAGATGATCAGAGACTGCAGACATACTACAGGAGATGATCAGAGACTGCAGACATTCCACAGGAGATGATCAGAGACTGCAGACACACCACAGGAGATGGTCAGAGACTGCAGACATACCACAGGAGATGGTCAGAGACTGCAGACATAGTACAGGAGATGATCAGAGACTGTAGACATAGTAGAGGAGATGGTCAGAGACTGGATACATAGTACAGGAGATGATCAGAGACTGCAGACATAGTACAGGAGAGGGTCAGAGACTGCAGACATAGTACAGGAGATGGTCAGAGACTGCATACATACTATAGGAGATGATCAGAGACTGCAGACATAGTACAGGAGATGATCGGAGACTGCAGACATAGTACAGGAGATGATCAGAGACTGCAGACATGGTACAGGAGATGATCAGAGACTGCAGACATGGTACAGGAGATGATCAGAGACTGCAGACATGGTACAGGAGATGATCAGAGACTGCAGACATGGTACAGGAGATGATCAGAGACTGCAGACATAGTACAGGAGAGGGTCAGAGACTGCAGACATAGTACAGGAGATGATCAGAGACTGCAGACATAGTACAGGAGATGATCAGAGACTGCAGACATGGTACAGAAGATGATCAGAGACTGCAGACATGGTACAGGAGATGATCAGAGACTGCAGACATAGTACAGGAGATGATCAGAGACTGCAGACATAGTACAGGAGATGATCAGAGACTGCAGACATGGTACAGGAGATGATCAGAGACTGCAGACATGGTACAGGAAATGATCAGAGACTGCAGACATAGTACAGGAGACGGTTAGGGATCGCAGACATGATTGATTCAGGAGATGGTCAGAGACTCCGTTTATGGCTGAACCCAGTGTACAAGTATATAGTATCACAGGGCTGATCCACTCTATTTAAACCACCTCTGCAAGATCAAGTCAGTGATTTTCCTTTGAAAGTACAACCAAGTGACAGAAGACAGCTTCACATACAATTTCCAAAATACTAATTTTCTTACAAACAGTGAACTGGTCAGGATTACTGAGGACAGTAACCAGTTAATGGGTCTGTGAAGCTTCTAGCCTGATTTAGAAGTAAATCCTTCTCCAAAAAAGAATTAAAATATCAAACAATCTGTGCAGCACACAGAGCTCTGGCTAAATAGTTGATTATAAGCTGAAATGGTTAAAAGCTGCTACAGAGTCTTCCAGGAATCTTATCAGTGTGATCAGGCAATGTGCAGGTCAGGTTAGGCAGATAAAAAAAAAAAGTAACCAGCAAGACAAGAGGGAGGCGAGGCTGAACGATAACCTGTACACTGGCTAATCCCACGGAAGACACTGCAGCCAGCCAGTTATGTGTAACTGTGCTCCAGACGATCCTGTTTCCTGCAGAACTTGTATTGCTGTAGTCATACCTCCTTGTGTCTCCCTCCTGGCTCTCCCCCATTCAGCCCCACTCCAGCATTGTTTACAGTTAAAGGTGAGCGGGCTGAAGAAGGGGAGGGCTACACTTTTTTTTTTTTTAATTAGTTACTATGCATTCTTTCATCCCTGTTTATATTGCCTGGGCCCCCCCCTGGTGGCCAGGCCCGGTACAACAGGGCCAGTCTTACTGGCTTATCAGCGGCCCTGCTTATACTGAACAAATGTTAGATTATTCAAAGTGTACATAGTTTGTAAATACCATATTTTTCCCTCCATAAGACATTTTTAAAAGAAAAAAACAACAAAAAAATAATATTCTGAACCAAATAGTGTACTAAAAGATTTAATAAAATATAACAGAATAATATTTCTACACTGACAACCAAATGTAAGGGGGCACCCTACACTGATCCCCAATGTAATTGGGACATTTACACTGTAACAGGTATATTCACCATAACCCCCCCATCTCTCTGCCTCTCAGTATAACTCTGCCCCTATAACTCATCATCTGCTAACCTCTGTCCCCCAAACCCCTACTCTGCTAACCTCTGCACTCCAAGCCCTCCTTCACATTCAACTCTGAACCTCAAACAGCTCCTCTGCTCACCTCTGCACCTAAAACACCTCCTCTGCTCACCTCTGCACCTAAAACACCTCCTCTGATCACCTCTGCACCTCAAATCCCCCTCTTTAATTGCCTCTACATGTCCCCCCATGCTCACCTTTGATCGCAAACCCGTTCCTTTGCTTATCTTTGTACCCATGATGATCCCTTTACTGTGTACCTCTTCATCCTACCTGTTCTCCTTTGCTTCCCAAGCAATAACCCCTTTACTCTACTCACCTCTGCTGCAGGGCTGAACCACTCTGCAAGTGCAATATGTGGTGGGAGGCTCAATAGGGTAGAAGTGGTTGTTTACATCCTCTAGGTGGGCCGCATACAGAGGAGGGGGCGTAATTTACATATGAATCGCGGTGGGTTGCCGACCTAATTTACACATAAATGTTTGCAGAATTTACATATAAATAGAGGCCAATTTACATGTGAATGCTGAACCTGTGGGGTTAATTACAGAACAATACTTTTATAATTGTGTTTCTCTCCCTCTAGCATCTGAAGGCAGGGGGAGAAACAGGCTTTCAGCTGTTGTAGAGAGCTGCACAGGGCATCGTTCTGCTGCCGCAACAATCTCCCTATCAGCGGCCCTGCTGGTCAATATTCGCTCCATTAAGCCCCATACACACTATCAGATTTTCTGCTGATTTTTTCCTTCAGATTTACCAAAACCATGTAGCACGAGGGCCTGCCTGATTGCATACAAATTGAAACTCCTAATGTTTGACCTCATATTATATGGTTTTGGTAAATCTGAAGGAAAAAATCAGCAGAAAATATGATAGTGTGTATGGGGCTTAAGACACGCAGACATTCCCCCCCATTGTTTGAGGGGAAAAAAGTGCATCTTATGGAGTGAAAAATACAGTAAATTTATTTTCTAAATATTCTGTTTTTGGTGAGCTTTAAAAATCACAGAATTTCCTGCTATATCTTGTAAAGCATGCTACAGAGTGAAGGTACATAAAAAAGACTAGAATAGCATTTTAGCTTGTTACCACCCCTTCTAGCAGGTTCATCTAACCCTCAGAACTTGCATGGGCACATTACAGATTTTTCAATTACAAGAGTAACCTAGACCACAACTACAATTTAATGCAATAAGGGAAACTTTCTTCACAAAATACCTCCCTAGGCATTGTAGCAGGTCACTTTCTTGGGGCCAATGCATTGCCCGGGGCCTGTGCAAAACAGAGACTCAAGGCTCGGTAGCTATTTTCAGAAGGCAGTAAATGCCACCACTACATAACAACTGCAGGTCTTTCCCATGGCAGACCAGCTACCCTGGTTCTCTTTAGAGTCCACTACCAGCTTCTTCACTTAGACATTTACTTCTCTGTTGTTTTTTCAAAAGGAATGGGTGACCAAATAACTTAAGCATACTTAAGCTAGGTACACACGTACTGAAAACTTTTGGTCTAAGGACCAGCCTCTGCTAAATGGTCATGCTGGAAAACCAGCATTTCATTTTATGTAATAGACCACCACAAAGTGGCACATAATTGTGAAGTGGAAGGAAAATTATAAATGGTTTTTAATTTTTTTTTACAAATAAATGAAGTAATAGCTTGGATTACGAGCATAATTCTTTCTAGAAGCATGCTTGTAATCCAAAGGACTTGTATATCAAAGTGAGTTTCTCCATAAGAAATAATGGAAACTCAGATGATTTGTTCCACAACCACTGTATGTGGCCAGAGGTGCGGGGGCGCTGGTGTATGCAGTACTGTATGTTGCCAGAGGTGCGGGGGCGCTGCTGTATGCAGTACTGTATGTGGCCAGAGGTGCGGGGGGTGCTGATGGCTCCCAGCGCTTCCTGGAGAACTCGGAGACACTCTGGAACTGTTGACACTTCCGGGTACGCCCACCCCACTCAGCTGGGAGTGTCTCCGTGCATCTCCGAGCTCTCCAGGAACTCCAGCACCCCCAGACCTCTGGATACATTCAGTAATATATACACCAGCGGCTTTACTACATGAATGAGCACCAGAGTCCTGCTTGTCTTGCAAGACAGCGCTCACATGTCAACATTTAAAAAATGTTTTACCTTGTTTTGCAAAATGCTCATATAACACCTTACTCGCAAACTGAGGTATTACTTTATCTGAAAAGTGTGGCGTGCATTTGTATTCAGCCCCCTTTGTTCTGATATCCCTAAATAAAATCTAGTGCAACCACTTGCTGTCAAAAGTAACCTAATTAGTAAATAGAGTCCACCTGTGTGTAATTCAATCTCAGTATAAATAAATCTGTCCACAGGACAACTATTAGTCGTGCATGCCTCAAATCTGGCCTTTATGGAAGAGTGGCAAGAAGAAAGTCATTGCTGAAAGAAAGCCATAAGAAGTCAGTTTGCGAGAAGCCATGTGGGTGACACAGCAAACATTTGGAAGAAGGTGCCCTGGTCAGATGAGACTAAAATCAAACTTTTTGGCCAAAAAGCAAAATGTAGCGTGTGGTGGAAAACTAACACTGCACATCACTCTAAACACACCATCAGCACCTTGAAACATGGTGGTGGCAGCATCATGTTGTGTGGATGCTTTTCTTCAGCAGGGACAGGGAAGCTGTTCAAAGTTGATGGAAAGATGGATGGAGCCAAATACAGAGCAATCTTAGAAGAATACCTGTTAGAGTCTGCAAAAGACTCGAGACTGGGGTGGAGGTTTACCTTCTAGCAGGATAACGACCCTAAACAATGGAATGGTTTAGATCAAAGCTTATTTATGTGTTAGAATGGCCCAGTCAAAGTCCAGACCTAAATCCAATTGATAATCTGTGGCAAGACTTGAAAATTACTGTTCACAGACGTTCTCCATCCAATCTGACAGAGCTTGAGCTATTTTGCAAAGAAGAACAGGCAAATATTTCACTCTCTAGATGTGCAAAGCTGGCAGACACATCCCCAAACAGACTTTTAGCTGTAATTGCAGTGAAAGGTGGTTCTACAAAGTATTGTCTCAGGGGGGAGAATTATGCTATTTGAGCCCCCTTTTTCTGTTCGAGTACCTGTGGGAGATCCATCACAAGATCTGACATCCTTCATGATGAGCAAGACAGCTGTGGCTAACATATCAAAGCGTGATGTGTTTATCTTTCTGGTGAGTGAGAACCCCTAAGGGGAGTGTGATGCATGGTTTGCAGATTCTGGTGTGAGGCACACAACTTTTAGCCCTTGTACACACGGTCTGACATTCCAACAATCAAATCTGTCGTATTTTGTCAGACGGATTTTGTCCGAAACTGGTTTTGCATACACACGGTCGGACAAAGTTGTCAGAAAATCCAATCGTTTAGAACGTGATGACGTTATTTCATTACGACGGGACTACGTTCAGGCTAGTAGCCAATAGCTTTGGTCTAGGAATTTGATCTGAGCATGCGTGGCACTTTGTCCGATCGGAATTCTCTACAAACAATCGGACAAAGTCCGATCGGATCATGTTGTCGGAAAATTTTATAGCCAAGCTCCAAAACTTTGTCGGTCGGATATTCCGATGGAAACAGTCCGATGGAGCCCACGCACGGTCGGATTATCCGACAACATGGTCCGATCGGACATTTTCCGTCGGAATATCCGACCGTGTGTACAAGGGCTTATACCATATTAGGACCACCATCTGTCATTCTTCAATTTTCTTGTGTGCCTTTACCATATGAAAACTGGTCATAATAAGCAATGACAGTAGCGCCGCTTTAGTAATCAGAGGTACCTTTGGAGTACCTGTGGACATTTTTCTATATTGTATGAATTAGTGAATAAGTTCTGATTGGTTGCTAGTAGTTTCTGCACTTTGCACACTGCCTTTTATTAAAGCAGCTAGATAAAAAATGGCATTGTTTTCTCTTAGCATTGTTGAGTTTTCCTATTTACAGTTCATCCAAAAGCTAAACTGTTCAGGGATAAACTTTAAACAAGTGCGTTTGTTCTGTTATTATCGGCAACTACAGCTCGTCTCTATAAAGAGTCTTATGATAGAATCATATTTTTGATTAACATCAACTGTCATCTAGAACTACAGTTTCCCAGTCAAGCAGGGAAGATGGGAATATTACACAAACCCAAAAGCCCTTGTCCATTGTAAAATATTAACACCTAAAAGTGCTGGATTCCTGAAAATATACACAATGGCATAAGGTTCATAATCATTTTCATTTACAATCTTTACATCAGTGTTTCTTACAGCTTGTTCACAAACTCCTATAAATAACAATAATGTAGTGTCATACTGAGTTGGATTTGGCTTTTGGGGCTATTCTCTTACAAAACCATTACATGCATCTTTAGCTGCAGGAAAGCTCCTAATGCGAAACATTCGATGAAATGAATTTGTGGCTATTTACCACATTTTGATGGTTGTTGTTAGTCACTTTATGGTTTTCAATCAAATAAAACCAGGAAAGCAGTTTGGTGTTCAAGAATGGGTTTTTGATTTAAAAGTAAAGCAATTGGCGTAAGTGAAAAGCAGTTATCAACCAGTAAATGTTAAAATACTGAATATGTTCAATGTTTAATAAAATCTGATGGTAAAAGTGACACTAAACAATATGATTATTTGGAAAAAAGAATTTAATACACATTTACTACCTAATATCCCTGTGATCTATCTTTCATGACGTTTTCTGCTCACTTGTAGTGATGTCCATGAGCTTCCAATCCCACCCCCCAATTATGTTTGTAATGAGCAGTGGACATTCATTTTGGTCATATGCAATGCCCTATGCACACTACAAATCACAAAATTCCACAAAATTCCACAGTCTATAGTCCAGGGAGTGAGCAGTGGAGGGTGGGTATGCACTTACATACATACATACACGAAAAATAGCCACCTTGTAAAATGAAGTCAGATCACAGTGTAAGCAAGGTCCTGCGTGGTGAGTCAGTGAGCAGTGAACACACAGGCGCAAAGGTGAATGAGAACAGTGTATTAAGGAAGTCCTAACAATGCACAAGTAGGCACAGCCTAAAAAAGCTTTTGCTGCATGGAGCGGGAATGTGGCCTGGCCAGTCCACCCCTAATTAAGAGGCTTCATAAATCCAAGGAAAAATGTAGTCCTTGCACTATCTCTATGCCTCTGGAACCTTTCCCTGCCTCTGAACACTATCTGTTACAGATAGGGAGACTGTCCCTACAGTAACCAATCACAGCTGTGTGCCAAAACCTGGCAGCCAGTGTCTTAAATAAACATGGCCTCTTTGATCACAGTGCACCTGCCTACAACAGCAGCTTAAAGAGGAATTCTGAGATCTGAAGAAGGCTAAGAGCAACAGAAAGTACTTTTTAAGTTTAATAAGACGCAAAGGCAAAAGGTCTTTTTTCATATTCAGTAGAGTAAGGGAGGGTTGTAATCCCTGTCAGTTTTTTTTCTTGCCGTCTGTGTCCCATTGGAGAGATTTCCCTTCACTGCCTGTCCAATAGCTAAAACAGGAAGTGAAAGGTAATCCCTCCAAAGTGAGAGATCCCAAGGTCTCACCAAAACGACTGGTTTACGACTGTCCATGGGTTACTCCCTGTCCCCAAGGGACAGAGTAGGTATAAGAGGGGGAGGGGTGCACATGTATATCAAGAGAGACCTGGTGAACACGGGGATGATATCACTAATGGGGCAATATAGGGGGTGAAATCCCTGTGGCTGGAGCTTCAAAAGGAAGGAACAAATGGAAAATGAATAGTGGGAGTGTGCTACAGGCCCCTAACCTGAAGGATGAAAAGAAAGCCAATCTCCTTTCACAGTTAGAAATAGGGGCAATGCAGGGCAATGTAATCAACATGGGGGACTTTAATCTTAATATTGACTGGGCAGATTGAGCTTCTCATTTCTCTAAGGCCTGGCACTCCTTATATGTCTTGTGGGACAGTTTTATGTGTCAGTTGATATATGCCCCAACTAAAAACAAGACTGCTTGATTTACTAATCACAAACAACCCAGAGGTGATAGTGGATGTGGAAGTAAGGGGTAACTTAGGAAATGGCAGTCACAGGGCAATTACAGTCACTGCAAAGCACAGGAAAGGCAGACAACAGGGTAGGACAAGCACATTGAGTTTCAGGAGAGCCAGTTTTAACAAACTGTGCTCTGTACTGCATGACATTAAATGGAAAGATATTCTGGAAACAAAAAACACAGAGGAAAAGTGGAAGTGTTTTTAGAAGATTTTCATTAATTGCATTAGCCAGTGTATTTCAATGGGCAATATATATAAAAGAACTAAAGCTAAAGATGGGTGACTAAATTCAAGCATAAAATAGCAAATTAAATAAAAGGAAAAAACAGTCCTTATAAAAAAAAGAAGATGATCAAGGGAAGTTGGTTACAAGTGACAAGGAGAAGGGGACTGTATTAAATACATTGTTCTCAGTTTTTATTGTGGAAAAAGAGGGGTATAGTAGACAAGATGGCATTATTAGCAATATAGCAAGGAGTGCAGCCTTGTGGCTAACAGAGGCCAGTGTTATAAAAAGACTGAAAAAACGTAATGTGAATAAATCACCAGGGCCAGACGGACTATACCCGAGAGTCCTCAAAGAAATCAGACATTTCATTGCTAGACCTGACCTTGCTAGCCCTAATCTTTAATGAAAGCTTACTGACAGGAATGGTGCCAGCAGATTGGCAAAAAGCAAATGTGGTACCACTACTCATATTGTATATATGTACCTGGAAACTACAGGCCAGTCAGCCTAACATCAATAGTTAAACTTTTGTAGGGGATTATAAGGGACCATATCCAATAAGTTGTTAGTAAGAATAATATCATTAGTAATAACCAGCATGGATTTATGAAAGATCATTCTTGCCAGACCAACCTATTAACATTCTATAAGGAAGTGAGCTATAATCTGGATAAAGGAAGGCCTGTGGATGTGGTGTATCTAGACTTTGCCAAAGCATTTGACACTGTACCCCATAACTGCTTAGTCCACAAACTGTTGTCTATTGTCTATTGACCATAGTATATGTACCTGGATAGAAAACTGGTTACAGGGGTGGGTCTAGAGGGTGGTGATAAATAGCGTATCTTCAGAATGGTATGGGGTTATAAGTGGGATACCCCAGGGCTCTGTTCTGGGACCAATCCCGTTTAACTTGTTCATAAATGATATAGAGTTAGGGATGCATAGTTCAATCTCAGTGTTTGCTAATGATGCTAAGATAGGCAGGGCAATAACTTCACAACAGGATATAGCAACTCTACAGGAAGACCTCGATAAAATAGAGAGGGGGCAAACAAATGGCAAATAAGGTTCAATGTAGGCAAATGTAAAGTAATGTTCTAGTAATGCTCTTGGTTGCTAAAAAAATATAAATGCACCCTTCACACTAGGGAGAGAACCTCTGGGAGAATCGAGGATGGAAAAAGATCTGGAAGTCCTAGTTGATGATAGGCTCAGCAATAGCATGCAATGCCAAGCTGCAGCAAGCAACGCCAGTAGAATATTAGCATGCATTAAAAAAAGGGGTATTTACTCAAGGGATAAAACTATAATTCTACCACTTTACAAAACTCTGGTACTTATGCGTTTTGAGTATACTGTGCAGTTCTGGTCTCTAGTCCTCAGGAGGGACATGCTAGAATTGGAGAGAGTCCAAAGAAAGGGAACAAATCTAATAAGGGGCCTGGAGGACTTAAGTTATGTGGAAAGATTACAAACATTACATTTATTCTCCTTGGAAAAGAGACGCTTACGATGGGATATGATAGCAATATACAAATATCTTAGTGGTTATTCTAACATTTGGAGTAAACTATTCAGTCTCAGGTCACTCAAGAAGACACGTGGTCACTCAATGATGTTGGGTGAGAGGCGATCCAGCCTTAAAATGGCGTATAGGGTTTTCTTTATGTAAATTACTTTTTATTAGGTTTTTTGACATACAAACAAACAACAGCCTGCTGAAATCGGGAACAACCACTAGTTACAGAGTAAAAACATCTCAGTGTAGAACAAAAAAAAAGGGCATAGATAAGCAACAAAAGAAAAAAAAACAAGCAAAGAAAAAGAGGGGATCCCCCTGATGAAGATATTATATTTCCCTTGTATTGACACACGTAGGGGAGGGGATTGGATGGCACAGGAGGAAGCTGGTCTGTCATATGGAGTAGGAATCCGTTTTGACGATTCAAAAGCATGTACTGACCAAACTTAATTGCGAGGTCACACGCTCTGAGGTGAGTGCTAATTACCTTGGGGTAGGGAGCACCTGAGAGTAGTCACTACTGAAGATTGCTATATTCACAGTCCCCTATCAAGTTTATCATTTTTCGATTAAGGACGCTGAAAACTGACCCTGGATGGCCAGAGTATCACGAACCTATATGCACCTGAGCACTTTATTGATCACTTTTCTATCAATATTTTATATTTTATGAAATGTATATTCATGCTATATGATGTTGTAAGCTGTATGACGTCAATAGTCACTTTATATATATATATATATATATATATATATATAAAAATATATTATATTATGGACTGAATGATCCAAGTAACTGCTCTATTGAAGGCAATGAGGGGTCGGCCTACAGCAATTACAAAAGCAAATTGTGGCTGGCAATCAACAAATCCAGGTACTTGACAGGTACACAACAGGTCATCATTTTTAAAATAGGAAATGAAAAGAAGCAGATGTGAATTGTAAAATGCTTGCAAGATGGACTCATGAATGTCAAGTGCAAGGAAATAGTTTGCAGCACAGTTTTTACAGCCGTATCCAAACCTTTTTGACCTTGAAACTGAGTGCTGGTACATTGATGGTTCTTCCTATTATAAAGATGAAAGTAGAATGTTTTTGTAAAATCATCTTTAAAAATGAAAAGCTTGAGCCTGGAGATGACAGAATCCTGGACTTATGTGGATTGGAGCTCCCCGTGCATACCAAGTTTACTTTCAGTGAGATGGTGAGAGATGTGATGAAGTCAGATCGAAGAATGGACTGTGACATCAGCTAATTTTTGCACAATATTCTTCAAGATCTTGATGTGAAGGCCTAACAGCTATATGGGCCACAGATGTTTACCAAATCCTTTTCCAGTCATGGTCTAAAAGTTATATTATCTAATAACTGTTTCATGGGGATATTTTAGAGGCTGGTGAAGAGAGATGTAACCAGTTTCAACTTTATATTTTATATGAGCCATTATAAAGCATCCAGTACCTCAAATCGTAATGATATGTTTGTTGCTTGATTTATGGGTCAGTTCCAGTAGTTAGAACCGACCCAAGTGGGGGTATATGTTGTGCAATCTTATGCAAGTCTACCTAGGTGTGTGAGGTATGGCCTGTTGATCTAATTGCGCATATTAAAGGAGACTTGTTGATGTTAATATGCAAGAATATAGATTAGGGATATAAGACATTCCATACAAGTCCATTGTACACCTCAAAAGGGTGTTAAGGTGGTATCTGTTAATCTAATTGCGCATATTAAAGGAAACTTGTTGATGTTAATATGCAAGAATGCAAATTAGGGCAGTTTATGACTACAGCTGTTCACGGCTAGGGGTCATCTTCTGTCACAAGGAGATCAAAGCATTTAATGGAAAGGGCCAATCAAATTGCTCAGCCATTCAATGTGTTGAGGATATAACATGGCGTCCAGTCTTGTCTCAGTGTGTGATTATGAAGGCACCAAGGTCTAGGGAACATGGGGCTCTGAATATTTACTAGCGTTGTCGTAATTATACTCTGCTGGATTTTGTCATCTGTTGCAAGACTTTGTTCTGTGTTGGAAGTCAATAAAGTGCATCTCTCTGGAAGAATTGGGTTGCTGTGGAAGAGTACTTATAATAACTAATTAATCATATACCCACTACTAACTATATACTTTATCACTACAGATAGGACAATTAATTTTTTAGTATAGAACAATAATAGAGTGAGAAGAGTTCGTATAGCCCTAGAAGTAGCTAAAGGTTCAAACAAGTGCAACAAGCATACTTCAGTAGACAGTGGGATTAAAATAGAGGTGGCCAATCTAATATATTGCATTATAGCTTGCCAGTATGTTTTAATATGGTGGCAGCCCCAAAGTATATGCATAAAGTTCGCCATAGGTGTAGAGCATTTCCAACATAAAGACTGTTGGTTCCCAAACATTTCGTCCCAGTCATCCCTGTCTAGCCCGGGGGCCGCCGCCTCCCAGGCAAGTCTGCAAAGTTCCATTAATCTAAACGTTTCCTGGAAAATGTCCTTATATAGGCTAAGACTGGTTTAACTAAGGAGTCACTGCGCTAGGTCACTAGGGTCAAGGTTCAGCGGTTCCCTGCCAAATTGAGATTAAAAAGCATGTCGCAGTTGGATGTATCTGAAGAAGTGTGAGTTAGGTAGGGTGAGATGCTCCTTGAGTTCATTAAATGACATTAGGATGCTGTTTAGAACAATATGTTGTAAAGTTTTGACCCCATATTTAGTCCAGACAACAGGGTCTTAATCATAAAAGTGCACAAAATTGGGATTTCTCCACACCGGTAAATTGGGGGAGACCCTGTTTGCACTAGTCGATCCCTGGGTCACATTCCATGCCCTTATCACAAAGCGCATGGAGGAAGTCAGGGAATATGGGGACTTCAGGCAGTGGTGAGCTACTGTCAGTTGGCCAGCTAGGAAGTATTTATAAAAGCTAGGTACTGCAAGACCCCCTTCGTATGGGGTTTTTCTAGTGTTATATGGAACTCCTTTCCAAGCAGGAAGTGTCGCTAATTTAAAAAAACTTTTAGATGGACATCTTACTAAACACAAAATACAGGCATATAAAAAGTGGTAAAGACATACAAACACACAAATGAGTTTAACTTAATGAACTGGAGTCTTTATTCAACCTTACCAACTATAACTACTCTAGTCACCAGAACTAGCCTAGCCAGACTTCTCTGGAGAGTATGGGTGTACCTGGGTCTCACTTGTTTCCGCCAGCTCTGTAATGATGTCACTGCTGGATGCCTGATCATGATTCTGATGTCGAAGGGAAGTAAGCATCATGGGGGTTATTTACAAAAGAAAAATCCACTTTGCACTACAAGTGTCCTTGGAAGTAAAGTCGCTGTAGATCTGAGGGGGACATGCAAGGAAAATAAAAAACAGCATTTTAGCTTGCACATAATTGGATGATAAAATCAGCAGAGCTTCCACTCATTTCAGATCTACCCCTGATGCCGCGTACACACGGTCGAACTGTTTGACGTACTTAGTCCGTCATACAATCCGACGGACAGTCCGGCGTACTTTCCACTGAACGGACTTGACCACACACGGATACACAAACAGTCCGTCGAAAGCTTGCGCGATGACATGTACAGCACGTACGACGGGACTAGAAATAGGAAGTCCAAGACACAGAAAAGCACCCTTCCGCCGTGTAAATCCTTTCTGGGCATGCGCCATTCTTAGTCCGTCAAACTAGCATACTGACGACCGTATTGTCCGCTGAAACCAAAGTACGACGGACAGATTTTTGGAAAATCCGAAATTCTTAGCACTCCGGACTGCACGCTGAAAAAGTCCGCTGAAGCCCACACACGAGCGGATTGTCCGCTGAAATGTGTTTCAACGGACTAAGTACGTCAAACAGTTCTTCGCGTGTGTGTACGCGTCATTAGATTTAGAGCGACTGCACTTCCAAGTGCACTTTCAAGTACCAGAAGTGTCCATCGGGATGCATAGCCTCGCTCTAAACTATGCTGGTTATTAAGCCCTAAGCTGAAACTAGCTATACAGTCCTAGACCAGATGGGACAGGGTTAGATAAAATAACCGGAGCTGCATATAAACTCTATTGCAATAAACAGGTTCACCTACTAATATACTGGAAGGTGACCACTACACACCCTTGAAAAAGTGACATGTCTAGTGATGAAACCGGTCGGGAGGAGCCAGTGACAAGCAGTGTTGTGTGTGCACTGTTGGCGTGTGAGGAGATACCAGCTGTTAGCTGTATGCAACTGATCTTACCATATGTGATTCATTTTGCTGAAAAGTGTGAATGAAGTTTACTCTTAGTTTATAGGGAATAATAAATATACTATCTATGCAATGGTATTTTTCTTTGTTGTTTCATACGGCGGAAGTTCTTTGAAAGCCAGAAGCCAGCCCATGCTAATGAGCAGCTGAATATATGAGCAAGCCATCTATCATTAGGGTTACTCATTGAAACCTGTCTAAACTCATCAATCACTAAAGACGTTACATTTCTTCACAGCGGTATGCTGTCCTATTAAGATATTTGTGCACTGTGGTTCATCACATTATTATATCTAATTTTTCTTTCTTTTTTATTGTGTTTAATAATTTATCATCACAACGATATTTAGCTTTAGGATTTTGTTATGGTGAAGGATGTTATGTTATTTAAAATAGGCTCCATTTGCTTATTTTGCACATGATTCACTGATTAACCATTAGGAGGTTACACCATGTTATATTGGGAGGTTAATATTAGTGCATTATACATTTTAAATATAAACAACACTACACACCTACGATAGCACAGACCTAGCTATCTGGCACTGTGCATGTAAGATAATAACAATAGGACAGAGGTACATCTGTCACAAGGATTCAAATACACACTCAATAATCTATGGAAAGCTGCTGTTAAATTATTAGAACATAGGAATACTTGCCTAATTGTCTCTGCTTCTGGCCTGGGTGAAATACAGCAGCTCCTGTGTGTGTGTGTATATGGTCATATGGCTGAGTTCTGTGTCTTCTTCCTGAAAACACCTGTTTATATAACATCACAAGTCTCCAATTAGGGTTTCTGACCCAGCTAGCAGGGACAGGAAGTAACTGTCTGTAACCAACTAACTCTGCAGTAAATAATAAGCAAAATCTATTTACAAATACAGACAGTAGGGGGCATTTTGAGGCATTTTAAATTCCCAGAGCAGTGGATCAGGAGGAAGGAGTACAGTGTAAACCGGTGGAGGGGAAGGGCAGTGGTTGGTCTGGTGTTAGGTAACCTTTACAAATTTTCTGTAAAGGTGAAAGGTAATCAAACCCTTTAAGACCACATTGATTTGACAAAATAAAGAAGAGACAGGGGGATGTCCTGAGTTTGCAGAGCAGACTGATATACAGTATATGGCTACAGCTTGACAATCAAAGCTTCAGTTTGCATGATGGGTTTATATCCTGCTTATCGTGGGCCAAATACCCTTTGTGTCCCTAATTTAAAATGGCCCTGTCTGGGACCCTGCACTGCTCATTGGTAGGGAGTCTTTTACAAAGTATTTCAATGCAATCGGGATGCTATATTGGTAGTATTGGTAGCCAGTATTACAGCTAATTTAAACTTTCTGCTTTCTGCTATGCAAATGGTGATTTTACAGTGACAGAAACAGGGAAAAGAACAACAGGAATAGTAGGAAAAGTTTTCGTTATGTATACTGAGCACAGTGTGAATAGTCTTGCAATACACTGGAGCTGCAAAGTTACTCTCGTGGTTGGCAAGGAGAAGACTAGTGCAATTTAAATTTGGTGAGCTGAATCAAAGGTTCGGTTCATTGGATTCTATAGAGGCATAGTATTTCTGAGCCCACTTGCCTATTCCTGTACAAAGAAAACAAGAACTGCATATCGTGGCCTTTGATTAATTCTTCCAGCATCCTCTAAGAGCAGGTAATGCAGGCAGCTTATGCCCAGCACAGTTTGATTCACTTGTTTAAACTTCAAGCCAAAATTAAACTAAATCCCTAGATTCAGTAAGAATTCACAACCTGAATGCTGAAACCACTTTATGCCACTGCACCATGTATGAGCTAAATTCTAACTGACAGAGTAATCAGCTATCAGATTGACAGCTAGATTTAATAAATACCTCTACTGCATAAAGAGATATAGTAAGTGCAATGAACACAAATGGTGTACAAACTCCCAATGTGCAAAGATACCGACACTCACAAACTGTTAAAAGTATTTCTAACCTACCTGAAAACTTTGTATTGTTTTATTTATTCTTAAGGTATGATTTTTTTTTAAAATAAAGATGCAGCAACAAATTATAAACTAACTGCATTAAACTGCTAACACTAATAAGAAAATGCAATGGGCTTAAGTGAGTACATACAGTGGCATCACTGGGGTTGGTGTCACCTGGTGCGGTAAAACATGGTGTCACCCCCTGTCTATCCTGCCCAGCGCCCTGCAGGCAGTGCATGGTCACGCACCCCAAACTGGCCACTGTAAATTATAGTATAGGGTGGTATAGTGGCAGGTTAGGGTAATATAGGACAGTTTGGGGTGGTATAGGAAAGATTAGGATGGTATAGGTCAGGTTAGAGTAATATAGGGCAGTTTTGGGTGGTATAGGGCAGGTTGGGGGGGTGTAGGGCAGGTTAGGCTTGTATAGTGGCAGGTAAGGGTAGTATAGGGTGGTATAGGGCAGGTTAGGTTAATATAGGGCAGTATGGGGTGGTATAGGACAGGTTAGGGTGGTATAGGGCAGTTTGGGATGGTATAGGGCAGTTTAGGGTGGTATAGGGCAGGATAGGGAGGTATAGGGCAGTTTAGGGTGGTATAGAGCAGTTTGGGGTGGTATAGGGCAGTTTGGGGTGGTATAGGGCAGTTTGGGGTGGTATAGGGCAGGTTAGGGAGGTATAGGGCAGGTTGAGGATGGTATAGGGCATTTTGGGGTGGTATAAGGCAGGTTGGGGTGGTATAGGGCAGAATAGGGAGGTATAGGGCAGGTTAGGGAGGTGTAGGGCAGTTTGGGGTGGTATAGGGCAGGTTAGGGAGATACAGGACAGTTTAGGGTGGTATAGAGCAGTTTGGGGTAGTATAGGGCAGTTTGGGGCGTTATAGGGCAGGTTGGGGTGGTATGGGGCTGGTTGGGGATGTATAGGGCAGTTTAGGGTGGTATAGGGAGGTTAAGGAGGTATAGGGCAAGTTAGGGTGATATAGAGCAGTTTGGGGTGGTACAGGGAAGGTTGAGGTGGTAAAGGGAAGTTTGGGGTGATATAGGGCAGGTTAGGGTGGTATAGGGCAGGTTAGGGTGGTATAGTGGCAGGTTGAGGTGGGGTAGGTCAGGACTCTGTGTAGACAGAGTGTGCAGTAACTTACAGCATAGCTGCAGAGATGAAGACACTCAAGGCTGCTGTGTCCTTGCCTCTGAAGGAGGCAGCCACACTGAAAAGGCAGCCACAACCCCAGCTCCACCCACCAACTCCGGCTGCGTGTCCTGCTTGCACCACTTCGCTGCAGCTCTGCAAGTGCAAGCAATATAGTGTACTGTGTAGTGGCGGCCCCGGTGTCACCCTCTGGCGGGTTTCACCCAGTGCAGGCTGCACCCCCCATAGCGACGCCATTGAGTATATATATACATATATATATATAATCTCACCGCATCCCAATGTGTTGCATTAAATTATATGTTCATAGGGACACAAAATGAATATATGGAACATTATTGGTATATTTCTCTTTAAAAAACTGTACAAGACCCAAATAAAATCAAATTGTTTTATTAATTCAAATACACATAAAACATTTAAAACCATATACAGGGCCTTGAAAACTGAAAAGTATTCTTACCCCTTGAAATTTTCCACATTTTGCCATGTTACAACCAAAAAATGTCAATGTATTTTACGTAAATGGGATTTTATGTGCTAGACCAACACAAAGTGGCTCATAATTTTGAAGTGGGAGAAAATTATAATTTCAACTTCTTTTACAAATAATTATTTGAATAGTGTGGTATACATTTGTATTCAACCCCCCTGAGTCAATACTTTGTAGAACCACCTTTTGCTGCAATTACAGCTGCAAGTCTTTTTGGTTATGTCTCTACCAGCTTTGCACTTCTAGAGAGTGACATTTTTGCCCATTCATCTTTGCAAAATAGCTCAAGCTCTGTCAGATTAGATGGAGAATGTCTGTGAGCAGCAATGTTCAAGTCTTGCCACAGATTCTCAATGGGTTTTGGGTCTGGACTTTGAGCCATTCTAACACATGAATATGCTTTGATCGAAACCTTTCCATTGTAGCCCTGGCTGTATGCTTAAGGTCATTGTCCTGCTTAAAGGTGAACCTCTGCCCAAGTCGCAAGTCTTTTGCAGACTCTTAACAGGTTTTCTGCTAATGCCCCATACACACGGTCAGAAATTCAGACGGAAAAAGTCAGATCGGATTATGTTGTTGGAAAATCTGATTGTGTATGGGCTCTATCAGACTTTTTCTGTCGGAATTTCCGACGGATAAAGCTTGAGAGCTGGATCTAAAATGTTCTGACAACAAAATCCGATCTGACTTTTTCTGATCGTGTGTAGAGTATTCCGACGCACAAAGTGCCATGCATGATCAGAAAAAATTTGGAGACTAAGGCCGCGTACACACGGGCGGACTGTTCGCCCAACTAAGTTCGTCAGACAATCCGACAAACAGTCCGTTCAAAATTTGCATGAACGGACTTGACCACACACGATGAGCAGACAGTCCGCTGAAAGCGTGCGCGATGACGTGAACGGCACGTACGACGGGACGAGAAATTAGACGTCCAATACACTGCAATGCAACCTTCGCCGTGTAAATCCTTTCTGAGCATGCGCCAAACTTAGTCTGTCGAACTAGCCTACACACGAGCGGACTGTCCGCTGAAACCAAGTTTGGACGGACTGTCTTACGGAAATTCCATAAGACTTTGTTCGTCAGACTGTCCGCTGAAACAGTCCGCTGAAGCCCACACACGAGCGGATTGTCCGCTGAAACACTGTTCAGCGGACTAAGTTGGGCGAACAGTCCGCCCGTGTGTACGCGGCCTAAGGCTATTGGCTACTGGCCTCTAGGTAGTCCCATTGTACGTTTTGTACGTCACCTCGTTCCGAACGATCGGATTTTCTGACAACTTTGTGCGACCGTGTGTATGCAAGACAAATTTCGGCCAAAATCTGATGGATTTTGTGGTCAGAATGTCCGACCGTATGTATGGGGCATAAGATTGCCCTGTATTTGGCTTCATCCATCTTCCCATCAATTCTGACCAGCTTCCCTGTTTCTGCTGGAGAAAATCATTCTCACACCATGATGCTGCCACCACCAT
Source organism: Lithobates pipiens (assembly GCF_037356315.1). Classification (NCBI taxonomy): domain Eukaryota; kingdom Metazoa; phylum Chordata; class Amphibia; order Anura; family Ranidae; genus Lithobates; species Lithobates pipiens. Next base: position 428,421,351 of record NW_027507758.1, on the reverse strand, counting down.
GTTTCAAGGTGGGGATGGTGTGTTCAGGGTAATGTGCAGAGTTAGTTTTCCGCCACACATAGCGTTTTGCTTTTAGACCAAAAAGTTACATTTTGATCTCATCTGATCAGAGCACCTTCTTTCACATGTTTGCTGTGTTTACCACATGGCTTCTCACAAACTGCAAAGGGGACTTCTTATGGCTTTCTTTCAACAATGGCTTTCTTCTTGCCACACTTCCATAAAGGCCAGATTTGTGGAGTGCATAACTAATAGTTTTCCTGTGGACAGGTTCTTCCACCTAAGGTGTGGATCTTTGCAGCTCCTCCAGAGTTACCATGGAGCTCTTAGCTGCTTCTCTGATTAATTCTTTCCTTGCCCGGCATGTGCGTTTAGGTGGACAGCCATTTCTTGGCAGGATGCAGTTGTGCCATACTCTTAACATTTTCAGATGATGGATTGAACAGTGCTCTGAGAGATGTTCAAAGCTTGGGTTATTTTTAATAAACTAACACTGCTTCAAACTTCTCCACAGCTTTATCCTTGACCTGTCTGGTGTTTTCCTTGGCCTTCATGATTCTGTTTGTTCACTAAGGCTCTCTAACAAACCTCTGAGGTTTACAGAGCTGTATTTATACTGAGATTAAATTACATACACTATAGACTTTATTTACTAATTAGGTGACTTCTGAAGGCAATTGGTTCTATTAGATTTTAGTTAGAGGTATCAGAGTAAAGGGGGCTGAATACAAATGCATGCCACACTTTTCATATTTCTATTTGTAAAAAAAAATTGAAAAACATTTATCATGTTCCTTCCACTTCACAATTATATGCCACTTTGTGTTAGTCTACCACATAAAATCCCAATAAAATACATTTATGTTTTTTGTTGTAACATGACAAAATGTGAAACATTTTAAGGGGTATGAATAGTTTTTCGAGGCACTGTATATAAAAGCATGTGTTGTATACATCCCCTCTCTCTAGCACCCCCCAGTGATCCGTGACAATGTCAAAAGGGGGAGCATATGTACTATAGCCACCCAGAGCATCAACAATAAAATACACATAACATAAATGTACAGTGTATGTACATAAGAGCATTGATTATGGATGAGGCCTCTTTCAATGCGTTTTTCTTGTTGCTTCTTCAGGAGTGGGGTACTGTGGGGTAGATAACAGTAACAATAAACGTAAGTTATATAGGAACACAATAATATGCAATAGGGTAACTGCAACATAGGGCACCAAATATAGCATAATATAAAATGAATTACCAAAGGTTGTTAAACAGTGGCCCCAGTGGCGGAACTACCGCCATAGCAGCACATGCGGGTGCTATGGGGCCCGCAGTCAAATGGGGCCCGGTGAGGACAGGCGCTATGGCTCTGCGGGAGATAGCGGGCAGCTCCGCGGGTGGTCCGCGGCTCCGCGGGTGGTCCGCGGGCGGCTCCGCGGGTGAGAGCTGGCGGTCCGCGGGCGGCCCGCGGGTAGTCCGCGGCTCCGCGGGTGGACCGCGAGCGGCTCCGCGGGTGAGAGCGGGCAGTCCGCGGGTCCACGGGGGGCTCCGCGGGGGGCTCCGCGGGGGGCTCCGTGGGTGATAGTGGGAGGCAGATGAGAGTGGCTAGTCCGCTGGTGAGAGAGTGGGCGTGAGCGGGCTGGCCAATCAGGGAGCTGACGGGCGAGGGAACATAGAGATGACATCATCTCTCGCCGCCCTCTCATCCCTGCAGTGCAGTTCCCCCCTCACTGTGCAGGCAGCCAGGAAGCAGAGAGATGACATTATCTCTCTGCTGCCTGACTGATAATCTGCTGGCTGACTCTGTGACACAGCAGGAAAGTGGCAGAGCAAGTGACAATCCATAATGTGTGGCAGGCGACGTGGCAAGTGAAAATCCATGACGTGGCAAATGACAATCCATAATGTGTGGCAGGCAACGTGGCAAGTGACAACCAGGGACGTGGCAAGTGACAATCCGTAACGTGTGGCAGGTGACGTGGCAAGTGAAAATCCATGACGTGGCAAATGACAATCCATAATGTGTGGCAGGCAACGTGGCAAGTGACAACCAGGGACGTGGCAAGTGACAATCCGTAACGTGTGGCAGGTGACATAGCAAGTGACAACCTGGATGTGGCAAGTGACAATCCGTAACATGTGACAGGTGACGTGGCAAGTGACAATCCGTGACGTGACAAGTGACAATCTGTAATGTGTGGCAGGTGACGTGGCAAGTGACAACCCGGGACGTGCAAGTGACAATCCATAATGTGTGGCAAGTGACAATCTAGGATGTGGTAAGTGACAATCTGTAATGTGTGGCAATCTAGGACGTGGCAAGTGACAATCCGTAATGTGTGGCAGGTGACGTGGCAAGTGACAACCTGGATGTGGCAAGTGACAATCTGTAACATGTGGCAGGTAACGTGGCAAGTGAAAATCCGTGACGTGACAATCCGTAATGTGTGGCAGGTGACGTGGCAAGTGACAACCCGGGACGTGCAAGTGACAATCCATAATGTGTGGCAAGTGACAATCTAGGATGTGGTAAGTGACAATCTGTAATGTGTGGCAATCTAGGACGTGGCAAGTGACAATCCGTAATGTGTGGCAGGTGACGTGGCAAGTGACAACCTGGATGTGGCAAGTGACAATCCTTAACATGTGGCAGGTGACATGGCAAGTGAAAATCCGTGATGTGACAAGTGACAATCCGTAATGTGTGGCAGGTGACGTGGCAAGTGACAATCCGTAATGTGTGGCAGGTGACATGGCAAGTGACAACCCGAGACGTGGCAAGTGACAATCTAGGACATGGCAAGTGACAATCCGTAATGTGTGGCAGGTAATGTGGCAAGTGACAATCCGGGACTTGGCAAGTGGACAATCCGCAACATGTGGCAGGTGACATTCTGCAACGTGTGACAAGTGACAATCTGCATCTGGTGGCAGGCGACGTGGCAAGTGGACAATCTGCAATGTGTAGCAGGTGATGTGACAAGTGACAATCCTTAATGTGTGGCAAGTGACAATCCAGGACGTGGCAAGTTTCAATCCATAATGTGTGGCAAGTGACGTGGCAAGTGACAATCCGTAATGTGTGGCAGGTGACGTGGCAAGTGACAACCCGAGACGTGGCAAGTGACAATCTAGGACATGGCAAGTGACAATCCGTAATGTGTGGCAGGTAATGTGGCAAGTGACAATCCGGGACTTGGCAAGTGGACAATCCGCAACGTGTGACAAGTGACAATCTGCATCTGGTGTCAGGCGACGTGGCAAGTGGACAATCTGCAATGTGTAGCAGGTGATGTGACAAGTGACAATCCTTAATGTGTGGCAAGTGACAATCCAGGACGTGGCAAGTTACAATCCATAATGTGTGGCAAGTGACGTGGCAAGTGACAATCCAGGACGTGGCATGTGACAATCCATAATGTGTGGCAAGTGACAATCCAGGACGTGGCAAGTGACAATCCATAATGTGTGGCAGGTGACTTGGCAAGTGACAATCCGCAACATGTGGTAGGTGACATTCCGCAACGTTTGACAAGTTACAATCTGCATCTGGTGGCAGGCGATGATGGCAAGTGACACGCTCAGGGATCCCACTGATTTTGCATTATGGTGAGTTGAACTATTTCATTTTATATAACAGAACAGAAATTGGTTAAAAGGCCTGGAGGTCAGCAATGTGTTCCCTTCAGGGGCTGCATAGAGTATACTGCATACTTTGTTGTTCAAAATTAATATAAGCCGTTGCCTGGGTACTGTGCCACATGGGTGTGGTAGTCTGTTGTTTAATGGCATTAGTTCATTTTTTTGGGTGGGTGGGGGCCTATACAACATTTTGCTATGGGGCCCTGTGATTTCTAGTTACGCCCCTGAGTGGCCCATTGACATATAGGAAATACATTCACCCCAACAGAAGACAATGGGGGCATGAGGCAGGCATCAAAGGAGCCAACATAATATTTTGAAAAGTTATGTATAATTGTAATATATAGGATGTAACATATGAACCAAGTGTGACCTAACCCGAAAAATGTCATCCTTAAGGATATGTAGGTTGATCATATGCTTTAATAAATGATAAATCTCATTACATACCCTCCAAGGTATAAATTAGGCCTCCAACATATAAGAAAGTAATAGTGGTTCAAACGTATGGTCTAAGTTGTTGGATATATCCTATATAGAATTCTTCTTATAGTGGATGTTAATGATATGGATGTTACCTCAGGTACATCCAGAAAAAACATATATACAGTAGGTTCACTGTTATATCTGCGTTAATCTCACCAACCCATTTAAATATGTCTAACAAAACAACTCGGGTAAGTATGATAAATCAATGCAAAATTCCTTGATAAACATGTATCCCCATACATAATGGCACCTGTACTAATCTCCCACACCCTTCCTCCTTGTATGTCCTTATGGACATATATTAAGCTTGTAACAATGAACTTCTCTTTTGCCTCAATTTTCTACATAATTTTCCACATCACCTTTTATAAATGTTCTCTCTCCTGAGCCGAATGCTACATTCTATATATAAGTCTGAGAAATGATTGACCAACCTAAAGTAGCAATTGTATTAGATTAAAGAAAAGTAACACCTTGTGTATTAGTAATGGATATTTTTGCAATTCCTTTAAATGTTACATTCAAATGCTAAACATCATGTAAGTGAAAAGCTGAAGTGTGAACAGATGTATTATCTCTAAAGTTCATGGACTTCATGTACAGGTCAGTGCTTTGCATCCATCCAAAATGCAGGCAGTGTGATATAGGGGCTGTCAAGGGCTTTATGAACAAGGTCTGTAGTCATACTCAAGATCAAGTATTGCAGAAAATGACCTTTTACAAAACTACCGGTAACCTTTTTCATACCATTAAAATAGGCCTGTGTCCAGATCAATTGAGCACTTCATGGGATGTAAGTTTAAAGAGAACTTATAGTATAGTATTAAAGGAACAGCAGAACCTAAGACCTGATTACATTAATTCATAGTACTTACCTATATGTTTGGCTTCACAGTGCTGTCTGGAACAATACTAAAATGAATATGCATTATCACTTTAAATGAGCAGAATGATATATTAAAATGTAGCATTGGAAATGATTAGATGTCCACACCATTGGATTGGTAGAATACATTTTTACTTCTGACTTGTCAGTTACAACAAGTCTGAAGGCTGGCTCTGGTTCCTGTGGTGTTTTCAGACAGCTGACGCTCGTCACTTCCGGGTCGCGCTGACGTCATTTGCGCACGCTATTCGACTGGTGGAGATCGCCGGAGGAAGTCTCCTTCTCTCGGCCACCTCGTGGTTTTACCTGCGTCCTTCAAGGTATCCCAGCGGTGGGTGGGGGGGGGGGGGGGCTCATTGTTGCGGCGCAGGCTTCTGCGGCGGATCCCGTGGTGGCCTCGGTTGGGGGGCTGATGGATGCGGATTGGTAGATGTTCTGCAAACATTGAAAATGCAGTCATGCTTGTATTATATTTGCATGTAGTGTGCTAACCGGGTTTTAGTTTGAAGTGTTGCTAGGGAGCATTACAATTTTTTCTGCTACAGATGTTTTAGCATAAAACTCAGGAGTGTCAGTGTTGTTGTTCTTTATGGGGCAGGTCTGTCTGGGAGAAACTGCCAGGGACAGTGGGAAAGGAAAATTTCTGATCTGGAACTACTTTATAGTTACTGAGTCATAAGGGTGTGTTGGTACATACTATTTAAATGTGAGAAATTTCAGTTTTATGTAAAATTTGGTCTGCTGATTGCTGAGCTAAATACAATACATTCATGCACTGCACATAGAATTCCATACATCTGCAGATCTCAGAGCCCATACAAAATATACACTGTACACGGGTTTCTATATATCTGCAGATCACCGAACACATATGTTATAGTCTACACTGTGCATGGTATTCTGTACAGCTGTAGATGATAGCAGCACTACATCCCTCTATAGACAGTGCCTTGTAGTTATCCTTGTGCTGATCACATCTACTGCTGGGAGAAGGCACTGCCTGACACTCACAGAGCATGGTACACGGTCAACATAACAGTCTGAGCTGAGAGCTGTTATATTTACACAAGGGACCTGGGGTTCTGTTCACCTGAAGGTAACAGCTGCTTGTTTCAAATGTGAGCTCATGAGGGTGTACGTGCATGTCTGTGGGAGCAGATAGGTGCGGGGAGCCTGTCAGGGGACAGCGGCGGCAGTATCTATCACTTGGGGTTTTGTTCAGCTGGGTGTTAACATTTCTATGGGTAGGAAAGTACAGCTGCTGGCATTACTGCTGGTGTTAGTCGCAGTTGTAGGTGGGCGGTAGTATGATCATGCAGTCGATCGGGTTTGTGGTTTTGTATGTCAGTTTTGTGTGCATGCGTGGTCATGTTGTCTGTTGTTTTCTCTGTGGTCAGAGGAGGTTTTCTGGGGTGGGGGGGGGGGGGTCTGTTACCAACTGGACCAGAGCCTCGCTGGCTGTCTTGGGTGGTTTGGCCATGCTCATTTGAGTTTTCTGGCCTTTTCATCACTGGGGTTACGACTGTTTCATTTCATTTTTATGCTTGTTGCATAGTTTGGTTTCGTCCGGTGGGTTCATTGCAGGTATTGTCGTTATTTCAGGTCTGGATTTGCTGCTTATTACAAAAGAAGGTGCGTGTTGTTTTGTTTTTTCACAGGTGCTGGTTAGTTATAGGTACATTTTCTAGGTCTGTCACGTCTACAGACCGTACAGGCTGAGGTTTCGTTTTTAAGTGATTGTTGGACCACAATCGTCTCGCCTGTACAACATACGTCATACGTCGCACTTTCACTTCATTTCATGTCTACCCACCACGGTCTGTGGGTTGCAAAGCCCTGAGTGTTCGTTGTTAATTGCCTGTATTGCGCTGCAGGTTTGCTCGGGCTTATTCTTTTCATTTATCTCAGAATGATGGGTCACTCATTCAGTTTCACACGCTGATGGTCTGTCACCTGTTCACACACGTTGGGTTTAGGTAGGCTCTAAGGTGCCGGGGGGGGGGGGGGGGGTGCTTGGGGGTATTGTTTCGTTCTTATTTCTCTCAGTTAATTTCTTCATAGATATCAGCATGTCTCGCATGTCAGAGAGTGTCAAATTCAAGTTCATCCCACCTACTCCTCGCAGGGGTTCAGAACATGGCAGTTCTCCATCATTGAGGAGTTGGACGGTACCCAGGCTGATGGCTGAACTTCGTCGGAAGGGTATTCCTTTTCCGGCCGCGGCTAGGAAGGCAGAACTCTTCAGGTTGCTGTTTCCATCTTCGTCTCAGGCGCTGGCATCCACCAGCGCGGAACATGCGTCAGTCCATAACTCTTTGACGTAGATACATGCAGTGTTAAACACTCTCTCTGCCTCCATGCATTAGTTGCAGGACAGGATGGAGGTGATGGAAGCCCGGTCAGTCAGTGCGGCTGTGACGGCCAGTGCTGGGGTGTCCGCTGCTCCCCCAGCTCCGGTCCTGCCTAGCCCTGTCACAGGTAATGCACTGTCTTTACCTTCGGCAATCCCTTCTCCTTTGGCAGTGTTGCCTTCAGTGTCTCCTGCCCACTTCATCCCTGCCAATATCAAGAAAGATATTTTGGAGGGGAAAGATGTCAATTTAGCCTCACTTCTCATAGCAGCTCAGGATGTTTCGGAGAATAAGTCTTTTGCTTGCGGGGAGGTGTCGGTGGTGCTCAAATCCAAGGATCCCAGGCTTAGTCGCAAACTCAGTGTGGCGGAATTTGTTCTGGCTTTTGGCATCTTCAAAGACATTATCTGCTCGGTCAGTCCAGGGAGGAGGGAGGAGTTGGACTTGTATCTTCATAAAGTGGTGGATTTGGCTCACAAGTAGGGGGGTTTCACGTTTTATGACTACCATCGTTCCTTTGCAGCAAAGGTGGTGGCTACTTGGGCCCAGTTCCAGGTGGTGACGTGTTGGGGCAACGTCGACATGGAGCTGTTTTGTAGGCATTTCGCTAATCAGAAGTCCCCGGTATGTGCCAACTGCCAGTCTTCTGCTCACACCACAGCTTGGTGTCCCAACTGTGAGGCCTCCAGTCTTCCAGGGCCCTCCAAACAGGTGGTGGGTGGTTCTTCCGGTAGTTCTGGTCAGGTGGACAAGATGGGTAGACCTATCCGTTTTCTAGGTAAAGCTCAGTTGTGCAATAACTACAATTACACAGGGTGCAATTATAATCAATGCAGGTTGTTGCACGTTTGTGCTAATTGTTTTAGAGCCCACCCCAAGTCCGCCTGCCATGTTAAACCTTTCTGCACGTCATGACTAAGCCAGGTCAACATCTCCTTGCTAGGGGGTTACTTAGAGGGCCACCCATCTCCTGGTGTTGGGCAATTTTTGCTGGAGGGTTCTGCTTCAGGTTTCCACACTGGACTCATTACTCTGCCTACTGAGTCTTTTGAGTGCAATAATTTAAGGTCAGCTGAGAATCACCCTGTCATTGTAGACCAGTTGCTTCAGGTCGAGGTCTACAATGGGTTCCTGATTGGGCCTTTCCCTTCCTCACCATTTGCTATGTGGTGGGTCAGTCCCATTGGGGTGGTCTGTGGGAAATTTTCTAATAAATTTCGCTTAATTTATGACTTGTCTGCGCCTCATTCATCTCATGTCCCTAGTCTTAATTCGCTCATACCATCTGAAGAGTTTTCATTAAAGTATTCTTCTGTGGATTTGGGCATTCAGCATATGGTGCAGTTAGGTAGGGGTGTTTGGTTGTCCAAAGCGGATATTACTGATGTGTTTAAGTTACTTCCCATCAGTCCTGCTCTCTGGCAATGGCATGGTGTCAAGTGGCGCGGTCAGTATTTTGCTACCAGGTTAACATTTGGGTCCAAGAGCAGCCCTAAGCTGTTCGATACCTTTGCCCAGGCCTTTCACTGGATATTGGAGAATTGTAAAGGTTGTCAGAAGGTAATCCATTATCTGGATGATTTTTTACTTTTGGAGAAACCAGAGGTGCCACCCAGGGATCTGCATGCGCTTACAGGACTGTTTTCAGATTTGAATGTCCCTTTAGCTGCTCACAAGGTGGAGGGTCCATCTAAAGTCATTACCTTTTTGGGATTACACTTGATGCCAATCTCATGGTGGCTAGCCTGCCGTTGGAGAAGCTGGTTAGAGTTAGGCAGACCATTTATAGGTTGGTCCGGTCTCCTGTATGCTCGAAGAAGGAATTACAGTCCTTATTGGGGGTGTTGAATTTTGCTATGAGAATCATCCCGCAGGGTAGGGCGTTTGTGTCCAGATTGCTGGCTCTTCTTCCGCTTTATCATGATTCTGACGCGGTGGTTACGTTTCCAGCTGATGCCTTAGCGGATCTCGTCATGTGGGATCAGTTCCTGTGTGACTGGAATGGCATCTCTATGTTCATTCCCCAGCCTTCAGGTAATTCCCCCAGGATTTTTTCAGACGCCGCCGCGTCAGTAGGTTTTTCGGCCATTTTTTGTCATCAGTGGTTGGCCAGTCGCTGGCCCCCTGAGGTTTTCCTCCTACCGAAGTTTACGCTGACCTCAGCCTTGTTTGAAATTTATCCTATTCTGGCAGCAGCAGTCACTTGGGGTCCAGTTTGGTCAGGGCAGTCTGTCATCTTCTTTACGGATAATTTGGCTGCAGCCAGTATTATCAATAAAGGCAGATCGGGCTCCCTTCTGATCATGTTATAATTATGCGTAGGTTGACTTGGCTGGGTTTGATGTACAGATTTCATTTTCGGGGTGAATTCATCTGTGGGAGTCTCAATGGTGTGGCTGATGCGTTATCCCGTCTTGACATGCCTCGTTTTTTATTGCAGCATCCAGAGGCAGATCGGATGGGCCGTCCTGTCCCCCCATACTCGCTGTTGGTCATGGACTAAACACATTCCGGGTTCAGGCGATCGAGCTGGCTAATACAGTGGTGTGAAAAAGTGTTTGCCCCTTCCTCATTTCCTGTTCCTTTGCATGTTTGTCACACTTAAGTGTTTCGGAACATCAAACCAATTTAAACAATAGTCAAGGACAACACAAGTAAACACAAAATGCAATTTGTAAATGAAGGTGTTTATTATTAAAGGTGAAAAAAAATCCAAACCATCATGGCCCTGTGTGAAAAAGTGATTGCCCCCTAAACCTAATAACTGGTTGGGCCACCCTTAGCAGCAACAACTGCAACCAAGCGTTTGCGATAACGTGCAATGAGGCTTTTACAGCATCCTGGAGGAATTTTGGCCCACTCATCTTTGCAGAATTGTCCTAATTCAGTTACATTAGAGGGTTTTCGAGCATGAACGGCCTTTTTAAGGTCATACCACAACATCTCAATAGGATTCAGGTCAGGACTTTGGCTAGGCCACTCCAAAGTCTTCATTTTGTTTTTCTTCAGCCATTCGGTGGTGGACTTGCTGGTGTGTTTAGGATCATTGTCCTGCTGCAGAACCCAAGTTCGTTTCAGCTTGAGTACACGAACAGATGGTTGGACATTCTCCTTCAGGATCTCTTGGTAGACAGCAGAATTCATAGTTCCTTTTATCACGGCAAGTCTTCCAGGTCCTGAAGCAGCAAAACAGCCCCAGACCATCACACTACCACCACCATATTTTACTGTTGGTATAATGTTCTTTTTATGAAATAGAGTGTTCCTTCTACGCCAGATATACTTGGACACACACCTGTCCCAAAAGTCTTGGGGGTCATCAAGATGTGTTGTGGAGAAATTGAGACGAGCTTTGATGTTCTTTTTGCTCAGCAGTGGTTTTCTCCTTGGAACTCTGCCATGCAGGCCATTTTTGCCCAGTCTTTTCCTGATGGTGGAGGCATGAACGCTGACCTTAACTGAGGCAAGTGAGGCCTGCAGTTCCTTGGACGTTGTTGTGGGGTCTTTTGTGACCTCTTGGATGAGTCGTCGCTGCGCTCTTGGGGTAATTTTGGGCGGCCGGCCACTCCTGGGAAGGTTCACCACTGTTCCATGTCTTCGCCATTTGTGGATAATGGCTCTCACTGTGGTTCGCTGGATTCCCAAAGCTTTGGAAATGGCTTTATAACCCTTTCCAGACTGATAGATCTCAATTACTTTCTTTCTCAATTGTTCCTGAATTTCTTTGGGTCTCGGCATGATGTGTAGCTTTTAAGGATCTTCTGGTGGACCTTACTGTGTCAAGCAGCTCCTATTTAAGTGATGCCTTGATTGTGAACAGGTGTGGCAATAATCAGGCCTGGGTGTGGCTAGAGAAATTGAACTCAGGTGTGGACAACCACAGTTATAGTATGTTTTAACAAGGGGGGCAATCACTTTTTCACACATGGCCATGATGGGTTGGATTTTTTTTCCCCTTTAATAATAAACATCTTCATTTACAAATTGCATTTTGTGTTTACTTGTGTTGTCCTTGACTATTGTTTAAATTGGTTTGATGTTCCGAAACACTTAAGTGTGACAAACATGCAAAGGAACAGGAAATGAGGAAGGGGGCAAACACTTTTTCACACCACTGTAAGTCTTTGTCCAGGAACACATTGAGGGCGTACACGACAGGTTGGAAGACGTTCCTCAGGTTTGCGGAGTTATACCCTTCCGATGGCCCTGAGGATATCTTCCATGTCATGTCTTTCGCCGCATATGGCCACTGTGAGCTGGCATTGGCTGCCAGTACTATTAGGATTTATTTGTCAGGAATTCAACATTTCAGATCCCTGCAGGCACCTGGCAGTGTGTCTATTTTTGCTGCTCACCCTCTGAAAGCCATGCTCAGGGGTATTCTGAAGACCCAGGGGAGGGTTCAGTTGCCCCGACAACCTGTCATTGGTCATATTTTCCAGGGTTTGTCAGACCTACTGTCTTCTTCTCCGTTCGGGGTAGGTCCTAGTTTAGTGCCTAAGTCGGCCATTTATCTTAGTTTTTTTGGGTTCCTCCGTCGCGGGGAGGTGTCGCAGGCCAGCTGTCATACTCCGGTACTGCTCAGAAGTAGTCTCACTAGATTCCCGGAGCACTATGAGTTACAGCTGCCCAACAATAAGAATAGGCAAACTGGCCAGGGGTTTGTGGTTAAATATTACCGCACAAATAACGCTTGGTGCCCGGTGGAAGTTCTCAACGCACTTTGGAATCTATTTATAGCTTCTCCGGTTCATGGGCCTCTACTCCCGTTTCCCACGCATCCCATTACTTCCAAACAGTTCATTGCCTATGTAAGGATTTTACTTGCCAGGTTGGACGTAGACCCAAGGCGTTTTTCTGGGCATTCTTTTAGGATCGGGGCAGCGTCAGCGGCTTCTAAACAAGGGGTCCCATCTTACATCATTAAGCATATGGGTCGTTGAAGATCATCCTGTTATAGCAGGTACATTCCCGAACCTCACACGGAGGTTAGTAGGGCGTTTGTTATGTTGTTGGATTGATTATTATTTGTATCATTAAAGCTTCATACTTTACCTATCTTGTGTCTTTTTTGCCCTCTTTTAGGCGTACCGTTCAGCGAGACCGAGGCACACCACAGGTCTTGGTTGTTAGGGTTACGGTGTTATTACAACTGAAGACTCAGACTACAAGTCTGAAGGCTGGCCAGAGGCCGGCCTGGATTTGTAGGAGGAGTTTGAGGGGTATATATCCCTCCTCCTTCCTACAGGTCCCTCGTCGGCTCGGCTCTGGTTCCCCACCTTCCCGTTCCCCCCCCTTTTTTCCTTATCATTTCATTTCACAACACTTATCTTTTACTCTTATTCGGGGTATGCCCTCTTTTAGGCGTACCGTTCAGCGAGACCGAGGCACACCACAGGTCTTGGTTGTTAGGGTTACGGTGTTATTACAACTGAAGACTCAGACTACAAATCAATGTATGATCTGGAAAATGCTCTCTGCTTACAATCATGGTGGTAAGGTGCAAACTTTCACTCACTAACCAAAAAAACAGGATACACTCAACACAGCAGAGGTGTCCTGTAAACTCATCCTGTCTATCAGGAGTAGCAATCAACTTCCCAAAATGGAAAGCCTATGTAAGGGACGGTGAGAAGATGATGTCCTCTCCATGCATGGAGCTAAAGCACAGTTACTTTCCTTATTGCAGTCTGACACTAATGCCCTGTACTCGCAATCAGAAATTCGCCCAGCAAAAGACCGATGAGAGCTTTTGGTCGGAAAATGCGACCCTGTGTATGCTCCATCGGACTTTTGCTGGCCGAATCCCCGCCAGCAAAAGATTGAGAGCGTGTTCTCTATTTTTCAGTCCGAAAAAGTTCGGATGGGAAATTCTGATCGTCTGTACAAATTCCGACGCACAAAATTCCTATGCATGCTTGGAAACAATTCGACTCATGCTTGGAAGCATTGAACTTAATTTTCTTGGCTCGTCATAGTGTTGTATGTCACCGCGTTCTTGATGGTCGAAAGTTCAGAGAACTTTTGTGTGACCGTGTGTATGCAAGGCAAGCTTGAGCGGAATTTCCATCGGAAAAACCATCCAAGAGACGGAAATTCCGCTCGGGTGTATGGGGCATAAGGCTTAATGTACACGGGATGTTTTGAAACCTCTCCTGAATGATTTAACTTGACAGATAGTAACCAATGTTTAGCCTAGGTTCACATGTATGCGATGCAGCAACCAGTGTGATTCCAACGCTGCTTCCCACATCATATCTCTCCCACAGGCAGTTCACACTGCCCTCTGCGAACTGCGGTGGGTGTCCATACAATGTTAATGACACCCGCAGATCGGTTCACAGATCACAGTGCAAAGTGTGAACTCGCACAGGAATCCGAGCACATGGGTGAGAACGTGTTTACATGCCATGTTTAGCTGCATTTAGAAGCCTTTTTTTTTCTAAATAGTAAAAAAAATGTATCTCCATTAAAAACGCTTGTAATCAAAACATGGCTAAACATAATTTTTATCCGTTTACACACATTTACAAGCTGTTACAGGCATTTTGTGTTTCAAATGCCTCTGAACATCCATCCTAAACACATTTTTTTTGCTTTCCAAAGAATGCTTCTAAACTCAACTGCCTAGAAATGGCTATAAACGACCCTGTGTACATGTACTGATAAGATAGCATAGAGGAGAGTTCAGGGACAGCTGAAAAAAATGCCTAATGCTGCATACACACGACCGGACTTTCCGGCAGACTGGAATCCATCGGACAATTCGATCGTGTATGGGCTCCAGCGGACTTTTTTCCCCAAAAGTCAGACGGACCTAGAAATAAAACATGTTTCAAATCTATCTGATGGACTCAAGTCCAATGGACTAAAAATCTGGAAAACTGTTCATCCGTGTGCTAGTTCAATGGACGATTGAATACGATGCAATGGCAGCTATTGGCTACTGGCTATTGAACTTCCTTGTTTAGTCCCATTTACGTCATCACGTTCAAAATGAACGGACTTTCGAATGGACTTAGTCCGGTCGTGTGTGACCAAGTCCGTTTAGTTCAGAAAGTCTGTCGGACCTACGCTGAAAGTCCGTTGGGAAGACCATCGGACCTAGTCTGTGGAAAAGGCTGGTCGTGTGTACGCCCGTTTACCAGCAGCACATGAGGCCTTACTGCTAGTAATGAGTGAACTTAGAAAAGTTTGTTTTCCTGGACATTTGAAAAACATTTAAAGAGATCCATATGATCCATCGGAACATACAATAGCACTGAATCCCGTTAAAGTCTATGTATACCAAGCCAGTTTTCAAGTTTTTGGTAAAAAAAAAGATTCAAAGACCAACATTAAAAATACAAAATTCCTTCAGGCAATGTTCTTCACCAAACATGACATTTACTTTTTTAAGCCATTTTGTTAAATTAATAACCTTTTCCACTGTGTCTGTGTGTTTTTTTTATGGATGAGTAAATAGGAGTACCATGTATCTTGAAGTAAAACTAAAAGCAAAACTTTTTTTTATTAATTTTGGATAGTGCAAGGGAGGGTTATAACCCCATCAATTAAGTTTTTTTTCTGTGTCCCATTGCAGAGCTTTATTTTAATTTCCTGTCCCATAGCCAAACAGGAAGTGAGAGGAAATCCCTGCAAATTAAAGGAATTCCTTGGGGGCCCCCAGGACACCAGAACTAGCATCCCCAATTGAAAGATTTCCCCTCTATTACTTTTCCGGGAACAACCCAAAATTTGGGGATTTTCTTTTAGTTTCACTTTTAAGGATAATGATAAACAGGGCTAATAGAGAGGATGGATCTTCTTAAAGTGGAAGTAAACTCCCCTATTGTTTTCAGCCAAGGAAGCTGCCATCTTTGCCTCTGTTTAATCTTCAACTGCTATGGTGCTGCACATGTGATTCGTTATGACACCAGCCATTGGATGGTTTGATAGTTTGGCTGAGAGCACAGCCAATGTGCAGTTAGCATTCCCGGCATGCCTTTTTTTTTAACTGTTTAAATCGATGGGTTTACTTCCACTTTAATGGGGGTACAGACAGCAATAAAAACGGAAAGGTGTTCTAATTCAAAAGTAAAAAAATTATTTTTGACTTTAGTTATACTTTAAAGGCTGTCTAGAAAAAAGCACATGGCAACAGCACTTATCATCTAAATATGAAGAAATCATAGGATTCAATATTTGAATACTGAGAAGATGCTCTTATGCCGCGTACACACGATCAAACAAGCGGGTGGAAAAGTCCGGCAAACTCAAGTCCGCCGGACAATCCCCCCGTGTGTAGCCTCCGGCATACTTTTTTGACCCGAAAGTACGGCGGACTTAGAATGCCGTGTTGCACTCCAATCTTCCCGCCGGACTCGCATTTCGGCGGACAATCCGGCCGTGTGTGTGCCAGTCCGCCGTACTTTTGAAATGAGCGGACTTTTCCCGCCCGGAGAAAAGTCCGCTCATTTCGAGCGGGTCTCCAGGTAGGCGGGGCCCGCGAAGGAGACGTCGCTGGCCCCACCGCCTGGTATGGACTTAAAGGGGAACCCCAACGCCGAAAAAAATCGGCGTGGGGGTCCCCCCCCAAGTCCACAACAGACCCTTGTCTGAGCACGCTACCCGGCCGGCCAGGAAAGGGGGAGCGAGCGAGCGCCCCCCCTCCTGAGCCGTACCAGGCCGCGTGCCCTCAACATGGGGGGTGCCTTGGGGAAGGGGGGGCCGTGCGGCCCCCCCATCCCAAAGCACCTTGTCCCCATGTTGATGAGGACAAGGGCCTCTTCCCGACAACCCTGGCCGTTGGTTGTCGTGGTCTGAGGGCGGGGGGCTTATCGGAATCCGGGAGCCCCCTTTAATAAGGGGGCCCCCGGATACCGGCCCCCCACCCTATGTGAATGAGTATGGGGTACAATGTACCCCAACCCATTCACCTGTAAAATAAAGTACAAAAAAAAACACAACACATAAGATTTTTGAAATCTGAAAGCTACCTTTAAGATAAAAACTCCAACTATAGATATACAACTACCTTCTTAGCAGTAAAGAGACATAATGTTACTGACTCAGAGACTCTTGACAAGTCCTTGGTAAGTCCTTGGTACCATCAGATCAGAGGGAAAAGACATCCATAAAAAATAAAATGGCAAAAGTACTTCTAAAGCCGCGTACACACGTAGCCGTCTGTCCGACGTACTTAGTCTGGCGGACTTCCCGCCAGACTGTCCGTCGGACTTTCCAAACGGGCTACTTGCCCACACACGGCACTTTTTCAGCGGCCCCCTACTTTTGAAATGAACGGACTCGCCCACACACGCAGAGGAAAGTCCGCTCATTTCGAGCGCGTCTCCAGGTAGGCGGGGCCCGCGAAGGAGACGTCGCTGGCCCCGCCGCCTGGTATGGACTTAAAGGGGAACCCCAACGCCGAAAAAAATCGTCGTGGGGGTCCCCCCCAAGTCCACAACAGACCTTTTCCGAGCACACTACCTGGCCGGCCAGGAAAGGGGGGGGCGAGCAAGCGCCCTCCCTCCTGAGCCGTACCAGGCCACGTGCCCTCAACATGGGGGGTGCCCCCCCACCCCAAAGCACCTTGTCCCCATGTTGATGAGGACAAGGGCCTCTTCCTGACAACCCTGGCCGTTGGTTGTCGGGGTCTGCGGGCGGGGAGCTTATCAGAATCCGGGAGCCCCCTTTAATAAGGGGGCCCCCGGATACCGGCCCCCCACCCTATGTGAATGAGTATGGGGTACAATGTACCCCTACCCATTCACCTGTAAAATAAAGTACAAAAAAAAACACAACACACAAGATAAAATAATTTATTGCACAGCTCCGGGGGTCTTCCGTCTTCGGGGGTCTTCTCGCCGGACTCCTCCGCTATCTTCTTGTAGCTCTTTTACTAGCGGAGGAGCCCGGCATTCTTCTTCGTCGCCGCCGCCTTCCGTTCTTCTTCTTCTTCTTCTCCAGGAGATGTTGACTCGATGATCTCTCCGGCCGCAATGCCAGGGACGCGCTGCGCTGCCACTTAGCTCCCCCTCTCCCCACTGACCCCCACATCCAGCGGGCCAGGGATGTTGGGGTGAGTCTCTTGATCCCATCAAGGCAAGGGGACAAAGTGCCTTGCTGGGGGAGCACTCGGGCAAGGCACCCTCCCAATGTTAAGGACATGTGGCCTAGCATGGTTCAGAAGGAGATGGGATGGTTGCATACTGCACCTCTCTTTCCTGGCCATCCAGGCTACATGCCTGAATATGGGTCTGGTATTTATTTGGAGTGGCCCCTATGCCTTTTTTTGTTTTACTTTATGGAGCCCCCTCAAGATCCACATCAGACCCTCTTCAATGCATGCAACCTGAATGCAAAAGCCATGCAACAAGCAACTTTATTTTTAATACAACAAGCAACAAGTATTTAATAAAAATACATAGATTTTTCCACATGTGAAATTTATAGAAAATTCCTTTAAATATGCCACAGATATAATTATTCACATAAACAATCCCCCGTGTGCAAAATTCATATATGTGATAGTGTTTATGAATCATATGCAAAACCGTTTTTACATAAACAGGAATTCTTTATTTTCTCCAGGGCTAAAAAAAAAACAATGCTTTCAGCAGAAAATGGAAATAGTTTCCGGACTAGCCACCCCCTGCACAAAACCACATTACTGTACGTGGGTTCGCAGGGTCCGGATAGCAGGCGCCCATGTGCGCCCGAGGCACAGTGGGGGTGCTGATGCTCGTAGCCGATGGTCGCGATGACTGTCAGCCACGAGCGATCGTGACCCGGAGACACAGAACAGGGATGAGTGTGTGTAAACACACACTTCCCTGTTCTGTTCTGACAGGAGTGACAGATCATGTGTTCCTATTAGCTAGGAACCACGATCTGTCACTTCTTGCAATTAGTCCCCCCTTCAGTTAGAGTCACCTCCCAGGGAACACAGTTAACCCCTTCACCGGCCCCTAGTGTTAACCCCTTCACCGCCAGTGACATATTTACAGTAATCAATGCATTTTTTAATCGCACTGGTCACTGTATTAATGTCAATGGTTCCAAAAATGTGTCAAAATTGTCCGATGTGTCCGCCATAATGTTGCAGTCATGATAAAAACTGCAGACCGCCACCATTACTAGTAAAAAAGAAAAATAATAATAAAAACGCTATAAATCTATCCCCTATTTTGTAGACGCTATAACTTCTGCGCAAACCAATCAATAATCGCTTATTGCATTTTTTTTTTTAACCAAAAATATGTAGAAGAATACATATCGGCCTAAACTGAGGAAAAAAATATTTTTTTATATATATTTTTGAGTGATATTGTGTTTTTTTTTTAAATTCCCGCTATTTTTTTGTTTATAGCGCAAAAAATAAAAACCACAGAGGTGATCAAATACCACCAAAAGAAAGCTCTATTTGTGGGAAAAAAAGGACATCAATTTTGTTTGGGTACTACGCCGCATGACTGCGCAATTGTCAGTTAAAGTGACGCAGTGCCGAATCGCAAAAAGTGCTCTGGTCAGGAAGGGCTGAAGTGGTTAACAAAAGTCCACTTATCTTCAGTGCAAATAAAAAATAACAGCATATAAGCCACAGAGGGGCTTTACCCATAAGTAGACACTACTAGTTATTTTTTTTTTTATTCAACCCAGTGGGAATGACAGCTAAGGAGGAGCCGCTGTACTAAAATGTTATAAAATGTTAGTACAGCAAACTCCCCTGCTGTGCTATTGTGTAATGACATGGGGTGTCGACCCCGCCAGAACACTCCTGTCAGTGTTCTCAGCCACTGGTTGAGAGCGATGATCAGGAGCCAATCGGCAGACCTTTTTCGATCATTCCACCTTCAACAGAAGCCGGTGAAAAGGCCAGCTTCTATCGGACCGGCTATAGTACACACGGGCCGAAATTCAGATGGTTTCTGTCTTTAAGGTATCTTTCCTGAAAGGCTTAACCCTTTAGGGACCATAGTTTCCATAATCGGGGGTGTAGAAACCCACCCTGAGAAATTTCATATGGCTTTGATGGATTGCATGTATGCATGTATGCAGACTGGAAATGGCTGTAGGAGATCGGCAATCCTGAAATGCTGCAAATGCTGCAAAGGATAAAAAAAATAGCAAAAACTGTATTTTATTTTGAAAAAAAATGTCAGCTGCCATTTTGATACACGGTGCTTTAGCAAACAAAATGTCATCCAGATAGAGTTTATATTCACTTTGACCATTAACTCCTAAGGCCCCACATTTCCTTCTATGTAGGATCTCCATGAGATAGAATATTTTCCTGGAATACTGTATAAGAATGGCCAGACTAGAGGGCACTTGCCTAAATGAGGGTACCTTTACTACTTAAAATGTTTCCGGCATACAGGTTTTCAGTATTCAATGCTGTTCCCTCACAGGCAAAGTATCTTTACAAATGGCTCCACTAGGAGGAATTCACCGCCCATCAATGTTGGCACAAATACTTCTATTGTTCTGTTCTATTTCCCCCTGGGATATCTGACAACTCAATCCCCGTTCCACAAGGAGAGAATTTCCTTGTTCCACAGGGGAAGGAAACCCCTGCTTCCCCCAAGGGCGGAACCCACATGATGATGTGCTTCCTACTGGAGAACAGAGTCCTTTCTTAGATCTGCTTTCAAGTGTCAACAGCACGCTAATTCCACTCCTCTCATTTTATACCTTCAGTCTCCAGCCTGAAACTGACAGCCAGCTTAAAAGGGATCTACACCGTCCTACAAGCAGCACTGCTATTAAAACATACACAAATTACATTTTTTAAACTGAACTGCTTTACGTTCCACAGGGATATGTTCCACCTAATTGAACAAGCCTTTACTGATCATAGTGAAAAAATGTACATACAACAGAAAAATAGATGAGGAATAACCTAGCGCAAATATTAGCTTTGTGGACTAAAAGGCCATGCAAACCCCAAGAAAGGATTTGATCTCCAAAACACCAGAAGTAAACAATAAGGCCACCCGGAGCGAAAAAAAAGTCCTGCAAGCAGCATCTTTGGGGCGGTGCGAGAGCACTGTATTTAGCATTCCTAAACTGCCCCTACCATTGAAATCACTGCCCAGCGCTGCCGAAGTGCCTGCAAAGCGCTTCAACCGCCCACTAGAGGGAAGTAAGACCGCCGCTAAAATGACGGTAAAGCGCCACTAAAAGTGGCGCTTTACTGACAATGCCCCAGTGTGCAAGTGCCCTAGTAGTGTTTCTTGAGTACAAGCATCACAGTCATAATAGCATTATATGAGTAGTCATCCATTTCTTTATGCATCAGAAATCAAACTGTACTTAAAAAAATATTGGGAACAGAAATTAAACTGTGATTAACCCATAGTCTCACCACATACATAAAATGTTGCACTGTTTTTTTCTAAAGTCCATCTCCAGGAAAAGTAAAAATGCTTCTGTGCGGTGGGGCTGACTTTACTTGATCCTCTGTTCCTCCAGTTGCTGGTGCTCTTCTCTACTCCCCTATACTCTGGCAGTGGACTGTCCCACGGTGTCCTTATGCACACCTCACAATTTTTTGAGATGGCAATGAAGAACACCTATTAAAACAAATGGGGGTTGGTTCTGCACTGTTTAAAAGAGAACCAAGTAATCAGAGAAAAAATACTGCTAAAAGTAGCAATACAAATAAATCAACAGTGTAAATAATTACCACAGTGTGTGGTAAAGTGACTGGTAACAAAGTGCAAAATAGATAATGTGAAAACACAACAGTAATTCTTCTGTAGGGGGAAAAAAAAAGTTTACTGCTAAAGGTAGCAGTGCACATGCAAATTAATAAATAAATGAACAAAAATAGATCAACAGTGTAAACAATATCCACAATGGGTTGTAAAGCGACTGAGTGCAAAAGAGCAAAATAAATGATGTTGAAACACTAGAATATTTCTTCTGTAAATACGATGAGTGCAAATATAAATGTGCAAAATGAAAAATGAACTGTGCAAAAACCAGCAAACAGTCTCTCAGCGCAGAGGGCAAATAAATTAGTGCAAAACTGCAATACAATCCTTTCTTCTGTATGCATAGGACGTTAAGGTGCAAACATAAGGTGCCAAGGAATAGTAAACTCCTCTTTGTGCAAAAACACACACTGGTAGCAATGGCCTTTTACCTTGTGGTAATGAGGTAACCGCAACTTTATACAAATCTGTAAGATTCACTTCTTCTTGCTACCATAGTGCTGGGCCGCTGTAGATCTAGAAATGTATTTGTCTCTCAGTGGATGCAAGGGAGATATTAGAAAAGAGAGGGGGTCCAGATTGTGTAGCATATTAAATAAACATAGCTTTTATTGATAACAACAATGAGGGTACTCAAATACAATCATAGGATAATGCATAGAACTCCATAAACGGCAAGCTCATCTGCCAGGGTCAATACAGGTGCCTTTCTGTCCCTACATGTGGCGTTACGGCCACGTGACTTCATCAGGGTTTGAGGGACACCTATTAGCAAAAGTATGTAGGCATAGGACACACCCCCTGCCACGTCCCCTGAAAGGAGAAATATGCAAAAAAAAATATTAGTTAAACCCACAAGTGCTTTTCTTAGCACTACTATTCATTTATACTGGCTTTTGAAAATGACAAATTCAGCAATTTAGAAATTGGATGAAAGGTTTATCACTGTAAAAGCTTTTTGAAAGATAAAAACTATGTTTTATATACAACTATATTCAGTGCCTTGAAAAAGTATTCATACCCCTTGAACATTTTGTCATGTTACAACCAAAAATGTAAAAGGAATTTTATTGGGATTTTATGTGATAGACCAACACAAAGTGGTGCATAATTGTGAAGTGGAAGGAAAATGATAAATGGTTTTCAATTTTTTTTTACAAATAAATATCTGAAAGTGTGGTGTGCATTTGTATTCAGCCCCCCTGAGTGACTACTTTGTAGAACCACCTTTCGCAGCAACTACAGCTGCAAGTCTTTCTGGGGATGTCTTTACTAGCTTTGTACATCTAGAGAATGACATTTTTGCCCATTCTTCTTTGCAAAATAGCTCAAGCTCTGTCAGATTGGATGGAGAGCGTCTGTGAGCAGCAATTTTCAAGTCTTACCACAGATTCTCAATTGGATTTAGGTCTGGACTTTGACTGGGCCATTCTAACACATGAAAATGCTTTGATTTAACCATTCCATTGTAGCTCTGGCTGTATGTTTAGGGTCATTGTCCTGCTGGAAGGTGAACCTTCACCCCAGTCTCAAGTCTTTTTCAGACTCTTAAAGCGGGAGTTCCGCTGTTTTTTTTTTTTTTAAAAGCCAGCAGCTACAAATACTGCAGCTGCTGACTTTTAAAATAAGGACACTTATGCCACGTACACACGAGTGGACTGTATGGCGTACTTAGTCCGTCATACAATCCGACGGACAGTCCGTCATACTTTCCGCTGAACGGACTTGACCACACACGGATACCCAAACAGTCCGACGAAAGCTTGCGCGATTACGTACAGCACGTACGACGGGACTAGAAATAGGAAGTCCAAGACACAGCAAAGCACCCTTTGGGCTCCTTCTGCTGACTTTGCGTTAGTAGAAGTTTGGTTAGAGACGATTCGCGCTTTTCAGACTTCAGCTTAATTTGTCAGTTTTCTACGGCGCAGTCTACCTGTGAGGTTTGTATCTGTCTTTCGGTACGCGTGGATCAGTTGGTACCTGTTGTTAGGCGCTTCTGGTCCGCTCGTTTCTGGGTTTCAGGTCGTTCTTCATAGGTCTGGCTGTTCTTCAGTGCGTTCAGTTAAGCTTGTTTGTTCAGCTGACCGTTTCAAAGCCATGGAGAGTGGACGTACTCGTTCGCGAGTTCGTGCTATATGGGGGCTTGGTGTTGGGGTTAATACTTTGACCCGAGCCCAGTCTGTGAACAGGGTGAGGAGGAGTTCATGGACAAAGAATTGGTTGCGCCAGCGCGACCCATTCTCGCATATGCCTTTACTCCGTGAGATCCGTGAGAATAATCCTGATGATTTCAGGAATTATCTCAGGATGACGGACCCCATTTTTCACCATCTGCTGGCTTTGCTGACCCCTTATATCAGCAGGCAGGATACCTGCATGCGGCAAGCCATCACTCTGGAGCAGAGGCTCGTCGCCACGTTGCGCTACTTGGCGACAGGGAGAAGCCTTTAGGACCTCAAGTTCTCTACAGGCATCTCCCCCCAGGCTCTGGTGATCATTATTCCAGAGACCTGTTCTGCCATTATTCGGGTCCTGCAGAAGGAATATATGAAGGTAAGTTTGTTCTTTTAATATTGCATTATATGCATTGTATGTTTGTATTAATTTCATCATGACTTTTAATATTCATGACAGGAATATGCTGTGAATGTCCCCTTTATATGAATGCATGCAATTGTTTTTTTTTATGTATTTTTTTTTTTTGTGTCATTTTTTTTATAGCTTTAACCTTTTTGTGTCCCACGTGCATATTTACTTTCACTAACGTCCCCAGCATGCAATCCTGGGCCCCTATACACACACAGCCGAGACAGTTTTTCTCTAATTCATATTGTCAGCTCCATTGTACTGTTTTACTGCCCCCCACCCTTTGTATACTCTTTGTATACACCCTTTGTGTATGTGTATATATATATATATATATATATATATATAGGGATTGTATACTCATTAATTAGGTCCCCACCCCACTCAAATTGGTTGAAGGGATTGTATACTCATTAATTAGGCCCCCACCCCACTCAAATTGGTTGCAGGGATTGTATACTCATTAATTAGGCCCCCACCCCACTCAAATTGGTTGCAGGGATTGTATACTCATTAATTAGGCCCCCACCCCACTCAAATTGGTTGCAGGGATTGTATACTCATTAATTAGGCCCCTACCCCACTCAAATTGGTTGCAGGGATTGTATACTCATTAATTAGGCCCCCACCCCACTCAAATTGGTTGCAGGGATTGTATACTCATTAATTACGCCCCCACCCCACTTACCCACCTAACTTATGTCCCCTGGTCCATCAGAAGGGCTGAGTAATCTGTGAATTGGGCCGTCTATTTTTTTTTTTTTTGCAGAAAAACATTTTCAATATTTCTGTTTAACTGTTGTTCCAAAATGTTTTTGAGTTTTATTTGTTATGAATTGTTTTAATGACTAATTTTTTTTTCCTGTGTTTGACTCCCCAGTTTCCTTCCACGCCACAGGAATGGCAGACTGTGGCTTCCCAGTTCGCTGCCCATTGGTACTTTCCCAAATGTGGAGGGGCGATCGACGGGAAACATTTGCGGATTGTGCCCCCACCCCATTCGGGGTCCTACTATTGGAATTATAAGGGGTTCCATAGTGTGGTGTTAATGGCGGTGGTGTCAGCACAATATGACTTTCTGTATGTGGATGTGGGGAAGAACGGCCGGATGTCTGACGGAGGAGTGTTTAGGCAGACCGAGTTCTGACACCATCTCATCACTGGTGACCTGGACTTGCCACCAGATGCTGATGTGGAGGGTCTACCTTTTGTTTTTATCGCTGATGAAGCGTTCGGTCTGAGTGACCATTTGATGAAGCCCTTCCCCCAAAGGACCCTCACCCCGGAGAGGAGGGTTTTTAATTACCGGCTGGCCAGAGCAAGAAGGGTTGTGGAGAATGCCTTTGGTATTATGGCCAGCCGGTTCTGTCTGTTTTTGACAGCAATAAACTTGGCAGAGTACAAACTGAACTATGTCATTCTCTGCTGCTGCATTTTGCACAACTTTTTAAGAAAACTTTCTGGAACCCATTACCTGCAGCCAATTGGGCCTGAGGCCGGACTAATGCCAGAACTCACAGGGCTGGATCATGCCCATCCTGGCTTAGCCCCCCAAACAGCACGTGAGGTGCGTGGCCAGTATGTCACCTATTTTAATGGTAGGGGGGCTATTCCAATGCCAGCTGACCAATAAAGATTTCCTTTTGTTTAAATATGCATTGTCTGATCAAATTTTTAAGTTTGGTTCTTGTTTGCTTTTCAAGGTGGTTGTCTCCTACATTCTCCTAATTCAGGGATATGCAATTGGCCGACCTCCAGCTGGTGCAAAACTACAAGTCAATCATGCCTCTGGGTCTCATGCTTGTGGCTGTCAGTCTT
Source organism: Lithobates pipiens (assembly GCF_037356315.1). Lineage (NCBI taxonomy): Eukaryota > Metazoa > Chordata > Amphibia > Anura > Ranidae > Lithobates > Lithobates pipiens. Next base: position 428,395,872 of record NW_027507758.1, on the reverse strand, counting down.
GCTATGCTTCATGGGACTTGTAGTTCTGCAACAGCTGGATTTCCACTAATTGCATATTCCTGTCCTAGTGCATTTGTATTGCAAATTGGTTTTTGCCAATAGTAAATAAGGCCCTTTGTGACAGAAAACACAAAATGACTACATGAAGTAGACACACACACACACATCTTTTTTTTTCATTTTTAATAGTGCACATTCCAACAAGTGCCTCTTTTTTTGGTATTTTTCTTTTTGTTTTGTTTTGGTAAACAATTTTTTTTGTAAACATATAAATATATATATCTATCTATCTATATCTATCTATCTATCTATCTATCTATCTATCTATCTATCTATATATATATATATATATATATATATATATATATATATATATATATATATATATATATATATATATATAATAAAATAATAAAAAAAAATCAAATTTTTAACTATTTACAGAAAACAAGGGGTAAAGCCAAATTTTGAAGATGCACACCAAAAATTGGTAATGTCAACATGTGCTATGTACCATCATGAGTGATCAATGGACGTGTTTGGTGGGTGCAATCCCTTCCTCTCACATACTAGAATGAGGAAGGGTTTGCAAACACAAAATGCGTACATTGCGATCCTCTGATGGCACATAGCACATGTTGACACACCGTGTGCATCTTCAAAATTTGGCCTCTAAAAACAATGTTATAAAAACATTAAAAACTTTTTTACAAGGAAATGAAGAACATGATCTTTCGTTTTAGGGAAAAGGGGCTTAGATTCTCCCTAAAACATCGATCATGTTCTTCATTTCCTGCTTCATAGTGTCCAGTTCTCGTTGCATGTTTTGCATTTTGTTCTGCATTTGATCAATCTTGCCATTCCAGGCCATGATCTGACCAATCAGTCTCTGGGCACTGTCAGAGGAAAATGGCTCCGCGGCTTGTCCTTCCACAAGCAGATCATCACCTAAAAACATGTGTAGATAAAAATTTTTGTTAAAATATACAGCCATTAATTGTTTACCTTAAGCTGGGTTGTCAGACACTCACTTTGTGGGGTGCGTATCTCCACCACCTCTTCCTCCTCCACATCTAGCCCTGGGCTGGGCTGCTCCAGCTCTGACACTGGGCTGGGCTGCTCCAGCTCTGACACTGGGCTTGGGCTAACTGCCCAATCAGGCTGGTGAGGTCGGGGGGTCCTGGGCTGCTCCGCCTCTTGTCTGAGTCTTTGTTCCCCTATGAGAATGAAAAAACAAAAAAAAAGGTATACTTTTAAGCATAGTGATATTTGAGTTCAGAAATTGGAATATGAAACATTGGTTTGAAGTGGTGTACAATTATTAGCTGGTTGTTACAAGATCCTAGTTTAATACATCATTTAAATGAAATTTTTTTAGTTAGGCTGTGTTCAGACTGCTGCGATGTGCGAACGCTGCAAATCTACTGTGGTTTCACGCATCGCATGCCTCCCGGAGGCAGTTCGCACTGCCCTATGTGACCTGCTGGGAGTATCAGTGTAAAGTTTTATTGACACCTCCAAATTATTTCTCATATCACAGTGCAATCTTTAAACTCGGACAGGAATCGGACCACATGGTGTGAACACCCATGTGATCCGATTCTGCTGTGGACTAAAAAAAGGGCCATGTACAAGTTTGGGCCGGATGCGATGCGAATTCAGCCATACTATATGTATGGCTAAAATCGCATCACACAGAGATCACATGTGATTTGCACTGCAGTGCGGTGCAAATCACATTCGATCTCGTACATTGCAGCAATGTGAACCTAGCCTTTAACCAAACTGTGATACTTTATATCTTTTGTCCAAGTTTCACAGACGGACACACTCGAATCATCCCCTGGAGTACCTGTGTGTGATTATGTCAAAAAATGTTTTATGATGTCCCAAACTACACTAAATGATTCCCAGTTCAGATGTTGAACCAGCATTTTATCTACCTATCTATCTATCTATCTATCTATCTATCTATCTATCTATCTATCTATCTATCTATCTATCTCTTTTTTTTAGTTAGACTACATTACACTGAATACATTTATGAAACAGCTGCAGCTATAAAGACATGTACACAAAGATATCCTAAACTGAGTGTGACAATTCAGTTTATCATGAACAATACAAAAAAATTAATAACTAATTAAAATCTAATCCAACACCAGATAAATTTACACCATATACAAATTCACGCTATTTACGTCCACATATACGAACGAGCATATTCGCTCATTACATGAACTATTAACCACACAAACGATCAAATTCACCAGATTTACAAATATATCGTATACACCTATACGAACGATTATGTCCGACCGTTAAGATAAGCGCAGAGTACTCACTTTTTTTCAGTGCCTTTTTGATTCTCCTGTATTGGTCCGGCTCCCTGGATTTGATGTCGGACCATCGTTTCCGGAGCTGATCTTTGGCTCTTCGGACCCCAAATTTGCTCTCCAAAGTGCTCACAACTATCGTCATGATGCCATCTTTTCGGATATTGGGTTTGGGATACGGGCCATTTTCCCCATCGTAATCCTCCCTTCTCAGTATATCCACCATCTCCACCATCTCTTCAAAGGCCATGTTTGTGGCCTTAAACCTCTTCCTTGCTCCGGAAGCATGGGGTTCAGGGCTTTCCTCCACGCTGCTAACTGAAAATCCGTCCGCCATCTTCATCTATTCAATCTCCCACAGCGGAACGAGGGTAAAAGGGGCGGGGAAATACGGTCACACGGAACGTCAGGGGCGGGCAACGTGGGCGACGCAGGCGGAGCTTGAACGCATGCGCTGTATATAAAGCGTTTCCGTGAGGCCGTACGTTTGTCCGAACGGAAGCAGCGAGTGATACACGCGACGGTAAGATGGTTATCTTTTTATTTTTAGGGTTTTAGGCCTGCGTTAGGAATGTATATAGTGGGATTTTACCTTGTGGATGGTTAGTTGATTTTAATGTGGGTTGGTGGTTGAGTGCGGTTGGTGTTTTGTGTGGGGGGGTAGTGTGTGTGGGGGTGGGTGTATGGGGGGGTAGTGTGTGTGTGGGGGGGGGGTAGTGTGTGTGGTAGTGTGTGTGTGGGGGTAGTGTGGGTGGGTGTAGTGTGGGTGTAGTGTGTGTCTCGCCTACATTGTCACAATATAAATAGTGTGCATTTGGTCTGACATTAGTATTTTTTTTTTTTTTTCAGAACTCAAAATGCAAAAGTACACTCCGGACCCCTTTAAGGAGGAGGCATTCCTGTCAACATTCATTGATATGTTTGAGATGCACAGGAGCCTGTGGGATTCCAAACACCCACTATATTCAAGCCGTCCTGGCCGGAGGAAGACACTGGGGACAATTTTGAAGTTTGTGAAAACCCGACTCCCCCAGGCAGACCTTAAGTTTGTGAGCTCCAAAATTCAGGGCCTGCGTAACATGTATAGGCGGGAGCGCAACAAGATCCTAGAGTCCCAAACATCAGGAGCAGCAGCAGATGAGATATATGTACCTAGGCTGTGGTATTATGACAGGCTGCGTTTTCTGGATGACACGTCAGAAGCCAGGCAGTCACTTTCCACTCTTCCGTCTACCCTTCCCTCCACCCTTCCCTCCACCTCAGGTGAGCCACCCCAGGAAGATCCAGACCCTTCCTTGCTGGACGAAGTTGATGCGCCCAGCTGGAGCCAGGTATATTTTAGTTTCTAAAGTTAGGATTGCTCAAATATTAATGATGTAAAGTTCAATGTTTGAATTGCTTCCAAATCTAGGATTTCATCACAAATTAAATTAGATATAAGGATACAGTAGTTTCCACAAATGTTGCTCAAATCTTGGTGAACTGATGGAAAAATGATGGTGTCAAAATGATAGCCTTTTGTATTTCAAGACAAATGTATTTGCAAGTGAGAACTGTAAAATTGTCAGTGATTGATGATTTCAAAATGTAGACATATTTTATTTATTTATTTATTTATTTTTTACACAGGATGAGCTCACCCAGGAGGAGGCCGGGACCAGTGGTATGGAGGAGGAGGCCGAGACCAGCCACACGCAGGAGATAGCTGGGCCCAGCAGGAGTCGGACCGAAAGTCAGGTCCCTCCCCTCCGCCTAGCCAGCAAAAGGCCCAGGAGGATGACGCAGACAGAGGAGGAGTCATTGGCACTTATACGTCAAGCCAGCCAATTGCTGAGTAAACCCCCAATCCTGAAGAGGCCTACGCTACATATTTGGCCAGCAAGTTGCTTGAAATGGAGAAGGGACAGCGCAACTTGTGCGAAGCGATTTTCTTCGACAGTATTCAGTGGGGTTTGAAGGGTGAGCTAACACCAACCACCAGACTGTACAACACAGACCCTACTGCTCCTCCTCCTCCTCCTCCTCCTCCTCCTACCACAAGTCCACCACCAGAGGCACAGCCTCCAGCGAAGCGTGGAAGGAAGGCTAGACGGACGAGTCGGAAGTGACTGCCTGGCTTCAGTCTGCTCTGACAGAAGACGCAGGCTGTTGTAGTACCACAGTCTGGGGACATAGATCTCATCTGCTGCTGTTCCTGGTCTGTGGGATTCTAGGACCATGTTGTGCTCCCTATTTTCATGTTACACAGGATCTGAATTTTGGTGGCCACTGACTTGATGTGTGCCTGGGGAACAAAAGGCTTCACAAACTTCAAAAGTGTCTCCAGTGTTGCCTCCCTCTTGATTTTGTTTTGTACAGACTAAAAATAAAGATTTATTATTTCTAAAAATATTGTAATTTATTTATTTTTTTGGCTTAAAAAAACAGAGTTTATTTGTGAGTAGGCAGGTACATGTCAAAAGACTATGGGGGTTATTTACAAAACACACGTTCATGTTAATATAAATATGCTAACTTCAAGTGCAATTTTTAAAGCACTGCAAGTGTACTTGGAAGTGCAGTCGCTGTAAATTTGAGGCTAACATTTGAAATGAGGGGAAGCTCTGCTGATTTTGAACATTCAATCATGTGTAAGCTAAAATGCTGGTTTGGGTATGTATCTATCTATCTATCTATCGATCTATCTATCTATCTATCTATCTATCTATCTATCTATCTATCTATCTATCTATCTATCTATTTCTACTTACATAGTCTGCTTGGACAAAAAAAAATGCAAGTCCATCTAGTTTAACCCCCCCCCCCACAAAAAAAAAGCAAAATAAATAAATAATTTTAAACTAACAATAGTAGTTCCAAAAGTATATAGTAATAGATAAATTATAAAATTATATATATATATATATATATATATATATATATATTTCTCAAATTGGAATATTAATCATAGGATGAGGATGAATAAAAACATTTGTGATAACTCTGTGTGAATATAAGCAGCAAAGCTACTTCACTTTTCTTGCATTATGAAGAAGAAAAGAATGTGCTATATTAAAAAAACACAAAATTAGCAGCATGACGAATATGCTAGCTTCAATACGAACACTAGTTTTACAAGACCGAGCGCTTCCGCCCTGTAAATCCTTTCTGGGCATGCGTCATTCTTAGTCCGTCCGACTAGCATACTGACGAGCGGATTGTCCGCTGAAACCAAAGTATGACGGACAGAATTTCGAAAAATCCGAAATTCTTAGTACGCCGGACTGCACGCTGAAAAAGTCAGCTGAAGCCCACACACGAGCGGACTGTCCGCTGAAATGTGTTTAGACGGACTAAGTACGCCATACAGTCCGCCCGTGTGTACGCGGCATTACCCGCCCTGTGTGCCCGCGATGTAGGCACCCGAAGCCGATCTCTCGATCGTCTTTCGGGTGCTGCCGCCGCCATCTTGGGTATGGGAATCAGGAAGTGCAGCCTTACGGCTTAATTTCCCGGTTCCCTACTGCGCATGCGCGAGTTGCGCTGTGCAATAAGCATGGTCCCCGCTGTCTCTGGGATCCGTGTGTTTCCCAGCAGACAGCGGGGGACCCGCGGGAAGTGGCGTAAATATCCGCAGATTCTGCGGATATCTATGCCGGAAGTGGGTGCAGATACCTGTACTGTACAGGTATCTGCACCCCCCCCCTGAAAGGTGCCAATTGTGGCGCCGGAGGGGGGGAGGGTTCCAATGAGCGGAAGTTCCACTTTAGGGTGGAGCTCCGCTTTAACAGGTTTTCTTCAAAGATTGCTCTATATTTGGCTCCATCCATTTCCCCATCAACTCATAACATGATGCCGCCACTACCATGTTTCCCGGTGGGGATAGTGTGTTCAGGATGTTCAGGGCCACACATAGCGTTTGGCTTTTAGGCCAAAAAGTTCAATTTTGGTCTTCACCAAAGCATCTTCTTCCACATGTTTGCTGTGTCACCCACATAGATTCTCACAAACCTCAAATGGGACTTCTTATGACTTTCTTGCCATCAATGGCTTTCTTCTTGCCATCCTTCCATAAAGGCCAGATCTGTGTAGTGCACAACTAATAGTTTTCCTGTGGACAGATTCTCCCACCTGAGCTGTGGATCTCTACAGCTCCTCTAGAGTTACCATGGGTCTCTTGGCTGCTTGCCTGCTTTATGCTCTCCTTGCCCAGCCTGTCAGTTTAGGTGGCCAGCCATGTCTTGGTAGGTTTGCAGTTGTGCCATAATCTTTCGGGGTGATGGATTGAACCCGGAAGAAAGGCAGAGGGCAAAATGAAAGCTCCCTCAGCGTGGACTGGACCTCGTTTTAAGATAAGTATCTCATAGTGAACTAGTATGCGGTGCATACTAGCTCATTATGCCTTTGCCTTACAGGGTTTTTTTTTCTTACATGTGCAGGTACACAACCGCTTTAACACTAAAGAAATTTATTTGCACAACCTCTATGGATATATATATATATATATATATATATATATTTATGGTGTGGAGCCCTCTGACCGATACGGTTAAGGATGACAAACAAGGTTAACATAAACTCGCTTACCGTATATACTCGAGTATAGGCCGACCCGAATATAAGCCGAGGCCCCCAATTTACCCCCAAAAAAACTGGCAAACTTATTGACTCGTGTATAAGCCGAGGGTGAGACATGCCTGTCCATCCCTGTGTGTGTGTCCGTCCATCCCTGTGTGTCCGTCCATCCCTGTGTGTCCGTCCATCCCTGTGTGTCCGTCCATCCCTGTGTGTCCGTCCATCCATCCCTGTGTGTGTGTGTGTCCATCCATCCATCCATCCCTGTGTGTGTGTGTCTCCATCCATCCATCCATCCATCCCTGTGTGTGTGTGTCTCCATCCATCCATCCCTGTGTGTGTGTGTATCCATCCATCCCTGTGTGTGTGTGTGTCTCCATCCATCCGTGTGTGTGTGTGTGTGTGTGTGTGTGTGTGTGTGTGTCCAGCCTACCTGTGTCCCGAGCCTTTGTCCCGAGCCTCCGTCCCGTGCCTTGCCTCCTTGCCTCCGTCCCGTGCCGTGCCTTGCCTCCGTCCCGTGTCGTGCCTTGCCTTGCCTCCGTCCCGTCCCGTCCCGTGCCGTGCCTTGCCTTGCCTCCGTCCCGTGCCCTCTTCGTCGGCGCCTCGGCGGCCATTGTAAAATTCAAAAGCCGCGCCTCCGCCTTCGCCTGTGATAGGCGGAACACTGAATTTCCCAGCAGCCTGTGTTCCGCCTATCACGGACATCGTATCATCCTCGTCCGTAGTACGAGGATGATACGATGTCCGTGATAGGCGGAACACAGGCTGCTGGGAAATTCAGTGTTCCGCCTATCACAGGCGAAGGCGGAGCCGGAGGCGCGGCTTTTGAATTATAGAATGGCCGCTGTCTGTCTGCTCGACACGCTGATCGAGCGGGCAGACAGCGATGACTCGAGTATAAGCCGAGGGGGGCACTTTCAGCCTCAAAAAAGAGGCTGAAAATCTCGGCTTATACTCGAGTATATACGGTACTTGAAATGGACCTGAAAGTGTGCCCTGGTCTGACGTACGGTATACCAAAATAAGGGGGCATACCTTAGATAGAAAGTGGGTGATAAATGAAATGAATATGAATGGAGTGAAATGAGTACTCTCATGAGGAGTATGATGCTTGAGAAATGCCCTGAAAAAGGGGATGGGTGGGTGGGTATCGCGCACCGGAACCGACGAGGAAGACAGGCGAACGGGCTGGTTATATACTCCACCGGGCTCCTCCCATAATTTCAGGCCACCATACTGGCCTTTCTATTTATGGTGTGGAGCCCTCTGACCGATACGGTTAAGGATGACAAACAAGGTTAACATAAACTCGCTTACTTGAAATGGACCTGAAAGTGTGCCCTGGTCTGACGTACGGTATACCAAAATAAGGGGGCAAAAACATTCAGGTAGGGGTTGCATTTTATTGATCCAAGTTTGTTTACTGGGTGAGCTCGACAAAGGCCTGGGTCATCTCCGCTTGCGGAATGGGTATGTCGCGGGCGAAACAGGTGGACCTCCATCTGCCCAACTTCTTGACAATGTGAGTAGGACAGAGGTGAAGGATACCCGGGAGTATCCTGACACGTTCCACCGGGCAGCGTTCAGAGGTTTAGTGAGAAATGGCAGAAGAGGACTAACTCCTGGTTGATCAGCCAAAAAAAGGGGCCGACAGGCGCGTGAGAATGGCGACCGGGTACCAGCGGTTGTTGGACTTATAGAGGTGTATGTCCGAACCCGAGCCAAGCTGCTGCGTCTTGGAGACTGCTAAGTGTAAGACGAAATGGTCTTCGTATCGGACCAGGTGGTGCTCGCACAGCATGCGTGCTGTGAGGCTACAACAAGTAAAACTCGCTTGGCCGTAAGAAGCCGTAGAAGGCCAGGTGTATGGCTGCTTGTAAATGACACTAATGTGGAGACCGAAAAGGTGAAGTGGCCAGGAAATCTGACATATTTCTAAACGTCTCCTGTAACAGGCAGTCGTTTTGGTGCCGGCCATCGGCTGGCGCTTTCTGGATACCGCGCATAACAGCCCGAACGGCGTGGTAAAATAGGAAGGGTACGGTAGGGTCCTGGAGGGACGTGAAATGTTGTACACCGGTCAGGTATAGCCGGATCGTATTAAAGGATAACGCCAACTGCGCGTGGCAGTAGGCAATGAAGGCTATGACTTGCTTGACACGGGACGTCTCTGTACTGTGATACGTGATGAAGTTGGTTAAAGGCCCTCCAGGCTGATTGATAGGCTTTGAGGGTATTGCGGGAAAGGGAGTGATCAAATGAGTTGGGTAGCCGCTAGGAGGTGAGGGGCTAATCCAGGGTCAGTTGAGACCAGTCCGAGATAGCTGCTGATGTTAGTCCGGCTCTGGGTACCTGAACGAAAACGAGACAAGGTTAAAAGCGGGAGAGGGCGTCCGCTGCCTGATTGACTTTACCGGGGATAAAGGAAGAATGGGACTTCACTGCAGCCTGAGATTTTACTGAAAAAGCGCTTATGTTCTTTGTACACGTGAGTTTGATAATTTTTAATTAAATTATTTGAAACGAAAAACGGAGTTACACTATTTTGGTCCCTGCTCTCTTCCTTTATATCTATCCCACTACCTATGATGATCTATGTGGATGGAGACATACCGCAGAGAAAATAGCTACACTTGAAAGCCTTCCAGAAAAAGACAACACTCCAAAAATAGCCTATGTATACCTACAAGCACATATGATCCTCCAAATATAATTTTGAGTAGGATCCATTAAATCTGGTAAGCCCCCATTTTATGTGGTGGAGGGTTCACGCGGTGATTGTGTGATTATCCTTTGGAGAAGGTGTAGGACTGTTTTTCACTTCATCGTGTCACACACAGTAACCTTGGAAAATCTGGAGAACTCTTCATCTGTTTTCATGCTGTTTTTCCACTTTTGTGGACACATTTTTTTCATATTTATTTACTTGGACATTCTAGCTTTACATATACAGTAATTGAGTGTTTATATATTTCTTTTTTATGTGTTTTGTGCACAGTCTAACACATGTATTGATTACATTGGTCACATTGTAATGTGGTAAAAACAAATGAGCGCTACACGTTTTTCACAAAAATTTATTATGTCACATTTGTACACCTAGATGTTGTGTTAGCTGCTGTTTGTATACTGGTTACACATTCGAATAGCGCAGTGTTTTTGGTTCTTTTTGAAAGAATGGATGTTGAACTGAAACAACAACAAGAGCTGGACCAGTCGACGTAGGAAGGACATAACCAACAGAGAGGGCGCCTTGGCGCAGCCAGGAATTGCCAGTAACTGGGGAGGCCAGGGAGCTGCGAGCCAGAGGTGGCCAAAAAAACAGCCGCAAGCCCGTGGAGGCCGCTGCGTCGGTCATCACCTGGGGAGAAAGGGAAGACACGGAGGGAATGAACAGGGAGACGTCATTCCCAGACGATAGGTATTCCTCCCGCATAGCAAGGACTGCTATTGCCGCGGGAACCCGGTTGAGGACTTGCTCTGGATCCTGTGAGAGGGACAGTAAGACCAATAGGCGTGACACAAAGGCGCGACCTCTGAGGGATGATGTGCATAGCGACGCTCGACATGCCGTGAAGGGACTGTAGGTGTCTTTCGGATGACTAAACTGGGGAATATGCGAGGATATTATATGTCCGTAAAGATGGCAGTTGTAATGGGCGAGCATTGGCCGATGGCTATGGGCTGATGCCTCTGGACGCCTCGTAGTGGGGATCTTGCTGTATGGGCCGTAGCAACAGATGGCTCTCCGAGCATTGTAAGGATAAGAAATGTTGAACGCTGGCTAGAAATAGCCTGGGCGTGCTACAGGAAGAAGCCAGTCGCGTGTGTCAACATGATCCTGGTGCGGACGGAAGTAGAACTCAACTGTCCTAAGGAAGAGACGGATAGACAGACAACAGTGAATGGTTTGTAAGAAAGCCACGGGAGACGAGAGGCCAATTAAGTGCTGCTGAAAATGACGTGTAGCCAGTTTGTGTGCCACTGAGAACGTGCTTGCCAATGAATGATTGCAAGAAGTTATGCTAAGTCACGAGCCTTGGCGTGACTAAAAGTTGTGTTTAAACATGTGCTTGCGACAATTGCCCGGGAGTTTGTCACTGGAGATGTATACGTAGTGACTGTGAGCCATTCGTGTTACCGCATGTGCACTGCGAAGACTACAGGAGTTGTGCTTGAATGCTTCTTTGGATGCGTGCTTGCGATGATTGCAAGATGTTACCCAGGATGCGTGCTTGCCATGACTGCAAGATGTTATGCTAGGATGCGTGCCTGCAACTAATGCAAGGAGTTGTGCCAGGACTCGTGCCTGCAACGACTGCAAGGAATTATGGTAGGCTTCATGGGTAGCCAGGCCGGAAAAGACAGAAGTCCATCCGGTCCAACCAAATCAAAAATAAATAAGGTATCACACAACCCGACACCCAATTCTACGCCCGCAGCTGATCCAGAGGAAGGCAAAAAACCCCCAACAGAGCATAGGCCAATTTGCTACAGCCGGGGAAAATTCCTTCCTGACCCCTCGAGAGGCAATCGGATTTTTCCCTGAATCAACTATACCTATAAATATAAGTACCCCGTAATACAACGTACATTTAGGAAGGTATCCAGGTCTTCCCTAAAGCAATCTATTGAGCAAGCCAGAAGTGCCTGCCAGCAATGATTGCAACAAGTTGTGCCTGGACACCTGCTTGCAACGATTGCAAGAGGTCTATGCTCAAATGCGTGCTTGCCATGATTGCAAGAGAACTATGCTCGAATGCGTGCTTGTAATGAGTGCAAGAGGTCTATGCTCGAATGCGTGCTTGCAATGATCGCCAGAGGTCTATGCTCGAATGCCTGCATGCAACGATTGCAAGAGGTCTATGCTTGAATGCATGCTTGTAATGAGTGTAAGAGGTCTATGCTCGAATGCGTAATTGTAATGACCGCGAGAGGTCTATGCTCGAATGCGTGCTTGCAGCGATTGCAAGAGGTCTATGCCCGAATGCGTGCTTGTAATGAATGCAAAAAAAGGTCTATGCTCGAATGCGTGCTTGCAACGATTGCAAGAGGTCTATGCTCGAATGCGTGCTTGTAATGACCGCGAGAGGTCTATGCTCGAATGCGTGCTTGCAGCGATTGCAAGAGGTCTATGCCCGAATGCGTGCTTGTAATGAATGCAAAAGGTCTATGCTCGAATGCGTGCTCGCAACGATTGCAAGAGGTCTATGCTCGAATGCGTGCTTGTAATGACCGCGAGAGGTCTATGCTCGAATGCGTGCTTGCAGCGATTGCAAGAGGTCTATGCCCGAATGCGTGCTTGCAATGATTGCAAGAGGTCTATGCTCGAATGCGCGCTAGTAATAAGTGCAAGAGGTCTATGCTCGAATGCGTGCTTGTAACGATTGCGAGAAGTCTATGTCTGGATGCATGCTTGCAACGATTGCAAGAAGTCTACGCTTGGATGTGTGTTTGCAACGATTGCAAGAAGTCTGCGCTTGTATGTGGAGAAAACAGCGAGACACGCCTAAACGAAGCTGTGTTTCCCTTTTGAAGGCAATCTATAATGAAATGAGGCCGAGGAGCAAGGCCCCCCGGCAGGCATCCAAACATTGAAGAATCAACTGGACCCAAGCCGGGAAGCGGTATGTGACAGTGAAATGAGAGAACCTGCCATGACAGAGATCCGGATCGCCATGCCACAACTTGCGACCGAGCACGAAACGGATTCTGGAGCATGTACTGAAATGAGGCCATTCCTGGGGCACGCCGAGACGAATTTGGTACACCGACGTGACTATTCGTACCGGAACGTGATAGGTGAAATGAAATGAAAAACCCATGACAAAGACAAGAATCAGAGGACGAGCCGATGAACCAAACAGATGAATCCTGTCTTTGGAGCATGTACTGAAATGAGGCGTAGCAGCTGGGCACACCAGAACGAATCGGTGCATAAGGAATGCGACAGGATTCAAATTGGCGCGTAATAAGTGACAGAAATGATATGCCATGACAGAGACAAGATTCAACGACTGGACTGATGGTTACAACAAAGAATCCGTCTCTGGAGCATGTACTGAAATGAGGCGTAGCAGCTGGGCACACCGGGACGAATCGGTGCATAAATAAACGCAACAGGATTCGAATCGGAGCGTAATAAGTGACAGAAATGATATCCCATGACAGAGACAAGATTCAACGACTGGACTGATGGTAGCAATAAAGAACCCGTCTCTGGAGCATGTACTGAAATGAGGCGTAGCAGCTGGGCACACCAGAACGAATCGGTGCATAAAAAATGCGACAGGATTTGAATTGGAGTGTAATGAGTGACAGAAATGATGTCCCATGACAGAGAAAGGATTCAACGACTGGACTGTAGGTTACAAAGAATCCGTCTCTGGAGCATGTACCGAAATGAGGCGTAGCAGCTGGGCACACCAGGACGAATCGGTGCATAGAGGAATGCGACAGGATTCGAATTGGAGCGTAATAAGTGACAGAAATGGTATGCCATGACAGAGACGAGAATCAGGGACCGTGCGTGAACCTGCGAGTGATTCAGTCTCTGGAGCATGTACAGAAATGAGGCCGAACCCTGGGGCACTTCAAAGCGAATCGGTGCACCAGAGGTGCGACAAGATTCGCGCCGGAGCGCGACTAGTGACAGAAATGATTTGAAACGGTAGAAATGACTGGGAGTGAAATGATTTGACATGAGATAAAATAAGATACATAACATAACTGCATGAATGAAGAGACATATATTCGAACTGGAGCAGACAAAGCGAAACGTGCGGACTGCTTGCCTTGTCGTAACAAGCAGTCGGCTGTGAGTCGAACGATTCGACCGATACTAATAGAAATGCTCGGGCAGACGAATGGTTTCGAATGCCGTACCTGCGAATGAATCGCCTGACGTGGCGTAATCGAACGTGTCGAAAAGTGATAACGACTACATCGAAAATAGAAAATAGTGACATGCGTACGAGGGCCACAGTAAAACATTCGATTTAAAAGAAGCGAGCGGGTCGAGAGTACAGGGAATGTTGATGGTACATCGAAATACATATCTGAAAAGGGGATGCCGAAGCCAAACCTGCGACAGCCGGCCCAACGTGAAACGACAAATTCGATGGGTACGACGACACTCCGACGGCGAAACCCACGGACGCTGATGTACGGGAAGACGAGTTGTCAAGACGGAAACGAATAACGCGGGAACTCACGAACAGGCTCACTGCCTCTGGTCTGGATAGTCGGCCCTTGATGTCTGACGTATCAGATATCGCGCACCGGAACCGACGAGGAAGACAGGCGAACGGGCTGGTTATATACTCCACCGGGCTCCTCCCATAATTTCAGGCCACCATACTGGCCTTTCTATATATATATATATATATATATTTTTTTTTTTTTTTTTCTTGAGTCCATAGTAAGGCATGCAAAAAAAAAACAAAAAACAAACACCATGTGAACCAAAAAAGTGCACGTGAAACATACACAAAAAAGTGCACAGAGTGGGTCCCTGGTTCTCTCCCGAAGATGAAAGATCTCCCCCCAGAGTGCTAGACTCCTGATGATGGCAAAGCATCTGCATTTGCCCACCTAGCCAAAAGGCTGGGCAGACCTAAGTGAAACACATCCTCCCCCAAGACTTCAGGGTAGGCCCAAAGACCCACACCCCACTATGTAGTATGCAAGCACAAAAAAAAAAGTTGAAGTGACGCACTTGCACATTAAATTAATACGTGTCAGAGTATGAACAATGGCTAGGCTTAATGACCTTCCACACCAGGGAAATTCTCCCAGTTCTCACCTTACCCAGTGGGTGCTCAATTTGTTTTCTTTTCCACTAGGAAAGCCCCTCAGGACCCCTACCATACCAGCAGGGATGCTATACACCAAGCCATTCCTGCCTAAAGGCCAGAATGACTTTGGAGCACTCCCACTGGACACTGATAAGAACAGATAATACACTTGGCCAAGAAGATATATACTCTATATATGACAGCCGCTGTTACTACCTCTAGGGCTACCACCTTCTGATCTATTCAAAACCAAACAGCATGGGATGGTGAATGTTTTTATGTGATTAGAGTGATTTTGCACGAGCAGGGGGATTTCTTAAAGATTATAATAGCCAAAACTTTTTTCTGTTTACAAACTAAGGTAGCTTATTGCTCATCAAAAGTGCAAATGTTATTCTCCCTTTTGTCCCTTTGTTTATCATGTTTTTGGTATAATGTAATTTTTTTTTCAGAATTAAGAAAATAGACGAATGCAATTTTTTAAAGTTTTCATGTGAATAGTAAAAAACTAGCAAACAGTTATATTCTTAATTGCCATAGAGGAAAGCTTTAGGACAGATAATGACTGTCAACCCAGTTAATATCCAAAAATATTCCTCATAATGCCAAGGCAAACACCAGGGGATTGACATATAAAGAATTTGCATAGTCATTTGCTCAGAGAAAGTGCATGTAAATTTGTTCTGTGCAACTGGTGCAAAAAAAACTAATTTAAAGGAGAAGTCCAGCCTGAGCTTTTTAGGCTGGACTTCTCCACTGGCTCACAGGAGTGCAATTCGTTTTGCACTCCTGTGACCCATTTTTAGCAGAGATCGGTCTGAAGCCTTGCCACCTTGGGGGATGTAATGACGTCCTAAGGGGAATTATGTTTCCCTGCAGCCTCTTTAGTAATCATAAGGGAGACCAGTAGTCCAACTGGATGTTGCCACTCCTCAGTGATCTTCTGTGGCCATCTTAGCTGGAGCGTGCTAATAAATAGCAGTACCCCACTGTATTTTGAGCACATTTGTACATAATTAGTGTAGGGAGAGGAACCCCGTTTGGCAGGAACAGAGAACTAGAGCCAGGGAAAGGATCCAGTGTGAAGAGGGTGCTACTGTAGTCAGCACTGATCTCCAGTACCGCTGCTGCCACTTGCTTCATGCTTATCTGAGGCACCGCACCACCCATGTCAGCTAACTGCCAGGCTGTCCTCCAGCAGATGCCACCCTGGTAAGACCAACTCAGTCTGTGCTATAAATCCACTGTGCCTGAGGATATACCTCTGTACTATGCCCTAGACTACAATCTCCTGGTATCCAGAACCCTAGCCATACTGCTCCACCACTCCTCTACTTTGAGGACTATGTAAGCATTGAGCTGGAATCCGCGTTGTACATGTGTGGAGTGGTTACTTTAGCGATGCCTGAGTGTTACTACACCTGTTACTGATTATTACTGAGCCTGTTACTGAGTATTACTGGAACTGTTACTGAGTGCTCCTGAGCGTGTTACCAGGAGAGATACTGCACCTATGTAAGACAAAGCTGCTAGTGTTCACTTCTGTGCTTTGCAAGTGGAAGTGTTATTTTTGATTCTGCATTCAACTAAATACAATACTTTGAATTTGCCATGGGCTAAGAGTGTGCTGCTTCCTCTCAATGGGTACCATATACCCACATCCACATTTCAGAGACAAAGACGCTCCCCTTCCCCAGCATTCAAAATAGCAGGAAAGTTTTGCTTCCTCCTATAGAAGCAGCTGTTAACCCTCTCACTAGATTACATTAAAAATTAGTTTTAAAAAATACACAGAGAACAGGAACTGCAACGAATAACATTTAATTGATATATTTGTGAAAAAGTTAAACAAGAATTTGACTAGTTTTAGTTTTATTGGATCAGTCCTATAGTTTCTTACGATAATGAGTTTTGGAATTAAAGTGTATCTACAGCCTAACCTTTTTTTTATGGATAGATTAGAAAAGGTTTAGGAAAAGGCCAAAAGGTTGATTGAGATCTATCCATCGATCATGTACATGTTGGGACATGGAAGGTTTTGGAAGAATTTACTGAGCTTTGGTCTCCCTAACATTCAGAATCATCGGCCTAGAGAATCAATTAAAAGAAAACAACTAAATCTCTGCATGCAGCTCCCAAGGTATTATATATGAATCCAAGGTATGGATTTTAAAGAATAGTTACATTTGGACCAATGTAAGTATGCATATTCCATACTTGGGTTACTCCCTGTTGAAGTGGATAGTCACTGTAGTAGTCACTGGTACTACAATGATCACCATTATCTTCTGGGTCCTATGCTGAATGGCTGTCCTGCTGCATAGTGGAGACAGGGGGTCACTTGTATGACATGGGCACCATTCACAGAACATGTTTCAATTTTCCCAGTGAATGCAAGGTGTTCTCTGATTGGACTAGGTGATGTCATAATCTATTTAGATTCAACATGGGACGTGGTTTTTGATATGGACCCCCCTCAAGTCCTTATTTACTCTATAATATGCTCAACAATCAGTGCCTGGTATGGTCCTGTTTTGAACTTGTCTTCAATGATCTATAATGAGGTTTTTCTTCCTTTATATTTTTACGTGTGTTTTCCCTCGTCCTCACCATATGTTTAGTTTCCCTTATCTACTGTACATTACAGTTACATTGTATTCAGTATATTACACTCCACTTGTCACATGTCAATAGATCCCTTATCTCGAACCTCTTGGTTGTGCTTGTTGAGGAACAAACATGTTTTTTTTTTTACTTGACAGGGTGTGCTTTGTTTTCTGCATTCACATGCCATGCATTTTAGACAGGACAGTACATCGGACTTGGAGCCGAACACTGAGTTGATTTAAAAACATTGTATCTGTCTGCATTTGGAAAGATCTCTCACTGGGACCAGTGCAGTGCCTAATCAACTTTTTATTTATTGAGACAAGGAGTAGTGTTGTCTGGAGCTTACAGTTTTTGCGCTCTAAGCTCTGTCATTTGCAGATTTTTCTGCACTTATCTACGACTTGGACATTGAGGTCTGTGGCTACCCAGACTCGGCCTTTGCTAAAAACGTCTACACGGGACCTTCAAACAGTCAGAATACATGGAGTAATATAGTCTGTAGGGATGAGCTGACAGCCCAGTCTGAATCTAAGTTTGGACTGAACTTTGGCTGTTCAGGCATTCAGACATTTCTACTGCTTTCATAAATGACAGCTTCTCCATGTCACTGGTTCCTAAGGATGTCGTGGGAGTTTGCGTATTCCTCGTCCCTAGGCACCACTGACGTAATCCCTGATTCAGCAAAGGATGTGGGGATTACAATGACATCACTGCCCAATTGGCTACTACTGGTCCTCCTGCATGGCAGGTGCGTGAGCCCCCCATTGAATTGGTGGGGCCCAATCACGGTACAGGAGGGCCTGCTGTGGCCCTAGTTCTTTGCTCCTCCAGTTTTACCTTGTTCTTCCATGTTTCCCCTTTGCTTGTATATATCGTAATGTAATTAGTATGCTAGTTAGGTTTTCTGTCACTTTGTTCACACTGTTCACATGTATACCTTGTAACCTGTTTGCTGTTGTTGGATTGGGTTTTGTTTTACTATTATTAAATCTTGCTCAAATCATACTTGGTCTTATTCCTCCTTTTTTTTTAGTGTAGCTCACTGATCAGATTATCTGATCCCTTTAAAAATCTGTATTGGACCTGAAGGGTCTGGTATGCATTTTCTGGGGGACCTCATGCATTCTTTTCTATGAGGTACCTCTTTAACCACTTGCTTACTGGGCACTTAAACCCCCCTCAGTCCCAGACCAATTTTCAGCTTTCAGCACTGATGCACTTTGAATGACAATTGCGCGGGCATACAACACTGTACCCAAATGAAATTTTTATCATTTTTTTCTCGCAAATAGAGCTTTCTTTTGGTGGTATTTAATTACAGCTCGGAGTTTTATTTTTTGCTAAACAAACCAAAAAAGATGCAAAAAAAATAAATAAATCATGTTTTAATAGTTTGTTATAAAATTTTGCAAACGGGTAATTTTTCTCCTTCATTGAAGTGCGCTGATTAGGCGGCACTGATAGGCTGCACTGGTGGCCACTGATGGGCTGCATTGGTGGGCACTGATAGGCTGCACTGGTGGGCACTGATAGGCATAGTTAAGGCGGCACTAATAGGCACAGATAAGGCGGCACCGATGGGCACAGATAAGGCGGCACTGATGGGCAAAGATGGGCACAGATAAGATGGCACGGATGGGTGGCACAGATGGGTGGCACGGATGGGCACTGATAGGTACCACTGATAGATGGGACTGATGGGCACTGATAGGTGGCACTGATAGGTGGCTCTGATAGGTGGCACTGCTGGGCACTGATGGGCGGCACTGGGGTGCAGCAGCTTTGAGGCAGATTGTGGGCACTGCTGGGTGGCACTGTGGGTGGCACTGCTGGGTGGCACTGTGGGCACTGCTGGGTGGCACTGTGGGCACTGCTGGGTGGCACTATGGGCACTGCTGGGTGGCACTGACGGGGGGCACTTACTTTTAATAAGTGGGGCACTGCAGGGGGCAGGTGGGCACTGGCAGGGGGCAGGTGGTCGCTAGCAGGGCTGGCCGTGATCGGGACTGATGTCCCGATCATGGCCGCCGGTGATCGGCTTTTTTTTTCTCCTCGTGCTGTCAGCGCGAGGAGGAATAATAGCCGATTACCGGCTCCGTTATATCACATGATCAGCTGTCATTGGCTGACAGCTGATCACGTGATAAGGGGTCGGGATCGACCCCTTGCACGGATCGGTGATCAGGCGAGTCTCATGGACTCGCCGATCACAGAGCGCGCCGCGCGCGCCCCTCAGGGGGCGCGCAAGCCGCTCGTACACGGGACTACGTCAATAGACGTAGTCCCGGAAAAGGAGATCTGCACTGTAGCCGTCAATTGACTATAGCGCGGATCTCAAGTGGTTAAAATCCATGGCAGACTCAAAAGGTCTGGTGTGCATTTTGTGTGTGTGCGGGGGGGAGCAATCTACATATTGTACATGTTTTGTCATTCTTGCTGCAGGATGTGCTATTACCAGCAAAATAAACTTCATTGCCAGCTCCTTTAATTCCCTTGTGGCGCCCAAAAAAAAACAAAAAAAGCAAAAACCTCAGCAGTTCTTTGGAGGGGGGTCTGTGTTTTTTTTTTTTCAATGACATGTCATTGGATGTCAGTTTTAAACACCTTTTCCCTATCTAAAAATGGAATAGGAAATGTACAACACAGTGTACAGAATGAGAAGGTGTGGAAAAAGTAATGTACATGTTCCACAAACAAGGCTAACTGAATTGGTGTTTGTCTGCTTAAAAAGAAAAAATAGCTGCTGGCTATTAGGACTCTGGTAACCGCTTATACTGCTGTACTTATTCCTTAACTATAGCCTATAGGATAGGAGATGACATGGACTTGAAGATCCAGACTGCATTCACTAAGGATCAGGGCACAGAGGGAAATCACAATGAGTAGAGTAAACAACTCTTTATACAGCATAAAAAATTAAAGAGGAAGTAAACCCTTCCAAACAACTTGGACCTATAGGTAAGCCTAGATTAAGGCTTACCTGTAGGTCCAAGCAATATCTCCTAAACCTATATGGTTTAGGAGATATTTGCCCGAAAATGGGCACCGCTGTCTACGGCGCATGCGCCGTAGACAGCGGCGCGCATGCGCACTAAATGCGGCAAATCCAAGAATGGATTTGCCAAATTTGTCGACTCCCGTGCGCATGCGCGGGAGTGACGTCTTCGCGGCTTCGCCGTATGACAGCGGCAGAGCTGCGAGGCGCGACTCCCGTGCGCATGCGCGGGAGTGACGTCATCGCGGTTGCGCCGCTGTGATTCGTCGGAGCTGCGAGACGCCACAAGCAACATGGATGCGGCGGACTACAGGGGACAGCGGCGACTTCGCTGGCTCCTGTGTCAGGTAAGTGACACATAATGAGCTACTATGCGATGCATAGTAGTCCATTATGCTTTACCTTTGCAGGGAAAAAAAGAGGAAGTAAACCCATCAGGGTTTACTTCCTCTTTAACAATTAGATATCTAATAGTGCCTTGTGAAAGTATTCGGCCCCCTTGAACTTTTCAACCTTTTGCCACATTTCAGGCTTCAAACATAAAGATATAACATTTTATTTTTTTGTGAAGAACCACCAACAAGTGGGACACAATTGTGAAGTGGAACAAAATCTATTGGATATTTTAAACTTTTTTAGCAAATTAAAAACTGAAAAGTGGTGCGTGCAAAATTATGCGGCCCCTTTACTTTCAGTGCAGCAAACTCACTCCAGAAGTTCAGCGAGGATCTCTGAATGATCCAATGTTGTCCTAAATGACTGATGGTGATAAATAGAATCCACCTGTGTGTAATTAAGTCTCTGTATAAATGCACCTGCTCTGTGATAGTCTCAGGGTTCTGTTGAAAGCGCAGAGAGCATCATGAAGACCAAGGAACACACCAGGCAGGTCCGTAATTCTGTTGTGGAGAAGTTTAAAGCCGGATTTGGATACAAAAAGATTTCCCAAGCTTTAAACATCCCAAGGAGCACCGTGCAAGCGATCATTTTGAAATGGAAGGAGTATCAGACCACTGCAAATCTACCAAGACCTGGCCGTCCCTCTAAACTTTCAGCTCAGACAAGGAGAAGACTGATCAGAGATGCAGCCAAGAGGCCCATGATCACTCTGGATGAACTGCAGAGAACTACAGCTGAGGTGGGAGAGTCTGTCCATAGGACAACAATCAGTCGTACACTGCACAAATCTGGCCTTTATGGAAGAGTGGCAAGAAGAAAGCCATTTCTCAAAGATATCCATAAAAAGTCTTGTCTAAAGTTTGAAACAAGCCACCTGGTAGACACACCAGACATGTGGAAGAAGGTGCTCTGGTCAGATGAAACCAAAATCGAACTTTTTGCCCACAATGCAAAACGATATGTTTGAAGTAAAAGCAATACAGCTCATCACCCTCAACACACCATCCCCACTGTCAAACATGGTGGTGGCAGCATCATGGTTTGGGCCTGCTCTTCTTCAGCAGTGACAGGGAAGATGGTTAAAATTGAGGGGAAGATGGATGCAGCCAAATACAGGACCATTCTGGATGAAAACCTGTTGGAGTCTGCAAAAGACCTGAAACTGGGACAGAGAATTATCTTCCAACAAGACAATGATCCCAAACATACAGCAAAATCTACAAAGGAATGGTTCACAAATAAACGTATCCAGGTGTTAGAATGGCCAAGTCAAAGTCTAGACCTGAATCCAATCGAGAATCTGTGGAAAGAGCTGAAAACTGCTGTTCACAAACGCTCTCCATCCAACCTCACTGAGCTTGAGCTGTTTTGCAAGGAAGAATGGGCAAGAATTTCAGTCTCTCGATGTGCAAAACTGATAGAGACATATCCCAAGCGACTTGCAGCTGTAATCGCAGCAAAAGGTGGCTCTACAAAGTATTAACGCAAGGGGGCCGAATAATTTTGCACGTCCCACTTTTCATTTTTTTATTTGTTAAAAAAGTTTCAAAAATCCAATAGATTTCGTACCACTTCACAATTGTGTCCCACTTGTTGGTGATTCTTCACAAAAAATAAAATTTTTATATCTTTATGTTTGAAGCCTGAAATGTGGCAAAAGGTAGAAAAGTTCAAGGGGGCCGAAAACTTTTGCAAGGCACTGTATCTCTTCGCTGGAATCACATATTACATTTGAGGTTATTCGTTAGGGGGCTACGGAAAAGGGTGTTGCCTGCAGAACATCTGCACACAGCCAGGTTTATGGAAAAGTGGAAGGCTAAATGCCTGGAGCACAGGTTATCGATTTTTCAACTGATTGTCGATGAAGAAAAAAGTTGGATGAGCTAAAAATGGAACTGGAACAGAGTAGCAAAGTATTGGAACCCTTTCAGGGGGAATCTGACTTTGAGAAATATAATTATATACTTAGATAGGAAATAGAGAAAACACAGAAGCACCTCATGACAATCAAACAGCACAAATTTAAACAAAATCTGGACGATTTTGAAAAGGGTGAGGTCTTTAATCTCACACAACCCAGGGGATGTAGCCAGAGTAGACGTTGAGGCCTGTTGAGTCATGGGCTGCATTATACATCTGTGCTGTGGTATCTGGCACCAAGCTATCAGTAGCAGATCTTTTAAGTCCTGTAAGTTGCAAGTTGGGCCCTCCAAAGATCGGACTTGTCTTTCCAGCATATCCCACAGATGCTTGACTGGAGTGGGATCTGGAGAATTTAAAGTACAAGTTAACAACCTTAAACTCATTGTTGTGATCCTCAAACCATTCTTCAAACATTTTTGCAGTTTGGGAAGGGCACATTACCCTGCTGAAACAGACCACTGCCATCAGGAATTACTGGTTATTTGAAGGGGTGTACTTGGTCAGCGACAATGTTTATGTAGGTGGTTGGTGTCCATAAACATCCACATGAATGGCAGGACCCAAGGCTTCCCAGAAGAATTTTGCTCAAAGCATCACACTGTCTTTACTGGCTTGCCTTCTTCCCATACTGCATCCTGGTATCATGTCTTCTCCAGGTAAGAGATGCATACGCACCTGGACATCCACATAATGTAAAAGAGAAAACATGATACATCAGACCATGCCACCTTGTTCCATTACTCTGTAGTCCAGTTCTGATGCTCACCTTCCCATTATAGGCACTTTTGGCTGTGGACATGGGTCAGCATAGGCAACCTGACTGAACTGCGATGCCCATTTTTTCTGCTTTCAACACATCAACTTCAAGGACAACATGTTTACTTGCTGCCTAATATTTCCCAGTGACTTTCAGTTTCCATTTTAATGAGATAATCAGTCTAAGAGAAAGGCTTTTTCCGTAGTGGAGAAAGGGATAAAGAGTAAATATAGTAAATATCATGTGGTTCACGTCTCTTTCAATATATTGTGAAATAGCAGTCTATCACACTATTCAACCTCAGGAAAAATTATTTATCATGATCTTCAAAATTGTGAAATAGGCAGAATGCACATATGTCCCTTCTCCCACCTTATTGTGCACATCTTAACCTTTAAAAAGCAGTATTAAACCCAAAACCAAAAATGTAATACTGTATTTTTCAGCTTACCAATCATTATATGTGGTGGCTGCATCAGACACAAATCTGGAGTAATGAGCAGAAGAGGCACGACAGGCAACAGCACTGTCAGTCTGGGGAGGGGGGGAGGGGATGGAGAGTAGTATTCAATGTATTAGAAGATTTAGAAACAAAATGAATCCAAACTGCAGCATACACTTTATAAACAGTTACAACAAACCACATTTTTCCTTTTGGGATAATGGCTTTGCGTGAATAAATCAAATCTGATCATTTTAATCACTGCTGCCAGTGTTACGTGGTTTGTCTCGTCCATCTAAACTGACACATTCTGCTGGGGAGCTGGAGCACTTGTACTTTTGAAAAACAACAGTATTGCTGGCTGGATCACCTGATGAAAATAGAAAAAAGAAGGCCTAAAAAAAGAAAACTAATACAGATATAATACAGCCACCCCATCTAAGAATTGATAAGCAGCAATATATTAAATGTTTGCTTTTGGGTTTAATACTGCTTTAACTGGGATTTTACTGAGACAAAGTATCTCCAACAAATAAATCACACTTTACTTCTAACCAGACATGGTGACCCCATAAAGAAAAGAGGTCAAACTGCATTTCGGTAAAATGGGCACCAGGGAATTAAGCCGCCACGTAGGAATCCTCAAACAAGTATTATGTTGGCTTGAGCTAAATACACTTGGGCTTACCGACTCTCGCTATATGTCAACTGGAGCTTTAATTACTGTCCAAGGGAGCACTCAGGGGGTTCAGTGGCTCTCAGCAACCAGAGGTGTACACAAGCAACTCACACTGCAGGTAAAAGAAGAGAAAGAAATGCTACATGCTGTGCAGATCGTTACATTTTTAATTCATAAAAACATTTAAAAGCATCACCACTTTATTACAGATCATCTGAAATCCACAATTGGTAGTAGCATCTAACATCACACTTCCAGATTCTGTCCAATGCGTTTCAGCCAATAGGCCATCTTCATATACAGTATATGTGGCACCAGCAAGACCAGTTAACTACAATAGGCAATAATGTATTCTGGATAGATGAATTCCCATATGTGTGGGTTATTACTGTCACTTCAGTATATGGACATGAAATATTGAATGTGAATATTACCACTTTATGGCAGTGCTTTCCAACCTTTTTTTAAATACCCTTAGTACTCTTAGTAATATGACGGGTCCATTGGTGGTACCCTTCATATTAGCAAAATTTTAGTAATTAATAGTTGTTCATTCAAATTTTTAATTAGTGATCTGATCTGATCTGATAATACATCAATTCAAATATGAATCACTTAAAGTAGAACTGAAGGGACAACCTTTTTTTCTAATTTTGGATAGTGTAAGGGAGGGTTATAACCACTGGCAGGTTTGTAATTCTATTTATGCTTCATAGGGTAAACTACCCTTCACTTCCTGTCTTATAGCTGCGAAAGCAACTGAGATGAAATCCCTCCAAAACGAGGGAAATTCCCTGTAGTCACAAAAAACTAGTGTCCTAATTAGAAGATTTCCCTTCTAATCCTGTTTTGGTGACCAATCAAAATTTGGGATTTTACTTCACGTCCATATTCGGTGATAACGGTCACCAGGACACATGGAGAGGGTGATATACAGAGCAATCTAAATATGACATATTTTCGAATCCATCGCCACTCTATCAAAAAAGTTATAATTTAACCTAAAGTGATGACATAAACTACCATATACAGAGAAGACCTGGAAGAACTTACCCATTGAACACTCTTCACTGGACTGATTGAAGTGATTGTTTGAAA
Organism: Lithobates pipiens; assembly: GCF_037356315.1. Taxonomy (NCBI): domain Eukaryota; kingdom Metazoa; phylum Chordata; class Amphibia; order Anura; family Ranidae; genus Lithobates; species Lithobates pipiens. The sequence continues at coordinate 428,370,283 of NW_027507758.1, read as the reverse complement.
AACACTGGTACTGACGCAATGGCTTTCAAATGTTCTTAAAGTAGAAGAGAGTAGGAGCTGAGCCTTTGAAGGGGCTAGGCAATGGCTAGGCAATGATCATGCTCTCTTTCGTGGCGTGTTTGCAGCACTCTTTTTAGTAGGGGAGTCACCATCATTCGCCAGAATAACAAAATGAGGTAATGTGGACATTTTTTGAGGGTAAATAACAAAGAAAGTCTGCAATGCTACTTGTCATAACTTTGGAAAAATTTCACAACTTTTGACTTGTAACTTGTCTTACATGGTTGACATACTGTGTGTAGATTTTTTCTGCCATTATTCATATTTTTTTCACATATCCCAGGTTGAGAACCACTGTCATATAGTAAACTTTCGACATAACTGTGCATTAATAGGCATCAGAGTTATATTTTTCTATATTGACTACAAGGTGCCTGTTTCTATATTGAGTACTACTATGTTGCAACACATAGTCCAGACAAATTCTATGTGGGGCTATCTGGAAAGGATTTGTAAAAACTGAAAAGAACTATACAAATCCCATATTAAGTAAGAGTGACTTTTGTATGTTGATGTTGGTTAGAAACCCACCCTTTCTAATGACTTTCTTGAGGCCATCAGTGATCACCCTGGTTTTTCTTTGTTAAAATGCAGCAAGAACATTGGAGAAGGTGTAGGAAAATATGGCGTTACCCTCAAATTCCAGAGCCCAGAACAGTGTATGCTCAACCAAAAACTATATGTTGAAAGAAGAAAAGGGCCAATTGTTCCATAAATTTAGGCCAATCGTGTTGAATGACTTTTATCCAAGTTCCAAAAATCAGTTGAATCAAAGTATGGGTAGTACCCTGCCCAGCAGAAATTTATATCCTAATCAGCAGGCTGTATGAAACTTACGCGACCACATAAAAGTGAAAAATATAATTGGAACTTAATTTGGGTGTTAGAACCCCTGTATGGTGTTAATCCCGCTGGATTATATTGAAAAATTCTGTGCAATCAAGGGGTGTCAGTTTAGAACACCATTTTTACATGAGGGAGAGAAAGAAGGGGAAAAAAAAAAAGCAAGAACATTGCTTGTTTGCAACAAATATTATATCCCTGTGGGCTGTTATCTACATAAAAATGTATTACATTACAAATTGAACATTCTAGGATTGATAATACATAATAAATTTGATTATATACAGTTCATCTGGAAAGTATTCACAGCGCTTCACTTTTTTCACATTTTGTTATGCTACAGTCTTATTCCAAAATGGATTAAATTCATTGTTTTTCTCAAAATTCTATTAACAATACCCCATAAAAAATCCCACGTACATAAGTATTCACAGCCTGCTCAATACTTTGTTGAAGCACCTTTGGTACTAATTACAGCCTCAAGTATTTTTGAGTATGATGCTACAAGCTTGGCACACATATTTTTGGACAATTTCTCCCATTCTTCTTTGCTGGACCTCTCAAGCTCCATCAGGTTGGATGGGGAGCATTGGTGCACAGCCATTTTCAGATCTCTGCAGAGATGTTCAATCGGATTCAAGTCTGGGCTCTGGCTGGGCCACTCAAGCACATTCAGAGTTATCCCATAGCCACTCCTTTGTTATCTTGGCTGTGTGCTTAAGGTCATTATGTTGGAAGATGAACCTTCACCACCAGTTCCTGCTGCTGAAAAACATCCCCACAGCATGATGCTGCCACCACCATGCTCCACTGTAGGCATGGTATTGGCCAGGTGATGAACACTGCCTGGTTTCCTCCAGACATGACGTTTGCCATTTAGGCAAAAGAGTTCAATCTTTGTTTCATCAGACCAGAGAATTTTGTTTCTCGTGGTCTGAGAGTCCTTCAAGTGCCTTTTGGTAAATTCCAGGCGAGGTGTCATGTGCCTTTTACAGAAGAGTGGCTTCCGTCTGGCCACTCTATCATACAGGCCTGATTGGTGGAGTGCTGCAGAGATGGTTGTTCTTCTGGAAGGTTCTCCTCTCACCACAGAGAAACGCTGGAGGTTCTTGGTCACCTCCCTGCCTAAGGCCCATCTCCCCCCTATTGCTCAGTTTGGCTGGATGGCCTGCTCTAGGAAGAGCTGGTGGTTTCAAACTTCAGTGCTGCAGAAATATTTCTGTATCCTTCCCCAGATCTGTGCCTCAATACAATCCTGTCTCAGAGGTCTACAGACAATTCCTTGGACTTTATGGCATGGTTTGTGCTCTGAAATGAACTGTTAACTGTAGAACCTTATATATACAGGTATGTGCCTTTCCAAATCCTATCTAATTAACTGAATTTACCACAGGTGGACTCCAATCATGTTGTAGAAACATCTCAAGGATGATCAGAGGAAACTGTATGCACCTGAGCTCAATTTTGAGTTTCATGGCAAAGGCTGTGAATACTTATTTACATATGATTTTTTTTCCGTTTTTAAATTTGCAAAGATTTCAAATAAACTTCTTTCACATTGCCATTATAGGGTATGGTTTGTAGAATTTTGAGGAAAATGATGAATTGAATCAATTTTGGAATAAGGCTGTAACATAACAAAATGTGGAAAAAGTGAAGCCCTGTGGATACTTTCCAGATGCACTGTACATTAATTGACCATTGAGGGCTAATTTACATCAATGCTTTGCAAGAATGTATGCCTTGATACACACATAACCGCCACACGCAGCAGTGCACAATACATGCATTGACGCAATGTGCATTCATTTTTACCAGCAGCCCTACACACAAGTCAATGCACATGTGTTGCAATGTGATGCCACGCACCCAATTTTGTGACAGATGGTATTTTTGGGATCTTTTGGTGCATTGGAAGCCCATTGATTTTGATGGACTGCCTTAATGTATTGGACGTTAATGTGTGACATAATGTTCATTAACCTCCCTGGCGGTATGATTATTTCAGATTTTAGGTGCTGAAAGCGGTACCCTTATTTTGCATGGAAATTTGGCGTTTTATATTGTAGGCCTGTAATTCTTAGGAATAACTCACTGAAATCTGTCCAAACCAGAGTCTAGTAGACATCCTGGGTATGATAAAGTTTGAAACACATAATCATAAATTATAATATAATAAATAACTGAAAATAATAACAAATAATAATATAATAATAATAATAATACCTTTTATTTAATACATTTTAGTAACTAATATAATCAAAAACACTGAAATTTTTTTTTTTTTGCCAAACAAGGGTGCAATATTGGTAGTCATATTGCTTCAGTAAACGTCCCAGGTATGGAAAATTTTAAAACATGGTACAGCACAAAGTCCAACATCACAGTCAGGACTAGGGATGAGCTTCGAGTTCGAGTCGAACTCATGTTCTACTCGAACATTGCCTGTTCGCCTGTTCAGCGAACAGTGAACAATTTGGGCTGTTCGCAGCAAATTCGAAAAGCCGGAACACCCTATACAAGTCTATGGGAGAAATCTAAAGTGCTAATTTTAAAGGGTAATATGCAGGTTACTGTCCTAAAAAGTGTTTGGGGACCCGGGTCCTGCCCCAGGGGACATGGATCAATGCAAAAAAAAGTTTTAAAAACGGCAGTTTTTTCAGGAGCAGTGATTTTAATAATAATTAAAGTGAAACAATAAAAGTGTAATATTCCTTTAAATTTCGTAGCTGGGGGGTATCTATAGTATGCCTGTGAAGGGGCGCATGTTTCTGGTGCTTAGAACTGTCCCTGCACAAAGTGTCATTTGTGCAGGAAAAAAAGTCTTTTAAAATCACTTGCGGCTATTGTCGGGTCCCGTAATACAGAGAACACTCAATGAGTGTTCTCTGCATTAGCCAACAATTCATTCATTCATTGATAAAAAAAAAAAGAAAAAAGCGTGGGGGTTCCCCTAAATTCAATTACCAGGCCCTTCAGGTCTGACATGGGTATTAAGGGGAACCCCGTGTCAAATTTTTTAAAAAAATTTACGTGGGGGTCCCCCTAAATATCCATAACCAGACCCTTCAGGTCTGATATGGATATTAAGGGGAACCCCGCATCAAATTTTAAAAAAAATTGACGTGGGGGTCCCCCTAAAAATCCATATCAGACCCTTTATCCGAGCACGCAACCTGGCAGGCCGCAGGAAAAGAGGGGGGGACGAGAGAGCGCCCCCTCCCTCCTGAACCATACCAGGCCACATACCCTCAACATTGGGAGGATGCTTTGGGGGTCTGTGACCCCTCAAAGCACCTTGTCCCCATGTTGATGAGGACAAGGGCCTCATCCTCACAACCCTGGCCGTTGGTTGTGAGGGTCTGCGGGCGGGGGGCTTATCAGAATCTGGAAGCCCCCTTTAACAAGGGGACCCCCAGATCCCGCCCCCCCCCCCTGTTTGAAATGGTAAGGGGGTACAAAAGTACCCCTACCATTTCACAAAGAAAGTGTCAAAATGGTTAAATAAGACAAACACACTTTTGAAAAATTCCTTTTTTTAAAATAAAAAAAATAAAAAAAAGATTCCAGCGGTGATAATCCACTCTTGCTATCCAGCGACGGGTCTCCGGGGTCCAGCGATGGATGATCATATCCAGCGACGGGGGATCTCTCAGTTCAGCGCTGTCCATACATCCTTCTTCTGTCTCCACTCCGGAGACACTGCAGAGATCCCAGCGCTGACGTTTCTTATATTAGGAGGGCGGGGCCACCCGTCACCTGACCCCGCCCCTCTGACGTTGGAGAGAGAAGCCAGGGGTTCCCCAGTGACGTGTGGGTGACCCCGCCCCCTCTGATGTAACGCAGGTTTCCGTTACATCAGAGGGGGCGTGGTCACCCACACGTCACTGGGGAACCCCTGGCTTCCCTCTCCAGCGTCAGAGGGGCGGGGTCAGTTGACGGGTGGCCCCGCCCTCCTAATATAAGAAACGTCAGCGCTGGGATCTCTGCAGTGTCTCCGGAGTGGAGACAGAAGAAGGATGTATGGAAAGCGCTGGACTGAGAGATCCCCCGTCGCTGGATATGATCATCCATCGCTGGACCCTGGAGACCCGTCGCTGGATAGCAAGAGTGGATTAGCACCGCTGGAATCTTTTTTTTATTTTTAATAAAGGAATTTTTCAAAAGTGTGTTTGTCTTATTTAACCATTTTGACACTTTCTTTGTGAAATGGTAGGGGTACTTTTGTACCCCCTTACCATTTCAAACAGGGGGGGCGGGATCTGGGGGTCCCCTTGTTAAAGGGGGCTTTCAGATTCTGATAAGCCCCCCGCCCGCAGACCCTCACAACCAACGGCCAGGGTTGTGAGGATGAGGCCCTTGTCCTCATCAACATGGGGACAAGGTGCTTTGAGGGGTCACAGACCCCCAAAGCATCCTCCCAATGTTGAGGGTATGTGGCCTGGTAGGGTTCAGGAGGGAGGGGGGGCCGCTCTCTCGTCCCCCCTCTTTTCCTGTGGCCTGCCAGGTTGCGTGCTCGGATAAAGGGTCTGATATGGATTTTTAGGGGGACCCCCACGTCAATTTTTTTTTTTAATTTGATGCGGGGTTCCCCTTAATATCCATATCAGACCTGAAGGGTCTGGTTATGGATATTTAGGGGGACCCCCACATCAATTTTTTTTTTAATTTGACACGGGGTTCCCCTTAATATCCATGTCAGACCTGAAGGGCCTGGTAATTGAATTTAGGGGAACCCCCACACTTTTTTTTTTTTTTTTTATCAATGAATGAATGAATTGTCGGCTAATGCAGAGAACACTCATTGAGTGTATTACAGGACCCGACAATAGCCGCAAGTGATTTTAAAAGACTTTTTTTCCTGCACAAATGACACTTTGTGCAGGGACAGTTCTAAGCCCCAGAAACATGCGCCCCTTCACAGGCATACTATAGATACCCCCCAGCTACGAAATTTAAAGGAATATTACACTTTTATTGTTTCACTTTAATCATTATTAAAATCACTGCTCCTGAAAAAACTGCAGTTTTTAAAACTTTTTTTTGCATTGATCCATGTCCCCTGGGGCAGGACCCGGGTCCCCAAACACTTTTTAGGACAGTAACCTGCATATTACCCTTTAAAATGAGCACTTTAGATTGTGAACGTTCGAGTCCCATAGACTTTAATAGGGTTCTAAAGTTCACACGAAGTTTAGGTCTGTTCGCAGGTTCTGGTGCGAACCGAACAGGGGGGTGTTCGGCTCATCCCTAGTCAGGACAGTAGAACCTGGTTTCTTTTCTAATTCTCCTTCCAGTGTCGTCACACTTAGAGCAGCAAACGACACACATCCTTGTGGGTGCTGCCTTCTTTTTCGTTGGTGGAATGTGGTCCATAAAGTGCAGACCAGTCAGGCGTTCTAGGTTCACAACGCCAGCAGCACGACGGCCAGATCTGTTTACAGTCGTTGGTGTTTGGTGCTTGAGGAATATAAGTTCTGCAACTTTCCAAACAAAGTCCGCATGAACAACAGGCTTGTCACTCCTTTTTTTTTTTTTTTTTTTTTTTTTTTTTAGAAGAATGAAAGCATTCCGCAGGCACTGTTCAAGAAGAAGCATGAAGATTTTTTTGTAATAATATTTTTTTTGTTGCTTTGGCTGGATTAAAAGTCATGGCCTGGTCAGCTCTGTCAACACCTCCCATGGTGTTGTTGTAGTCCATCATGACTTGTGGTTTCATTATGTCTTTTCCACCTTTTGTTTGTACCATGACAGTAGAGGTGTTGTGAATAGTACTCAATAGGCACACAGTTTTTTTTGTTGCGCCATCTCAGTGCCATAATTTTGCCTTTCTGCTAGGCAACTATTGCTCCTGCCTTGAGCTTTTTATTGCCAAAGGTCATGTCACGCCAGTTATCTAACGGTCCCATATGCATCCGTCTTGTGCTGTAGAAGGAACTCATAGAGTTCTAGAGAAGTGTAAAAATTATCTGTGGTTACACAGTAGCCCTTATTCAGCAATGGCTCAATCAAAGTAAGAACTGAAGCGGTTGCCATTTCAAAATTACTGAATCTTTCTTTGAATTTGGTTCCTTTCCCAGTGTAAAGGACCGAATTCCATATGTAACCTAGATTCACAGAGCATGAACGACTTTACGCCAAATCGTGCTCTTTTAGACACGATATACTATATCCAGCTGAGTCTTCCTTTGTAGGCCATTAGACTTTCATCGATACTGATGTCTCTATCTGGTACATAGGTCTGCTAGAAATTTTTCTGAATAATTTGATATGCCTCCCATATCTTTTTCAGTTTGGGTGCTGGATGGGAAGTCTCATCAAATTCTTCATTATTTTGAAAAAGCATATATTTCATTATCAGAGAAGATTTGTACTCCGACATGACGGTGCCAAAAAAAGGAGTGGCTAATAATTTGTTGGTTGTCCAATACCACTTCTGCAGGGGTTTCCCCACCACTCCCTGAAGAATTATGAGGCCCAGAAACTTCCAGATGACCTCTTTGGTCACTGGTTCCCACTTTCTGCTCCTTGCAAACCTCTGATGCATAGCAGCTTGTTGCTCCTGGTACCGATTTAACGTAACAATTTCTTCTATAACCTCATCGGTCAAAAATAGTTGGAGGTATGTTAATGGGTTGTCATCTTCCACATTCACTTTGATACCAGGTGCTCCAGTAAATGGGAATTTTGGGGGTGCTGCGTACAGCAGTCAATCGAGCACCAAGTCCGCACATCACTGGGCACAGTTGCAGGATCATCGATGAAATCGCTTTCTGTGCCTGATGATGAACATTCCCTGCCAATTGCTATCACTCAATTCTGCAAGCAATTCTGTTTCGCTGTAGCTGTTTTCTAGCAGGTCATATTCCGATTTTGAGGTAGAGGCGCTTTTTTGATGGCATGGTCGCTCTGAAGTTTACAGATAGAAAGTACAGTAAAACTGCAGGCACTGGATAAAGCACTGGGGGCAAACGAAAGTAAATTTTATTTTATTTAGTAATGTAATCCAATAGGATTCAAATTTATCAGTGTGTTTGTGTTTTATACAGTTTGAATTTGCTGCCGGTTCCACCCGCGGCATCATGACTCTCGCAGGGAACGGAAGCAAGGGCACACAGTGCATCAGGCAGAAGATCCGGATTCCGTACAAAGTGGGAGTACATCGCAGGATCCCAGGGACAAGGTAAATAACCTCTTCCAGGATCCAGCGATGCAATCCAAGTGTGGCTTGGGGTTACCGCTAATGGTACTGAAATCTTACCCCGAGCCATACTCAGGAATACCACCAGGGGGTTAAGATGGGCCGCAGGAACCTTATACCCCACCTATCTGGTCTCTACTCATGCAAGTTTATATTTTGCAAACAAAGGTCTTGTTATTATTGTAAATGTTGTACTTGTATCAGGCCTATATACATTCTATTGTTATCTGTATATTTAGGCGAGTTCCACTAGACATCCCCTGAAGAGGACAGTTCACAATTGAAATGCGGTGGCACTTAATTCGTTTTCCATGGTGTATCCATGGTGGGGCAAGTCAGTAGCAAATTATTTCTTTACTGATGTATGCTGTATACTATCCTTACTTCTGATGGGAGAATAGTAAACTATAATGTTAAACCAATAGACCAGATTATTTTATGTGAATATGGAATATTAATCTTTTTGTACAAATAAACTTTTTGCTCTTAAATATAGCTTGTTATAGCTTTTTGGCTACCATAAAGACCCATGGGATATGCATTATTTTGTATAGAATTGAGGGATGGAGCAGCCTCCAACCCATGCCATACTCACCTAAACTCATTGTATAAAGGTTTGGTTAATATTCTTGACCTTATAGGTGTTTAGGTGATACAGCCAACAAAACTGATTTTAAAGTAGAGTGAGGAATAGTTACTTTAGAACTTACATAGGGATTATGCATGGCTCCGGCAGGCAAACAAGGCAGTAGGAGACAGTGGGTAAGGTTATGGTAGGATTTTCAGGGGATTGGCATATGAAGAAAGCCTGTCATTTTGGCCTGAATGGGCAAAGCGACAGGTGTTTTAAAGCTTGAAAAATATTTCTAGGACTTACCTTAACCCTAATGCCATGTACACACGATCGGAATTCTCGTCGGAAAAAGCTCTGATGGTTTTCCCGATGGAATTCCAACAGAATTTGGCTCAAGCTGTCTTGCCTACAGATGGTCACATCAAATTCCGATCATTTATAACGCAGTGACGTACAACACGTACGACGTGACTAGAAAAGGGAAGTTCAATAGCCAGTAGCCAATAGCTTCTGTCTCGTAGTTGAATCTGAGCATGCGTGATTTTTGGCGTGTCGGAATTGCATACACAGGATCGGAATTACCGATAGAAAGTTTTTCCGTCTGGAAAATTGAGAACATGCTATCAATTTTTGGCTGGTGGAAATTCAGACAGCTAAATTCCGATGGAGCATACACACGGTCGCATTTTCCGATGAAAGGCTCTCATCTGTCTTTTTCTGTCCGGAATTCCGATCATGTGTACGTGGCATAACACTGTAAGAACAGAATTATGGGCCTTTTCATCGCAACTTATAGAGCTTGTAGAGATTTGTATATGCAATAGAGATATCAATATGTCAGTTACATTCAGATAAATGTTTCAAGGATAACTTCAAGTACTCACCCACTAAAAATACATTAGTATTTATTATTCTTGCTTACAAACCTTCCTCCTCCACCCTTGCATCCTCCATCTTTTAATTTGCCATGCTTCCTACTCTGTTTTCCATACTCTTTGCCCCCTACCTCTTATCATCTAATACAATAAAATGCTAAGGCAATATACAGTATACTGAGTCATTGTGATATATGCAATTAGCCATTAAGTAGAGATTTCCTGTAAATAGTTTTATGAGTAATACACTGTAAGAAAACAATTTATACACACATTTTCCCTGTACCATTCCTCTATATCAGACAAGGGCAAAGGAAAAATATGTAGAAGAGTGGTGCTGAGGAAAGATATGCATGAAGGGCTGTTGCAGAAGAGTGGTGCAGAAAAAGTATGTATAAAAGACTGCTGTAGAAGAGTAGTGCAGAGTCAATGTATGTATGAAGGGCTGTTGTAGATGAGAGGTCCATTGAAAAGGTATGATTTTATAGAAGTGGTGCGCATGAATGGCTGTTGTAGAAAAGTGGTACAGAGAAAAAGTATGTATGAAGGGGTGTTGTGAAGGAGTGGTGCAGAGAAAAGGTATGTATGATGGGGCTGTTGTAGAGGAGTGGTGGAGAGAAAAGATTTCTGTGTAGCCCTCCTTTGGAGTGGTTATGAGAAATGGCCCTTCCCAAACAGGATAGTGTGCTAAACCTTTAACTAGATAAGAGAACGTGAGTCTTCACTAAGTGGTAGAGTAAACAAAGTAATTATGAAAAGAGGAACTACTACAGCCAGCATGTAACATTAACCATAAGTGTATACTATAGATACACACAGTTTATAATTATAATAAAAGACTAATGGTACATACATTTAACATAAAAACAGATGATATCAACAAAGGGCCCCACAGGAGTACTGGAAGAATTGTTCACAAATACCTGGAGTATATATAGTTATTAATAAAGATAACTCCAGATGAATGATGCACCAAAGTCTGGTTGCAGGGGCCCCTGAAGATGATCATGATAAGACATATGCCTTGGTGTTGAAGACCTGAAGAATAAATCGGGCCCGCAGCCCCCGACAACCAACGGCCAGGGTTGTCGGGAAGAGGCCCTTGTCCTTATCAACATGGGAACAAGGTGCTTTGGGGTGGGGGGCCCGCAGGGCGCCCCCCTTCCCCAAAGCACCCACCCCCCATGTTGAGGGCACGTGGCCTGGTATGGCTCAGAAGTGGGGGGGCTGCTCGCTCGCCCCCCCTTTCCTGACCGGCCAGGCTGTGTGCTTGGATAAGGGTCTGGTATGGACTTTGGGGGGACCCCCAAGACGTTTTTTGGCATAGGGGTTCTCCTTTAAATCCATACCAGCTGACGGGGCTAGCAAGGTGTCAATCTCGCCGATGGAGGTGGCGACATTGACTTCCTTCACTAGTCTCGTCATACCTGAAGTCATGTTCAAAATGAACAGACTTTGGTCCGTGTGTGGGCAAGTCCGTTCATTTGGAAAGTCCGGCGGCCTCCGCTAGAAAGTCCAGCGGATTGTCCGCCGGACTAAGTCCACCGGATAGTGTGATCGTGTGTACGCGGCATTGTAGTAACATACCTCCCAACTTTTTGAGATGAGAATGAGGGACTACTACCAAAAGAATGTAGGCATAGGACACACCCGTGCCACGCTCCTTAAATGAGAAATGAACAAAAAAATTGTTAAACCCACAAATGCTTTTTTTTTTACCACTACTATTCTTTTATACTTGCTTTTAAAATTTACAAATACAGCAATTTAGAATTTGAATGAAAGATTTAACACAGGGAAATACTTTTTGAAAGATAAATAGTGCATTTTATATACAACTATATAGATCAAATCAAAATTGGGGACAACTGAGGAGGAAAGAGGGACCGAGGGACTTTGTTCCAAATCAGGGACAGTATCTCAACATCAGGGACAGTTGAAAGCTATGAGGAAGAAACATGTCCCTAAAACGTCTATTATTTGGTCACCTGTCGCTATGTTGACTATTCATTGGAGATTATTGTCATGCTTTACACTTCTGTTCACTTGTGAGTATTTTTTTGTCATTTGGTTTCTTCAATAAATCTTGGGTAATACACTAGGTGTTTGCGCCCCCTGTGTGTTCTTTGGAAGCTATGGTTATAGTGCTTTTGTAACAACCAGGAAACAGATATACTCCTGTTACCAGTCTATACCTAGAAGTTACGGACAACAATAGTAAACTGTTAACACTGGAACAGTTAATAGTTCCCAGACCCTCCCCTCTCTCTACTTTCTCCTTCTGGGGTATCCAACCCAGTGACCCAGAGATAGGAAATGCTACACACAATCAACTCTGTGATACCAAGCAGCACAACCATTTACATATATGTCTGTAGAGGGCAACCGATCTCTATGCACCACTCCTCTACACCAGTAAAGGACTGTTGTAGAGGAGTAGTGCAGACAAAAGGTATATGTGAAGGGGATTGGTGCAGAAAAAAAAAAACGTAAGCATTTATGTTGTTTTAGAAGAGTGGGGCAGAGAAAAGGTGCATATGAATGGTTAAGTTAGAGGAGTGGTGGTTGTAAAAGATATACATGAATGGCTGTTGTAAAGGAGTGGTGCAGATAAAAGGTATTTAATAATAATGATTGAAGCAGAAAGGAAATTTTTAGCAGTTAGGCTGAGCATTTATAATTGCCCATTTAGCTCCACCCCAAAAAATATCCAGTATGTTCTGTTTGAGGTGTTTCAAGATTGCTGTTGTATATAGACCATTGCTCTGTGAACTCAATTTATACAAATGTATAATGCTAGCCACACATACTGCAATAACCAAAATAGTTCTTCTCCCATGGCCTGATATTTCTTCATATACAGACTTACAAGATAGTATTGGGACTATGTTACTGGTAAATATAAATACAGGATTGAAGAATAACTAAATGCAAAACTTTTTTTTTTTTGTTTTGGGTAGAGGAGAGAGGGATTAGAACACCTGTCAGGTTGTACTGCTGTCTATGCCCTTGTTGGAGAGATTCATCCTCTCTAGTTGTCTACTTTACAATTATCATTGATAGTGAAAGTAAAAGAAAATCCCAAATTTTGGGTTCTCCCCAAAACAGGAATCTTCAAATGGAGACCCTGGCAACAACCAGGGATTTGTTCACTTTAGAGGGATTTCCTCCCACTTCTTGTTTCGTCTAGGGGACAGCAAATGAAAGAAAATCTCCCCAATGGGGCACAGGGAGCAAAACAATTAACCTTACAGGGGTTATAATCCGCTTGTACTCAATCCAAAATGAAAATAAAGCGTTTTGCCTTTAGTTCTACTTTAAGTTCAGATGAGTAGCTGACTAAAACTTTTACTAGTTTGCAAACATAGTTGGTTACACCAATCCTTTTAGAAAATGTCAGAACTGCCAGATTTCCAGTCCAGGCCCAGGAACTCAACCTACTGCTATGTGAGTGTACAGGTGATATCATTCCTGACTAAAGTTATACTTTATACATGTACCTGACATATGAAACAAGCTTTTCACTTCATCTCCATTACGTTGGGCCTTTACATAAAGGAAGTGATTGTAAGATGCTTTATAGTATTGGATTCCTTCCTCTGCCTTTAATTGAAACATCTTACCCTCTCTTTTGTACCATTGCTAGCGAACAGTAGCTAAAGGCAGGTTGTAATTACAAGAAACAGTAGATTAAGCAGCTGATTGTGTGGCTCTTGAACAAACTATTTCCTGTACTGGCCATTAAAATCTCAGGATGAACAAAAGCATGATTCATTCCCCATGAATACAAGTCTTGTCTTCTGCATTTCCATAACTTTGTTGTGGCAGAGTCAGGACTCTCTGGGAGTGTGGGGGGCAGACTGTGGAACAGTGGGCACACACATATCTGTTACCTGCGCAACTTCTCCTCTAGTGTTTTAGGAAAAATATTAACTTGCAACTTTCAGATGAAAGGAGGAAATGAAATACTATTTTTGCATAACAAGTTACTTGATTACAAATTGTATTAAGAAGAAACCTAATGACAGTGGTTGAAAATGTTAGACAAACCACATTGCTATGTTTTAATAATACACTTGGCAGAAGACAAGACTCTATTATTGAACTTGGGGCTCCAAACTAAAAATGTAATATATTGCAGTTTACCAATCATTAGATGTGGTGGCTGCATTAGTTTTCTTTTTTAGGCTTTTTCCCTACTGTTTTCTTCACAGTGTTTTTAGTGAAAAAAAATTGAAGAAATGTAGACCAGTGTTTCTCACTGATATGTGACACTGATAGGCTGCATTGATGAATACTGATGAGCACTGATGAAGTTATTGTTAATATTTATTTTTGTAACTTAATTCTGCATAAATAATTGAACAGCGTAATTTCATTAGATAATTGTATGAGGGTGTGCTTAGGGGTGGAATTAGGGGCAGGGCAGGGTAGGGGTTGGGTGGGGCAACTGGTGGCGAGTAACTCTTAATGCCTGGCAAGTAGCTCAGGACTTGAAATTTTGAGCTCTGCATTAAGTTGTGCATTTTTTTATACTATTGTGTGATTGGATTTTAAAACATGACTTGATTTTAATCTAAGGTGTGTCCGGATTATAAGTGACAGATTCCTAGTCTTCATCTTCACCATTAGATGCAACCTGTCAGGAAAGAAATATGGCAACTGCCATTGCTGAGTTACTTTTGAAGATACTGCCTCAAGATTTGTCATCATAATTCCTATGTCTTTACTTGGTAAGTCACTGACCTAGAACAAGAATGCACAGATCGGGTGTTAGGGCACCCAGTACACTAGCCTATTAAACTCCAGAGATAATCATTTTGCCACAAGAGAAGAGAATAGGGGAGAGTGGTGATCAGTCAAAAAGAGCACTATCCTTAACAATGAAGGTCATTATGGTCTGTCTGCACAGAGCACAGAGCCTGAACTAGCAATAAAGCATAAAACATATTTAGAAGCAGAACTAAGAACATTGGTTTCAAACTGAATAGTAGACCCAAACACCATATCATTCTTGTAATGGCCGATGAATGTGCTGATCAAATGGTAGCTTGGCTTCAACTTTGGAGAAAGAAGATTAGAATGTAGCCATGCCATGTGTATGCTCAAAAGGGGACAGAGCCTTTGTTTTTTGGGATATTTGGATCTGTTTAATAGTCCTTGGGGAAACAGCCTTCCTCTTCTTCAAAGCTGTGGGTTGAGCTGAAGTGATGGTAAAGAAATAGGTAACTTTTTATGTGAGTGACGACAGGGAAATTTAATCTACACATCCAAAAGGTGACAACATTAGGACCTCCATCAAAAGAAGCAAGTGCTGATTTAGGAAGATCTTCTTCCAGGACAAAGTCTCAGAAAGGCTGTGAAGAATGGCACTAGAATGTAAACTGCTACCTATGTCCCAATAAAGCTTACAGTACCAATGTAAACACCTTAACTGAACTGCCACTCCTTTGGTAAGGGGTAAAGTACAAGTCAAATCATTTTGTTTGCCAGAAGAAATTATTCAATATTTTAAAGGAGGCAGCCTTGGTTGAGCTTTTCTTTGCATTAAGACATGTCCTGTATTTGTCATCTGTTCAGAAACCAGCTTTTATAGTTCAGAAATTGGTAACCTATTCTTTCAGCAAAAATGATTCTAAAAGCATAGACTGTGAGAAGTACCACGGACATCCTGTCCATTAAAGGGTAAGTTCACCTTTCTACACTTTTCTTCTAAATTCCAGTTCACCTATGCACTAATATAGTATCTTTTTTTGCAAAAATATCAAATATTTCCATTATATCTACAATCACTTACTTTTCTTGTCCTAAACCATGTTTCCAGACATTTCCATTAGTGATGTCTTCTTCCAGATCAGGCTTTAGGTCATGACACAGGAAGGAGTTGACCAGCTGATCTCATTAGCACACACCCTACACCATCCACCCACCCAGTACCAGGTGCACATTTTTTAAATGAAATGCAATCAATCAATGATCACCCTTCTCACTAAATACACAATATACAATCAAATTGCATAGTGTATGGCCATCTTTTTTTTTAATTGTTAATTGTTAATGGCACACCAAACACAGAAGCAAACACACATTTTGCCATGTGAAAAAACGAGGGGCAAATGCTGCAAAACACACAGTAAAAAACACACAACCCAAAAAAAATGCAAAATGTCTCATTAACCACATGTAATGCAGCCAACTGAAATCAACAGGCTGCCCTATGCATGTCACCGGAAAAACGAGACACAAAATGTGCGCTCCCACTATGCTAGATGTGAATGGGGCCTGAAAGTGAAATTGATGCGATAACACAAGAACACTGAGGCTCCATTCACACCTGTGCTTTTCCTTGCATTTCAGTAATGCGCTGCACCAAAAATAGCAGTAAAAAAATGCACCAAGCTCCACTCTAAAAAATAGTTCTGAAGCTTCTTTGTGGCAATTGCTGTGTGTAGGGTAGAGCCAAATAGAAAAGAGAAGGATGCCCCAAGGGACTTTTATAGGTGTGGTTAATAATGTAGTCAGTACAAAAAATATAAAAATATGTAAAAAATAAATTTTTTATTTATACATCATAATAATAAAGACAAAAACATGAAAAAAAAACAGAAAAAAAGGGTAAAAATGCAGAAACTCTTGCAGAATGTACATGGAAAAACCAAAACTCTAAATAATCAGAGCATTATCCAGTATCCAGTTGGTCTTACTAAATGGTTGCAGAAAAAATCTTCCATTTATTGGCATATTAATACTTTTGAGGATTATCGAAAGGAGAATTTAAATCCTCTGGGTCTTCGCGTGCAGATTTTTCCATCTTTTGACAACATAGATTCCACTTTTAAAAGCGCTTTGGGAGGATGACTTGAAATTATGTTCTAACAATATGATGAACCTTCTTATTCTTGAATACAAAAAACGTTTGGTTGATATAGACAAGAATATAGATAGATTATACTCCCAGATACTCCCAGATTAACCCATTCAATAACCATCCCTCTTTTTCAGAATTAAATGAGAAGTTGAAAACGCATATGGAGGTTTATAATAAAACAATCCTAGCTAAGAAAGAGAATAAATTGTTACGGGATAGACAAGCTTTCCATGAAGGTCGAGCATATAATGGCAACAACACCCTAGCAGCAGATGTATTCACTATAATACTAATTATAATGGTCATCAATCAGTTACCTCTGATGCCTCCTCGATCTCATCTATCAGGTCACATCTTTCTACTAAACAATTTAAACATAACAGACAACCTAAAAGAAATAGGGAAGGGGATTTTCCTGACAGTAAATCTAAGCGGAATCAGGGTAATCGCACAAGAAAAACACCTATTAAAAACATTTCATCAAATCCACAACCCCAGAATGAGAGAACGTTTCAGGGCACCACGGTGACTAATGGCAATGAGGGCCCTAGCACCAGTGGGGTAAAAACCCCAAGCATATTCTTTCCAAAAAAATTAGGTACTCAACCCCTGCCTCCTCCTATGATGTAGGGGGTTTGAACTCAACTAGTTCAGTTTCAAATAAATCTCTAATGAATGTGATCAATTTGTCTTCACATCCGCTCCAAGCAGATGAAATCTCTGTGTTGTCAAAGGGTCTTACCTTTTGTCCCAATCAAAAAACAGATGGTTTTGAGGTCATAAAAGACCTCCATCTGTTTACACGGAAGTTGCACCTGCAGAGTATGTATGACAAAAAAGACCCTGATGAGGCCTGCTGCCAATGCTTAAATGAACGACAAGCATTGGAAAATCTAAATTCCCTATTAGAAGAAAGTGACACTAGGGACCTCATAGATATTTTTGATCTAGAATGACTTCTAGATCAATCCACTCAACCAAGCGATTACAAAAAAAAATTTCTCTCTTTAAAGAAAAAATTTGGATCTTTATCCACCTGTGAATTCTAATCATGGCATAGCAACATTTTTTAAGCTGGCCACGCAAGATATTAAAAAACTGAATACTACAAAATCTGTAGCAGACAATCTCTCACATAATGAAAAATTAGCATAGAACGAGCTTTCAAGGAATCCAAACCTTTTTGTGAAACCTTCAGACAAGGGGGGGAACATAGTATTGATGGACAATGATCAGTATATAATAATGTGTATGCGAATATTGAACAATACTGATTGGTATAGACCCATCAAATACAAATTAATTAACAAATTCAATGAGGAATTCTATATACTCATTGACAAAGCGCTAAATTGTAATGTCATCTCGAACTAATTATGGAAGTTTATTCAAACTTCTTTTCCAATTATACAAACCTTTTACGCTTTACCAAAGATTCACAAGAACAAACTAGACCCCACAGGCTGTCCAATCATATCAGGAAGGGGGCTCTCCGATAGAAAATGTATCTAAATTGATTGATGAATATTTTAGACCTTTGGTATTTGACTTACCATCTTTTGTGAAAGATACAATCCATCTGCTACAGATTATTGAAGGTTTTCAAGTTTCAACCCAGACAATACTTGTGTCTATTGATGTTGAAACTTTATATAGTTCCATACCACACAACAAAGGAATAGAATGTATTGAAAATTTTTTGTCACTAAATACACAATTTGATCCTGCATTCAATGAGTTTGTTGTATTGGCATTAGTCTTCATTTTGGAGCATAATGTGTTTAATTTCAATGGTCAACACTTTCTCCAGGTGCAGGGCATAGCCATGGGCACTTGTTGTGCCCCTGGCTACGCCAATCTGTACCTGGGGGAGTGGGAATCCTCATTGTAAGAGAACAATGGTCTCTCTGTGTACCTGCGCCACATCACTTTGTGGCGCAGGTACATAGATGATATCTTTGTCCTTTGGAACGGCCCTATCGATCTTCTTCCCAAATTCTTGGATGCATTAAATAGTAATGATTTCAACCTAAAATTTACCATGAGCTATCCCAATACATCCATAACCTTTTTGGATGTTGAAATCTTTAAAAATTCAACTAATAGACTGTCTTGTAAGTTATACAGAAAACCCACTGCAGGTAACGCCATACTTCACTCAGACAGTTTTTGCCCAAGACCTTTAGTAGATTCAATTCCATATAGCCAATTTTTGTAGATCAAACGTAACTGTTCCAACAAGGAGAATTTTCTCCTGGAAGCAAGACTCCTAAAAAATAATTTATTTGATAGAGGCTATAGCCATAGATGCCTCAAGAGGTCATTTAACAAAGTGAATAATAGAGACAGACAGGAACTCCTATATACACAGAAAAAATCCTTACCCAATAAACATGTATATACTAGGATCACAACCATGTTTTCTAATGAACATATACAAATTAAACAAATCCTGGACAAATACTGCGTTGACAAGTGACCCAGTGATAGGTCCGTTTGTCCCCCTGACCCCTTTGGTAACGTTCAAATGGAATACATCAGTAGGCAACCGCTTATTAAAAAGTGAGTTCAAAGTTCTGACTCGGGGTGATCCTTGTAACACCCTAGGTACCTTTCCTTGCGGAGCTTGCGGCTATTGCCGCTACATTGACACTGACAGAAACCACACCTTCCTAATGGCAATATGCTAATATACAAACATTATGCTAATTGCCAAACAACTTTTGTAGTCTACTACAGTGTGAATGTGGATGTTATTACATTGTGAAAACTATCCAAAAACAATGGAAACACTTATATCGCCATATAACCAATATGCAAGGTGCAGATCCTGTTTTTCCTCTAGGTCGTCATGTGGCAAAAGCTCACAATAGCCGTGTGCCCAAAATTAAAATTTTAGTGCTCGATAAATTGCATCAAACCTCCAGAGGTGGAGACCTTAATAAGTTCCTTTTACAACCCGAAATGAAATGGATTTCAAATTTAAATGCGACTTCACATCCTGGCCTAAATAAAGTCTCTAGCTTCAAACCCTTTCTGCAGGGCTTTTAATCAGGGGGCTATGAAGGTGACCTTTGAGAACAATATATATATGCTTAATTTTTTTCTTATGTTCCCAAATTGTATTTAATTGTGTTGTGAGTTTTTTCCTTTTTTTTGGTGAATTTATGAATAGTTGTCCATTGCTTTACGATTTATATTTAATATGCATTTTTTTCTTTGTTTTGTTTTGCTACAGGCGATCTCTACGGTCTAGTGCTAAACATACATTTATATTGCTCCATCATTTATAAAAAAATCTCATGCCTTGGCCCTGGTTCCCGGGGAGGGGGGATTTCTTTTGGGGCAGGTCTATAATGCATACTTTGTATTTCTTGCCATGTCCCCTGGCACAGGGGGGCCGCGGGATTACATGTTTGTGTCCCGGGGCAACTTCCGGCCGCTGTCTCCGGTCTATGGGGCCACTACACACATTTGTTTGTGTGTGTTCCCTGGATGGGAGTGATCTTTCGGCCGGCACTCCCCACGTGTTGGCGGCGCTCCGACGTCTGACGCCATTGCGTCCATTCAACGCGGTGACGCCGGTCCACCGGGGTCTTCCTTGAGTCTACGCCACAGCTTTTGCTGATACTGCATCACAGCGATGGGCGGTGCCGACATAACCTATGGGCAGGTCCCTGTTTATTTTATTCTGTTGCTGATTCATTGATGCTCTCCAGCCCCTGCTTGACCTACTACTCATTTGAGGGCGTTGCCCTAAATTCCCTCAGGGAGTATTTAAATAGCTAATTGACATGTTTTGTTTGTGGCTCACTTCAAACGATCTGTGTAACAGACTGTTTGTTACTTTGCATCAGACTATTGGTAAGCCTCTTTGTTTTGATACTACACTGATAGCTAAACGGGATTGCCAACTTAGTATTGTAAGGCTATACATATTCTTACTATGGATGGCTCTGGTATTGTTGATCAGTAAGGAATCCTTTTCTCTATGAATGTCCCTTTCCTCTCTTTATTTAGACCACTTGCATATGACTTTTTCAACCTTATGGCCCGTACACACGATCTGAATATCCTACGAAAACGGTCGTCCGAGGAAGGATCGTATGATTTTCGGATCATGTGTACACTACTTTCGACAGCTGATCACGACCGTTCATTCGATATTATTCGATCGGACATGCACGGAAAATTTTCCTCGTACGATTCCAGATCGTACGATTTTCGTTTAGTCAGTATAGTTGTTGTCCAAAAATACAATACAAATACATTACAACTCATGACATCACTAACGATTTTTTTTTTCTATCGTGCTAGAATTTTCATGACTTTATTTAGCTATTCAATTTCTACTTGCGATTATTAACCGAAAAAAGGTCGTGAGATCGGTCGTACGATATTCGGATCGTGTGTACGGGGCATAAGTCTCTACTACTTTAATGCAGACAGCCTTCCCTGCCACTGCAACTATTTCTGTCAGTTTTTGAGAGGGGTTTTCTAGTGACACATACTCTTTATTATTTATTCAGGGATTCTAAGCCCTTCTAAGATCTCCTCCTCGTCGTGGACACGGCAGCCTCATTGTCTCCATCCTGGGCCATAAAATCCTAGTAGAACAGTGTCTACTTTCTAGTCCATAATTGGTACTAGGATTTTCCGCTCAACTAGACTACCTACTGAGTTTTTTGATTTTAGCTGAAATAGTGTGAAGTCAGTGACCAATTCACTCCTGCTTTCTGGAAAATAATATCCTTAGCACTATCTGGATGCTGGGATCCTGGAGGTTCGTCTGTTTTTAATCAACACATGGTCTGCTTTCTGAAATGCCTAAAGTTTTCCCTGCATCCTCTGCTTGAGCTGTTTATTTAAATGCTCTACGCTGCATGTTATCTTTTTCTTCATGTAATTAATATCATTTTCATGTACTTGCTAGATATTGCAGTCTTCTCTTGAGATCCCTGAAGAAGGAATTTCACATAGAAATATTAATCCGAAACATGTTGGATATCAGGAGTATAGTGGATAATGCTCTGATTATTTCAAGTTTTGGATTTTCTATGTACATCCTGCAAGAGTTTCTACATATATACTGCGGTATTTCTTTGTGTGTTTTTTTTCATGTTTTTGCCTCCCCCCTCGATGAAAAAAACACAAAAAAAAAGCATGTTGGAATGCGAGTTCCCGCTATACAGAGTTGTGAACGGGACTTGACAGCTGAGTGTTTCTGTCCACTCCCTCCTATGCACTTGTATAAAGATGGCCATACACTATGCAATCTGTGTATTTTAATGAGAAGGGTGATCACTGATTGATTGCATTTCATTTAAAAAACATGCACCTGGGAATGGGAGGGTGGATGATGCCAGGTGTGTGCTAATGAGGTCAGCTTGTCAACTCCTTTCTGTGTCATGGCCTAAAGTCTAATCGGGAAGAAGACATTACTAATGGAAAGGTCTGGAAATGTGTATTAGGACAAGAAAAGTAAGTGACTTTAGATCTAATGGAAAGCTTTGATATTTTTGCAAAAAACACATGAATGCTATTTTGGTGCATAGGGGAGATGGAATTTAGAACAAAAAAAGTGTACAAAGGTGAATTTACCCTTTAAGGGTGCATGGGCGCTGCCCCCCCCATTCATTGCTGCCTCCCCCTATTAATGTGTCCGGCACCTTGCAGGGTGCTGGATGCCTGAATTACAATGGCATGGGTGTTTTTTTGAAGCAGCTGATTAGAGGCAGAAATAGGCTTCAAAATAGGGTGGGTTCAGGTCACAGAGAATATGAATGGAGCCCACCCAGGTGTGTTACAACAGTGAATGGATATTTGCTATTGTAACACTGATATTCCACCTGGCTGATAAGGAAGCGGGTTTTGAGGCCTGTCATCTGACTGGCTGAAAGGACAAGCGAACCTATTGGACAAGGAGGAGCCGCACACTGGGAGCCGCCGATGGAGGAAAGAACACGTAGCTGCTGCCACCAGCCGCTAAATGCCTAGATGGGGTAAGTTTCGGCCTGACCAGGGGTGAGGAGGGGGAAGGTGCCACTAGTCGCTCTTCGGGGGGGGGGGTTATTTGCCACCTCCCTAAACAAAACATCAGTCACCACTGAGAAGTACTGTTCTAGTTATCTGGTAATGACTAAAAATTCCTGAATAAATATTGAGTTATGAATTTTTCCTTTAATATGTTGGAAGATCAAGCTGAATTTTGGAGCTAGATACTGTTAAAGTAAGGGTCTGTTTTTGAGTCTGTAGCACCTGCATGAGTTGGAGATATTGATAGAATTGATTAGGGCAGTGGTTCTCAACTTCAGTCCTCAAGTACCCCAAACAGGCCATGTTTTGGGAATTCCTCTTAGATAAAATAGCTGTCCAAAATACTGAGCTATTTACTCTGATTTAAAGCACCTGTGCAAGATAAAGGAAAACCTGCAAACAAGGCCTGCTAGGAGTACTTGAGGACTGAGGTTGAGAACCACTGGTTTAGGGGATAATGAAAACTATGCACACAGGTGAGCATATGTCTTTAGAGTATCACCAGTATATAATTGATGAAAGAACCGAATACCTTTTGGCCTCCATGAGGAAAATCTTTGTAATTTACATAGCTCGGCATAATTAGGATTGTTCCACGAGGGAGTAAACTCCAGACGGCCAGTGATGGATAAGGCTACCTTAGATGCTTGTCATACTCTCCAAAGCAGACCTGACATTGGGGAGGAAGGAGGAATACTCGGGAAATCCATCTCCAGATGGGAGCTGGCTGTTAATGTAGGGTTAGACAGAGACACCAACTGAGCTATAGGATCCATAGTATCACCTTGACCCCTAATCTTTACCATTTTGCAGGGTATAAAAACTAATACAGCCTTTATCCTTTTCCACAGAAGATACCCAAACTGTGACTCAATACGTTTAAACCATTTATCAGAGAACCACATTGGGGAGTTAGGGAAGATGAATAACAGCTCTGGGGCATAAAGCATCTTTATTAGATTTACCTGCCCCACTACTGATAGGGGTAATTTGCACCGTTTTCCATTTTAGGATCTAAATTCAGTCTGAGGTAACTAGAAGGGTCTGGGGACACCACTACTCCTAGATATTTAAAGGAAGTGGCAATGGTAATTTGGGTGGCACCTGCAGGAAGAGGTAGTACCACTGATCAAGGAACATAAGCATGTATTTAGACCAATCTATGGTAAATCCAGAGAATTCACCAAATTTAGCAATAGTTCCCATTAAAATTTGTAAAGAGCCATTGGTATCTCATAGGTATAGTAGTGCATCATCCGCATAAAGGGATACCTTTTCTTCTAAAGGGGGAGCATGCCTAGAATTATTGCCATCTGAGGTGGCTGTTTTTGCTGTCCCTCCTCTGGGTGCCACCACCACCCTTCATAACGTTCCCCCAGATATCACCCCAGTTTTGCTTTCCCCTTTGGTTGTTAGGATGCTGGCTCAGTAGCCTAGCAATAAATGACGTGCTAGCATAATTGATTGCTAGGGTGCAGAAGTCTAGGCTGTACAGCATCATTGATTGTTATGGAGCAGGCACCAGCATCCTAGCAACCAGCTTCATAACACTACTCTTTGTATACAGGACAATATTACTGCACTGCAGTGAGGACAGGGTGTCTGGTATGGACACTCTAGCATTAGTGCCACCCATTTCTGGGTAACAGAAGATCAGTGTGTGGGGTAGCCACTGTCACCATAGCTGTGTAGAACTTGCAGGACAGATGAGTGGTGGCTTTCTTTTCACAAAAGTATCCCACTAGACCACCAGGGAATACAAGGGATACTTTGCTCAGTAGACCAACAGGGAATATAGGGTCTAGACAATTTCTTACTAATTCTGGAGTTGGGGCTACTGCTCACCACTGGTGGATGTGGGAGCTACTCTCCACTAATGCTGTAAGGATGGTTACTAACCACCATTACTGAAGGGGGCAGTTACTGACACCTAATGCTGGCGTGGAGGAGCTACTGACCACCAATGCTGTAAATTGGAGAGAAGTTACTAAGCACCAAAACCTGTCACTAGTAAAATTTGACTTTCTTCCAGCAAATGTTTTTTCAAGGCGAATCTTTCTAGGTGAATGTGCTTTTATTCTCCTGTACTTTTTATATTCTCTTCAGAGATGCAATAAGCTTGGCATAGGCAATGTGGTTATCGCTATAGAGATTTTCTTATGGCCAATTTCAATCCCACAACGGGTTTGACTAAACCATTATAACAAATCTAATGGTGCTGCAATTACAGCCAAATTATGCAGTAGTTCATAAAAAATTAAGACATTCTATTTTAAGAAATCATTAACATGCAAAATGTAGTTAGAAACGGCAACCAAATGAGACGTACACAATGATGTGTGACAAGTAAGATGAGCCTATTGGTGTGTTTAGGCTGAGTCCATTGATCTCTTGTAGTATTTCCCAGTGCAAAGGTTAACCTTAAAATTCCAGCTGGTAATGCAAGAGTAATGAAACAATAGAAGCATAGCGCTTTGCAAAATCTCATAAAACTTTAAAAGTCTTGTTTTATACTTAGGTTGAGCCAATTTACTTTAGTACACCATCTAAACAGAATGAACAGTTATTGCTTTTAAAGAGTAGATAAGCTACACAACTAACAATTTTATTTTTTTTTAAATTGTAATCTACTTGATTTTTTATTTTAAGCAGACTACAGTAAAGCAAATTCTAATGTAACCATTTTCAGGTTAGAGTTGCTTAAACTGACTAAAATCTGGTATAAATAAAATGATATTCCTAACTCAAAAAAAGTATTGATTAATTATTAATTATTTATTCATTTATTATTAATTTTTTTATTAGTAATGGCAGCGATCTGCGATTTTTATCATAACTAGGACATTATGGCGGACACATCGGACACTTTTGACACTATTTTGGGACCAGTGTCATTTATACAGCGATCAGTGTTATAAAAATGCACTGATTACTGTATAAATGACACTGGCACGAAAGGAGTTAAACACTAGTGTGCGATCAAGGGGTTAAGTGTTTCCTAGGGAGTGATTCTAACTGTAGGGGGGATTGTCTCACTACAACATGACAGAGATCACTGCTCCTGATTAGTGATGGACGAACTTCCGACGGGACGTTTCGCGAACGCGGACCGCGAACGGGCCCCATTGACTTTAATGGGAGGCGAACTTCGCAAACCTACAGGTCAAATTTGCAGCCACAAAATAATTAATAGCTGTGCAAACATAGTCCCACCACATGGCCAATGACATAACACATGTATGAGGTGAATCTGGGATCGACAACTACAAGCATTCTTTTTTTATATGGGAAATTGTTGTGACAATTCAGGACTGTGGAGCGCATGAAGGCAATGGAGGAGAGGGAAGGTCAGTGAAGGCAAAGAAGAGGGTGCAGGAGATGATCACCAGCAGCGTGACATACAGCAATGACACCTGCACCGTGATAGAGTCATCTGACACCAGCACTGTGATAGAGAGCACTGACATCAGCAGCGTGACATACAGCAATGACACCTGCACCGTGATAGAGTCATCTGACAACAGCACCGTGATAGAGAGCACTGACATCAGCAGCGTGACATAAAGCACTAACACCAGCACCGTGATATACAGCACTGACAGCAGCACCGCGATAGAGAGCACTGACATCAGCAGCGTGACATACAGCAATGACACCTGCACCGTGATAGAGTCATCTGACAACAGCACCGTGATAGAGAGCACTGACATCAGCAGCGTGACATAAAGCACTAACACCAGCACCGTGATATACAGCACTGACAGCAGCACCGTGATAGAGAGTACTGACATCAGCACCGTGATATACAGCACTGACACCTGCACTGTAAGCAGCCTCAGCAGGAAGTCAGCATAGCACAGGGATGGTGGGAGCCCCTCATAATGAACATAGCACAGGGATGGTTAGAGCCCCTCATAATGAGCATAGCACAGGGATGGTGGGAGCCCCTCATAATGAGCATAGCACAGGGATGGTGGGAGCACCTCAAAATATGCACAGCAAAGGTACAGCCCCAGGAGGAAGTCAGCACAGCACAGGGATGGTGGGAGCCCCTCATAATATGCACAGCAGAGGTACAGCCCCAGGAGGATGTCAGCACAGCACAGGGATGGTGGGAGCCCCTCATAATAAGCAGCCCCAGTAGAAATATGACACCGCTCAACCTCTTCAAACAGGAGGGTACGGGCATATAGTACGGTGTGCTTTTTTTGGACAAGGAAGTGAGCCAAATGAAGAAAGAAGGTCTCTGTGCTCGATTAAAAAAATTGTTTATAGACATATACATGGTCTACTGGTCACATGTGTTGAATTCCTCCGAGATCCATGCCTCATTCATTTTTAGAAATGTGAGGTAGTTAACACTGACGTGAGCTAGGCGAGTACACTTTTCGGTCACGATCCCCCCTGCTGCGCTGAACGTCCTTTCGGACAGGACACTGGACGAGGGGCAAGCCAACAACTTGATTGCAATTGGGCAAGCTCTGGCCAGAGGTCAAGCCTGCCCACCCAGTAGTTCAGGGGTTCATCACTCCTCAGAGTGTCCACATCGGCCGTTAACCCGATGTAGTCGGACACCTGACGGTCTAGGCGTTCCCTGATGCTGGATCCGGATGACACCTGTCGATGGGTCGGCTGAAAGAATGACCTCATATCCGAAGTCACCAACACCTCTTCTTGCAGGCGCTGTTGGATTGGTACCCGCAACTCCTTCTCTGGGAGTGGGAATTGCTCCTCTGCCAGCGCACGCTAAGGCAGAATGCAGCATTTATCGAAGCAAGGCCTGGAAGTGCTCCATTCTGTCAGCCCTCTGTGACGGCGGTAACATTTCCGCCATTTTATGTTTGTACCGGGGGTCTAAGTACGTTGCCACCCAGTACTGGTCCTTGACCCTTATGCTTTTTATACGGGGGTCCCTATTAAAACACTGGAGCATGAAGGCCCCCATTTGCACTAAACTGGAAGCGGTGTGGTGGCCTGGCTCCTGCTCATCATCCAGGATAATTTCGTCCTCTTCATTCTCCTCTCCCCATCCACGCACAACAGGGATCCCAGAAAGGTTTAAAGCATGCTCTTCTTGCTCTTCCTCATCCGCCCCGGCACCATCCTCCTCTGACTCCTCTTCAGACTCCTGTTGTTGACTTGTCTCAGATAGAGTAGCCCTCCCTGGGAATTCATCCAGGATTCCGACTTCCTCATCTTCCCGCTCCTCCACAGCTTGATCAATGACACAACGCAATGCACGCTCCATAAAGAAGGCATAAGGTATCATGTCACTGATGGCGCCATGGCTGCGACTGACCAGTTTGGTGATCTCCTCAAATGGCCGCAGAAGTCTGCATGCGTCGCGCATGCGTCGCGCATGAGCAGCCACTGGCACGGTAAAAAAAAACCCAGCTCCCCAGAACCTGTTCTGCCGCAGAGTTCATACAGGTAGACGTTAACTGCACGTTTCTGCTGGAGCAGCCTATCAACCTTATAGAAGGTTGAGTTCCATTGCGTCGGGCAATCGCAAATAAGACGTCTGACCAGCAGATTGTGTCGCCGCTGAATGTCAGCAAGGCGAGCCATGGCCGTGTAAGATCTTCTGAAATGGGCCGAGATTTTCCTTGCCTGCCGCAAGATGTCCTGGACCCCAGGGTATTTGACAACGAATTGCTGCACGACCAAGTTTAAGATGTGTGCCATGCATGACACGTGCGTGATTTTGCCCTGTTTCAATGAGCTAAGCAGATTGACACCATTGTCACACACCACTTTACCAACTGTCAAATTGAGCGGTGTTAGCCACTGATCTGCCTGTGAACGCAAAGCTGAAAGGAGTGCCGGGCCAGTGTGGCTCTTGGCTTCCAGGCACAACAGACGCAGCACAGCATGGCAACGTCTCACCTGGCATGTCGAATAGGTTTTGGGGAGCTTGGGCGGCGCAGTGGAAGAGACGCTAGCAGCGGAAAAGGAGGAGTCAGCCGAGGAGGAGAGGGAGGAGGATGGAGTAGGAGGAGGAGGAGAATAAGAGTCAGGCCTGCATGCAATCCGTGGCGGTAAAACCAAATCTACACGGGTACCACGGGTTACATGCTTGATGGCTGTCAGAAGGTTCACCCAGTGGGCAGTAAAAGTGATATACCTTCCCTGCCCGTGTTTGCTAGACCACATGTCTGTGGTCAGATGTATCTTGGCACCGACACTGTGTGCCAGAGATACATTCACTTGCCGCTGAACATGGCCATATAGCTCTGGGATGCCCTTCTGTGAGAAATACTTCCTTCCTGGGACCTTCCATTGTGGTGTTCCAATGGCCACAAATTTGCGAAAGGCCTCCGAGTCCACCAGTTTATATGGCAGTAGTTGGCGGGCTATGAGTTCTGACAAGCCAGCCGTCAACCGTTGGGCAAGAGGGTTATCCGGCGTCATCATTTTTTTACACTCGAACATTAGGCCCATGGAAGCCTGCCTTTTTGCAGAAAAACGTGAGCTTGGCGTGATGGAAGGTGGAGTGGAGGACAATTGTGAGGAGAGAGGAAAAGGAGAAGTAGAAGACGAGGCTGGACGGTGAGAGCCTGGAGTGTGGCTTTGTGTGTTCCGTTGCTCCCACTGGGCTCGGTGATGGCTGCTCATATGCCTTCTTAAGGCGGTCGTCCCTAGGTGAGTGTTGGGCTTACCGCGACTAATGCGTTGGCGGCAAAGATTGCAGATGGCAACCCTATTGTCAGCAGCGGACACGTTAAAAAAAGCCCACACTGCGGAGCCATGTGTCGGTGTCCTGGGAGCGCCAGATGTGACCGTACATGGTCGATGACTCGCTCCTGATACATTTGCAGTCTGCTTTGTCCCTCCTGTGCAATGTAAGTTATTCCTGCTTCTCCTCCCTATCTGCTGGTCCATATCTCCCTCTGAACTCCCCTCCTCTTCCTCTCTTGTGGGCACCCACGTGACATCACTAGACACGTCATCATCAACGTCACCTTCCCCTCCGCTATAAGTAGAGATCTCGGAGTAGGCAGCAACACCGGGGACCAACCTCCTCCTTGGGCTGATCTGGGTACTGTCGTCAGACTGCTGAGTAGCGGTTGTTGCTACCTCCTCTTCCTGATTCAATACCAAGAGTGGCTGCGCATCAGAAATGTCTTCTTGATATGGATCGGAAAATAATTCCTGTGACTCAAGCGGAAGGTATGTGGTGGTGGTGGTGGTGTTGTTGGTGGTAGTGTCTTTGGGGGTGCACATAGCAGAGAGTGAAGAAGAGGGTGCAGATCGAGAGGATGAGGAGGGTGCAGAAGAGTAAGGCTGAGCGAGCCACTCAACCAAGTCTGGTGCGTCCTTTAAAGTAATTGAACGCACCTTCTGCAACTTCCCACTTTGGCTCAAGCCTGTTGCTCCTGCCCTACCCCTACCACCCCTGCGGAAGGGCCTGCCTCTTCCTCTGCCTGTCATTTTTTAAATGACCCTGTGACAAAACTCTCAGTCCCTATACCGATGAAGGACTGCTGCAGTATAGGGCAGCAGTCAGCAGTAGTGCACCTCAACCCTATGTATTGTGGACCTATACCAGTCCTTAAGGAATAGCAGACTGTACCTCACTCAACCCTATGTACTGTAGTACCCTATACCTTACCAGTCCTTATAAGGACCTTTGTGGAACAAGTAGGTTGTGTGTGACTGATTAGCAGACTGTACGTCAGTCCCTATACCGATGAAGGACTGCTGCAGTATAGGGCAGTGGTCAGCAGTAGTGCTCCTCAACCCTAGTATTGTGGACCTATACCAGTCCTTATAGAATGGCAGACTGTACCTCACTCAACCCTATGTACTGTAGCACCCTAGACAGACCAAGTTACCAGTCCTTATAAGGACCTTTGTGGAATAAGTAGGTTGTGTGTGAGTGATTAGCAGACTGCAGCAGAAGGGCAGCAGTCAAGTATAATATTCTTTCTATATTTGGAAGAAAGAATATTATACGTGTACAAGCCTATTACCATACCAGTCCTGAAAAGAACCTTTGTGGAACTAATAGTAACAGCTACTGATTAAACTGACCCTCACTGCCTCACACACTGCTTCCTGCCTGTCCCTATATAAACTGACAAAACAGAGGCTACTGGAACAATAACTGGAATAGCACTTTTGTGGACCTGATAGTAACAGCTAATGACTAAACTGACTGTCCCTACAGCAGACACACCGTCCTGTCCCTTTCTCTAAACTGACAAAAGACACTCAGGCTGCTGCAACAATCACTAGCACAGCACTGCCTATCCTGAACTACACCTAACACCTATACCAGTCCTGAAAAGAACTTTTGTGTACCAAATAGCTAGCGATTTGGGTCACTGCAATCTCTCCCTGCTCCACACAGCAACCTCTCCCTATAGTGACAGAAGAAAGAATGTAAAATGGCCGCCGGATCGGGTCTATTTATAAGTTAGGGGGAATGTCCAAGTGTCCATGTGCTGTAATGTCTCAATTGGCTGTCCTGTACCCCATAATGGATGTGTCATCATAGGTCAAAGTTCTTTTACACAGTAAACACGGAAGTCCGCCGGGCGAACGGCACCAATAGTCCGCCGATCGGGCGGACCGCAAACAGCCAAAATTTGCTGCGAAACGACCGCCGGTCGAACCGTTCAGCCATCCCTACTCCTGATGACAGGGAGCAGTAGATTGCTGTCATGTTGCTAGGCAGAACAGGGAAATGCCTTGTTTATATAGGCATCTCCCCATTCTGCCGATCTGTGACACAATCACAGGACACTGGCGGACATGGTGTCCACGGGACCAGCGGGCACGGTTATGGAGTACGCGGCGGGCGTGTGTATGCCCCACTGGCAGCGTGCGCACGCCCACAATGCCGCATCTTAAAGGGGACGTACAGGTATGCCCATTTGTGCAGCTGTGCCATTGTGCCAGCGTACATTGTCCTGTGCTGGTCAGCAAGCGGTTAACCTTATTGCATTCTCTGCATTAAGGTGAAGAACCTTCTGTGCTGCAAGACCCCCCCCCCCCGGCCCCCTAAATATTTACTTGGGCCTGGTCTCGGGTCAGTGCGGTGCCTCAGAGCAGTGGCTCTCAACGCTTTCTGTCTCCTCACAGGACAGAGAGCAGTCATGGGAGCCATTGGCTCCTGCTGCTGTCTATCAAATCCTGTGATAAGAGATTGGTTGGCGGGGCCAAGCCACAATGTTTTTGTCAATGGATGCTGGCAGCACAGCTTGGGATAGAACCTGCTCGAGTGTCCCACATAGGAAGCTGCTTCCTATAGGGGCACTAGCCAAAGAGGAGGAGCCATGACTGCCAGTGGGGGACCCCAGAAGAGGAGGTTTGAGGCTTCTCCGTGCACAGCCATTGCAAAGAGCATGGTAAGTATGACATGTTTATTATTAAAAGAAATGTTTAGAATCATTTTAGCAGATGTGTATTGATTCTTTTATTTTTGGAGAATAAGGATCACTTTTAGTGCCATATTAAAGTGAACCTGCCCATGTGGTTCAAAGCAACGGGTTTATTTTAATGCCAGCCCCATCTCCTTCATTTACTTTCCTTTCTATCACTTTTCCACAGCTTCTCCCTTTTGCCGTGGGGAGTGAAAACAATTAGCCATGTGTAAGCTAACAGCACTGGTTGTCTGTGTTTACAGTCACTGAGCACATAGCAGTCACATAGGAAGAAAGGGAATAAGTCACAAACTCCCCAATGGTAAAGGAGCAAGAAAAAGTACTGTATATGCTGATACAGGTGAGGAATAACCAGGGCCGAAACAAGGGGTGGGCAGGAGGGACGGCTGCCCTGGGCACTGTGGTATCATGTGAGAAGGGGGGGGCACTGCAAGGAGATTGAAGAGAGGGTATTTATGTCGGAAAGGGGAATTTGGGGGGATAGCAGGGGGTATGATTTGTTCTGGGAAAGGGAATGGGAGGCGGGTGCGAATTGTGATTTGGGAGGATTTGTGCTAGGAGGCTGGATTTGGGGGGTTTTGTGCTAGAAGAGGTGATATGGTGGAGAGGGGAACAGACTTGTGCTAGGAGGGATAATTTTTTTCGGGATGGGGATTTGTGCTAGTAGGGATGATTGGAAGGTATTTGTGCTAAGAGGGGAAATTTTGGAGGGGGAGGAATTTGTGCTAGGAGGGTGGAGAATTTGTGCTGCGAGGGGTGATTTGCAGTGGGGGAAAAGGATGTGTATTGTGAGGGGGAGTTTGAGGGGTAGAGTATTTGTGCTAGGGGGGGCGATTTTTTTTGAGGGGTTGATTTGTGCCGGGGGCAATTTGTGGAGAGAGAGGATTTTAGCTGGGAAGGGGGATGGGGCAAAGATAAAGATTTGTGCTGGGAGGGGGGATTTCTGCAGGGGGTGGGTTTGTCCAGTGAAGAGGGGGAATTTATGCTTTAGGGGTAAGCATGAAGATTAGTCCCCAATTTTTTTGTGGGGGTGAGGGATGTTAACTATCAACTACTATGTTTATAGCCAGTTTTGTATTAGCTTTTTAAGTATCCACGATGCACAGAAAGTGTCCAGGGGGACTGTGATTTAGCGAGCCCAAGTTAAAATTATTGAGATATGCATTCCACAGTCACAGTTATGGGATCTCACATGTACAGTGGAAATTTTAATTTAGCCTGCAGGTGAATCAGATGGAAACTGCTATTCATGTTGTTAAAACTGTGTTTAAGCATAGATTCAGCACAAAGAGGGTACATGTATTTTTTCATCATTTGGAGGAAAACAATCGGATTAAAAAAATTTAAAAAAAACTGCGTGCCCCTCAAGGCTAACCAGCCTACCATGTCAGACATGCGGGCTCCTATCCCTACAGCAAGGGAGCTGCAATTCTGTAGATTCCCCCACTATACTGATACCAGACATCATGCCCTTCAACATTAAATTATAATTTTATCTCTGGAGTTAATCCCCTTTTTAATGCATGCCAATATTCTGTTTGCAGCAGCTTTGCATTGTATGCCATTGGTGAGCCTGTAGTCTACTAGGACCCCCAGGTCCTTTTCCATCCTAGATTCCCCCAGAGGTTCTCCCTCCCCCAGTGAGTAGATTGTATTCATATGTTTTCCACCCAAATGCATTATTTACATTGTTTTCTACATTAAAGCTCATTTGCCATGTAGTTGCCCACCCCAGTAGTTTGTTTGGATCTTTGCGAGGTTTCCACATTCTGTGGAGAAGTTATTGTCCTGCTTAGCTTAGTATTGTCCACAAATACAGATATTAAGCTGTTTAGAAATAAAATACATAGGATTGGTCCCAGGACAGAACCCTGGGGGACCCCAATATGCACCCGGACCAATCTGAGTACTCCTCATTTATTAGCACCCTCTGAACTCACCCCTGTATCCAGTTTTCGATCCATGTGCTCACCCTATGGTCCATGCCAACAGACTTTACTTTGCACAGTAAATGTTTATTGGGAACTGTATCAAATGATTTTGCAAAATCCAGATACACCACGTCTACGGGCCTTCCTTTCTAGAAGGCAGCTGACCTACTCATAGAAGGTTAATAGATTGGCTTGACAAGAACGATTCTTTATGAATCCATGCCAATTACTGCTAATGATACTAAACTCTTGTATATAGTCCCTTAGCTTCCACTCCAAGAGCTTGCGTACAATTGATGTTAGGCCAATTGGCCTGTAATTACCAGGGATGTAGCTTGGCTCTTTTTTAAATATTGGTTCTACATTGGGAAAGGTATCAGCTGATTGGAGAAAAGCCAGTCAGTAGACTGTTTTGTAAAAAAATGGGAACAATGATTTGGCAATTACTTGACTGAGTTCCTTAACCACTTAAGGACCGCCGTATTGCCATTATACGTCATCAGAATGGCACAGGCAGGCACAAGATGTACGTGCCTGCCTTCCAGCGGGTGGGGGGTCCGATCGGACCCCCTCCCGCTGGATACGGCGGTCCGTTTCCCTCCGGGAGCGATCCGTGATGAGGGGATGGCCGTTGGTTTCTGGCCACCCCCTCTCAATCGCTCCTGGCCAATGACGAACTTCCTCCCATTGTGTATTGTTTACACAGGAAGGAGGAAGTGATGTCATTCTCCTCGGGGCGGTCTTTTTGACCGGACTACGAGGAGAAGACTAAAAGTAAGTGCACCAAAACACTACACTGACACATAGGTACACATAGGTACACAAACCCCCCCCCCCCCCCGATCCCCCCCCCGATCGCCCCCCGCCCCCCCTCCCCCCCAGTCACAGTGTCACTGATTGCATTGATCATTTCTTTACTGATCAATGCATTCAGTGTCAGTTGTAAAAGTAAAAACTGTCAGGGCAGTTAGTGTTAGGTCCAGGGTAGCCCCCTATCACCCCCCAATAAAGATTTAACCCCCTGATTGCCCCTAGAGTTAACCCTTTCACCCCCTTTTGCCAGTGTCACTAAGCGATAATTTTTCTGATCGCTGCATCAGTGTCGCTAGTGTCGCTAGGTAGCTAGTTATTTTTTTAGGTTCACCGCCAGGTTTTTATATTGCTAGGTACCCCGATATACTACCCAATAATGGTTTTAACATCCTGATTGCCCCTAGTTAACCCTTTCACCCCCTTTTGCCACTGTCACTAAGCGATCATTTTTCTGATCGCTGCATCAGTGTCGCTACTGTCGCTAGGTAGCTAGTTATTTTTTTAGGTTCACCGCCAGGTTTTTATAGCGCTAGGTACCCCGATATACTACCCAATAATGGTTTTAACATCCTGATTGCCCCTAGTTAACCCTTTCACCCCCTTTTGCCACTGTCACTAAGCGATCATTTTTCTGATCGCTGCATTAGTGTCGCTACTGTCGCTAGGTAGCTAGTTATTTTTTTAGGTTCACCGCCAGGTTTTTATATCGCTAGGTACCCCGATATACTACCCAATAATGGTTTTAACATCCTGATTGCCCCTAGTTAACCCTTTCACCCCCTTTTGCCAGTGTCACTAAGCGATCATTTTTCTGATTGCTGCATCAGTGTTGCTACTGTCGCTAGGTAGCTAGTTATTTTTTTAGGTTCACCGCCAGGGTTTTATAGCGCTAGGTACCCCGATATACTACCCAATAATGGTTTTAACATCCTGATTGCCCCTAGTTAACCCTTTCACCCCCTTTTGCCAGTGTCACTAAGCGATAATTTTTCTGATCGCTGCATCAGTGTCGCTACTGTTGCTAGGTAGCTAGTTATTTTTTTAGGTTCACCGCCAGGTTTTTATAGCGCTAGGTACCCCGATATACTACCCAATAATGGTTTTAACATCCTGATTGCCCCTAGTTAACCCTTTCACCCCCTTTTGCCAGTGTCACTAAGCGATAATTTTTCTGATCGCTGCATCAGTGTCGCTACTGTCGCTAGGTAGCTAGTTATTTTTTTAGGTTCACTGCCAGGTTTTTATAGCGCTAGGTACCCCGATATACTACCCAATAATGGTTTTAACCCCCTGATTGCCCCTAGTTAACCCTTTCACCAGCGATCACAGTATAAGTGTCACTGGTGACGCTGGTTAGCCAGTTAGTTATTTAGGTTCCCCGTCAGGTTTTTATATAGCGCCAGGGACCCCCATATACTACCTAATAAAAATTTGAACCCCCTGATTGCCCCTAGTTAACCCTTTCACCACTGATCACTGTATAAGTGTTACGGGTGACTCTGGTTAGTTTGCTTTTTATAGCATCAGGGCACCCACCATTTATTACCCAATAAAGGTTTAACCCCCTGATCACCCGGCGGGTGATATCAATTAGGTTTTAGGGTCAGGGTCTTCGTCGCCCCAGGCAGCGCTAGGTTAGTGCCAGTACCGCTAACACCCACGCGCAAAGCATACACCTCCCGTAGTGGTATAGAATCTGAACAGATCAATATCTGATCTGATCAGATCTATACTAGCGTCCCCAGCAGTTCAGGGTTCCAAAAAAACGCATTGTTAGCGGGATCAGCCCAGATACCTGCTAGCACCTGCGTTTTGCCCCTCTGCCCAGCCCACCCAAGTGCAGTATCGATCGATCACTGTCACTTACAAAACACTAAACACATAACTGCAGCGATCGCAGAGTCAGGCCTGATCCCTGCGATCGCTAACTGTTTTTTTGGTAGCATTTTATATTTAAATCAGGAAGGCAGTGCTTGGTTTTCGGGGTCCCGTACGTGGCTAGGCTCCCAAAAAGTCCCCCACATGTGGTATCCCCGTACTCGGGAGAAGCAGCAGAATTTATTTTGGGGTGTAATTTGACTTCTGCCCATAGCATGTGTGAGCAATATATCATTTAGTGACAACTTTGTGCAAAAAAAAAAAAGTTTGTAATATTCCCGCAACTTTTGGCAAAATATGAAATATTCCATGGACTCAACATGCCTCTCAGTAAATAGCTTGGGGTGTCTACTTTCCAAAATGGGGTCATTTTGGGGGGTTTTGTGCTATTTTGGCATTTTATGGCCTTCGAAACTGTGATAGGTAGTGAGGAGTTAAATCAAAAATTTGCACCCTTAGAAATCCTGAAGGTGGTGATTGGTTTTCGGGGTGCCGTGCGCGACTAGACTCCAAAAAAGTCCCACACATGTGGTATCCCCATACTCGGGAGAAGTAGCGGAATATATTTTGGGGTGCAATTCCACATATAACCATGGCATGTGTGAGCAATATATCATTTAGTGACAACTTTTTGTAAAAAAAAAATTTTTTTTTTTTTTGTCATTATTCAATCCCTTGGGACAAAAAAAAAATATTCAATGGTCTCAACATGGCCCTCAGCAAATAGCTTGGGGTGTCTACTTTCCAAAATAGGGTCATTTGGGGGGGGGGGTTTTGTACCATCTTGGCATTTTATGGCCTTCAAAACTGTGATAGGTAGTGATAGGTAGTGAGGAGTAAAATAAAAAATGTATGCCCTTAGAAATCCTGAAGGCGGTGCTTGGATTTCGGGGTCCCGTACGCGGCTAGGCTCCCAAAAAGTCCCACACATGTGCTATCCCCGTACTCAGGAGAAGCAGCAGAATGTATTTTGGGGTGTCATTTCACATATGCCCATAGCATGTGTGAGCAATATATCATTTAGTGACAACTTTGTGCAAAAAAAAAGTTTGTAATAGTCCCGCAACTTGTGGCAAAATATAAAATATTCCATGGACTCAACATGCCTCTCAGTAAATAGCTTGGGGTGTCTTCTTTCCAAAATGGGGTCATTTTGGGGGGTTTTGTGCTATTTTGGCATTTTATGGCCTTCAAAACTGTGATAGGTAGTGAGGAGTTAAATCAAAAATTTGCACCCTTAGAAATCCTGAAGGTGGTGATTGGATTTCGGGGTGCCGTGCGCGAATAGACTCCCAAAAAGTCCCACACATGTGGTATCCCCATACTCGGGAGAAGTAGCGGAATATATTTTAGGGTGCAATTCCACATATAACCATGGCATGTGTGAGCAATATATCATTTAGTGACAACTTTTTGTAAACATTTTTTTTTTTTGTCATTATTCAATCCCTTAGGACAAGAAAAATAAATATTCAATGGGCTCAACATACCCATCAGCAATTTCCTTGGGGTGTCTACTTTCCAAAATGGGGTCATTTGGGGGGGGGGGGTTTGTACTGCCCTGCCATTTTAGCACCTCAAGAAATGAGATAGGCAGTCATAAATTAAAAGCTGTGTAAATTCCAGAAAATGTACTCTAGTTTGTAGACGCTATAACTTTTGCGCAAACCAAAAAATATACGCTTATTGACATTTTTTTTACTAAAGACATGTGGCTGAATAAATTTTGCCCTCAATGTATGACTAAAATTTAGTTTATTCGATTTTTCTTATAACAAAAAGAAGAAAATATCTTTTTTTTCAAAATTTTCGCTCTTTTTCCATTTATATCGCAAAAAAAAAAAAAATCGCAGAGGCAATCAAATACCATCAAAAGAAAGCTCTATTTGTGGGAAGAAAAGGACGCAAATTTCGTTTGGGTGCAATATTGCATGACCGCGCAATTACCAGTTAAAGCAGCGCAGTGCGAAATTGGAAAAAGACCTCTGGTCCTTAAGGTGTTTATTGATCCGGAGCTGAAGTGGTTAAGGACCCTTGGGCGCAAGCCATCTGGTCACAGTGACTTAATAATGTTACGTTTTTCAAGTCTATTGCTAATGCTGTCCTCTGTTAACCACGAGGATGCTTCCTGTGACGTGTTATGAGGATAAACGCTGCCATTTTGGTTACTGAAGCCCCCCGATTCCCTCGTGAAGACTGAGGAGAAGAATAAATTCAACACCTTTGCCATCTCTCCATCCTTAGTAACCATAGTCCCTGCATCATTCTTTATGGGAACAATATGATCTGACCTCCCTTTCTTACTATTTATGTACTTAAATATAGCACTGGAGCGGTGCACTGGCAGGATCCTCAAAAACATCCTGCAAGCAGCATCGTTGAGGCACTGTAGGAGCGGTATACACTGCTCCTACAGGGCCTCTGCCCATTGAAATCAATGGGCAGCGGAGCTTTGAACCCAATTTCAGCCATTAGCAGGGGTTTAAAGGGCCCTGTTAGTGGCCGAAAAGCATCACAAAAATGACGGTAAATCGCCACTGAAAATGCACCCTGAATATGGGTTTAACATGTTACAAAAAGGTGAATTCAGTCTGCCCAGTGTTTTTTACCTCTGTGCTCCCAGTGAGCTTTAAAAATCTTACACATGTGCTGAATAAATAAATGAATGATAGCAAGGAAATACCAACTGCAATTTTGGGACATCAGAAGTAAAGCGCTTATGTGGACAAGTATGCAGAAAGTATTAAAATTTAGCTCTGATTATCATAGAAAATGCCTCCTCTGCATGATCATGGTAGCCTGGTACAAGTATTGGAAATTCAGATTTTGGAATACCCTTCAAACTTTTCTGCCCTCCAAGACTGGCGATGTCATTAACCATTGCTTACTGGGCACTTAAACAACCCTTCTGCCCAGACCAATTTTCAGCTTTCGGTGCTCTCACAATTTGAATGACAATTACTCAGTCATGCAACACTGTACCCAAATGAATTTTTTGTCCTTTTTTTCCCACAAATAGAGCTTTCTTTTGGTGGTATTTGATCACCTCTGGGGTTTTTATTTTTTGCGCTATAAATGAAAAAAGACCGAAAATTTTGACAAAAAACTGATATTTCTTTGTTTCTGTGACAGAATTATGCAAATTATTAATTTTTCTTCATAAATTTTGGCCACAATTTATACTGCTACATATCTTTGGTAAAAATAACCCAAATTAGTGGATATTATTTGGTCTTTGTGAAAGTTAGAGAGTTTACAAGCTGTGGTGCGAATCGCACAAAATTGATCACATCTGATGTACTGGTGGCCTATCTCGCTTCTTGTGACCCGAACAAGTCAGGAGAGTACAAATACCCCCCAAATGACCCCTTTTTGGAAAGTAGACATTCCAAGGTATTTAGTAAGAGGCATGGTGAGCTTTTTGATGTTGTCATTTTTTTCCCACAATTCTTTGCAAAATTACGATTTTTCATTTTTTTTTCTCCACAAAATTGTCATTGTAATAGGTTATTTCTCTCACATGGCACGTGTATACCACAAATGACACCCCCCAAAAAATTCTGCTACTCCTCCTGAGTATTACAATACCACACGTGTGGGACTTTTTCACAGCCTGGCCACATAGAGAGGCTCAACATGCAGGTAGCGCCATCATGTGTTCTAGGAACATAAATTAAACATCTAACTTGACTATTTATTACACTTTTGAAGCACCAGCACAATGACACGTGACACTGATGACAGATGGCACTAATATGTGGCACTGAAGACACGTGGCACTAATACGTGGCACTGATGACAGATGGCACTAATACGTGGCACTA
This sequence comes from Lithobates pipiens, assembly GCF_037356315.1. Classification (NCBI taxonomy): domain Eukaryota; kingdom Metazoa; phylum Chordata; class Amphibia; order Anura; family Ranidae; genus Lithobates; species Lithobates pipiens. Next base: position 428,329,991 of record NW_027507758.1, on the reverse strand, counting down.
ATACGTGCCACCAATGACAGGTGGCACTAATACATGGCACCGATGATGCGTGACACTGATAACAGATGGCACTGATAAGTGGCATTGATGACACGTGACACTGACAACAGATGGCACTTGACACTGACAGGTGGCACTGATACGTGGCACTGATGACAGATGACACTAATACGTGGCACTGATGACAGATGGCACTATGTGGCACTGATGACAGATAGCACTGATGACAGATGGCATTTATACATGGCACTGATGACAGATGGCACTGGGGACAAATGGCACTGACAACAGGTGGCACTGGGGGCAGGTAGCATTGGGGTGGATGGCACTGGGGGCAGGTAGCACTGGGGTGGATGGCACTGGGGGCAGGATGGCACTGCTGGGGGAGGATGGCACTTTTTTTTATTTTTTTGATCGAAGCAAAGCAGAACGGCTGCCGCTGCAGCCGTTCATCTCTCCCCTCTCACACTCTGTCTGTGTGAGGAGGGAGAGCGGAGCTGAGAGATGATCTCAAATGTTTACATATGAGATCATCTCCCATTGGACACGCCGATCTCGCTGTAAACGGCCACTGTGATTGGCCGTTTACAGCGATCTGCGTTTGCCTGTCCCCGGGGGACACGGCAAACACAGAACTTCTGCGATGCGCGCCCCCGGGGTGGCGCGCATTGCGGAAGTAAACAACAGGACGTCCAGGGACGGCCACCCGGACGAAAGCGCCTGCTCTACGGCCGTCATTCGGCTATAGGGCGGGCACGAGGTGGTTAAGCCACTGCAAAAAACGAACACAAAAGGGTGCACCAGCCTAGTACAATATGCCACAATATTATTTATTAGGGACCGATCATAAAGCATACTCATAAAACGCATGCACAAAGAATGCTCATCAAGCATATATTTCCCGAGGTGTAATGCCGCGTACACGCAACCGGGCTTTCCAGCAGACTTGGTCCAGCGGACTTTGCAGCGGCGGTCCGCTGGACTTTCCAAATGAGCGGACTTGCACACACACGGACTAAAGTCCAAAGTCCATTCATTTTGAACGTGACTCCAGGTACGATGGGACTAGAGAAGGAAGTCAATCTCGCCGCTTTTATTGGCGAGATTGACACCTTGCGAGCCCCGTCACCTGGTATGGATTTTAAGGGCAACTCCCACGGCAAAAAAAAAAAAAAACCAGCGTGGGGGCCCCCCCAAAATCCATACTGAGCACCCCCCCTCCTGAACTGTACCAGGCCGCATGCCCTCAACTTGGGGGGTGGATACTTTGGGGAAGGGAGGTGCCCTGCAGCACCCCCCACCCCAAAACACCTTGTCCCCATGTTGATGAGGACAAGGGCCTCTTCCCGACAACCCTGGCCGTTGGTTGTAGGGGTCTGCGGGCAGGGAGCTTATCGGAATCCGGGAGCCCCGGATTAAATAAGGGGGCCCCCAGATCCCAGCCCCCCACCCTATACGAGTATGGGGTACATCTTCACCTGGGGGAAAAAGTGTCAATAAAAAAAGTCTTCTTTCTCTCTCTCCCGCTGCAATGCAGTGGACACGGTGCGCAGCGACTTATATAGGCATAATGGGCGGGGTCACTGGGTGATGTGACCTCGCCCCTTATTCTTCCTTCCCCAAAGCACCCACCCCCCCATGTTGAGGGCATGCGGCCTGGTATGGTTTAGGAGGGGGGCGCTCGCTCGTCCCCACCCCCTTTCCTGTCCAGAAATACAAATCGCTCACTCACAAATTTGGTGCGATCTATGCCAAGGTAAGCTTAAAGAAAGAAAAATAAACAGCTGTATAGTACAGACTGCAAAAGCTAGGCAAAAATAAGACCAAAGCAGCGTAGGTGAAACAAAATTTTATTTAATCTGTAGCTCAACAGTCCTAGACACAAGATGCGTTTCGAAAGTAGCACCTTTTTTTCAGAGCCAAAACTGGGGAAAAAAGGCTTTTAAGTATATCAGACGTGGGGTCAAATAGTCTGATAAGACAAAGTATACGTATGTATAAACAAATATTGACTTATCCCTCTCATTTTAATTATATGCAACAAAATAGGCATTAATGGTTAGGGGAAATAAAAGGCATAGCTGAACTCCCTCTTCCTCCAAAAATATTTGGCTGCTTACCAGTCGTTATAGGAGGTGAATGCAGTAGTTTCTGTATTATTTTCACAATATGTCAAAATGTATTTCTCCATTGTATCTATGGAGGGGGCCATGGCTGCCAGCCTATACTTGTTTATTAGCTTTTTTTCATCTCCATTTCAATTCGGCGGGGTGGTTTATAGGATATATTTATTTTTCATGAGGAAAGTAAACATTATCTTTGCTACCAATTGATTTTACAGGAAGGTACAAATACAGCATTTCTGGAGAGATCAGCAGGTATTTTCTGCACATGCTAAACATTCCTACCCTGAAAAAGAAATTAATGCAGCCATCACATCTGTTCTTTTTTTAGGGTTTCGCCCATGTAGCCAAGTTGGATCAGGGATGCCAAAAGCATCACTCTTCCCCTTATGTGCAGCTACAAGGCAGGAAGGTCCTTGGTCGCAGCTAGTTGGCCTATCAATAACCACTTACTTCCGGGTTCAGCTTGAACCCAAAATGTTCAGTATTTTTTGGGTTTAGGCCTCATTCACACCTGAGGGTTTTGTAGCTTGAAGCCTGAAGCTACAAAATGCTGGAGGGGAAAAAAATCTATTATTCTCAATGGAGATGGTTCACATCTCCACTCTGTGTCACCGGAAGCCGAACGCCTGAGGCTCAAACAAGTTCTGGACCCTTTTTTGTTGCTCAAATTGGGCGTTTTTCTTCTTTTTACATTGGTGACCTTTTGCCCTGCACAAAATTGAGGTAAAAAAGGATGCGTAAAAACACTGCAAAATAGCGCGATTTTCTGCCTGAAAATTATATGTTCAGGTGTGAATGGGGCCTTAGTTATACATGCGTTAAGGTAGGAGAGGGTTTATAGTTAAGGTTTATAGTTAAAGGGCCTAATTGCAAAGAGGGGACTTTTTTTTTTTTAGCTCTTTAGGATAGTTACCAGTTTTTGACTCCAGTGTTCACCTGCAAAAAATCCCAGTATAATCACTCAACATACAGACATTAAAGTGGCACATTAGGACAAAAAATAAAGAACTAAAAGGAAGGGTAAACAAGAGTTTGGGTATAGGGTGCAATCATGTACAAATTATGTAAAAAATGAAAAAAAAAAAAAATATGGATCTGATCTATAAACATATAAAGACAACAAGAAGCTACATGGAGTGCACCATGTATTTTATTTGAAGTATGCAAGACAGGTTTCTTATACATTTTTATTATTCATAAAATTTTGCAATATAAGTTAAACAATCACATACACACACATGTATACTTTATTATATATTCTTGTAGATCCTGATAAACACAGGTTTGGAATAAGCTGTTAAATAAAATCATTTACAAAATATAAAAAAAGGGTATGGTGTGCAGCCAACAGGAAATAGTGAAAAGCTTACAAGCCTCTGCATATTACATTATAATGAATTGTGCTCTTAGAGTAAACACACACACCCGGGATTTCCATGTAGACAAGTGTGTTTAGGAGCTGCGTGGCATTTTACAGTGTGCTCTCTGCGTCACAGGCTGCTTCCATTGGAATTTATTGCATCTGTTGTGTTTTTTACAGTTTTATTGTTTACAAGAGCTGTATGCTAAACTATATCCTTGACTGACCCTTACAGAAGCTTTCACTCTGTCAGGTGATGGTCTAGGTGAGAAGAGAAGAAAACAAAACACAAAAACAAAAAACAAACACAGATTATGGTTACTTTTTTGACAAAGCAAGGCTGAATTTTCCGAATGGATCAGCTTTTCCCCACAACAAAAGTTTCAACATCAAAAATATCCATTCCATATTATTCCAAGATCTGAAGCCTCTGGAGGTCTAGAACAATATTTGGGCAGACTGGAATTGGGGGAAAAAAATATATATATTACACACACACACACACACACACACACAAAATGATGGTATGGATGCAGAATACCTAAAAGTTAAGATGTATTGCTAGAAACTTAGCATAAACTAGTCTATTTGGAAACTGATTCTAGTTTACATAATTTAAGTTGAAATAGTATTATGCTTAAAAGTAAAGCAATAGGTCTGAATCATAAAAAACAAAAAATACTTTAGAGCAAGTCATCAACATTCAAATCAACAGACAGACCAATTTCATTTAAATATGCATGGCCCAGAATAGGCGTAAAAGCAAGCGCAAAATATATACTTCTCTTTTTGAAAAAAAAAAAAAGTAATTTTCAAACATATAGGCCAGCAAACCTACTGCATTGTATTATACTATGTACATAAGCTGTATAAGTACATGTAGTGCAGCTGAGATTTTTGTGCAACGTGTTTTCAGAGTCCACCAGAGTAAACAATGGAAAGAGCAGCAGTGTCTTCAACTAAGGAGTCCTATGCCACAGCTCACACACCATGCAAGCCAAATGATGTCCATCAAATTTGGAAGCACAGAAAGGTGCACATCCTATGAGTAATTAAGGTGGCATGTTGAAGTAGGATAGATCATGTCAGCTCATCAAGGCCATAGTACTTTCATGTTGCCCTCCAAAGATCCCAGAGAAAAATTCCATAGCCAGGCGAACATGGATGGGAATGAAGACATAGGAACTGTATATTACCATAGCGATGGCCGTCAGTAAGATGGTGTTGAAGATGGTCTTTTCCCAGGGTTCGAGGACATAGCTGCAGGTTATGAGCAGATACTGGTAGTATAGCCAGGACAGGTAGTCTTTAATATACTTCACATCCATTTTAGGATTACAGCAATAGATTCAATGCTGAAAAATAGAAATAAATAGACTGTTAACGAGAAGAATGGGTAATAGAGAAAGCCCAAAATGGATTTGCTAGTGAGACAATGGGGTTGATTTAGGTCTGGTTCACACTGCTCTGACATGTGCTCTGACTTCCAGAGCCCAGGTCATATGCCATGTCAAAATGAATGGATCCCTAGGAGAGCAGTCTGACTTGTGTCGGTCCAACAATGCTCCCTGAACTATTTTGGTCTGGCTTGGGCGCGATTTCAATGTAAGTCGCATCAAAGTCAGATCGTCTTAACTGATCCGATTGGTGCTATAAGGCTCTTGAAGGGGACCCCCATGCGAGAATTAAAACAAAAACAAAAAGAAATACCAGACTCTGACCTGACAGATTTCCCCCCCCCCACCATGTGAATGAGTAGGGGGTACATCATACCCCCTACCCATTTACCCAAAAAAAAAAAAAAAAAGTGTCAAAAATAAACAGTACACAGGTTTTTGACAAAGCCCTTTATTAAAAATAGAGGAACCGGAGGAGGGAGAAGAACACCGGAGAAAGAAGACACGTTAGAGCACGTTAGAGCTATTTTTAATAAAGGACTGTTTAAAACTTGTTTGCCGTTTTATTTATTTTTCACACTTTTTGGTGAATAAGTAGGGGTACAATGTACCCCTACTCATTCACATAAGGGGGGCAGGCATCTGCCCCCCCCCTTGTTAAAGAAGGCTTCCAGATTCCAATAAGCCCCCCCACAACCACTGCTCAGGGCTGTCGGGAAGAGGCCCTTGTTCACATCAACATGGGGACAAGGTGCTTTGGGGGGGCACAGAGCCCCCCTGACCCAAGGCACCCACCCACCCCACATTGAGGGCAAGTGGCCTGGTATGGTCCAGGAGGGGACTTTCCTGAGCTGCATGCTCAGATAAGGTTCTGGTATGGATTTTGGGGGCGCACAGCTTTTTTTTATTTTTAATTTTGGCGTGGGGGTCCCCTTAAAATCCACACCAGGTCTGAATGGTCTGGTATGATGTTGGCAGGGGCATTTTTTTTGTTTTCTTTTGGATGTGGGGTCCAACTCCAAGATCCATACCAAACTCAAAGTCAGATCCGCTTATCAGTCACAGGGCAGAGTCAGATCAGAGGTCATGCCACTTGTGTCGGAATAGTGTGAACATATCCTTAATCAAGGAAGGTAGGCATTTCACTTTGCATGGATTAAGTATACTTTGAAAAGTGAAATTTGCAACACATTCATTTTGCTTTGGGAAAAATGTCCTTGCAAAGCGAAAAGCCCATTTGCCTTTAATAACTCAACCTCAATAGATCTAGCACAATAAAAGTACAGATCGAAAATATGTTTGCAAGTGTTTTATGATGCAGGTTTGCTCAGGCAAATATATGAGGCTATATAAATTTATATATTAGACCATGGTTGATTTACTAACAGTAAAACACCTTCACTTTGCAAAGCAAGTGAGGGGAAGCTGTGCTGACTTCTATCATCTAATCATGTGCAAGCAAAAAAAAAAAAAAAACTGTTTAAAAAGTTCCTAGCATGCGATTGGGTATACTCAATGACCCACTACTTTATTATTATTATATAAGCCCCAGAATGAATAAACACTACAGAACAAGTACTGCTCTAGCCATTCATCCATTTATCATTCTAGGCAAATAAACGAATCAATGTACAAGTGGAACCTCAGATTGCGAGTAACGCGGTTTATGAGTGTTTCACAATACAAGCTGTTTTAAAAAAAATAAAATAAAAATCCTGACTCGCTTTGCCAGCGCTGTCTCACAAGATGAGCAGGATTCAAGCCGCTGGGGTGTGCAGTACTGCATTTGGCCAGGTGTGCGCGTGTGTGTGTGTGTGTGTGTGTGTGTGTGGGGGGGGGGGGGGGGGCACGCTGGAAACACACCATTCCCGAGCGTCTCAGAGCGGTCTCCTGCGCCTCCGCATCTCTGGCCACATGCGGTACTGCATAGACAGGCAGTGGCTGTGGAACGGATTATCTGAGTTTCTATTATTTCTTATGGGGAAACTCGCTTTGATATACGAGTGGTTTGATTACAAGCATTCTTCTGGAATGAATTATACTCGTAATCCAAGATATGGATTATCTGTATTGTACAATGCACGCTACTCCCTTGTGGGAAAAATTTTTTTTTAAAAAATGTACAACAACTTTGCCCGATTATTTATCCAAAATATGCACTGTAGACTAAAGATACACTATGGATAATGACAGTTTTAAGGCAGCCATAGAATGGTTCAGCAGGGACTGGCCAGGATTTGATCCATCTATGGATAGGAAAATTGTAAAAAAGTTGATCCATTGATCAACTTAGATACAACCAGCAAGTCAGATTGCACCCTGCACCCCCGGGAGGGATTCTGTGTTGTGTTGACGAGGGGAAAACCCGTGCCCTAAAGACAATCGCATTATCTATTGCTGGCTTTACTCTAACTTTACCTTTGGTATAATCCGAATACGGTGCAGTGACTAGTGTGACAGAAGAGTTTATTGCAAGGCTCATATACATTGTACTAAACAAGTTAAGAATCTTCATTCAATTATCCAACCTTGCAAGCAACCTATCCAATCATCTGCAAATGATTGGAGGTTCAAAGTGAACAGGAATTTGCTTTTCACATCATTGCAAATAATCGCACAATTTAACAAAGGTTCTCAGCTCTTTAGTGCTTGTATTTTTGATGCAACTTGAGTCGCACAGAAACACAGGAGAAGGGAAATCACATTGCTTGGTGCCCGTTCACATCAATGCAACTGTGATTTTGTAAAAGGTTCCTGTGCTACTTTGATGTGATTTCAGTGCGATTTGTCTCTACAGATTATGCTAACTACATCCCAAGACAAATCAAAGTCTTACTGCATAATCGCATTGAAAATCGATTCGCAGTAATGTGAACCGAGCCCTAGTAAAATAGCCTAATAAATCCTTGTGTAGGGGTTCGCTTCCCTCTACTATTAGCTGCTAATATCAACGTGTTATGTAGAATCATGTATTAGCACTTTGTCTTTTTAAAGCAGGCTTTGAAAAAAATCCCAGAAAAAAAAAAAAAAAGGGAAGATGTGACCCAGCTACATGTCATGTCCTGTCCATGCTTCCAAACTCAAGCTTGAAGAGACTATTCTGCAAGTATTAATTGTTTATCTGCAGCTGAGTGTGCATCTGAATCCTTGCAAGACAGACATGACTGTAACTGTTCTTTTGTCATCATGTGGTTTTAGCTTAGGGCTCAATAACCAGCATAGACTAGAGCCAAGTTAAGCATTCAACAGTCACTTCTGGTAGTTAGAGGTCCAGATGCAGGTCAGATTAGAAAAACTGCTAGGGAGGTAGTAAAGTGCATAGTAGATAGGCTGGTTCTGAGTTCCAATACCACACCACAGTTCCTGCCAGTGAAAAGATGCAGTCCAGGCTGGTTGGACAATGGCTGGATGGTCTCCCCATCACAGCAGATCTTGTCTTCAGGCCTCTGACACAAAGACAGATGCTGCATCATTATCCTCAGGGGCACCTGCAACAGAACTTTGCGGCAACATTCATCTGGAAGTACCTCTATTTAATAACTATATACCAGGGTATATATGCACAATTCCACCCAGACTAATATGGGGCTCTTGGATGTATGTACAACAATTACATTGTACATACAATTATTTTCTCTTATAAAGATTGTCATTATTTCCATGCTGATGTGTATCCTTATGGTTATTATATGCGGGTTGCAGTAGTCCTCGGTTTCCAATTACAGTGGTACCCTGGATTACGAGTAAAATTTGTTCGAGAAGAATGCCTGTAATCCAAAGCACTCCTATATCAAAGCAAGTTTCTCCATAGAAATCAATGGAAATTCAGATAACTTGTTCCACAGTGACTTCTATTGTATGCAATACCGCATGGGGCCAGAGGTGGGGGGGGGGGGGGGGGGGCTGGGAAGACACTTAGAAACCGTTCAAATTCACTTGGAAACGGAGTGTATCCGAGTGCATCCACATTACTGGCGCCCCCACACCTCTGGCCAAATGCGGTAATGCACATCGCAGAGGCTTGAAACCCACTTCTTTTGCGAGCCAATGCTTGCAAACAGTCAGAATGTAAAAAAAAATAAAAAAATAAAAAAATAATATATATATATATATATATATATATATATATATATATATATATATATATATATATATATATATATATATATATATATATATATTAGCTTGTATTGCAAAATGCTTGGTAACCGTGTCACTCCCAGGTACTGGTTGATTTTACAGGGGAATCACCTCTGGCAATTGTATTATCAAACCCACCCTTTCACTTAGTGAAGGTTCCTGTCCACCCATTTAGCTACAGGTTTAACACACTATCCTATGAAACCCCCCCCCCCCCAAAAAAAAAAGCTACACTTCATGCCAGTCTCACTTCGGCTCTATCAGATAACAATAAAGCTGTGTACAGTTAGAAATACTAGTGGTCTGTTTTTCTCTGTTAGAAAGGGATGCATTCGGTCTCCTGTGGCCTCCACTTGTGTCAAGCTCCTGGGTGGCCAGTAGATGCTCTCTTCTCCTGGCAGGCAGGAGCATTGGTTAGTCCAAGTGGCTCTGCCTCCTCCCTCCCGATTGGTTGCTCTGGTGCTGTATTTGAGCATCACATGGCCAGAGCTCTGGACTACATTCCTGCTTCTTGGCTCCCTACCTGTACTACTGCTTGTCCCTGATGAATCTACTTGATTTGGTTTCGTGGTTTTTGACCCATGCTCAGATCACTGAGTACTTTCTTTGGCTTAGTCTCCCTTGACCTTGGACTGTTTACTGGATTAGGGCTCTCTGCCTGCCCTGACCTTGGACATGTCTTCTGGATTATACTTGCTTGCTGCCAATCCTCACCTTGGACAGTCTTACGGGGCCCTGCCTGACCAGCCTTGAGACTACAGTACCTCTGTTAAGTTTGCTCAATCACAGTGTTTTTCTAGGAACATTAGCATCATGTACCAAGATCGGGGGCAATCATGTATAGGTAGGCATGCTTGCCCTAAGGCTGATCTCCATCTTTTAGTGCAGTTTAAATATTTCATTTGGATCAAAACTGTCCCAAACTATTACCCTCACTATTAGATGATCCAGCTGTGTTAGTGCATGGTATGAACTGTATGTAAAAGGAAGAAAACACTCGCTTTTCTGCCAATACTTTTTCTTAACACCTGCAATGTATTTTAGGCTCCTGAACCAACATCCATCCACAGCACTGTCTCTATCTCCAAATATCAGTGAATACATTTCCCTTAAAAACGTTAACCATATCTCACATATACATGACAGATCTGCATTAATGTCAAAAAGTCCCAATTTTACTGTGGTATGTGAACAATATTAACATAATAAACCTGTCTTTTAACCACTTGCCGACCATCTACAGTATATTTACTACGGTCCGACAGGGGCATCCAGCCTGTTCTGGATTAGGGGACCGCACAGAGCGTCCGCTCCCGTGGATTTGCATGAATATGAACACATATGAAGAAATTAGAAATTAGATTTTATATACAGAAGAATAATATATATATATTTTTTAAAATGTTTTCAAAAAATTCAAGTGGTAATAAAATACCACTGTTTGTGTGAAAAAAAATTATATAAATTTTAAATTTGTGTACAGTGTTGCATGAGGACAAAATTGCTGATTTAACAAAGCGCAGGATAGGGAAAAAAAATTACCTGGTGGGGGAAAAAACCTTCTGGAGCTCAGGTGAAATTCAGTGCAGTGCTTTGTGATCCCAATGCTCCGACACTTACCAGATTATGGACCCCCTGCTATACAGGAAAAGGGCATGCCTTGCTCATCTATATACACCTCCTGGATCTTTAAATATGGACTGTGCGCCTTTGCTGTTATTCTCCACATCGAGCAATGGCCAGTACTTTACCACTCAAATTGTTTCAGGAGGACAAAAAGGGAAAATACCATAGTGAAATGACCTTTACCTTTTATTAAAATGTATGCAAGTGCTCTCACGTGTATAAGAATAGATTATGGCAGTGGCATGTGCTCCACGGATCAGAAGTGAGGTCATTGGAAAGCCCCGCCGAACGTGTTTCACCATGTCCAATGGGCATCTTCAGGAATAGATGATGGTGAAGTAGTGGCCATTGCTGGATCTGGAGAAAGTGTGGAGGATAACAGAAAAAGGCCCACAGTTTATATTTAAAGACTTGGGTATATCAATAAGGGAGACAGACCCTTTTTGCTGTATGGCAGGGGGTCCATAATCTCTGGTGAGTGTGAGAGCATTGGGTCATCACTTCACGCTGGTCGGATGAATTTTTAAAAGACAGCACTGGTGTATTATATATTAATATTGTGCACATGACACAGGAAGATTGGGACTTTGATATAAATGAAAGTCTATCATATACAGTATCTCACAAAAGTGAGTACACCCCTCACATTTTTGTAAATATTACATATTTTAATGTGACAACACTGAAGAAATGACAATTTGCTACAATGTAAAGTAGTGAGTGTACAGCTTGTATAAGTGTACATTTTCTGTCCCCTGAAAATAACTCAGTTTCAGGGTCTTGGCAATCTTCTTAAAGCCTAGGCCAATCATGATGAACCTTGACACCTCAAATGTTTTTGAACTACATTTCCCATGATGCTCATGCACTCAGTGTAGTTGAGCATCATGGAAAATGTAGTTCCAAAACATCTAGGGTGCCAAGATTCGCCATCACTGACCTAGGCCATCTTTATGTAGAGCAACAATTGTTTTTCAGATCCTCAGAGAGTTCTTTGCTATGAGGTGCCATGTTGAACTTCCAGTGACCATTATTAGAGAGTGAGAATGATAAACACCAAATTTAACACACCTGCTCCCCAGTCATACCTGAGATCTTGTAACACTAATAAAAGTCACATGACACCAGGGAGGGAAAATGGCTAATTGGGACTAATTTGGAAATTTTTACTTAGGGGTGTACTCACTTTTGTTGCCAGTGGTTTAGACATTAATGGCTGTGTGTTGAGTTATTTTGAGGGGACAAATTTACACTGTTATACAAGCTGTACACTCAATACTATACATTGTAGCAAAGTGTAATTTCTTCAGTGTTGTCACATGACAAGATAGAATAAGATATTTACAAAAATGTGAGGAGTGTACTCACTTTTGTGAGATATAAAAATCAATAAAATCATATATATATATATTACACACACATATACATACATATACACACACACACACAATATTGAGGGGAATGTTTTCATTGATATAGGGAGATAAAACAGCACTGTGGGTGAATACTATATAAACTGTATTTAGCCCAGGCTACATGCATATAAAATATAAAGTTTTCTGTGATTCGCTGAGATGGAGAGGTGAGATGATGACTTCACGATTTCCAGCACGGCCACCCACCCCACTGATGGAACACAGTGCTGTATACTGTACATAGCCGAGAATATAGTTTATACAACTCGCACAATAGAAAAATCTAGTAGTGAAGGTAATAGTTTGGTCCAGGTTGTCCAAACAAATGATTTAAACGTTCCTATAAAGATAGAGATCAGCTTTAAATAGGGAAGGTGGGGAGAAACAATTTTTAGCTATAATTTCTGACCGAGGCATTTAGCTAAACAGAACATTCTTCAGCTCTGATACCATGGGTCACCGACATGGAATAAGCATGCAGGATTACAAAGTTTGTGTGAACTTACAACTCATGTGCTGTATCCCTGTTCCTTAAAGTACCAAAGCCTTTGGATCAGCATGACAGCCTGCATCAGCAGCTGGGGTCTAAACATGGCCACATGTCCTTTAGCGTGCTCTCTATGAATATAATAAGAGTTAAAGAAAAAAACTTGTAACAGTAAAAAAAAAAAAAAAAAAAAAAATGGGAAGGAGAAAGGAGGTGGTCATATCTTCCAAGCATGCAAAGAGTAAAGTCAGAGTTATGCTGCGTACACACGATCAGAAATTCGGCTATCAAAACACTGATGAGAGCTTTTGGTTGGAAAATGCAATCGTGTGCTCCATCTGACTTTTGCTGACTGAATTTTTGGCCAGCAAAAGATTGAGAGCATGTTCTCAATTTTTCGGGTTGAAAAAAGTTCCTATCCGAAAATCCGTTTGTGTGTATGCAATTTCGATGCGCAAAAACTCACGCATGCACAGATTCAACTATGAGATGGAAGCTATTGGCTACTGAACTTCCTTTTTTTTAGCCCCGTCGTATGTGTTTTACGTCACTGTGTTCTTGACAGTTGGAATTTGGTGTGACCATGTGTATGCAAGACAGCTTGAACGAAATTCCGATCGTGTGTACGTGGCATAACTCAATGCCTGATCTGCATACTAGTTCTAACTTAGCAAGTCAAACTATTGAAGCCAACACATCAGCATGACAGCCAGGCAAATGTATGCATGTTGGAGGTCAGCATTTATAGATTCCACGTTACTGCGATGACAAGTTTATTTATGACAAGTTTATTCAACTGGGAGTTGTGGCTTAGGCAACATTCTGACCAGGTCTACAAAGTATATGAATGGACAGATATACAAGATCAAGATCTGGTAGGAGTAGGATGCCATTGTTTACCTCTTCTATGAATGCTAGCCTAGCTATTTTGTTTATGTTCTGGATTCAGGACTTTAAATCACTGAACAAAATATGTAGAATACAAGTCCTGATGACACAGATTTGTTGCATGCTTGTTCCAGGGATGTTTTTTTTTTTTTGTTTAAAAGAACCAAGGACAGAAGCAACCAGTCAATAGGCCTGAAATGTCAGCTTATGTCTCTCATAAAATGCATTCATGTAGGTTAACAAAATAGTCAGGCACATAAAGATCAAAAGCTCTAGTTTTCTGAACTTCCTTATTAAATGGCATATACTTAATATGTGGAAGATGGAACATACAAACAACAAACCTACTTGTGTTTCTGCTCATTGCTATGATCAACAGACAATGCGAGTTTTCTAGAAGGCATTTCTTGAGCCATAAAAACCTGAAATGCTAGTTTCAGAACAAAAGAATGCATTGCTGAGTTAAATCATTCAAATTCCTACATAGTTGTACTGCTGTCTCATAGTCAGACTGATCACGTAGCACAGTCACATGATTCACAAGAATCTTGCGTGTGTTGTTGCATGAAATAAAAACCATATTATAGCATCTTTCAACAAATTGCAGCTGGGTACCATGTTATTATGCACTTAAAGTGAAGATATTACTAAGAACAATAAACCAAATTGAAAAACGTACTATGTTTGAAAAGTGTTTTTCTTTCTACAAAGTTCCTTTGATAAAGTATTGGTGGCAATACAAAAAACAAAAACGTGCATTAGTAAGGCAAAGCGCAATGACAAAGTTTACACTGCAGCAACCCTTATTGTGAAATACAGTATGCTGAAATAGATACTGTGCACTATAGCTGGCCATAGATGAGAAGATATCTGACCCATCTTTCTGTGTCTTGCTCCAGTGGTGGGACCCGCCATATTTCCCTGACAATGGTGCATACGCAGTAATATTGTGACCCTTTACTTTCTCTACTGGAGGGTGAAGTATCAGGATCTGCTTTGCAGGGAGATTTTAGTTATAAAATCGTTGTTTTAAAAGGCCCTTCCAATCATCTGAGATGCCGGTTATTGCTTTTAAGAAAAGGTATAAATAACTTCATGATCTCAAGCAATGTGCAAAATCAGGGCCACAGTTTACTTTTATCAAATGGTTATGCATCGAAGCATGCACACGAGACAGCGTTATGTGGTGGTGGCAGGTTTTGCATGGAAAAAGCAACATCCTCTGTATTGTCTTGTCTTGTAACAGTCTACCGGTCATATCAGCTTACCAGAACTTCAGAGATCTAATACAATGGGAGGTAGAAAATAATTTGACATGCAATAAAACACTTGAAGGAGAACATACTAAAAGCTAAAAAAAAGAAGTACAGTATTATGATTATTGGTAGCTCATATACTATATAAAGAAGGACTTCTCTATTCTTGCATCATTTTTGGAATCAGGTAAGCTTTAGTAGAAAGTTGAACAAACACCAAATTTTTCTAACATTTACTCAATGTCCAGTGATCCCTGGTGTATATACAGTTGTGCCCATAAATGTACACTGTTGATTGATAATGAATGGCTTCAGCCAAACACTAACCATGAGTGCAAGAAAAACTTGTGTTATTCATATTCTCTGAAAAATGGCCAAGAAATCAAATTCTGCCAGGGTATGTAAACTTATGAGCACAACTGTAGTATGTACTGAATCGAATGGATCCTGCCCTACTTTCTAACATCTACTGAGTGCCCATTGATGCTGGGTGTAAATAGTATGTACTGAACCAAAGCGATCAGTATGTAGAATCCTGCCCAGTTACAATTTGGCATATTTTCACAAAAGACTGTTCAGCATGGCTTAAGGAAGTTTGCAGTTTTATCAGTTAGGTAAATTGTCCAGTTATTATAATACATCTTAAAACCAAGTATAAAAGTCTCTCCTAGCCAATGTATTAAAACAACCGTAGACTACAGAAGTTATTTGCTGTAGTGCCTGGCTTTAGAGAACACTTCCATTTTAGCAAGTTTTTTTTTTTCTAGACTAATTGTATGTTTTTGTGTAAAAGGTTTTCAGAACCTAAGAAAATACACCTGTGTAAAAAAAAAAAAAAAAATGCATTTGAAAAAAAAACCAAAAAAAAAAAACCCGACATCTCACAGTAACCTTGCCCAGCAAATGAAATGAAAATCTGAATAGTTGTGAGCAACACATTCAAAAGCCAATATATGATCAAAGTTATTACAAGTGAAGTGCATGCTTTTTTGAAAGGCGTTACCTTTTACCAAGTTCCAGTGCAGTCTGTAAATTAATACACAGGTAACAGTTTGTAATCCTGACTTTAAGACCAGCTACCATAGGTGTTGTCAGCAACATAATGACATATCTGCTAATGCTCATTGTTACTTGTCTACGGATGCTTCAGAGAAAGAAAAAAACAAAAAACAAAAAAACCAGACAAAACATCAAGTGAATCAAATAAACATGTCTTGTGTGACTAACCTTGGAACTGCAGCTTCGGTGTACTGATGACAGGGAAAAGCAGGCACTGGATAGGATTTGATTTAAATGCCCAACATATCAATGAACTCCCATAACACAACGAATGAACTTGCACAACACCACAACAAACATTAAGAGTCACGGCAACCAAGAATTGCTACATATATAAAAACAACCATCACCAAAAGGAAGGCAAGCAAAAAAGAGAGTGAAATCCTTGCATGCCTGAAAACTTGACAGACAAGTTTCTCCATTCAGATCTTGAAAATCTAGTTTTAACTGTTACACTGAGGCTATACATAATACTGTGCTTGACCAGTGTAGCCCAGATGTCCCCAACCTTCTTAAACTGCCCAACCACTCATACTCCACCAACCCCCCTCTTACCATTCTAAATTAATGAGACCACAGCTGAATTTGGAGTATAACTGGCCATAGCAGCCTTTTATTAAAATATCAATAACTCTAAACTTTTAAACATAACATCTGTAACGACAACTTTTCACCCTCAGTCTGCTGGTCTTTGACAGCACCCCGAACTTCACACTTCTTCCACCACTACACTGCGGGACCTTTTTCCATGATAGGCCTCCAGCCGTACCACCAGCTTGGAGACAACCCCCTTCCCACAGTGAAACTATTACCATATTCCAGCTAACCTTTATACGAGTGGAAATATTGGGGGGCTTCTCGGTAGTATGTGCCCCTCTGGTGTATTCCATTAGGTTTTCTGACACCATCAAAAGACCAAAAACACAGCCACAGCCCACAAGGATAACAACTTAACCTTATGGGCCTCTCCACACCCGCTGAATCCCATCTTGCAGACCCAGCCTCCACAGGTCAATCCCCACTGCCGAGAGGTAAACCCCATCTCCTCTTAAATACAGGCCAACATTGGATTTCAACTCGATGTGTCGATGACCATACCCCGATTCCTAGAAACAAATCTGCCCACCACTTTGTTAATTTTTATGTAAGCCTTGCTACAGATCGTGCCATGTGCCAAGCCTTCCGAGCAATGATGTCGGACCGCAATGTCGTCGGACCTGTATGGCATGAAAAGCCGTGCAGAGTTTCAGGAAGTACAATTTCACATCCAAAATCAGTTCTCTGATGGACCTGACCCCCAAAACGTTTCCCCCAAAATGTCTGGTGTCCGGTCCAGCCTGGCATGGCATAACGGTGCACTTCCAGCACCTCCCTACCCTACATCATCCCCGGTATCCCCAGCCAGCAAATACAAGCCATCCTCCTAGAGATACCTAGCTGTCTGCCATCTGGTCCAACATCAGCTCTCCTGGCCCCCCAAAAAACATAGGCATGCCCCATAATCCAGACGAGGCATGTGTGCATGCCATCTGAAATACAAATGACAGAACACTACATAGCACCAACACTCTAACATTTTTACCGCACCACAGATGATGAACACAGAACAAACTGAAAGTACCCTTGTTCTCCCCCTGTGCATTCCCCCCTACTCAGCCAACAGATGCGGCCGAATGTACCTCTGAAATCTCTTTGATTCCCACCTAATTCTCTTTACTGCTGCCTCAACAAACCCACAGCGGGCCATCTCTGTGGCCTCCCCGACATGGAAGAAGTGCGAGGCGTATTGTGTGTAATCCGAACCTGCTGCCCGACGGCTTTTCCGAAAAACTGCAACAAAATGAAACGTCGATAAATGACCCATCCCCGTGTATCAAGAACGAGCCTTTTATGTCTGGGCAAACCGCCAAGAACTTCCGCAACGCCCCCACTGGGCAAACCGGAAAAAAACCCAGCAATGGAAACAGCTGCACACTCGCTCCTTTTCCCTTTTGGTCCGTCTTCGATCTCCACAGCCGTAACAAGACACCATTATCCACACAATTCATGTTCTGGGACACAAATCCACCTGCTACTACCTTAGACGGGCTTACTAACTTCCCAACACAAAATGCCACCCAAAATAAAGAGACCTCGTGATCCAATGTACACAAGGATCCTAAATGACCACAAATGGCCTGAAGATTCTAAAATTAAAACTAGATGCCTAGTGTCCTTGTGCCCATGAACCTTCCTATAACCCTTAACTGCCTGTCGTACCCAAAAATCCTTTGTGAAATCCGCCATGCCTCGTAACTTGAAGAAAAAAAAGGTAAGACCAGCCAATTTCTGTTCAATGGCAGACACCGAACCCCCCATTCCACGTTTCTACTGGAGGTAAAATAAAAAAAAAAAAAAAAAAAAAAAGGAAGAAGGGGTCAGTAATAGACCTGCCGCTCAGCACTGTTATGTGTCCCCACACCACAAAAAAAAAAAAAAAAGTTATTGATTAGTAAGTTGGCGCTGCATTTAACAAAGATGGTGGAACCCTTCAATGTATGGAAATCTCAATAAACTTCAATATTACCAAAATAACGGTCTCTGTGATACGCAACTTTACATTTAATACACAACTGAAAATAAGACATACCATATGAAACTTAGCAGGGATGGTGGAAACCCCTCCTATAGATATTTGCCACATATATTAACCTCAAGTGCAACAACCTTTTATTTGAGAGGTTCCCACCATTATAGCACTTTGGATTTTTTTTTTTGACAGTTTCTATCTGGCACATCCCCACGTTATCCACTGCACTACCCGCATGTCCTCTTTTCGGATCGATGCCATGGGTTCCTTTGAGACATATTTTCTACCATTGATATACCTTTCTATGTTTATTATTGACTGCCTCCTTTTCTTCAAGCTCCTGAAGAAGCGTTTTTTCCTGAAACATGTAGAGCTATTGTTTTATGTTACAATCTATGATAGAAGTATTTGATGTGTTTGATCCATATTGGAGAGGTTTAGTCGTTCACTGCAATTGACAGTATTTTGAATGTCTTTCATGTAATATATGTTTAATAAAATGTATTTTATTTTTCTATAATTGGTGCCTCTACAAAAAGTGAAGGAAATGTCCCAGTTGGGTTTTGAATTGCAGCAATAAAGTCAAAAATTAGAAAAAATGGTTTATTACAACAATAAAGTTACATTGGCATGACCAGTAATATGAGCTCTGCAATGAGATTTGAGATAGATTATATATATATATATATATATAGATAGAATACATAGAAACAACTGCTAAACAGTGTATGTTAAAACATTACAGAATCTGGGACAGAAATCATGCCTCTTTTTCGACCATATGTATTGTCTGTCTTCTTCAGGGGAAAAACATTATAGATTTCTAGAAAATATAGCATATGAGTAAGTATATAAAAAATGTGTAAACAATAACACATAGGTTCACAAGTAGTATATAAGAACAAATTACCACTGACAGCAGTAAGACAGACCACTCAGTTGTATGCCTTGAAACATCATTCGAGGATCCAGATCGCACCACTTTCCCATTTTTTCGCAATTGGTGCCTCTAAAGTCAAATTTTTCCATGTGCTTTATTTTAATTTATTGATATCGCTAGAAAAATAAAAGGCTTTTAACCACATCCATACTGGGTCCATTCTAGCACTCCTCTCCTACATGTAAACGTCATAATATTTTTGCTATAAAATTAGTCAGAACCTACAAACATAATTAATAATAAATATATAAATCAGTTACTCTATGGAATAAAATGGCGGTCATTGCAACTTTTTATCGCGCACGGTATTTACGCAACAATTTTTCAAATGTGGTTTTTTTTACGATTTAAAAAAAAAATAGTATAACAAAAACATCAAGATAGACCAATTTTTAATATAATGTGAAAGATGATGTTATGCCGAGTAAACAGATACCAAACACGTCACGCTTTAAAATTGCGCACATTCATGGAATGACGTCAAACTTCAGCACTTTCCTTAGGCGACACTTTACATTTTTTTACAGGTTACAGGTTTAGAGTTACAGAGGAGGTCTAGTGCTAGAATTATTGCTTTGGCTCCAACTCACGCGGTGATACTTCACATGTGTGGTTTGCATGGCGTTTACATGTGTGGGTGGGAAAAACGTGTGCGTTCGCTTCTGAGCACAAGCTACTGGGGACAGTGGCGTTTTAAAAAATGTTTTTATTTTACTTTATTTTTTTTACAACATTTTTTTTTGATCACTTTTATTCCTATTGCAAGGAATGTAAACATCCCTTGTAATAGGAATCATACGTGACAGGTCCTCTTTATGGAGAGATGCGGGGTCATTAAGACCCCGCATCTCTCCTCCAGGCTGGAAAGCACGAGATTGGAAAAAAAATCCACAATCTCCTGCTTACCAGCCACGATCGCGGCTTTGCTTACATCCGAGGCTCGGATATGACGTCATAATATGATGTAATAATAATGTCATGCCCGGGCCTCCAATGCTCCTCATTCAGAGGCGGCCAATTCTTTATCCAGGTCCCCAATGGCATGTGAAGCTCGGAGAAGCACCCGATGGCGATGGGAGGGGGGATATCCTCCTGTAAGAACGATCAAGCGGTGGAATTGCCACTATGATCATCCTTATGGTGCACAGAATCGCTGGTGGAAAACAAGGATATCTGAATGATGCCTGTAGCTGCAGGCATCATTCAGATATTCCCACTGAAATTCCAGGATGTCATACAATGTCCTTGGGCGGGAAGTGGTTAAAATACGTTTGGCAGAACTCCATCAGCATCACCAGCAAAACAGCTTCATTATTATCCCATTAATGAAAAAGAGAATGTGCGCTGCATTTATAGATTTCATAATTTGCCATGTCACGAATGTTAATTCTCCATTACGAACGCTAGTTTACAAGACTGACCGCTTCTGGCTCATCCTTGCTTCCGAGCATGCGTGTTTGTACTTTGGACATTTGTCTGATGGACCTGTGTACACACGATCGGAAAACAGACATTAGTCCACAGAAAATTTATAAGCCTGCCATCCAACATTTGTCCGCTGAAAATCCGACAATTGTCTGATGAATTTTCTTCCAACAGTCTGTCATCACGCAATTCCCGACGGAAAATCCGATCACGTGTACGAGGCTTTAGTCTACAACCGTCTTAACTCCTACCTCAGTGAAAATAACATTCTTGACCCCTTACAGTCTGGCTTTTGCTCGCAGCACTCCACGGAAACTGCCTTACTAAAACTCACTAACGATTTACTAACTGCTAAAACCAACAGACAGGACTGCATACTCCTACTACTTGACCTCTCTATGGCCTTTGATACCCTTTGACCACCCACTCCCTCTCAAACTACATTCCTTTGGCCTCCGAGATTCTGCTCCATCCTGGTTCTCTGCCTACCACAACTATCTCCACCTCTTCATTGCCCCTTTCTGTGGGGGTCCCCCAAGGCTCTGTTCTTGGACCCCTTCTCTTCTCTATCTACACCTCCTCCCTTGGTCACTTCGTAACTGCCCAAGGCTTCCAATACCACTTATACGCCGCTGACAAAAAAATCTGTCTACTCACCTACTCCTTCAGTCTCCTCTCGCATTACTAATTTACTGATATATCAACATGGATGTCTCAACACTTCCTTAAACTAAATCTCTCTAAAACTGAGCTGAGCTATTAATATCCCCCCCACCCACGGCCCCCCTCCATGACTTTTCCATTAAAAAAAATCGACAATGCAAGCATTAGTCCCTCCCCTCACACCAGGGTACTAGGTGTAATCCTAGACTCTGACTTTTCATTTCAGCCTCAAGCCCAATTGTTGTCAAAAGTTTGTAGAATTCCCCTCCGTAACATTAAGCTCCTCATTCACTCCCTTGTTTTCTCTCACCTTGACTATTGCAACTCCCTTCTCATTGGCCTGCCTCTCCATAGGCTATCCCCTCTTCAGTCTATCATGAATGCTACTGCCAGACTTATACACCTTACCAACCGCTCAGTGTTTGCCAACCCTCTCCTCCAATCCCTACACTAGCTCTCAATCACCCAGTGAATTAAATTCAAAATACTAAACACAACATTCACAACTCTGCCCCGAGCTACTCACCAAATCTTGTCTCCAAATATAACCCAAATCGTCCTTTCTGCTCTTCTCAAAGACCTCCTACTCTCAAGCTCTCTCGTCTCCTCCTCCCATGCTCGTCTCCAGAGCCTCTCTCATCCTCTGGCACTCGCTACCTCAACCTGTCTGGCTATCCCCTACTTTTGCTACCTTCAGGTGATCCCTGAAAACTCATCTCTTCAGAGAAGCCTATCATGTCTCCAACTAATCCTTTACCATTTCCATCAGCTCATTCCCCACAATTACAACCTTTTGTACCACCTGCTCCACCCTATTAGATTATAACCTCTTAAACCTTGTGTATGTTATTGTATTATAAATGTATTGTAAAGCACTGGGTAAACTCTTGGCGCTATATAAATCTAGTTCTATCTAAAAATTTTTATATATATATATATATATATATATATATATATATATATATATATATGTATTTTACACGCACACGTGTTTGAGCTTTGATGTGCTCAGTAAACTACGGAAGGCACACGAAGGACTCCGGACGCCCTCTGCTGGACAAGGAGAGATGCTGTTCCCCGAGGATACTGAATACTGGAAGGTGTTATGTTTTTTGTTTAAAAAAAAAAAAAAAAAAAAAAAAAAAAAAAAAAAAAGGAAGGTCAGTAGAAATTCAGTAGAAATTATATGAGAATTCCAAGCATCCTGCAGCATTAAAGCATGTAAAACCTCCCGAAAGCATGCATGGGGTAAGTGGACATATGCTATAACATACAAAACATACGCAGCACTATAACCTTGGTAATTAATAAGACTGTGGAAGACCCCCTATTTAGTATACAAGTGGGAGGCAGATATCCACATCTCAGCGCATAACTGAGCAAACTAGCAAGTTACGTGCTATAAAATGACCCACACAAAATAATAAAAAAAAAAAAAGAAAAAAAGAGAGTTTCATATATTATGTAAATCTTTCGGAATAACAGTGAAAAGTGGAGAGGAAAAATGAGCGGGGAGAGAGTAGAATAATGGTGTATTATTGTAAACCGGACTGCAACATTGTGATATTGCGACTGTAAGAAAACATAAATCGCATTGCAGGGGGTTGCGGAAGGTTACAAATACTATCAGATAGCACTCAGAACGAATGAAGATTGAGCCTAGATACAACTAGGATGAGAGACTCTCTAAATAGGTATTAAGGAGGTAATCCAACAAAGAGAGGGAAAAAAAAAAAAGAAAAAGGAAGAGATCTATATAAATAATAGTAACAAGGGCGTCCCGCCATTTCTGTGACAGATGAAGGGAAAATCAACAAAGTCAGGGACTATCCCGAAATCGCCTCGCCGGAGCTTGGTCACTAGCCCCGGCGCAATGAATAAATACGTCACACAGACAGTGACAACGGACAAACAAGCTGAAAAGCAACAATATACAAGAATCCAACAGGCTGAGAACCGAGACAAAAGGGAAAGAGAAAGAGATAAGAAAGATAAAGAGAAAAGAAAGCATCAAACGCAAAACCTCTCCGCACAAGATCTGGAAACACTACCCGATATACCACCTGAGGACGAGTCAGACCAAATAATTGAATCAGACCGGGAGATGGAAACTACGCTAACCCGTCTGACTCAACAAGATAATCTTCAAGTACTGCCCACTAAAAATGAGATAATTTCCATGTTTGCAGCCCTGGAAAATACTATGAAAACCGAAATAGAAAGATTACATAAAAATCTCGGACATATTTTGGAAAGGGTAGAAGAGGTGGAAAAAAAAAATGAAAAGGATACGAATACAATAAAGAAATTAGAAGCAGAAATACAATATCTAAAAAAAGCACAACAAGACCAAGCATACAAAGTCGAAGATCAAGAAAACAGAGACAGAAGAAAAAATTTAAGAATACGTGGAGTCCCAGACGCACAACAACGAGAGGACCTTACAGATATAATTAAGAAGATCTGTAACCCCTTAATGAATAAAGATATAACTAATGAGATAAATATAGAAAGGGCGCATAGAGTAAGGAAACCCAAGGGTCTCCCACAACAAATGCCACGGGATATTATAGTGCGATTTCAAAACGAAGAAGAAAAATATCAAGTATGGAGAAATATAAGATCAAAAGCACCACTAAGATATGAAGGAAATTATATTTAGATATTTCAGGATCTTTCACAAGAAACCCTAATGCCCCGTACACACGAGAGGGATTAAGTCTGACAGACTTCCGACGGAGTTCTAGCGGAGTTCCGCCGGAGTTCTGGCGGACTTTTCGACCGAACGGACTTGACCACACACCATCACACCAAACTCCGACGGAGTCGAACGTGATGACGTACGACTGGATTCGACGTAGGAAGTTCATAGACAGTAGCCAATAGCTGCCCTAGCGTCGGTTTTAGTCCGTCGGAGTAGCACACACACGAGCGAATTTTTCGAAGGGGACCGGGTCCGGCGGAGTTCCGTCTGCAAAATTTGAAGCATGCTTCATTTCTAAAGTCCGTCAGACTTTTGCGAAGCTAAAGTCCGTTGCAGCCCACACACGAGCGGATAGTCCGCCGGACTCAGTCCGTCGGAGTTTGGATGTCGAAAAGTCCGCTCGTGTGTACGGGGCATAAGGAGGAGAAGAGCCCTAAAACCGTTACTGACAGTGTTGACAGAGGATGGAGTGCAATATAATTGGGGCTTCCCTGCATGCTTAATAGGGAAAAAAAAATGGTCGGACAGCAAGACTGAGACATTTAGATGAAATAACAGAATTCTGTAGTAAATTAGATGTTCCAGTACCGGGGGGGGGGGGGGGGGGGAACTAGTCCTACCCCCCCTTCTGAGAAGAGAGGGGGGGTGGACAAGAGAGATATGAAATATTGAAGGGATGGGGTCCCAATTGTTTAGAAGTCTTCTCCGGTTCGTCTCCCCTTAGCCCCTCCCCCTCCCTCCCTCTGGCTTTTGTCTCGGGGGGGATGGGGGACGGGATGCCCCTGGCGTGCGGGATTACCACCTCGCTAATAAAAGGCGAGATGGATGAAGGCACTGCCAAACCGAATTCCACCCCAGGGCCACGGGACAAATGGAACGAGGGTGTTTCGGATAAAAGGTCCCGGACCAGTGGGTCAATTTTACATCAAAAGAGGGGGCAGGGAGCAGGTAGGGGGGGAAGGGTGGGAGGGAACAATCTGTTGACTGGGATCCACTGCTGGTAGTAAGAAAAAGTTTAGCCTGGTATAATGCTGGAATTTAAAATAGCAACATATAATGTGAGAGGAATGAATTCTCCAAAGAAAAGGTATAATATTCTTAGGGATTTTCTGTAGATATTGTTTTTTTACAAGAAACGCACCTAGATTCCAACATTAAGTTAAATACAGTAAGGTTTCCAACGTGGTATTATGCAGATACTCCATGTAGGGGCTCTAGGGGAGTAGCAATTGGGATCTCTAAAAATGTTAATTGGAAAGTGGACGAAATGAAAGTGGACCCAGAGGGGAGGTTCCTATTCCTGAAAGGAAATAAAGAAAAAAAAAGATATACATTAGTGAACATCTATTGTCCCAACAATGGTCCAAAAAAAGATTTAAACCGAATTTTGAATATACTAGAAACATACAAACAGGGCCATACCATCTTGGGTGGGGACCTAAATTTTGCTATGGACCCGCCCATAGATAGTACATCACAGGGTCTCTTACAGGAAAATAAACAACATAGAATCCTAAAAAAGAGAATGTATACACTACAACTAATGGACACTTGGAGAATATTTAATCTGGAAAAAAAAGATTATACATATTATTCTTTAGCCCATGACATGTATGTGAGATTGGACTATATATATGTAGACCATGAATTGTTAGATAATATAATAGAGGCTAAAATAGGAACTATAACCCTATCGGATCATGCGCCTGTAATAATAAAATTTAAAGACCCAGGAAGGGAGAACAGTAAAGGGGCATGGAGATTAAATGAGTCTCTATTAGAAAACGTGAAAACTGAGAACATCATAAAAAGAGAGATTGAACAATATTTCATAATTAACGAAACAGATGAGATCCCAAAGGTTACTCTCTGGGAGGCACATAAAGCCCTAGTCAGGGGGAAATTAATTTCCATAGGTGCATGGAAAAAAAAAGAAAGTGAAAAGAAGCTAAATGAATTAAAAAAAGAACTTTATGTATTAGAACAAAAGCATAAGAGCCAACTGGATAATAATATATATATATATATATATATATATAAAGAGATTATCTATAAACGTACTCAATTAAACGACAGGATGGAACTAGAAGCAAGGAAAACATATAAAAATTTAGCCAAAGAAAGGTATATGTGGGGAAATAAAACGGGGAAACATTTGGCGAGACTAGTAAGGGAAAAAAAAAGCCATATATTATATAGAAAAGATTAAAAATGCGCAAGGGGAAATAAAATATAGAACATCAGAGATAGCAAACGCATTCAAAACATATTATAGCGCCCTGTATTCAATCAGGAATATTGAGACAGAAAAACAGAAGGGGATTAGAAAAATTAAAATTCAAGAATATTTGAGGGAGATAGATTTACCTAAAATAACCCCAGAGATGTCTAAAAGTCTAGAGGACCCGATTACCCCAGAAGAAATCGAGAACGCAATAAAGGAAATGCCGAATGGGAAAAGCCCAGGACCAGATGGTTTCACCATCAGGTACTACAAAAAATTTAAACAACAGTTGGTTCCCGAGCTATGCAAATTTTGGAATAAACTGGCAGATGAGGAGGTTCTGAGGAAAGAATCACTCCTGGCAAATATCACACTTATTCCAAAACCCGGTAAAGATAGTTCTATCTGTTCTAACTATCGTCCAATAGCGCTATTGAACACGGATACCAAACTATATGCAAAGGTACTAGCGACGAGGATAAAAAATCTACTTCCAGAATTGATCAATGGCGATCAAGTAGGATTTGTACCAGGCAGAGAAGGCCGAGACAACAGCCTCCGAACTCTTTTATTAATGGGGAAGAACAAAGAAACCAAACCCCCAGTGATTTTAATTTCGATCGATGCCGAAAAGGCTTTTGATTGAGTGGATTGGTGCTTCATAATGGAAACCTTATAGAAGATAGGCCTAGGCCCAAGAATGTTGAAATGGATAAATAATTTATACACTCATCCGTCAGCTAGAGTGGGGGGGGGAATGGGAGTATATCGTCCGCATTTGATATGCTAAATGGTACAAGGCAGGGGTGCCCCCTCTCGCCCTTACTATACGTGATAGCTTTGGAGCCACTATTAGCAAAGATTCGTAATACCCTGATATAAGAGGAATAAGAATGGGGGGTGAAGAACATAAAGTGGCTGCATATGCGGATGACATAATCCTATATATGACCAACCCCCGAATGTCGTTACCTGGACTCATAACAGAAATTAGAGACTATGGTGCCCTTTCTAATTTTAAAATAAATCCAATTAAAACAGTTATTTTGAACGTAGGATTAGACATCTGGGAAGAGGAAAAGATACGTCAAGAATTCCCTTTTACATGGGAAAAAAAAGAAATAACATATTTAGGGATTAAAATAACGAAGACATTTCAGGGGCTATATCAAGCTAACTACATCCCACTCGTAAACGAAATTAAAGCATTACTAGGGAGGATGAATAAAAGCACAATAACATGGATGGGAAGAGTTAATGTGTTGAAGATGGTGGTACTACCAAAAATGATATACAAAATGCAAATGCTTCCGATAAATATCCCAAATAGTTTCTTTAAAATAATAAGAACTTTATTTTTAAAATTTATATGGCAAAATAAAAAACCCAGGATAAAATATAATTTATTAACTAGAAAAAAAAATAGGGGCGGAATGGCACTACCAGACACATATAGATATTATCTTGCAATTATTCTAGCGAGATTGGTGGAATGGACAAATCTAAGCACTAAAAAGAAATGGGTAAAAATGGAGGAGACACTTAATGGTTCACAATTACAAAAAAACAATTTGGATCCCACCAAAATTTAGGCTAATTAGTAGTAGGACACACAAAATCACCTTAACGGCACTAAAAAAATGGGATACAATACACCGGAAAAATAAATGGGAATATAATTCACCACTAATCCCTTTAGAGGGTACGATTTTTTTTTATCCCAGGATACGGTACACAATTAGGGGAACAAACGAAGGGTTTACAAATCAAAGACGTCACGCGGGATGGGAAAATAATGCCAAAACAAGAATTAAGAAGCATAGCTGGCAAATATTAAGGGATTGGGAATACCTACAGATTCAACATTTTATTAACTCTATCCCAAAACCAATAAGAAACGAAAATAGGTTAACACCAATAGAAAAATTATGTACGGGGAAAACAGTAATAAAACACTGTGTCTCACAGCTATATGATCGTCTCCCGGAAATAGAGGGCCAAGGTAGTATACCACCTATAGTTGAATGGGAAAAAGACTTGGCCTTTAAAGTTGACGAGACCCAAATGATCAACTCCGTGCATGATTACGTATCCGACACAAGATCAATAGAGGCTAATTACAAATGCCTTATGAGATGGCACTTAACACCAGATAAATTACATAGAATAGATCCCTCCAAATCTAAGCTATGCTGGAGAGAATGTAAATTACCGGGAACAATATTCCACTTTTGGTGGGAATGCCCAGAAATAAAACAATACTGGCGAAAAATAATAGAATATATAGAAATAATAACAGGTGAAAGAATACCTCTAGCCCCCGGGGAGTGTTTGTTCCAAATGGCAGAAGAAAAAACCAGCAAGCAATTCAAGAAAAGAATAAAAAATACGTTAGTACCTGTTTTACTCAATGCGGCAAAAGCCATAATACCCAAAAACTGGTTACAGGTTAAAAAACCCCCAATCAGAGAATGGATACAAAGAATAGAATACATCAATAATATGGAATATCTAAGTAAAATGGAGGAAAATAAAATGAAAAGATACGGGGTAATGTGGGAAAAGTGGAGAATATTTAAAAAGACGAAACATTATATACAAGCATTAACAGAATAAAAAGCAGTGGATCCAGGGAGGGCCAACAGATTAGAGAAAAGAGGGTAGGGGGGGGAGGGGTAAAATAAATAAATAAAATAGTTTAGTAAACAAGATAAGGTATCTCAAATACAAATGTAAAAAGTAATTAATGAGATGCTAGTCTTATTCTTCCTTTCTGTAAGGTTTTTTCTCTTTTTTGTAATCAAGTAATAAATTGATATAAGTAACGTTGGGAAAAAAAAAAAAAAAAGAAAAGAAAATGAAAATATTGCCACAATGATGTTAAGAAAGAAGGATTGTGAAAGTCAAGCTGATAAGAATCTGTCAACTCAAAGAAACTTACTGAGATGGCAAAAAAAAACCACAACTCTGCCCCGAGCTACCAAATCTTGTCTCCAAATATAACCCAAATCGTCCTTTCCGCTCTTCTCAAAGACCTCCTACTCTCAAGCTCTCTCGTCTCCTCCTCCCATGCTCGTCTCCAGAGCCTCTCTCATCCTCTGGCACTCTCTACCTCAACCTGTCTGGCTATCCCCTACTTTTGCTACCTTCAGGTGATCCCTGAAAACTCATCTCTTCAGGGAAGCCCATCATGTCTCCAACTAATCCTTTACCATTTCCATCAGCTCATTCCCCACAATTACAACCTTTTGTACCACCTGCCCCACCCTATTAGATTATAACCTCTTAAACCTCGTGCATGTTATTGTATTATAAAGCACTGGGTAAACTCTTGGCGCTATATACATCTAGTTCTATCTAAAATTTTATATATATTTTACACACACGCACACGCACACATGTTTGAGCTTTGATGTGCACACCCTAATGCACTAGGCTGCACATGCCTATGGCTCTCTGCCATGGACAGAGTGTGCTGATCGGTCAGCTGCTGGTTTTCCAGCATGCACATCTGACAGAAGCCGGCCAAATGACCGACATATACACGGGCCAAATATCAGGCTTTAGGGTCCGTTCACACAAGCGGTTCGCACGGCAGACCCAGTTTTGCTCAGCGGGGGATTGATCTGCTGATCCCAGGTCCGTGTCAACTCATTCTGCTAGGACGGACCTGTCAGAGTCCCGCTGGAGACTGGAAAAAAAAAAAAAAAAAAGAAAAAAAAAAAAAAAGAAAAACGCCTGGCCGTTTTCATCCAACCCGCCAGACGGATGGAAAATAGGGTCTCCATCCGTCTGGATCTCACAGACTGGATTGGATAGCAGCGGGTGTCAGCAGACATGTCACCGCTGACATCGTCAGCTCCATATGGGTGAATAGAGGCTCCGATCAGGTTTGCCTGAAAAGCTGACATGCGGACCTGATCGGAAAGCCCATGTGAAAGGGGCCTTAGGGTGTCTCCACTCCAAAAGGTGGCTCCGTTACTCCTCCAGTAGACAGCAGCATTGTCATTCTGGGGGAGGGTAGTGTTAGATGTCCTAGTAGATTTAGGTGGAATTGACTAACACATTAAAACCAAACTCCAGCAAACACAGGTTTGTTTCCTTTTGGGGTAAACTTGGTGTAATAAAGTTGAAAAATAACAGGATTTACTGGCAGGGTCACCAGGTGAAAAAATAAAAATGGGAAACAAATACAGCAACCACATTGGTAATTGGTAAGCTGCAAAATATTACATTTTTGGATTTACTACCGCTAACAAGCTTTCAGGGTGCTGTGGAGAATTTGTTTTTATTATGGAGAGGATGAGGAGAGATCACGGAACCTGGACCCACTTTGATGTTGACTGCTACTAACTTATCATTGCGTGGTGACATTTTATCACACTGGCACCCTGGCATTATGCTGATAATTCAGTGCTATGGAAACAGAAGTCTTAATCTTGTAAGCAGGCACCAGCTTGGTAACACAAGGATGCAGTAGTGTAAGGCTCATATAACACTAAGTGCCCTAGATGCTTTCCCATTATACATTGTATTGTACATTATACGTAATCATTGCATGGAATCAAGGTGCAGATTTTAAAGGCAAACGGGCTGTTCACTTTGTAATGGACTTTTATCCTATGGACCTCCATCATTCAAATGTGTGCCTGCAAAAATTACGTTTTCTTTCCTGCATATGAATGGATATTTTTTAAAAACAACATTTTCAACACATTCATTAAGCTAAGGGAAATTGCCTTGCAAAGTAAATGGCTTATTTATCTTTAGTAATTAAATCCCTAAATTACCAACTAGTGCTTATACTCCGGTGTTCCAGTAGGACCACTAATGTATCAAAGGGTCCCAGCAGGGATAGTACCATGCAATGATTTTTCAATAGATTAAATATTGTGCAAGATAACATTAGGGCTGCCTAAGTCTTTAAGGGCACTTTCACACTTGGCCGTCGGGGGTTAAGGATGAACTCTGGCATGTTTGCATGCTCCACGTGCAGAGCCCGCCAGGAAGTCGGCGCATCGCAGCGCTAATCACAGGCAGTGAGACATTGCCCCGATGCGCGGTTGCAGAGATCGGGCAATGTCCCACTGCCTGTGATTAGCGCAGCACTGCGCCGACTTCCTGGCAGGCTCTGCACGTGGAGCATGCAAACACGCCTGAGCTCATCCCTATCAGTGGTAAAGCGCCTCTATTTTAAGCTGTGTTTTTTGGCCGAAAGTGGGGTGCTTTTAATCCCCACTAGTGTCTGAAAAAGCATTAAAAGTGCCTGCAAACCAGCGCTGCCTAAAGCTCTGCAAAGATGCTACTTGCAGGACTTTTTTTTTTTTTTTTTTTTTTTAACGTCCAGCAAGTGCACCGCTCCAGCATGAAAATCTTGGGCTTTCACACTGAAGTGACAGGAAAAGCGCTTTTTGGGCACTATTTTTAGCGCTATAGCGCCTCAGTGTGAAAGTAGCCTTAACAACCTCATAACTAAAATGTATAACTTTTAAATGCTAGGCTTGCATGTCTAGCAGGAAACCCATGGGTAAAGTCAGATTACTTAATACTAAATCTTGCTACAACTACTAAAACAAATTTAGGAAGAAAACAAGCAAAAAAAGTCTGCAAAAAATACCTTTGAAAACAATTATCCAGATAAAAATAATGTATGGGTTTAAATAACACAAACATTATAAAACAAATAGCTGCACATAGGTAAAAAAAAATGCAACTGTAAAAAAATAAAAAGGTCACAAAAATAGTGAAGTTACGCGAGTACATTCATAAACTTTATAAAAGGCAACTTATAGAAATAATTAAAGCATGCAATTAAAGTAGAAACATAAAATTACTTAAATTAAAGAACTTGATATATTCACCTGCTGCTACTGTATTTTGATGTGTTATGACCTTTGATCAGATACAGCAATTACTGATAGCATTGTTCCTATGTAACAAAGGCTGCTTAGAGAGACCTCACCTCTAAACTCCCACCAGTATAGTACAGAGCGGATCCACAGGGTGATTGCAGGTACAGAAGATGTGTGAAAAGTAAGTGGAACTGAATTGTGCTACTCAGGTGTGTATGTGCCCCTCCCAATTTCCTGCTGCTAGGAAAAAAAAAAAGCCTCCCATATAGAATACCTGCATCCAACCATTAAAAATGAACAAAAAGTAACCCATTATATTTAAATCAATGGAACATCTAGGATGCTCCAATATTGAGAATAGTTCAGACAGTAAAGTGGGATTTTCGGGTGTCTTACCAGCTGTAATTGTATAGAAGGCTGTGCTAGCTCTCAGACTGGACTGTTCAGTGTGCAGGGCTGAAAACTGCAGATCTGGCTCTCCTCTCCTATGTCAGTGCTACAACGCAGAAGTACTGCAGATAAGGTAGCAGTGCATCATCACAGGATTGCTATCTAGGCCTTTCCAGCTCAGGAGAGAAGGTGTGTGTGTGCTCTGCACTTAGCTGCATGTTTAAAAAGAAAACTTTAACCTATTTTCAAGCAGCAAGCATTTTATGTTAGGGAAAAGGTTGATTTCACGTTAAATGCCTTTTCATTTACTGTTTTATCTATGTATGCATTCCAAGGTACTGGAACTAAGTTACATGATTTCTTGGCTTGCAAATCATGATGCTGGCAGAAAAAAAAGAAGATCAGGCTTCATAAAAAAAATAAGAGATGCTATATATTAAATCTTGGGGCACGGGGGTGTATTGACTGTTCCTAGGGTACCCATGTGTAGCTACATTTCAGATGTGGTTAACTTAAAAGGTATTTCGTGGCTTGTTTCTGAAATAACTTTAACTTACATTTAGTATAGTTTATGTGCAAGTGGTCATGCAGCATCAACATTGCTCTTAAAAGGAATGCATATTAAATGCAGAGAATGTGTTAGAGACTCTCACAGACTGGAATGTAAAATGGCGATGGCATTGACAGAATAAAAATAGTATGGCTACACAGTGGTGGCCTATCCATCGGGGGCACACGAACATTGCCACCCCCCCCCCCCCCCCAGCAGTTAAAAAAATAAAAAAAAATAATAGTTTTTTTTAAAAGGGCTCTTTTAAAAAAAAAATAGAAAAAAAAATGTCCTTTTAAGTGCACTGTGTTGGGGCGCCGGACACGGTGCACTATGGGAAGCGCCATGTCAATGCAATCATGAGGTGCTTAATTTGCAGGATATTTACCTTCTCTGTGGTGCATTCCATCGTGCCAAACAACTACCTGTTTTGTTCTTCAAGTTAAGACCTTACTACCAGTTTCCCAAGTGACATCAGAAGCTCCATGGAAGGCACGGCCCGAGCAGAGCTGGTAAGTAAGGCTCTCATGCCGTGTACACACGAGCCGAATGTTGGTTGGCAAAAGCTCTGATGGTTCTCTCAACGGAATTCTGATGGGATTTCGCTCATGCTGTCTTGCCTACACACAGTCACACCAAATTCCGACCACCAAGAACACGGTGACGTACAACACGTATGATGGGACTAGAACAAATAAGTTCAATAGCCAGTAGCCAATACCTTCCATCTCGTAGTTGAATCTGAGCATGCGTGAGTTTTTGCATGTCGGAATTGCATACACACGATCGGAATTTCCGATTTTCCTTCAGAAAAATTGAGAGCCTGCACTCAATCTTTTGCTGGCGGAGATTCGGCCAGCAAAATTCCCATGGAGCATACACGCGATCACATTTTCTGATGAAACGCTCTCATCGGTCTTTTGGTGGCCAAAATTTCAACCGTGTATACTCGGCATAAGGCTTCAAAATAGGTAAACTGTGAGCACCATGCTTGGCGCTCGCAGTCCACTTAGCTGTGTTAGGAAAGTGAATAGTAATTTACTTTCCTAACTTCGAACCGCCTCTTTGCAAATCAGGGTCTGTTACCTGTCACCTGATTGGCTGAAATGACAGGCGCCGCTATTGGACGCCTATCAGGAGGAGAGGACGGGAGATGAGGCAGGAGAGCAGATGCATGAAGGACTCCACTTGTCGCCGCTACCCCACAGACAGAGGGTAAGTGCCGGGTAGACGGCGAGTGGCACGCAGGGTACATTGACAACATTTGATGGGCACATTGGCAGCGTTTGGACACACTGACAGCATATGATAGGCAGTTGGGCACACTGGCAGCATATGATGGGCAGTTGGGCACAGTGGCAGCATTTGATGGGCACACTGGTAGTATATGATGGGCAGTTGGGCACACTGGCAGCGTTTGGGCAGTTGGGCACACTGGCAGCATATGATGGACACAGTGGCTGCAATCGATTTTTTTTTTTCTATTTTTTTTTCAGTTTGTTTGCGTCCCCCAAAACTTTTGAGCACCAGCCACAACTACGGCTACAGCTATTTTTTTCATCATGTTGAAACTCATTTGAAAATCTAAGAAAGGATGGAAAAGAAACAGTAACATTTATTGATAGCAGCAATAATATTTATTTATCATTGGCTGCTACTAGCAAATCCACTCTGTATACCGGTACTTAATGTCACCTTCACACTTTTGCATTCTGCAACAAAAGTGTTTTAATGTCTTATGACGCTCTGCATTAGGGCAGTCCATTCATTTTGAATGGGCCAGCAGTGCACATTAAAGGCATTATAAAAAAAAAAAAAAAAAAAAAACACTTGAGCCACATACACTGAGTTTTACCACAAGACACATGAAGGATGTGCTGTACTGCAATTGCATGGCAAGCCACTATGCATGTGCATGTGTTGCAGCAAAAAAGCTCTATAAGTTCTGGGAAACCAGTGATAACTCCGGAAAACAGACTTTTCAGGAAAACAAACTTTTTATTCTGCTAGCAGGAAACACTCAGCTGACTAAAGTCAGCATGCTAAGTGTGCCCTTCTGGGTGTTAAAAAAAAAAAAAAATATATATATATATATATATATATATATATATATATATATATATATATATATGCTGTTAACAATTACATCACACAATACCTTTCCTCTTCCAAAAAAATTATAAAACATTTTTCCTTTAGCATAATCTAAGCTCCCACTCTAAGCCATTAGCGTGAAGCCTTGCGCTTTCCCACTTCTGTGCATCAGCTACCGAGTTGCAGAACATCCTGCCTATGCATCCTGTGTTCAAAAGAAGGGAGAGGAAGTGAGTTTAGAAACAGGTCTGGAAACTCCATTAAATATCAGAAATTTGCTATAACTTAAACATGCTTATCAGAGTCATCCATCTTGTTATAGTTTCCATTTTGTCTAAGTTCAGCCATTTTGCCTAAACTAGGCTGCTACCAGTGGCGGCCCATCAATAGGGGACGCAGGGGCCCCACCCTCCCAAAGTGATAAAAAAAGTTATCTATGGGAAGCAGAGCTGTGTGCCCCAACAATCACCACTGTACAATTATTCTTTGCCAGTGAATTTTCAAAGAATTCTACCTTGGCTCCGAATTTATCCAAACCAGCAGAAGGCTTCATTGTTAACTGAAGGTTTTACGGTAGGTTTTAATTTACCCCCTTTTTAAGGTTCAGGATGTAATTTAGCTAGAGAATTACCTAATGTGGATAGAGAAAAATGTATTAAGGAGGTGATGGCTGGCAGAATTGAAGGTCCTTTTTAATTCCCCCCTTTTTCTAATTTTAGGGAGTCCCCAAAAAGGAACCAAACAAATTCTGCCTCATCCACCACCTCTCATTTCTTTATGGAGATTTCTTGAATGATCAGATAGACCCAAATTTAGGCCCCTTTCACACTGGGGAAGTGCGGGCGTCGGCAGTAAAGCGTCACTATTTTTAGTGGCGCTTTACCATTGTTTTAGCAGTGGTATGCGGCAGCTAGCAGGGCAGTTTTAACCCTTGCTAGCGGCCGAAAAAGGGTTAAAACCGCCCGCTGCAGCGGTGCTTTGCCGGCGGTATAGCCACGCTGCCCCATTGATTTCAATGGGTAGGAGCGGTTTAGGAGCGGTGAATACACCGCTCCTTCACCACTCCAAAGATGTGGCTAGCGGCTTTCATACTGGAGTGAAAGGGGCTGTTTTTTTCAGGCACTACACAGGCGCTATTTTTTAGCTGTAGCGCCTGAAAACCGCCCCAGTGCAAAGGGGGCCTTAGTGTCAGTGTCTTATGCATCTTTTGAATCAGCTTTGCAAAAGCAACATATATTGGGGAAAAAATGCTTTAATGACAAAAGCAGACATTAAGTCGGCTTTTAGACTTCTCTCGTTAAATCCAAATTGTTTTAACTCTTTAGGGATCTGTTTTGAGAATAATTTTTACTTTGACATGTGCCTGCCAATGGGCTGTTTATTGTCATGTATATATTTTGAAACGTTTTCTTCATTCATTTAATGGGTAGTAAATGAGGTGGCGGATTCCCAATTCATTATTTAGATGATTTTCTTATCATGGGATCTGGAAAATTGGAGGACTGTCTTTTCCTGAATTCATTCTTTTCATTATGTAAATATTTTGGTATTCCTTTGGCAGAAGAAAAAACGGTTTTCCAACAACATCTATAGAATTTTTGGGTATCATAGTGGATACGGTAGCAGGTGAGTTTCGTCTCCCGGAAGAGACTATACAGATTCTGTTGATGTTCATAAGAAGGAAGAAGATAACACTAAAAGAAATGCAATCGCTTTTGGGTCAATTGGCATTTGCGTCAAGGGTTTTTTTTTACAGATGAAAAGAGTATTTTCTGGAAGGTTGTACTTGGCTATATCTGGTTTAAAAAGCCCTTCCTCTCATGTCAGATTGACCTCAGAGATAAAAGGAGAGCTCTTGGTTTAATTTAATTTTCTTGAGCAATTTAATGGGAAATCACTGTGGCAGATGGATTTTATTTCTGACAGTGATTTCTTTTTGGCAACAGATGCAGCAGGATCGATTAGTTTTGGAGCAATCTGGGGGGGGGGACATTGGTGCACATCAGCTTGGCCGAGCCAGTGGATTGCCAATGGTTTCTGCAGAAATATAGTGCTTTTGGAATTATTCTTGGTTATTGTTTCTTTGGAGTTATGGGGTTTTAATTTTGCTAATAGGAGAATATTACTGAGTACAGAAAATAAAGGTGTATGCTTTGCTGTAAATTGTCTTTCCTCCAAGTCTTCACAGGTGGTTTCTTTATTGCGACATTTAGTTTTTCTTTGTCTAAAATGGAACATCTGGTTAAAGGCTAAATATATTCAAGGTTAGGTTAACATCATAGATGACGCTCTCTCTCTCTCTCTGATGGACTGTTTTTTTCTCCCTGCTGCTGAAGGTGGACCTAGTCGAAGCTTCATGCCTACCACATTTATGGGATCTGATTTCATTTTTGTAAATATTAACCACTTGCCGACCGCCAAAGGCCAATATATGTCCTCACTTTGAGGATGGATATTGTTGTTATGGCAGCAGCTAGCTGCCATAACCCCTGTATCCCCTTGTTCAGCCGGTGGTTTGCTACAAGATAAAAGTGGTCTCTGTGGCGGTTTCGCCGCAAGATCACTTTTATCAGCGGCGGGAGAGGGGCCCTCTCACTGGCTGCACATGGAGACGAGTGAGAGGAAGATGGCCCCCACCCATCTCCATGACCCTGCAGGGCGGAAGTGACGTCAAAACATCAGTTCTGCTCATAACTTTTAAAGGGCCATTTCTTTTTAAATGACAATTTTTTATTTCTTTTTTTTTATTGCATTTTAGTGTGATATGAGGTCTTTTTGACCCCAGATCTCATATTAAAGTGGTCCTGTCATGTTTTTTTTCCATTAAAAGGGATGTTTACATTCCTTGTAATAGGAATAAAAGTGACACCATTTTTTTTTAAAACGGTGTAATAAGAAGAAAACATTTTTTAAACCCGTGCCGTCCCGCTAAACTCGCGTGCAGAAGCGACCACATACGTAAGTAGTGCCCGCATATGAAAATGGTGTTCAAACCATACATGTGAGGTATCACCGCGGTCAGTAGAGTTAGAGCAATAATTTTAGCCCTAGACCTCCTCTGTAACTCAAAACATGCAACCTGTAGAATTTTAAAACGTCAGCTATGGAGATTTTTAAGGATAAAAGTTTGTCGCCATTCCACGAGCGGGCGCAATTTTGAAGCGTGACATGTTGGGAATCAATTAACTTGGCGTAACTTTATCTTTCACAAAAAAAGCATGCTTATAAGACTGCTGCGCAAATACGGTGTGACAGAAAGTATTGCAGCGATGGCCATTTTATTCTCTAGGGTGTTAGAATTTTTTTTATAATGTTTGGGGGTTTCTAAGTAATTTTCTAGCAAAAAAAATATGTTTTTAACTTGTAAACAACACATCTAAAGAAGAGGCCTGGTCCTTAAGTGGTTAAGAATTCAGTGGCGATATCTACTTGGAAAATTCTTCTTCTGCTTCATGGTTGCTGTGGTTATCTTTTCTATCTTCACTAAAATTGACCATTTTTTTATATTTTAGAACATTTAGTGTTACTATTTCTTCATTCAATGAGAGAAGAATTATTCTTGGTCACACATTAACAAAACTCTATCTGGAGTATCATTCTTTCTACGTCTTTACAAATTACCTGCTTGTCAAAGTTTCTTTTCAACAAAGCAGGTCATGAAAGGATATAGAAAAACGCATATGATTACTGATAATAGATCTCCTATTACACCTGAGATATTATCAAGGTTATGTAAGGTAACTCTTTTAATGTTCTCATCAGAATATGAAGCTATCCTGTTCAATGCGTTTTTTTCTCTGGCATTTTTTGCATCATTAAGGATTTCAAAGTTATTACCTCCATCGAGGGCAGGAAGGTCATGTATTTTGTTATCAAATGTACAGTTGTTGGAAGAAAGTGTAAGGATATTTCTAAAATTTAGCAAGACGGAATCTTTGGGTCTTGGTTCTTGGACATCTTTTAAGAGGTGCCAGGACAAGTATTTGTCCGCTTAAGGCATTGAGCTTATATATGAATATGAGGTTGGGTTTATCTAATCTATTATTCATTCACAGCGATGATTCACCTTTAACAGGTTATCAATTTAGAGTGATATATTACAATGTTGTTTGTATCAATTACATTTAATACATTTAAGGATCACAACACATTCATTTATAATAGGAGCAGCTACAGAGGCTGCTCGGATTGGGCTAAAGGCTAACAGCATTAAGAGAATAGGTAGGTGCAGCT
The DNA here is from genome assembly GCF_037356315.1 of Lithobates pipiens. Classification (NCBI taxonomy): domain Eukaryota; kingdom Metazoa; phylum Chordata; class Amphibia; order Anura; family Ranidae; genus Lithobates; species Lithobates pipiens. Next base: position 428,290,593 of record NW_027507758.1, on the reverse strand, counting down.
CTGACTCTTATAAATTGTATGTGAAAAGGAGGGGATAGGTATGACCCTGTTCTTATTAAGAGGTGACCTACAACCTCTGAATACTTGAGGGGTGTGTGTCACGGGTGCATTTAGTGCAAAAAGTGACTAAAAGCGCAGAAAATAATATATATATATATAATATAATATATTTGTAGATTCACAAAAATCCACAAAAAATCCTACTGTGTAAACTTCCTAGCTGCTTATATATAATGCATATTGTTATGCTCAAATAAAAATAAAATAAGCACAATCCTGTGCAAAACCTGCAATTCAAAGTGACATTTCTGTGCAAAAAATCCAACATATATGACTGGTGTATATTGTTGCTGTGAAACTGGGTTCAGAAATATGCATATACCGTCCTTAAACCCTGGTGTATAAAAAAAAAGTTCAATAAAGTGACAATGTGCTCCTTCAAATTGTTATGTGCTTCCTGGAAAACAGTGCCCCATAAAAAATGCACTCACCGCTATTATTCACCCCACAAGGAGGTATTTCACCTTCACAGTATAAGCCACTGTGCAGCCTGTGGAGTGGGAGGAAACTTCCTCTCCTGTATTCTCCAAGTGCCTCCTTGTCTGCGATGTAAGTGGTCTTCTCACTGTTAACCTCTTAGATCGGGGTGCCCAATCTTTTGAAGAGCAAGGGCCACTTAAGTGACTTGGCAACTGGTTGCGGGCCACAATGAGCAGAGCAGGTGGATGACAGGTCCGTGCAGAGAGGACACTGACACAGCCCACTCTACTCTATGGGTACTCTGATCCGCCCTGACGGATGGGGAATTGATCCCCTTCTGTTTTTTTTTTTTTTTTAAGCAAATCAGATTGGAGGTAGGCGGGTGTAAAAGGACACAAATATTTATATCTGCCGTTTCATAGAGGTGAATGGAGGGATTGAGTTGGACCGATTGTGTGAAAGGGGCCTTTCATACTAATGCAGCGCAGTGCACCTCTTTCCTGTGGGTTAGCTACACTTTGCCATAGACTTCTATTATATCCTGCAGGTGTGGTGCACTTTGTGAAAGCTCTCCAAACCCGCAGGTAATAACAGAAGTCTATGCCTCAGTGCAGGTAACCAGCCCAGTAACCACTGCACAGATATGCCCATATATACACTGCAATTTTAGTAATAAACTGATCTTTAATGACAGTCTTCCATTCAAGTATCACCTGCTGTTGCGGTCTCTGGCAGAGTGCATTTGGTATATAGTTTCTCCCTACGCATTTTGTCAAAGGGACTTCATCTGGAGCATAGGGTGGTACTATACAGCTTCATTGATGAAGATAGCGTGCAAGTTTAGAATAAGAGACCTAAGCTTGACGCAGCGTTCTCGCAGGTATCGCGGAACACTGATTTAGCCTTCGAGGACATGGGGGTCTTAAAGGACACTATGGACAAGAGGGCTGATACCTTGCTAAAAAAGGCTTGGGATTCTACAATAGTCAATCTCAAACCAGAATTGGCATCAACGGTAGTAGCCAGGAATTTATAACACTGGTTAGAGCAGCTAAAGGCCATATTGAGACAGGGACCTCGCACAAAGATCTTCTGGAGACTCTGCCAGTCCTACAGAAGGCAATAGGTCACATGGCAGATGCCCCGTCGGAATCCGTGAGGATGACTGCAGGATCTTCGGCTTTAATTCAGCAAGAAGAGCTTTTGTGGGTGAAGACCTGGTCAGGTGATTCAACCTCTAAGTAAAAGCTGTGTGGCCTACCCTTTGAGGGGGATCTGGTGTTTGGTGCGGACCTTGACGTTGTTCTGGACAAAACACTAGATAAGAAAAAAGCCTTTCCAGCCAAAAAGAAGGTTGCACGGCAACCTAAGAATTTTTTTTGTCCTTTTCACCAAACCCGGGAATCAAAGGAAACAGGCCAGAAGAGATTTTGGTGGTCCCAGAGGGGTTGAGGGAGAGCTGGGGTGTTTTTTCCCCCCCAGCCAACCGACAAAGACCCAGTGACGGTCTTTCGACTGTGGGAGGAAGGCTGTAGTGTTTTCTCCCACAGTGAGAGGGGGCAACATCCAGTGTGTTTGTCCTCAAAATAATCTCAGAGCGCTATGCCCTGGAGTTCTCAGAAAGCCCTCCATCTTGATTTTATGTGACGCAGCTCCCCAAGGACCCAGAAAAATCTTTGGCAATGACATCACTCTTGCAGGAATTTCTTCAACAGAAAGTAATCATCCCAGTGCCCCGGGAAAAGGAAGGATTGGGTGAATTTCACATGTTTTTTATAGTAAAAAAGCTGCCAGGAAAGTTCAGACTAATACTGAATTTAAAGATCTTAAATAAGTCCATTCGATACAAAAAATTTTGCATGGACACAATTTATTTGGGGAGGAAGCTTCTTCCCACGGGGTGCTTCCTAGCTTCCATAGATCTCAAGGACACGTACTTACATGTTTCCATAACACCAACGTCACATCTACGTCTGACAATCAGAGCAGGGGGAGTGGTATCGCACTTTCAGTTCAGGAACCTCCCATTCGGTCTCTCCTCTTCTCCAAGGATCTTCACAAAGATCATAGTGGAAGCATTGGCACCACTCAGGTTGAAGGGGGTCTCAGTAGTGCCCTATCTAGACGACCTTCTGTTTTTTGCCAGCTCAAAAGATCTATTGTGCAGGGATTTGAAAAAGGCGCTGAGCCATTTAGAAAATTTGGGATGGCTTCTGAACAAGGAAAAATCAAAGCTCATTCCTTCTCAGAGGACCATTTTCCTGGGGTATGCCATCAACTTGGTACAGGAAAAGATTTCCCTCCCAGAGGAAAAGATGAAAAAGGTGTAGGCTGCAGTGAAAAGAGTACAGACAAATGTATCTGTTTCAGTTCAGGCAGCATTGTCCACGCTGGAGCTTCTCACAGACTCAATCCCAGCTGTTCAGTGGGCCCGCCGCCATTCAAGAGGCCTCCGACAGGCGATTCTACAGAATTGGGCCTACGGAGAGTCTTTGGAGAAACAGATTAAAATCCTATATCCAGTGAAAGGAAGTTATGGTGGTGAAGGAATTTGAGCAAGGGTTTGTTCTGGACCTTTCCTGCAGCAGATCTTGACAACAGATATGAGTTTCTGGGTGTGAGGTGCACATCTCGAAAGCCAGATAGCCCAAGGGTCCTGGATAGTAGAGGAATCCAGGAAGTCCTCCAACTGGAGGGAATGAAGGGCCATTTTCCTGGGGTTGTGGACCTTCAAGCAGATAAGCGGGGGCCAACACATCCAGGTGTTATCAGACAACATCTCAAAAAGGGGGCACAAGAAGCGGGTCATCTGATTTTTTTTAAGGCACTAGCTATGGCTAGGCCAGTTCCTTTTATCTGTGATTTTGCAGGGGCTGATTAGAAGCCCTTTCGAACCACCAGAAGAAGCCACAATTAAATTTTGGTCATTAAAGCTAACACTGCTGGTAGCAGTCACCTTGGCTAGAAGGGTCAGCGAACTGCAGGCATTATATATCATTGAGCCGTTCTTGACCGTCTTTCCGCATCGTGTAGTGCTGAGGACAGACCCAAGGTTTTTGCAAAAGGTCGCTTCAGTTTTTCACAGATCTCAAGAAATAGTGCTACCAACATTCTCTCCATATCTAACAAGCCCTAAAGAGAAAATTTCGACCTGGAGCCTCATAAGGGCGAATCTGCAAGGCAGCCACATGGACGAGTTTTTCCACCTTCACTTGTCACTTTACCTGCTCTCAGCAGCAGGGCAATCGTTTGGCAGGAAGTCCTGCAGGCGTTGGTTCCACCCTAAAAGTAAGTACTTGCTTATCATCTCCAGGTGCTGTCTTGAAAGATGAGGTGAGGAAACCTTAGTTAGACTTAATGGTAACAGTATTTCTACGAGTCTTTCAGGACAGCGCTGATGACTCTCCCTTGTTTATGAATGTTAATAAAGTGTTATTTCTATGTTCTGCTTATAAAATTTCAGCATGGCTGGAGGTGCTCGATAATGACTGAGGCCATGTTGGAAGTATCCAGGCTTTAAAGAAATGGCTGCAATGTTTCTTGGGAAGTGGGTGGAGCTAGAAAAGTCTAAGGTTTTCCAAATGCACAGTTACATTTTGTTTCACAAATCTGTAGCACCAAAGTTTGCACACCCTTTAAGCTTCAAAAATATGAGAGCCCCATTATTTATATTGCATTTTAAAAATTCTATGTGCAGTAATGGTGTCAGAGAACTGTCGTAACTAATGTTTGTTCCCGCATTCCAGCCGTCAGTCTTCGTTCCTCCAATATGTACGTGCGTACGTCACATCATAGGCAAGAACAAATGAGTCTCGGACCAATCATGTGCACTGGCGCACCCACAAGAGCAGGTGTGTGTGCGCATGCGCACACACCAACGAATCAGGGAGCATGGCGCCCTATTTAAAGGAGGAGCTTGCTCAGTGCCAGTGCTGGATTGTCTTCAGCTCGTTCCTGTGTACCCGTCTTGCCTTGATTTATCTTGATCCTGAACACCTGGCTTCGTTTGACCATTCTCTCCGATTATCCCTGCATCCTTGTCTGCCTCTGCTACCTGCATTGACCCCGGCTTGGACTTCTGACTACGGTTCTGTCTCCTGATCTTGTACCCCGCCTGCCAGTCTGTTGCCAACCTCTGCCTGTCCCCGACTACGAGCCTGCCTTCCGATTGTGTACTTCACTGCCAGCCTGTTGCAGACTCCTGCCTGTTTCTGACTCTGCAAGTGACCCTGTTAGACTTTTCCCAGACTAATCCGGTGATCAGTGTCTCATCTCCTCCACAAAGGCTCTGGTGCTCCTGATCTTCCGCCACCTGTCTGCGGGCACCTGCACCCTTCTGTTGCCCTAGCAGTTCCTGTCTCAACCTCCAGGGGTGCGAGGACCGGGACCGTGCAAAAGGCCGCCCTCGTAATTTCGGACACCGCGGTAAGGTAAGTGACAAATGGGCACTTCAGATGCCTACACGTCACTCTAACTGTGACATGTACCCTTTTATGAGCAGGACATGTATAACATTGTTTACTTTTGTTGTAGTCTGGCTACCCTAGAGTCTGTGTGTGCTCCATTGACAGGATAGCCCCTCTAAATGTGTAAGGCAGCTGGTACTCGCACCATTTCCTTGGTGAGGCTAGCCTAAGAGAGAGAGAGGTCCTGTATCTAATGGCCTACCTTTTGGTAGCCGTCATTCTTTGTTTTAGTCTCTCTCCTGAGAGGACCATGAAGGCTACTATTAGGGATGAGCTTCGAGTTCGAGTTGAACTCATGTTCGACACGAATATTGCCTGTTCGCCGAACACCGAACAATTTGGGTTGTTTGGGGCAAATTCGAAAAGCCGCGGAACACTCTAAAAGTCTATGGGAGAAATCAAAAGTGCTAATTTTAAAGGCTTATATGCAAGTTATTGTCATAAAAAGTGTTTGGGGACCTGGGTCCTGCCCCAGGGGACATGTATCAATGCAAAAAAAATGTTTTAAAAACTGATGTTTTTTCGGGAGCAGTGATTTTAATAATGCTTAAAGTGAAACAATAAAAGTGTAATATATTTAAATTTCGTACCTGGGGGGGGGTCTATAGTATGCCATGGGCGCAAGTTTCCCGTGCTTAGAACTGTCCCTGCAGGAAAAAAAGTCATTTAAAAGCACTTGCGTCTATAATGAATTGTTGGCTACCCATAATACAGAGAACAGTCATTGAAAATCATTGATAAAAATGTTGTTTTTTTTTTAAACGAGTGGGGTTCCCCCAAATTCAATTACCAGGCTCTTCAGGTCTGGTATCGATTTTAATGGGAACTACATGCCATTTAAAAAAAAAATAAAAATGACATGGAGTTCCCCCCAAAAATCCATAACAGACCCTTTATCCAAGCACACAACCTGGCAGGCCACAGGAAAAGAGGGGGGGGAGAGAGCGCCACCCCTCCTGAACCGTACCAGGCCACATGCCCTCAACATTGGGAGGATGCTTTGGGGGTCTGCGACCCCTCAAAGCACCATGTGGACAAGGGCCTCATCCCCACAACCCTGGCCAGTGGTTGTGGGGGTCTGTGGGTGGGGGGCTTATCAGAATCTGGAAGCCCTCTTTAACAAGGTGACCCCCAGATCCCGGTCCCCCCTGTTTGAAATGGTAAGGGGGTACAAAAGTACCCCTACCATTTCACAAAGAAAGTGTAAAAAATTATTTAAAAAACACACAGACACCGCTGGGAAAAGCCCTTTATTCAAAACAAAAAATTAATAAAAAAAAGATTCCAGTGGTGGTAATTCACTCTTGCTATCCAGCGATGGCTGATCTCTTCTCCGGGGTCCATCGATACCTGATCTCTTCTCTGGGGTCCAGCGATGGGTGATCTCTCCTGTTAGCTGTTTTTAAAACTTTCTTTTGCATTGATACATGTCCCTTGGGGCAGGACCCAGGTCCCCAAACACTTTTTATGACAATAACTTGCATATAAGCCTTTAAAATTAGCACTTTTGATTTTGAACGTTCGAGTCCCATAGATTTTAATAGGGTTCCAAACACTTTTTATGACAATAACTTGCATATAAGCCTTTAAAATTAGCACTTTTGATTTTGAACGTTCGAGTCCCATAGATTTTAATAGGGTTCCAAACACTTTTTATGACAATAACTTGCATATAAGCCTTTAAAATTAGCACTTTTGATTTTGAACGTTCGAGTCCCATAGACTTTAATAGGGTTCTAAAGTTCACACGAAGTTTAGGTCTGTTGTCAAGTTCTGGTGCGAACCGAACCGGGGGGGTGTTCGGCTCATCCTTAGCTACTATATATGACAGCTTCCTGTCAATGGTTGTCAAAGAAGCAAAGGATGCTGGAACTCGCCGCATCCTTCGGTAGCAGTTACATCACCTGGCTTTATTAATTAACTGACTGGGAATCCCAGGCCAAGTAAACAAAGGGCCACAGAGTACTAATATTACTGGCCAATAATGGCCACCTGGCAGGTTTTACTTTTGGCAGGCATTGTTTATCGTGATTGATGAGGGTCTGCATCATCAGACCACGTGATTGACAATGAATGTACATCATGGGACATTTTTGTGTTTGTTTTTTAATAGATGACTTGTCAAAATGTTTGCGTCTTTATTTACATTTTCACTTTTTCTGTGTGAATAAATAGGGGTTCTATGTATCACTTATTCATTCACGTAAGGTGAGGGGCAGTATTTAGGGATCCTCTCATTTTAGATAAGCCTCCCTGCCCACAGACCCCTACTACTTTACCAGGGTTGTGGGAAAGAAGCCCTTGCCCTCATCAACATACAGATAAGGACAACCATGACAGAGTATTGGTGGCAGGCTGACAACACTGGTCCATTTAGTGAGAGCAGGAGAGCGGTGATGTGGGGACAGGCAGTGAGAGATGGTCATCTTGCTGCTCTACTGCAGCACATCTGACAATGAAGCAAGACATTGGCTTCAAAATGGAGCTCCATGATGACAGGAAGCATATGACCTCTACTCCACCATGCTGTGAGGGTGGTAGAGCACTGATGTGTGGTGGGCAGTGAGAGATGATGTCATCTCTCTGCTGCTCGCCGCACCTCGCTCCCAAATTGAAGAGGTCTGGCTGTGAAGAGCGCTGATTTAGAGTGGGCTGATAGAGATATCATCTCTGCTCGTCTGCCCACTCGCTTCTCTGCTCTCCTCCGCCTCTGTCATACAGCCAGCCTGCCCTCCGCAGCAGCGCAACCCGCTGGTAAGGCAGGGACCCTGCGACAAGAGACTCTGGGCTGTGGGCCCCAGATTTGGGACTATAGCCCCAATAGCCACCCCCTAGCAACGCCCCTGAGGGCACCCCCTCCAAGAACGTTACTTAACCACTTAACCCCCGGACAATTTTGCTGGCTTAAGACCTGAGCACTTTTTGCAATTCGGCACTGCGTTGCTTTAACTGACAATTGCGCGGTCATGGGACGTGGCTTCCAAACAAAATTGACATACTTTTTTTCCCACAAATAGAGCTTTCTTTTGGTGGTATTTGATCACCTCTGCCGTTTTTTATTTTTTGCGCTATAATCAAAAAAAGAGCAACAATTTTGAAAAAAAAGCAATTATTTTTTACTTTGCTATAATAAATATCCCCAAAAAATATATAAAAAAACATTTTTTTTCCTCAGTTTAGGCCGATACGTATTCTTCTACATATTTTTGGTAAAAAAATTGCAATAAGTGATTATTGATTGGTTGGCGCAAAAGTTATAGCTTTTACAAAATAGGGGATAGTTTTATGCCATTTTTATTAATATATATATATATTTTTTTTACTAGTAATGGCGGCGATCAGCAATTTTTATTGTGACTGCAACAATATGGCAGACACATTATACATATGCACTGGTTCCTGTGTAAAGGACACTGGCAGTGAAGGGGTTAACCAGGAGGTGGCAGTGTAGGAGTTAAGTGTGTCCTAGGGCCGTGTTTCTAACTGTGGAGGGCGTGGCTGTGAGTTACAGATCACTGATCTCTGCTCCAATCAGAGGGAGCAGAGATCAGTGTCACTTGTTGCTAGGCAGAACGTGGAGATGCTGTTTACATCGGCATCTCCCCATTCTCCCTCCCTGTGACACAATCCCGGGTTATTCCCACGGCGATCGAGTCCGTGGGACCCACGGTCGGACTCACAGGGGTCCCGATCGGCACGTGCGTGCATGCCGCTGGCGGCGCGCACGCAATGGCACGGTGGCAATTTTAAATGGACGTACCTGTACGCCAGTTTGCCTTTCCGTGCCATTCTGCCGATGTACATCGGCGTGCGCCGGTCGGGAAGCGGTTAAAAGAATTTAGATTTTTTTTTTGTCAATTTTTACAGTAGTGTAAATGTTTCACTTTAACCACTAGAGCTTTCTTTTGGTGGTATTTAATTGCTGTGGGCATTGATTAACAGCACTGGTTGGTCATTTTTGGACCAATGTTTCTTTAACAGAAGCCAGCTATTGACTTTTCCCTTTGCTCCTCATGCTGTCAACGTGAGGAAAAAAAGCCGATAACCAGCTTCTGTTTACATGTTGTGATAAGCTGTAATTGGCTAACAGCTAATCACGTGGTAAAGGGGCATTGTAAGCGTTGTATCCGTCTGTCTGTCTATCTGAAAAAGCATGCAAATAAGGAATTTCAACTCTACTCTCACTTTTTCAATCTGAACATTTGCTCCAGGTTGGTTACTTAGGAAAGCATTGAAATCCGTAGGTAAACATTAATGCCAGACAGCAGGTATTTTTAAAAGGATGGACCACAGTTTTTTGTTTTTTTAAGGAAACATTATCAATATCTGGAGCTTTTGTGGCTCCTATACATAGGCACTCATAGGCTGTAGTTATTCTTATTAAAAATAATATGTTAAGATATAAATAAATATAAATATAGGAACTGCTGTTATCCAGACATTGAATAAGTACAGGCCTGTTTTTAGGTCAATGATTCACAAAGTAAGGATAACAATGGCAGCCCCTGAGCCTGCACCTTAGACCCCTTTCACACCGCAGAGCCTATAGCGTCGGTGGTAAAATGCCGCTATTTTTAGTGGCGTTTTACCGTTGGATTTGCAGCACATTTCGACCGCTAGTGGGGCGCTTTTACCCCCCGCTAGCATCCGAGAAAGAGTTAAAACCGCCCGCAATAGCGTCATTTTGCTGGCGGTAATACAGCACTGCCCCATTGATTTCAATGGGGAGCAGCGGTGGAGGAGTGGTAAACACACCGCTCCCTCACCGCTCCAAAGAAGCTGCTGGCAGGACTTTTCCTGACGTCCTGCCAGCGCAAGGGGGGCTTTCACACTGGAGACAAAGGAGCAGCAGATTGAGGGCAGATTGCAGGCACCATTTCTAACGCTATAGTGCCTGCAAAACGTCCTCGGTGTGAAAGGGGTCTTAGAGTCTAACATATTTAGGGTGTGACTATGGTACTATGCAGCACCCCCCTCCTCACCCCCTCCCCCCCCGATCCCTTGCTGTGACAGCAGGTGGATGCTCTTCTCCCCATCACAATTTAAGATTAGTGCGGCTTTGTGGGGCTCCACCTACACAGCTGCATCGTTCATTCACAGGAATCTGTGAATGAAGAAATGACAAGTACTGTCTATCACTGTGAGAAAAGGACTTGTAGTTTCAATGGAATGTGAGGCTGATGAGCATTCTCGTAGTCCATTCAGTCTTCCTGCTGCTCTTAAACTGACAGCCTGTGCAAAGGACACACAGCTGAAGGAAGACTGCGCAGAAGCCTGACATTGCATCCATGATCCACTGATCGTAAGTGCAATGCTCTACAGGCTCTCGAGAAAAAAATTCAAATTTTTACCTCCAAAATGTGCATTTAGAATTTTTTACATTTTTTTTTTTATATGAACTTAACCTTTAAAAATAAACCAGACAAGGCAGTGTCCATATTTCCATACTAACCAGTACTTTTGAAGCTTATTCTGGGCAAGCATTAGCAACACCCTTCATTAAAATCAATCAGTAGTATGCTCTTTAAATCTTGTCATAATATACTGTTCTACATCTTTATTTTTCACAACACCAAGACTGAAGCTAGCAAACAAAAGCTTATCTCTGTCAGTGCAGAGGAGCAGTTGATTTACTATATTTGTTTTTAAGATTATACCAAATGTACATAGCAACCAGATTAATAGCACTGCTGATAATAATGAAGGAATAATAAAAATAAATAAACCTTTTCAAAAAGACAATTAATGGTGCAACGGGTGTTAAACTGCTCTTGAGGGTCGGGGAATCTCTTTTTAACTGTCCTGGACCTTTTACGAGGATGTGACGTTAGTGTACCACACATGGTTTATTGTAGCAATTGCCCACTTACTGTCATGATTGGCAGTTTATTTCCTGAGTACTGTAACTGCAGCAGAGTGCCCTTTTACCCTTTTTCCCCAGTGGCAGATGCAAACTTAACAACTTAAACTCCCTTACCTTCTAGCCTTTTCATGCTCACTGGGGCCCTGTGTAATGGCTAGCTAGCTGTGACCAGGTACAGGTCCTCCTACATCAGAGTCAGTGTGTGGGCCATCAAAAAGCATGAGAGCATGCAGAAATCTCCAGTTTCATTGGTGGACATTGTCTGTAGAGCCATTCAAGTGGGGTGTCACATTCACGGCCACCTGGATCACTTTACTAAAGACTTCTGCAGCTGTACCTGTATGGAGCCTGCTGTGGCATTCTCATCGTCAAATAATTAACTAGGCTATTCTCTACAGCTAGTCCCAGAATAAATGGGCACTACAAGTATTTTCCATAGTGGATAAAGATAACACCCATACATTTTCTTAATGTTCCGTTCTAAATATATACAATTTAGATGTTAGTTGCTGCATGTATCTTAATCACTACAGCCCCGGACCAATAAACACCTTAAGGACCAGAGTTCTTTTTCCAATTTCGCACTGCGCTGCTTTAACTGGTAATTGCGCGGTCATGCAATATTGCACCCAAACGAAATTTGCGTCCTTTTCTTCCCACAAATAGAGCTTTCTTTTGATGGTATTTAATTGCCTCTGCGATTTTTATTTTTTGCGATATAAATGGAAAAAGAGCGAAAAAATTTTAAGAAAAATATATTTTCTTCTTTTTGTTATAAGAAAAATCGAATAAACTAAATTTTAGTCATACATTGAGGGCAAAATTTATTCAGCCACATGTCTTTAGTAAAAAAAATGTCAATAAGCGTATATTTTTTGGTTTGCGCAAAAGTTATAGCGTCTACAAACTAGAGTACATTTTCTGGAATTTACACAGCTTTTAATTTACGACTGCCTATCTCATTTCTTGAGGTGCTAAAATGGCAGGGCAGTACAAACCCCCCCCCCCAATGACCCCATTTTGGAAAGTAGACACCCCAAGGAAATTGCTGATGGGTATGTTGAGCCCATTGAATATTTATTTTTTTTGTCCTAAGGGATTGAATAATGACAAAAAAAAAAAAAAATTACAAAAAGTTGTGAAATGACACCCCAAAATACATTCTGCTGCTTCTCCTGAGTACAGGGATACCACATGTGTGGGACTTTTTGGGAGCCTAGCCGCGTACGGGACCCCAAAATCCAAGCACCGCCTTCAGGATTTCTAAGGGCATACATTTTTTATTTTACTCCTCACTACCTATCACTACCTATCACAGTTTTGAAGGCCATAAAAAAAAAAATTTACAAAAAGTTGTCACTAAATGATATATTGCTCACACATGCCATGGTTATATGTGCCATTGCACCTCAAAATATATTCCACTACTTCTCCCGAGTATGGGGATACCACATGTGTGGGACTTTTTGGGAGTCTAGTCGCGCACGGCACCCTGAAAACCAATCACCACCTTCAGGATTTCTAAGGGTGCAAATTTTTGATTTCACTCCTCACTACCTATCACAGTTTCGAAGGCCATAAAATGCCAAAATAGCACAAAACCCCCCAAAATGACCCCATTTTGGAAAGTAGACACCCCAAGCTATTTACTGAGAGGCATGTTGAGTCCATGGAATATTTTATATTTTGCCACAAGTTGCGGGAATATTACAAACTTTTTTTTTTTGCACAAAGTTGTCACTAAATGATATATTGCTCACACATGCTATGGGCATAAGTCAAATTACACCCCGAAAACCAAGCACTGCCTTCCGGATTTAAATATAAAATGCTACCAAAAAAACTGTTAGCGATCGCAGGAATCAGGCCTGACTCTGCGATCGCTGCAGTTATGTGTTTAGTGTTTTGTAAGTGACAGCGATCGATCGATACTGCACTTGGGTGGGCTGGGCAGAGGGGCAAAACGCAGGTGCTAGCAGGTATCTGGGCTGATCCCGCTAACAATGAGTTTTTTTGGAACCCTGAACTGCTGGGGACGCTAGTATAGATCTGATCAGATCAGATATTGATCTGTTCAGATTCTATACCACTACAGGAGGTTTATGCTTTGCGTGTGGGTGTTAGCGGTACTGGCACTAACCTAGCGCTGCCTGGGGCAACGCAGACCCTGACCCTAAAACCTAATTGATATCACCCGCCGGGTGATCAGGGGGTTAAACCTTTATTGGGTAATAAATGGTGGGTGCCCTGATGCTATAAAAAGCAAACTAACCAGAGTCACCCGTAACACTTATACGGTGATCAGTGGTGAAAGGGTTAACTAGGGGCAATCAGGGGGTTCAAATTTTTATTAGGTAGTATATGGGGGTCCCTGGCGCTATATAAAAACCTGACGGGGAACCTAAATAACTAACTGGCTAACCAGCGTCACCAGTGACACTTATACTGTGATCGCTGGTGAAAGGGTTAACTAGGGGCAATCAGGGGGTTAAAACCATTATTGGGTAGTATATGGGGGTACCTAGCGCTATAAAAACCTGGCGGTGAACCTAAAAAAATAACCAACTACCTAGCGGCACTAGTGACACTAATGCAGCGATCAGAAAAACGATCGCTTAGTGACACTGGCAAAAGGGGGGTGAAAGGGTTAACTAGGGGCAATCAGGGGGTTAAAACCATTATTGGGTAGTATATCGGGGTACCTAGCGCTATTAAAAACCTGGCGGTGAACCTAAAAAAAAAACTAGCTACCTAGCGACACTAGCGACACTAATGCAGCGATCAGAAAAATTATCGCTTAGTGACACTGGCAAAAGGGGGTGAAAGGGTTAACTAGGGGCAATCAGGGGGTTAAAACCATTATTGGGTAGTATATGGGGGTACCTAGCGCTATAAAAACCTGGCGGTGAACCTAAAAAAATAACTAGCTACCTAGCGACACTAACGACACTAATGCAGCGATCAGAAAAATGATCGCTTAGTGACACTGACAAAAGGGGGTGAAAGGGTTAACTAGGGGAAATCAGGGGGTTAAAACCATTATTGGGTAGTATATCGGGGTACCTAGCGATATAAAAACCTGGCGGTGAACCTAAAAAAATAACTAGCTACCTAGCGACAGTAGCGACACTGATGCAGCGATCAGAAAAATGATCGCTTAGTGACACTGGCAAAAGGGGGTGAAAGGGTTAACTCTAGGGGCAATCAGGGGGTTAAATCTTTATTGGGGGGTGATAGGGGGCTACCCTGGACCTAACACTAACTGCCCTGACAGTTTTAACGGTTACAACAGTGATCAGTAAAGAAATGATCAATGCAATCAGTGACACTGTGACTGGGGGGGGGGGGGGGCGGGGGGGGATCGGGGGGTGATCGGGGGGGATCGGGGGGGGGGGTTTGTGTACCTATGTGTACCTATGTGTCAGTGTAGTGTTTTGCTGCACTTACTTTTAGTCTTCTCCTCGTAGTCCGGTCAAAAAGACCACCCCGAGGAGAATGACATCACTTCCTCCTTCCTGTGTAAACAATACACAGTGGGAGGAAGCTTGTCATTGGCCAGGAGCGATCCAGAGGGGGTGGCCAGAAACCAATGGCCATCCCCTCATCACGGATCGCTCCTGGAGCGAACTGGACCGCCGTATCCAGCGGGAGAGGGTCTGATCGGACCCCCCACCCGCTGGAAGGCAGGCACATACATCTACGTGCTTGTGCCTGCCTGTGCCATTGTGATGACGTACAATGGCAATACGGCGGTCCTTAAGTGGTTAAGGAGATGTAAACCCCAGGGATGGGCAGTCAGGTGAGGCAGGTGAGGCAGAGCCATAAAAATCGAACTCAGAGGGTCATAGCCCCACTACGGGATCCTACGACCTATGGTTCCAGAGATATGGGGCTCCTTGTGCAGCCTGTCAGAAACTAAATACAGAATGGCCACTTTAAATACAAGCTGACACACTCTTGTCAGGGGCACTGAGCTGCTTTTCTGGGTGTGTAGTTTTTTGGTTTTCTGGGTGTGTAGTCCTGCAGACTTATGTTGCTACAGAGCCTCTTGATTGCTCTTTGAACTAAACTAAAGGCAATTAGCAGGGGTGGACTGAGAACACTCAGGGCCGCCGGATCAAATAAAGCAAGGGCTCCCTGTCGGGTCCCGTCCTCTACCCAGAGATGGCCCACCTCCGCCCCTACATTTTGCACAAATCACAAGGTCTGACTTTTATTAATGGGGCCTGGAGAGGGGTCTCTCTCTAACAGTGTCCATTAGACAGTCTGTTAGAAATCGTCCCCTCTAGGCCCCATTAGTGTCTACAACAGAGTCTAATGGGACCTGGAGGGGGGTCTCTCTCTAACAGTGTCCATTAGAAAGTCTCTGTTAGACCCCCCTCCAGGACCCATTAGAGATTACAAAGGAGTCTAATGGGACCTGGAAGGGGGTCTCTCTAACAGAATGTACAGTGAACACCTTCATTTACTTTGGTTCTCACGGTCAACCGGTTAGTCCATCTCTGGCAATTAGGCTGTCCAATTTGCAAGGGAAGATGCAATTTGTCTGGAATTTTACCCAGAGCTTAGTGAATGAGAAGAATATCTGCTGACTTCCATTATCCAATCATATGCAAGCAAAATGCTGTTTATTTCCCTTGCATGTGATTGGATATTTCATGACATTTACTAAGCTCTGGGGAAAATTCCCATGCAAAGTTCAGCTTCTCTTGCCAAGTGAATAGCTTTCCCTTTAGTAGATAAACCTTTCTGTGTCTTGTCTTCACTTTTCAGGGATCTGGGCTTATCGTCAAATGTTGTCTTTTACAGCCTGTGTGGACCCAAGTGATTGTAAACTCTATATTTTTTCTAATAACAAACATGTTATACTTACCTTTGCTGTGCAGTGGTTTTGCACAGAGCAGCCCCGATCCTCCTCTTTTCGGGTCCCCCGCAGACAACTCCTGGCTCCTCCCCCAATGAGTGCCCAGCATAGCAAGCTGCTTGCTATGGGAGCTTTCACTCCCAAACAGCTTTGTGTGTCCAGTGACACACATCCCACTCTCTACTCACTGGCTGTGATTGACAACAGTGGTAGCTGATGTCTCCTGCTGCTGTCTTTGGGCCTATGAGAATGGAGAGAGACACTTTTCTCATGCATTTCGCTTGATCAAAATTGGGATCTGGTAAGTATAAGGGCTGGGGATCTGCACCCAGAAGGTATGCTTTACACTAAGAGAAGCCATTAAGGTAAAAAAAAAAAAAAAACAGAACCACTTTAATTTTAAATATTGGCACAGCATGAACTGAGATTTAGGATGGATTCACACTATTGTGAATTGGATGCGGTCTTCCCTGTATCCAATGCCCATAGCAGGAGATTATAACTGGCTTTCTATGGAGCCAGTTCACACATCTCCGGCGTGGCTCTGGTGCGAATTGCACAGGAGTCCTGTGCATCTTTTGGTCCGTTTCAGGTCCGAATTCAGCCAAAAATTCATGCTGAAATCAGACCTGAACCGGTGAATGGAGATGCACTGGACCTCCTGCTGTGAGCTGATCCGCGCTCTAGTGTAAACCCAGCCTTAATGCAATTTCACCTCCTCAATTAGAAATGGCTTTTTAAAGCAAAAAATTATAAATTTGTGTAGCACCCTCTACCATAGGTAGGTGCTAGAGTAAGGATTTTTGGTAAGTTCTGTCAATACAGGTAAATTTAAGCAGGCCTATGCTGCAAGCTAGGCCTGTTTGTTTTTGATCTGGGGGCAGGGAGTGGTTAGTGTAGCAGTGGGTGTGACCACCTGTACTTCAGTTTTGAGGAGCCTCCCATGCTTCCAGTGAGAATGTTCTGGAAGAGGGGTAGGGCCTAGAACTGGAGTGGCAGACAGCTCATGTGAGGAGCCCTGACCAATTCCCAACTGGAATTGGCAGGGAGCAGGCCTCCCATACAAGCTGAGGCCACGGGGAGGAGTTGTCGGCCGGGCGAAGTGAAGAATGGAGTACTAGACAGCAGCAGGAGAGCCCCCCCATCTTGGGGGGAGGGGGAGTGCGCGGATTGCAAGAGGAGGCCCGGGAAAACTGTGAGGAAACTTCACCCTTACACGGTCATGGGTGAAATCTTCATCATTACATGGTCCTTGACGAGGAGTCCTGGATCAGAAGAGAAACTGTGGGGAATAGTGTCAAATCGATGCGGTCCGAGGGCATAGGATTTGCAAGCTGGGATAGCTAGGAACAGTAGTCCATCGTTCCGCACATGCTATTGAACTACTAGGCCTCCGGAGAGAGGTATTACAGGCTTCTGGCCTAGTAGCAGCAACCAACCAGAGTTAGCATTAGAGACTATTCAGAGTGGGCTCTTTTGCATATAGAAGAGGATGTGACATAGAAACATAATGTGCTACAGTATAAGTTTGTGCAGGAGGGAAAGATTCCTGGGAGCAATAGTCTGCAGGAGTTATGCAGAGGAGGAGCAATAATCTGCATGGTGATGCAGGGAAGAGACTGTAGAACATGTGCATCATTCTTCAAGACTCAATCAAAGTTCTAATTATAAATATGATGGCAATGAAATTCGTTCATTGCGCATCCCATATACCTTTTTTCCCACAACCAGGTTATACCCCCAATAAACTAAAACAAAACAAAGCAAATTACTTTTCTTTGTCTCAGAGATGATAATTGGAGGTCTGGTAGCAGGGTGACATGGTGGATGTTAGTAACCAGTGGTAACACACCGCCACATTTGCTTAATCTTCAGTTCTAAAGATACACATGATGCACTAAGAGTTTAAGCAGTGTCTGTGCCGTGTATTCATTAGTTTGAACAGTTGATGAAAACTCAGCATGATGTCTGATCTAAAAATACACAAACTGCAAATCAGCTCAAGATATCAATTTTTCATCAGTACAAATGTATCCTAAATATTGAATGGATATGAGATTATTTCAAGCCCTGGGGACTGTATTTAGAGGAAAGTTGAAACCATTATACCTTCCAGCTTAATAAAATCAAACAATGGGTTTAATATGAGCTAATGCAAATCTCCAGGCTGCGTGACAGTAAGTGGAGAGGTGAGTTGGGTTGCCGTTAAAGTTAAACATCTATATTTTTAAAAGCAGCCACATCCCATTAAGAAGATTATGGCAGCCCTTTTGTGAAATTCACCTCCTAGCTAGTAAGGCTGGGGTGTTCTCAAGCAGAATTACTGGGCGCAGAAGGTTGTGAGGCTACAATCCAAATAGCAAGAATAACTTGCCACAAATTTGTGGCAGTGTTGAATTGTAAGTTTTGTTAACTTGCTGCACTTTTTTATTGGCAAGTTGTACACGGCTGTACAAGGCAGCAATGGCTTGCTGCCTTCCTTATTATTGTCTCACATTACTTGTTGTAATTGAAGATCCGGGGACACAAGAGCACATCCATCAAGGAACGTTCATGTCAGTCAGGATGTCCATCTGTATCTGTCAGCAAAAATGCTGATAATTGGGGATCTTGAGACTGCTTTACTTTTCAACTTTCTTGTAAACTACTATTACTGTAACAGCAAAATAAATGTGCAAAAATATCAGTTTTTTTAAAGTGACATAAATGCATTATATAGTATACACACTTTTATTTAGATTGTGGATTGTGTAATGTACTTGATTAAAAGGTTCTGTGTGTGTGTGTGTATATTATCTCATGAAAGTGAGTACACCCCTCACATTTTTGTATTTTTTATTTTTATTTTTTTATCTCTTTTCATGTGACAACACTGAAGAAATTACACTTTGCTACAATATAAAATAGTGAGCTTGTATAATAGTGTACATTTGCTGTTCCCTTAAAATAACTCAACACACAGCCATTAATGTCTAAACCGCTGGCAACAAAAGTGAGTACACCTCTAAGTAAAAATGTCCAAATTGGGCCCAAAGTGTCAATATTTTATGTAGCCACCATTATTTTCCAGCACCGCCTTAACCCTCTTGGGCATGGAGTTCACCAGAGCTTCACAGGTTGCCACTGGAGTTCTCTTCCACTCCTTCATGATGACATCACAGAGCTGGTGGATGTTAGACCTTCCGTTTGAGGATGCCCCACAGATGCTCAATAGGGTTTAGGTCTGGAGACATGCTTGACCAGTACATCAACTTTACCCTCAGCTTCTTTAGCAAGGCAGTGGTCGTCTTGGAGGTGTGTTTGGGGTCCTTATCATGTTGGAATACTGCCCTGTGGCCCAGTCTCTGAAGGGAGCTCTGCTTCAGTATGTTACAGTACATGTTGGCATTCATGGTTCCCTCAATGAACTGTAGCTCTCCAGTGCTGGCAGCACTTATGCAGCCCTAGACCATGACACTCCAACCACCATGCTTGACTGTAGGCAAGACACACTTGTCTTTGTACTCCTCACCTGGTTTCCGCCACACATGCTTGACACCATCTGAACCGAATAAGTTTATCTTGGTCTCATCAGACCACAGGACATGGTTCCAGTAATCCATGTCCTTAGTCTGCTTGTTTTCAGTAAACTGTTTGCAGGCTTTCTTATGCATCATCTTTAGAAGAGGCTTCCTTCTGGGGCTATTGCCATGCAGATCAATTTGATGCAGTGTGTAGTGTATGGTCTGACTACTGACAGGCTGACCCCCCCCTCACCCCTTCAACCTCAGAAGCAATGCTAGCAGCACTCATACATCTATTTCCCTTAGGACAACCTCTGCCCATGCACTCAATTTCTTTGGTTGACCATGGTGAGGGCTGTTCTGAGTGGAACCTGTCCTGTTAAACTTTTGAATGGTCTTGGCCACCATGCTGCAGGTCAGTTTCAGTGTCTTGGCAATCTTCTTAAAGCCTAGGCCATCTTTATGTAGTGCAACAATTTTTTTTTTTTCAGATCCTCAGAGTTCTTTGCCACGAGGTGCCATGTTGAACCTCCAGTGACCAGTATGAGAGAGTGAGAGCGATAACACCAAATTTTACACACCTGCTCCCCATATTCAGCACTAACGAGTCACATGACAACGAGGAGGGAAAATGGCTAATTGGGCCCAATTTAGACATTTTCACTTAGGGGTGTACTCACTTTTGCTGCCAGTGGTTTAGACCAGTGGTCATCAACACCTGTCCTCAGGGCACACTAACAGGGCAGATTTGCAAGATAATTTAAATACATCACAGGTGATATCATTTGCTGCTCAGTGATTGCAGTATTCTAGTCTGCATCTCCCCAAGGTAATACATAAAACCTGACCTGTTAGTGGGCCCTGAGGAAAGGGTTGATGACCAGTGGTTTAGACATTAATGGCTGTGTGTTGACTTATTTTGAGGGGACAGCAAATTTACACTGTTATACAAGCTGTACACTCACTACTTTACATTGTAGCAAAGTGTAATTTCTTCAGAGTTGTCACATGAAAAGCTAGAATAAAATATTTACAAACATGCTAGGGGTGTACTCACTTGTGTATGTGTGTGTGTGTGTATATATAATATATATATATATAAATATATATATATATATATATATATATATATATATATATATATATATATATATATAATGATATAGTTCTTATACAGACAATTGTCAATATAAAAATAAATAGTCCATTAAAAGATATGTTAAGATTCCCAGCTTTTTTACAATATTAACTCAAAACAGATAGTTGAACTGCAGTTGTATATCCCACTCCCTTCCCCTTTGACTGTCCACATAAAATCTACCATACAGAGAGAGGGGGGGGGGGGGGGAATTTAATGCAGCATGTTGAGTTGACAGGCTCATCAAAATCACCCATTCAATGGGGCAGCATTGCAAACACAAACCAGACACTTGGCTTTTGTTGGTTGTGATGTATTGGTCCCATTGAAAATCACTGTTCAGCAAAAAACGAACACAAAATAAGGATTGCCTCCTGAATGCCTACCTGATAATGGATCACTTTTCAGAGAAAGAACACGTATGCGCCTAGCCTTAATAGAGAGCTTATTTTCTGCTGCTGCTAGATGTTATCAGTCTCATGGCCAGCACTTCCTCTGAGCCCAAGTCATCCTGGACCCTCCCCAGCCTGTTACTGGACAGCAAAAGGAGAAGCAGCACAGTGATGAACTTGTTTCTCTGTCACTTTCATATTTCAGCCCTGCTATATAGGGGTGGAAGACTGATATCGGGTCATATTCAGCTACACACACTGCTTGCATTTAAAAAAAGAATGGTAGCTGCCATGGGCGTCCGCAGAACTTTTTCCAAGGGGGGGCATCATTTTAAGGCCACTCATGCTCCGCCCCTTTTCGACAATCTCATGAAAATCTTTCCACTGGTAATACATATGTGTTATAGAACAGATAATTCATCTTCACTTTGTATTGGAAGTTACTCTGGCGGCTGTGTTCCATGCCCATATAGCCTAGAGAATGTACATCTTTTTACATTGCAATACATCTGTTGTGGCCATATTTTGATCTCATACTGTCACTGTATAGGCTGTTTTCATCAAGATAAAAATATGGCAACAACAGATGTATTGCAATGTAGAAAGATGTACATTCTCTAGGCTATATGGGCATGGTGCACAGCCACCTGTGTAACCTTGCGGATGCCCATGCTTCCAAAAACCAGCCCTGGAAAAAATTTCATACCAGCCTCACAGCATTATTATACCAGCCCAACAGCATAACGTCATTATTTTCTTGTTCATGAAAGGGAAAACCATACATTTTAAAACACATTTGATGAAGAGAGTATTATATATAGATATGAAATCACATAGGGCTTGCTTTATATATTATATATATTCAAATTCTAGTTAATAGTGGTAAGTGATCAATCATCAAGGGGGGCCCCAGAAACTCAGAACGTGGGGGGGGCACCTTCTGCAGAAAGAATACTCTAAGGTAAGGGGGGTGTGTTACTAATATAAGGAGGAAACCCTTTATATCAGTGCCCCTTACATTATCGTATTCACTCCCCCCTTACATCAGTGACCCCCGACTGGCCTGGCGGGCCTTTCACTGACCTCCTCTCAGGTGCACTGTGCAGGGCTCAGTCAGTCGGCTCCAGCTTGGTGGCTCTGGTTTTATCCTATAGTCTCCTGTACACAGTCCACACAAGTCTGACTTGTCCCATGACCCCCATCCCGGTGGTGCTCCCACTCTTGACTCCTCTCCAGACTCCCTCAGAGACTGCAGACATGCTACAGGAGATGATCAGAGACTGCAGACTTCATGCAAGAGCTCAATGCAGCCTCACCAGTGCCCATCAAATGCAGCCTCACCAGTGCCCATCAAATGCAGCCTTACTGTGCCCATTAAATGCAGCCTCACTGTGCCCATCAAATGCAGCCTCACTGTGCCCATCAAATTCAGCCTCAGTGTGTCCATCAAATGCAGCTTTACTGTGCCGTAAATGCAGTCTCACTGTGCCCATCATGGCAGCCCCTCCTGTGCCCCATGTCCCAGTCTGCAGTCCCTGTCTGTGGGAAGGTGTGTTGTTGATGCTTAGTATGGTACCTTGCATGCCAGCAGGATATCCATGACGGCCAGCAGCAGGCAGGGTCTGTTCTCGTTTTGGATGGGGAGGGTGCTCCTTCCAGAGAATCTGTCTGCTGTGAGATGAAGTGGTCCCTGGCCACCTGCACCTTCTGCCTGATTCCTAATTTTCCGGCCTCAATCAGCCTGCCCTCTGGTCCAGCGGAAGTGGAGAGCACTGGGTGGGAGTTGGAGAGAAGGGGGAGCAAAGAGTACTGGCGGGGTTGGAGAACACATGGGTGGGGGAAAAGAGCGAGGGGGAGTGGAGATCACAGGGGTGGGGATCGGAGAGCGCTGGGGGGAACTTGAGAGCACTGGGAGGGCCGATAAGAACAGGGGTAGAGAGCGTGGTAGGCTGAGAGCACTGGGGGGCTAAGAGCGTGGGTTGGTGAAGAGCACTGGGGGGGCAGAAAAACAGGGGTGGAGAGCACGGGGGCTGGAGAGTACTGGTGGGGTACAAAGAGCAGGGGGGAGTGAAGAGCAATGGGGGGAGCTTGAGAGAACCAGTGGGGGCCAGAAAGAACAGGGGTAGAAAGCACGGGGGACTGGAGAGCACTATTGGGGGTGGAGAGCACATGGGTGGGGGCAAAATGCAGGGGGAGTGGAGAGTACAGGGGTGGGGAGTGGAGAGTGCTGGGGGGGCTGGAGAGTGATGGGGAGAGCTGAAGAGCACTGGGGGTGTAAATAACAGGGGGGAGAGCACTGGGGGGAGTGGAGAGCACTGGGGGAGAGCACTGGGGGGGAAAGAACAGGGGGAGAGCACTGGGGGGGAGAGGAGAGCACTGGGGGGAAAGAAGAGGGGGGAGGGCACTGGGGGAGAACAGGGGGGAGAGCACTGGGGAGGAGAACGGGGGGAGAGCACTGGGATGGTGGCTAAAGAAGGATGGGGAGAACTGGAGAGCAGGGAGGACAGCAAGAACAGGGGAGGAGAGAACTGTGGGGGGGGGGGGGGCAGGAGAGTGTGGTGGTGGAGGAGAGCACTGTGGGGGAGGGGGCAGGAGAGTGTGGTGGTGGAGGAGAGCACTGGGGGGGCAGGAGAGTGTGGTGGTGGAGGAGAGCACTGGGAGGGGCAGGAGAGTGTGGTGGTGGAGGAGAGCACTGGGGGGGCAGGAGAGTGTGGTGGTGGAGGAGAGCACGGGTGGGGCAGGAGAGTGTGGCGGTGGAGGAGAGAACGGGGGTGGCAGGAGAGTGTGGTGGTGGAGGAGAGCACGGGGGTGGCAGGAGAGTGTGGTGGTGGAGGAGAGCACTGGGGGGGGGCAGGAGAGCACTGGGGGGGTAGGAGAGTGTGGTGGTGGAGGAGAGCACTGGGGGGGTAGGAGAGTGTGGTGGTGGAGGAGAGCACTGGGGGGGCTGGAGAGTGTGGTGGGGCAGGAGAGCACTGGGGGGAGGGCAGGAGAGTGTGGTGGTGGAGGAGAGCACTGGGGGCGCAGGAGAGTGGGGTGGTGGAGGAGAGCACTGGGGGGGGCAGGAGAGTGTGGTGGTGGAGGAGAGCACTGGGGGGGCAGGAGAGTTTGGTGGAGGAGAGCACTGGGGGGGCAGGAGAGTGTGGTGGAGGAGAGCACTGGGGGGGCAGAAGAGTGTGGTGGTGGAGGTGAGCACTGGGGGGGCAGGAGAGTGGGGTGGTGGAGGAGAGCGGGGGGGCAGGAGAGTGTGGTGGTGGAGAGCACTGGGGGGGGGGGGAGGAGGGTGTGGTGGTGGAGGAGAGCACTGCAGCCCCCCCCCCCCTCGATCCTCCTATCCAGGCACTGTGGCACACAAGACGGGTTGTACAGATGGCCATATACTCCTCTGGATAACAAAGCTGGCTGGCTCTGTGTTCGGCAGCTGCTCTGTAACACAGTCCCGCCCCCCCAGACTGGCTCATGTGATAGGCGGAACGTTCATTCACTCTACTATCACACGAGCTGGTCTTGGGGGACGGGACTGTGTTACAGAGCGGCCGCCGAACACAGAGCCAGCCAGCGTTGTGATCCAGAGGAGAGAGCAGAGAATGCAGCCGCCAGCGGACTCAGTAAAAAAAATGGAGCATGGCGGCGGCTGCAACACCTTGGGGATTCCAGGGGGGGGGCACTTGACCCCCCTTGCCCCCTGCTGCGGACGCCCATGGTAGCTGCCAGAATTACTGACAAACATACAGTGTAGGGAAAATATTTAAAAGTTTCTTTTATTCCTGATGCTATAATTGATGTTAAAAGGTTAACTTCAGTGAAAATGTACAATGTTTTGGTAATAAAGAAAATACCATTATGTCCATAATCTATAAGGAAAAAGAATGACAGCCAAAGGCATACAGTTATATGAGCCAAAGATAGGAATAAAATATTCAAATATTAGAGAAGATTTAGAAATCTGTGAGGATGGAATCATGTGAGCTGCTGTTGCAGATTTGTTTGAAAGATGCATGGCTGTTGTTTCGATCATAGCTGCATTACCTATAAATCCCTGACTGTGAATGCATGCAGGAATGGCATGCAGATAAATTGCTAGACCCTTTGGGGTTGATTTATTAAATGCAAATAGGCTATTCACTTTGCAAGGGAATTTTCACCCAGAGCTTAGTGAATGAGGTGAAGCTTTGCTGACTACCATCATTCAATCATGTGAAAGAAGAAATACTTGTAGATAGGTATAGGTCCCCCCCCCCCCCCCCCCCATAGGCGGCATTGTGCCACTATACAGTTGGAGCAGAGTCTATTGGGGGAATTGTGCCCTCACAGACTCCATTAGTGTCTCAGAAGAACCAGCTGTGTGGTTAGATGCGGTGACCTTCGCCAGTCATGTTGTTATGAGACCCAAGTACCCTTTTAAAATAGGGTACTTGGGTCATTCTGGCATGGTAGGAGTGAGGGGTAGGTCATGGATAGAGACCCCACTTATTAGAGAAAGTGTATAACACGGGGATAGGTTCCCAGTGAGTAGGAGCAACACCTGCCTTGAATAAACATTCTGGTATCTTGATCAGGGGCATGGGGCTCAATCTAGCAGCAGTATTAGCCCTTGTACACACAGTCGGACATTCCAACAACAATATCTGTCGGGTTTTGTCTGAAACTGGTGTTGCATACACACGGTCGGACAAAGTTGTCGGAAAATCCGATTGTTCGGAACGTGATGATGTTATTTCGTTACAACAGGACTATGTTCAGGCTAGTAGCCAATAGCTTTGGTCTAGGAATTTGATCTGAGCATGCGTGGCACTTTGTCCAATCAGAATTCTCTACAAATTATCGGACAAAGTCCGATCAGATCATGTTGTCGGAAAATTTTATAGCCCAGCTCTAAAACTTTGTCGGTTGGATAGTCCGACGGAAACAGTCCGATGGAGCCCACACACGGTCGGATTATCCAACAACACGGTCCGATCGGACATTTTCCATCGGAATGTCCTACCGTGTGTACAAGGGCTAACAGTGGAATCCTGCTACACTGCCAACAGCCATTCCTCCAATGAGGAATCCCCTGGTAATACAGGCCAAAGCCTGGTAACGTTTTGCATGAATAATAATAATAATAATAATCTGATAGCCCAGGCCCCACACTTGTAATTGTCAGGATAACGAAAAGTTGTCCCATTCACATTACCCCTGGGAGCTGCTTTGGCACTAATCCCGAAATATATTCGCACAATACACTGATCTCAGGCAGGCTCTGCTTGTACAGTTTTTTATTGCAACAACAAAGGCTCCTCCATCAACTCTTGGAGAAGCATGTGTAGGTGTTTTCCAGCAGGCCTGAGGATTATGGGTGTATTACTGCCCTAAATCATCCAATACATGCTGAAGAAAGAGTCCCTGTTAGCGAGAGATACCACAACGTACCTCCTATCCTAAACCAAGAAGTCAAGCACTTGTTCCGTAACATGCTACAGAGTGTGGTTGTCTGGAAAAGTTGGAGCCCATGGACATGTTACTCTTCATTCTACTTTGATTTTGGCCAATGGCTTTGAGATGGTTCTCGCTTTACTTTTACTTGGATAATAATA
The DNA here is from genome assembly GCF_037356315.1 of Lithobates pipiens. Classification (NCBI taxonomy): domain Eukaryota; kingdom Metazoa; phylum Chordata; class Amphibia; order Anura; family Ranidae; genus Lithobates; species Lithobates pipiens. The sequence continues at coordinate 428,264,311 of NW_027507758.1, read as the reverse complement.
TAATCTTTTCCAAAACTTCCGAAGATCATATCCATCATCTTAATCAAGTTTGCACATAGTTGATGCAATGGGGTTGATTTACTAAAACTGGAGAGTCTAAAATCTGGTGCAGCTCTGCATAAATATCAATCAGCTTCCAGTTTTTTTGCCAAAGCCTAATTAAAACAATCTGAAGTTACCAGCTGATTAGCTATCACGCCCAGCTGCATCAGATTTTACATTCTCCAATTTTAGTAAATCAACCCCAATATGTGTTGAAGCAAAAACCAGGTAAATGTCATTCTATGACAAGCTGAATGCAATATCCAGACCATGTAGTGGAGGCTGGAGGGGTGTTTGCTGATTCAGTTAAGATAGAGGCTGTACAGGATTGGCCAGCCCCCAGAACGAATTTTCTTTTCTGGGGCTAGTAGGCTACCGACACTTCATCCACACATTTTCTCAGATTGCGGCTCCTGTTACACAGCTGCTATGCGGAAAATTGTTCCCTCAAATACAAGTAGATAGTTGGAAAATATCATTGGTGCAAGCTGAACAGCAACCACCACTGGTAGCTGAAATATACAGTACACCTTGAGCGAATGGACTATGCGATGACAACTCGCTCGCTTATCTTCCTTTCATAGTTCAGGTAGGTGTGTTGTAATTAAGTGTGACTGCACCTATCTGCTGGCAGATATTTACTACTTCAGCCACAGCACACAGCTGAAAACTAATGAGCGAGAAGTTTAGTGACACTAAATTCTGGTAAAAAAACCTTAGTTAGACTTACTGGAAACATAGTAGGTGAGGTTGAAAAAAGACAAGTCAATAAAGTCCAACCTATGTGTATGATTATAGGTCAGTATTACATTGTATATCCCTGTATGTTGCGGTCATTCAAGTGCTTATCTTAATCGTTTTTTTAAACTATCGATGCCCCCCACTGAAACCACCACCTGTGGAAGGGAATTCCATATCCTTGTCGCTCTTACAGTAAAGAACCCACTACGCAGTTTAAGATTAAATCTCTTTTCTTCTCATTTTAGTGAGTGGCCACTTATTAAACTCCCTTCCCTGAAAAAGTTTTATCTCTATTGTGGGGTCACCAGTATGTTATTTGTAAATGGAAATCATATCCCCTCTCAAGCGCCTCTTCTCCAGAGAGAATAAGTTCAGTGCACACAACCTTTCTTCATAACTAATATCCTCCAGACCCTTTATTAGCTTTGTTGTCCTTCTTTGTACTTGCTCCATTTCCTTTACATCCTTCCTGAGGACTGTTGCCCAGAACTGGACAGCATACTCCAGGTGAGGCCGGACCAAAGTCTTGTAGAGTGGGAGAATTATCACTTTATCCATGGAGTTAATCCCCTTTTTAATGCATGCCAATATTCTGTTTGCTTTGATAGCAGCAGATTGGCATTGCATGCCATTGCTGAGCCTATCATCTACTAGGACACCCAGGTCTTTTTCTATCCTAGATTCTGGGGGGAATCTAGGATGTAGAATTTTTTGTACATTAAACCTCATTTACCATGTAGTTACCCACCCCATCCATTTGTTCAGATCTTCTTGCAAGGTTTCCACATCCTGAGGAGAAGTTATTGCCCTGCTTAGCTCAGTGCCATCCACAAATATAGAGATTGAGCTTACTCCATCCTCCAGGTTGTTTATAAACAAATTAAACAGGATTGGTCCCAGCACAGAACCCCACTTCCCACCCCTGACCATTCCGAGTATTCCCCATTTATTACCGCCCTCTGAACTCGCCCTTGTAGCCAGTTTTCAATCCATGTACTCACCCTGTGGTCCATGCCAATGGACCTTACTTTGTGCAGTAAGTGTTTATGGGAACTGTGTCAAATGCTTTTGATACCATTCCAGTCAGTAGACTGTCAGTAAAACTTAGGAACAATGATCTGGAAGTTACTTGACTGAATTCCCTAAGTACCCTCAGGTCCAATACATTTGGTCCCAGTGATTTATTATTGTTAAGTTTCCCAAGTCTATTTCTAATTTGGTTCTCTGTTAGTCATGAGGAAAAACACTGCAATTTTGGGTACTGAATCCCCCCAATTCCCTTGTGGAGACTGAGAAGAAGAATAAATTCAATACCTTCGCCATCTCCCCATACTTTGTAACCTGATGTCCTTCCTCATACTTTACAGGACCAGTACGGTCTGTCCTCCCTTTTTTACTGTTTGTATACTTAAAGGATTTATTCCTCCGCTATGTGTGTTCTGTGTTCTATCTTAGCCTCTCTAATGGCAAACTTACATCTTGTTGCATTCTTTGTAAAGTCTGAATGCTGATGATCCCTCAACCTTGTATTTTTGAAGGCCTTCTCCTTTGCTTTTATATGGATTTTTACATTAGAGTTAAGCCATCCAGGACTTTTGTTCGTTCTTTTAAATTTATTTTGTCCGCCAGGCTCCTGGCATTGGTGAACATCCCACGTAGTTTAGACCGGTTACATACTGTCCTCTTATTGGGTGTTCTGAGATTGCAAATGGGACTTGTTACTATACTTACCTCAGGTTTATGTGCTTCAGTCAACCTACCACTAATTCCCCCAATAATACCCTCCAGAATATGTTCATTGCTGACTATCTCTACCTCTGGACCCTCCCCCTGTCACCTAGTTTAAAAACCCCTCTAACTTTTTGGCAATCTTCACTCCCAGCAGATCTGCACCCTCCTCATTTAGGTGCAGTCCCTTCTATAGAACTGGTGACAGAGTGAGAAGTCAGCCCAGTTCTCCAGGAAGTCCCTAAAATCGTTTTTTAGGACACTCCATCTGCCTCTGATTTTGTCATTGGTGCTAACATAAACCATGACAGCCGGGTCTTCCCCAGCCCCTCCTAGTAATCTGTCTACCAGATCCTTGATGTGCCGAACCCAAGCACCCGGTAGACAGCATACAGTTTGGTGCTTCAGGTCTTTGTCACAGATTGCCCTCTCTGTCCTTCTAAGAATTGAATACCCCACCACCAGAATCTGCCTATACTTTCCCTTCACTCCCCCCCCCCACTCTCACTGGAGTTCCTCCTCTGGCAGCTATAAGTGTCCGTCAGCTCTAGCAGTGCTGGTCCCTGACTGGTTTCACCAATGTCACTCAGTGGAGCGTACTTATTGGGATGCTTCAGCCCAGGATCGGCATCCCTGACACTTCCCCTCTATCCTTCCTGACTGTCGTTTCTAGTCCCTGCACCTCTTTGTTTCCACCCGCCTCTGTTCTGACCCTTGCTGGCACCTCGGTACGTTCCCGGCTCTCCTGAGGGTCTTCTCAGTGCTGACAGTTGCTTCCCTAGATTCAGAGCCTGGGCTTTCAGGGAAACAATATGCTTATATTTTGCACAGCAGTATTCGCCCTCGATCAGATGATCAAGGAACGCATACATGACACAAGTTGTACACCAAGCCGCATCTCCACACCTGCCAGGTATCATATCTACTAATTTAATGAGGATTGGGGATTATACCCTGTCCAAATTATCTAACAACTAGCTTCTTGACATTAATAACAATTCAATACACAGATATTCAACAAGACAATACACAGGTGTACTCACCATCCACGTGCACTCGCAGACCATGTGCACTCGCAGGGTAGCGGTATTTCTACAATTCTTTCAGGACAGCACCTGGAGAGAGAGCGCAGTTCCACCAATTTCCTAGGAAACACTGCAGTCACCACTTTAAAGCATGCACACTTCCACCATGGCCTCAGTTGTTAACGAGCACCTACAGCCATGCTGAAAAATATAAGCAGAACATAACCACAATACCACAGTAAAATCACAACCAAGGGAGGGTCACAGATGCTGTCCTGAAGGACTCGTAGAAATACTGTTACTGGTAAGTCTAACTAAGGTAAGCACCTGGAGATGATAAGCAAGTACTTACTCTTGGGTGGGACCACCACCTCCAGGACCTTCCTGCCAAACGATTGCTCTGCTGCTGAGAGCAGGTCCATCCTATAGTGACGAGTGGAGGCGAAGAAACTCGTCCACGTGGCCGCTTTGCGGATTCGTCCTGGTGAAGCCCCAGCTTGTTCCGCCCAGGACCGGGGCCAAACACCAGATCCCCCTCAAAGGGAAGTTCACACAGCTTCACCTTAGAGGCCGAATTGCCTGACCACATCTTAACCCAGAATGCTCTTCATACTGAAATAACTAATGCCGAAGATCTTGCATTCTTACAGTTTCTGCCAAGGCATCTGCCATGTAACCTACTGCCTTTTTTTAAGACTGGCAGAGTATCCAGCAGATCTTTGCAAGAGGTCCCTGCTTCAATATGACCTTTTAACTGTTCTAACCAGTGTTCCAAATTCCTGGCTACAACAGTTTTTATGCCACTGCAGGTTTGAGATTAGCTAGTGTAGAGTCCCAGGCCTTTTTTTAGCTGGGAATCAGCTCTCTTATCCATAGTGTCTTTCAAGACACCCATATCCTCAATCGCTAAGTCGGTATTTCGTGATACCTGTGATAAGGCTGCATCAAGTTTAGGTCTTTTTTTTCAAACCTGTGCACTATCCTCATCAAAGGGGAATCTTCTTTTAAGTGATCTGTAAAAAAAAGTGTCCCTTTCCGGGTCTTTTCACTCCCTTTTTATAGCTTCTGACAAAACTTTGTACACCATAAACACCCGATGCTTGACCTTGTCCATTCCCTGATACATTTTATCATGAAGGCATAATTGGGCTTTATCCTCCTTGATGTTCAGGGTGGTATGTATAGTCTTCAATAGGTCGTCCACCTCTTCCAGGAACAGCCTGTAGCTGGTGAAAGATACCTCTTTTTCCTCACCTTCCTCTGACCCAAGGGAAACATTTCCCTCCTCCTCTTTTGACTCACAGACCACCCTATGGGTTGAAGTGGACGTGTGAGGGCTGGATGATGAACTACCCCTAGACTGTGCCACCGGACATTTATCCAGGTAAGACTGGAAGGACTGAAACGTGTCTGCCAACTCTTTCCAGGAAGAAGTGAGCATTTCGCTAGGTTTGGCAGATGAAGCCACTGAGGACGTCTCCTCTTTGGCTAGATATGCTATGCAGATATGCAGGAAATCTTTACAGGAGGGACATTTGTTTTGGGAGGAGGGGAAACACTATACTTCAGGTCTCCTCCCCAGCAGACCCAACTCCAATAGGCAGTGACAAAACACTCCACAGTATCACTGTTCTCATCACACTCCCCAGTGCCGTTAGTTCAGGAGCGTGATGCAGACACCCCTCCTCCCCTCTCTTAGGAGAGGAATGGAGGGAAACAAACATAGCCCAGGTAAAAATAACTGTCAGAGGCCACTGCCTCTCCTACCTGGGCCTGGCTGGTGCTTGTGGCTTTTTCTCCCACCACCATCGCAGATTCCTCTGGCTCCATCTTGCAGAGGGCTTCAGCGGATATCTGCCAGTTTTACTTTAACTTTTCTCGGTCCTTTTGCCGATTCGAGAACCGGAAATACACCTGCCGAGGCCGCCTCCCCTTCCTGTGTTCCAGCGGCCAGAACCGGAGGCCGCTGCACACCACCTGCAGTCCCGCCCCATTCGGCAGTGACGCCGCCTGCCAACCGGGACCAAGCCAAGGCATGGAAGTTGACGATGCTGTCCTTCATAGTGCAGCCCTTGCACTCACCCCGCACCATCCGGTCTATCGGTGCAGGACCCACCGTTACCCTCTGCCCCCTGGCCTGCGACCCCCACCCAGCCAGCCACCCCAACAGCCCGCCAACCAATCACTATGCCCCATCCTGTCGCTCATTCGATCTCCGATTTCCCCCTTCCCCTGTTGCTCAATCACTGCTTCTCTCACCCATTACGCGCCAAGCCCCCCACCAGCCCCGCACCTAGCCCATCCAGGTCGTAGCTTTGGCAGCTTCCCCCCCACGCCTCCTCCTGAGTCCCAGTGGTTGCTTTTCCTCCCAGCCAATTAGGATTAGTGGCCAATCAGGTCTCAGGACCCACTTTCTGATTGGCCGGGAGGAGAAACAGGAAGACATTAGCGAATATTCATTTGCTAATTTCACACAACTGGGTGGGCTCAAGGCACAGTGCTTTATGCCCTGAGCCCACCTTTTTGAAGCCATTTAGAGCCTCTTTGACCCATTATAAAACCCACTGAAATTCATGCATCTGGCACCCTGCATGAGCCCAGGTGCATGGAATAGGGGGCGGCGCCCCTGCACCCAGTATGAGCAGCTGCCAGATTTGGTTACGACTTGGCTTGTCACTGGTATGTTATTTTGGTGTTGAATTGTCTTACCTGTTCGGTCTGTAGACTGCATGGGGCCTAATATGTGCTCAGTACTGAGAGCTAGAGTTAGGCCGGAAGTGGTCATCATAAGCTGACTAGTCTGGTCATGAGGCAAGTTGAACCAAGATTGAAACCCAGGATCAAGAGCCTGCTGGAGGATGGGCTTGTAGAGGGGATGGTTTCTTGCATTGACCTGGTGACTTGTGGACCATTCTGCCGACAAACTCATCTTTACCCTTCTAAAGCCTGTGCCCTGGTGAGAGCCTTCCTCTAGTTGCTTTTTTCTAGGCTTTGGCCTGGGAAGGTGTGCTGTTGAATTGTTTGACCTGTTAGGCCTGTAGACTGCTTGGGGCCCTAATATGTGCTCTGTGCCTTGCCTGTTCAGGGGCAAGCTAAACCAAGATTGAGACCCAGGAGGAGAAGCCTGCTGGAGGATGAGGCCAGGAAGAGAATGGTTTGTCGCAAGGACCTGGTGAAAAAAATACAGTCTGCTAGCCAGCTGTAGGTGTTATTTACAGTTTTGCTGGTGTTGATTTACTGGTCCTTTTCACTGTGCTGGATGAGGACCTTCTGTCTGTAGTTGCTGCTTTTGGGTATCTGCAGCCCTAATCCCTCTCTGCTTCTTTACCGAGCAATAAACAAAAAAACACTCATAGTCACTGGCATCTATTGTTTCTCAATCCCAAACTTCTAGCCATTGACTCATTCCTGGGGTAAATGGTAGTCTTCCCTGCGACTGGGGGTCTCAGTCCCACATATGCTTCCCGGGGTCAGGGGAGTGCCACATTACTTTACCTGCAGATGAAACAAATAATCCTCATAACCCATCATAACCAAGTGCTATAGTTTAAACCTAACTATTACATGCCTTTTCTTCTCTAAATATTTGTAACAACTATCTTTGATATTTTATTACTACCCTTAAATGCAACTATATTGCAGAAAATCTGTTCACCACATGTGGTGCTGCATCTGCTAGAAGAAAGCTGAGATTGAGGTAGAACATAATTCAAAAGTCAGTGTTATAGCACATGTGATAAAAGCAATATTGTGATTGGCGTCTGTCCGTATTCTATACATTTGCTGTTATTTAAAGCCCAATGAGTTACATTGCATACCAAGAGCTAGCTCTTCTCTCATATGAAGCATATAATGAGTGCTCTGTGGAACCAATCTGCTACCATAATTTCAACATATTTTTATTTTATAGTGCTTAGCTTGCTGTCACATCTGTAATCTCTCTGGCGGTATTACTTTCAGTTTTCTAAGTTAAGGGTTCCCAGGAGATAGAGCACTGCCATTCAAGTAAGGGGTGGCAAATTAACTTTTAAGAACACTTTTTAAAAGTGGTGTTATGGTTTAACTGTTGTGCTTACAGTGCTATAATTTTCAGGTCACTCCAACAGGAAGGAAGAGATATGTGAGATTAATCTGTATTTTCAGTTGAAGTTTTCAGTTATCATCGATGACCTGGACCTTTGTAGGTCTCCGCTAACCTATCAGTTGTGATCTCCTGCATTTATATGAGCTGCAATATTCCCGTGAAAAGATTTTAGAAAGAGCTGACACCTTCTAATATCAAGGTCAAATGTGGCACAAAGGAAGCTGTTGACAAGCCGGGTTTGAGAAATTAAATGTGAGAAGGAGCTGGCATTCTTCAAAGGATGAAACTCCACAGTTTTGAAGCATCTCAGAAATGTCAGAAATGCATGCAGTACAACCATAAAGATTTTGTTTTTATGAAGAGCTTCAAATATAGACAAAATGGTATGTGTGTTTGTATAGAAACAAACATACTATAATAACAGACAGTGACTTGAAAAAGTATTCATACCCATTGACATTTTCAAAATTTTGTCATGTTACAACCAAAAACATAAAAGCATTTTATTGGGATTTTATGTGATAGACCAATACAAAGTGGCACGTAATTGTGAAATGAAAGAAAAATAATAAAGGGTTTATAATTTTTATTTACAAATAAATATTTGAAAGATGTGGCATGCATTTGTATTCAGAACCCTTTACTCTGATACCCCTAACTAAAATCTAGTGTTACCAATTGCCTTAAGAAGTCACCCAATTAGTAAATAGCATCCACCTGTGTGTAATTTAATCTCAGTATAAATACAACTATTCTGTAAAGCCCTCAGAGGTTTGTTAGAAAACCTTAGTGAACAAACAACATCATGAAGACCAAGGAACTCACCCGGCAGGTCAGGGATAAGGTTTTGGAGAAGTTTAAAGCAGGGTAAGTTATAAAAAATATCCCAAGCTTTGAACATCTCACAGAGCACTGTTCAATCCATCATTTGAAAATGGAAAGTGTATGGCACAACCGCAAACCTACAGTCCGACAGGCCGGATAAGGAAAGCATTAATCAGAGAAGCAGCCAAGAGTCCCATGGTAACTCTGGAGGAGCTGCAGAGATCCACAGCTCAGGTGGGAGGATCTGTCCACAGGACAACTATTAGTTGTGCACTCCACAAATTTGGCTTTTATGGAAGAGTGGCAAGAAAAAAGCCATTGTTGAAAGAAAGCTATAAGAAGTCCCATTTGCAATTTGTGAGAAGCCATGTGGGGGACACAGCAAACATGTGGAAGAAGGTGCTCTGGTCAGATGAGGCCAAAATTTTACTTTTTGGCCTAAAAGCAAAATGCTATGTGTGGCGGAAAACTAACACTATATATCACCCTGAACAAACCATCCCCACCGTGAAACATGGTGGGGATGGTGTGTTCAGGGTGATATGAAACATGGTGGCGGCAGCATCATGTTGTGGGGATGCATTTCTTCAGCAGAGCTGGTCAGAGTTGATGGGAAGCCATTATTAAACCATCATTAACTGGATATTTCGATGACTTGCCATTTCAACACAACACTGGTAAGCGTGTACACTCTGGTACATAAACACTTTGCTGTTTTGACACAATAGTGGGATACGAGGAAAAGGTTGTCGCCATTGAGGAGGTGGCCATTGTGTTGGTTAGTTTCAGGGTGGACTAACAATATCTGCTCATAATACCGTATACCGTAGTGTACGCGATTACCGGTGTTGTGTCAAAAGAGCAAGTCGTCAATCTCCAATCAGTGGCGGTTTACAGTAAGCGGAAGTGAAGTGATCATGATTGTTCTTATGGTGCAGTGAATCGCTGGCTGAAAAAATTATATCTGAATGATGCCTGTAACTGCAGGCATCATTTAGATATCCCCACTGAAAGATCCAGGACGTCATATGATGGCCTGTGATGTGGAAGTGGTTGGCATACTTTTTAGTTATTGTTAAACTATTCATATATTATTTTATGTGATGTTGAGCAATAATTACATGGTTCTAATATTCAGTTTGCTGGCCATTAATGAACTGATATCTGCTGCTAGAAAGTTTTTGAGGTTGGTACATGAGCTTATTTTTATTTTTTGAATGTACTGTTTTTCATCCCTTCAAAGTATTTATATTTTTCTCTTCTGAAAGTGTATCTGAACTCCATTCCTTGGCCCCGGAATGTCAGATTCCCACCCTCTAGCTTCAGAGTGTGACCTCTCATTCTGGCACTTCTTTCTCTGAAATACACTGCCTTGCTGAAATGTTTTGGATCACTTTTTATGTCACGGTAAACATTTGACACTGTGAAATTTCTCTGCTGTTTTAATTCCCTGACCATCACTGAAAGATTTTCAACTACTAGAAAGAAAAGATTGTATTCTTGTAGTTTGTTGTGATTTCAGTCTGTAGCTATAGTTTTTCCACGTGTTACTAATCTATTGTACATCTGTTTTAAACATGTTCTTAGCATATTATGTAGGTAAATATTTACCCATGTTAACCATTCCAACCTTTCCAACCAGAAGAACGATATACATGACCTATTGTTTGTGGACCTTAGATAAGCTTAGGATGAGCAGCAATGGATGACAAAGCAGAAACCAGGGAAAGTCAAAGAACTGACTGGTTGTATGTGAAGGCCAGTTATAGATGGGGCAGGGACAATTCGTTTTTTATTGATGTAATATTGATGAGGGGACACACTGGACACCTTTGCTGCCCCAGTGTCCAATGTGTCCCTGTGCCTTTAAGGAGGACTGGGCTACCTCCAGGTCCACCTTCCCTCTACCTATCCATTAGAATGCATGTGCTCCCACCATTGAAAACTCTCATACATTTACATGGGTTAGGACTGCAGGTAATACAGGGTGCCATTGCTTAATAGTCGCAAGTAGAAATTGAATAGGTAACTAAAGTCACGAAAATTCTCATACAACAGAAAAAAATGTGATTTAATGTGTTGTAATGTATTTGTATTGTATTTTTCAAGTGACAACTATACTGATTAAATGAAAATCGTACGATCTGGTATCATATGAGGAACATTTTAGTGCTTGTACGATCGAATAATATTGGATGAACTATCGTGATTGGCTCTCGAAATTAGTGTACACACAATCTGATAATTGTACGATTCTTCCTCGAACGACAGTTTTCGTATGGTATTCAGATCGTATGTAAAGGCCATTAAAGTGGTTGTTAAGCCACTCTAAGCTGTATACACCATCACCCCTGCCTCCTATTGTAGTATCCCCCTCTGTGAATGATTTATAAAAATAAATGCTGAAAATACCTAATTTTACTGCCGAGATTGCGATCGCATGACTATACATCTTTCTCCTTTCCTTGTCTAAGAGATGCAGTGCACAGGGCTGAGATTCACCTGCTGATATCAGTCTGGAGGGGAGGAGGAGGGGAGGCAGCGAGGGGAAGACAACTGGCTGGTCATGTAATCGCAATCTTGGCTCTTAAATTAGGTATTTACAGCATTTCTATTTATAAATCATTCACAGAGGGGGGCACTGCAATAGGAGGCAGTGCTGATGGCATATACAGGTTAGTGTTATGAGTGCAGCAGGAGGGGGGAGGGGCGGCTCACATACAGACAGAGAGGGGAGGGGAGAGGAGAGCAGATAGAAGGCTGCTGATGATGGAGGCACATAAACTGACCATGGTGTCAGGGCTCAGCAGCCATGATACACCGTGGTCAATTTACAGAGGTGTGGTTAGAAACTGGCAGGATCAGCCAGGTTTTTTAGGTGTTACAGGGGGCAAAAAGATACAGGACAAGCACTGTGTCACATAACATGCTTTAAAGGAGCAGGGTCCATTTTTTTTGAGTTAACAAACGCTTTAATTGAATCAACCTCCCATGTTGGACAGAGCCATAAAGGTAAAAAAGAACTGATATGACTCATTCTCTTTTTTCACTTTTTAAATTTCAACGTTTCAGATTTCCGACAACAAAGAAAAGTAGAAACTGTAAAATTAGTTATAGAAACTGCAGCTCTGCCTGTTGGCTGGAAAGAAGAGATGCAGAGAGCAGTGCTGATGTGATTTTCATCAGTGTAGAACTCTGCAGAAATATAATGTGAATGAAAAGTGGGGCCATTACGCCCTGCACTCACAGGCTTATGGGCTTAGTAACATTGGGCTTCCTTTAATGTGGAAGAACAAGGACATCTTGTGATGAGAAGAAAGTACTGTGTGGGACACTCCTGGATTGAAGGTTTAAGATGGAGTTGAGCTTTAATGTATCAATATTGTATTGTGTGAGTCCATTGAACACTAATATTCTTTTCATAAATGTTCTTTGGATGTGATCAGAATTTTTGATTATATTTGTGATGATTATCTTTCTATGGTGTCACGTGTCCAAATATGATCAGAATTGCATTTCTTAGTTTGCGTGCTCTCAGCTAAATAATACAGCCCATTGAAGACAAATTGTCCCAACCTGTCTTTTTCTAGCCAACCAAAAAATCATATTAAAGTGAATAAAAGTATTCTTACACATGCCTTGTTTTTTGTTTTTTTTCTTACAAGAAACAAATATTGAGGTGATTGGATTAAAATGTGCATGGGCACCTTTTGGCTGACAGGCTCAGTCTCACCTTGGCTTTTATATATTATGATAACTGTGAATGCAAACTGTGCACACAATGTATCCAATATACCCAACATAACTAGGACACCTGAAAAAGAGAAATCTCCTGCACAAAATGATTCCGAGCTGGACTCCCTGTTCCTGACAAAAATCCATATTTAATTCTATGAAAGTCGTTTATCTTTGTATAGGTAGCCATGGAAATGCTAAACTGTTCCTGTTTGTGCAATTTCTCAGCTATATTTATATGTGAAATTATTTTGCTGCATTATGATGCAAAGTTGAATATACACTAACACTGGTAAAGCAGTACAGTAGGCTCTGTCCCTTCCGGCACTGCAAAACACAATACTAATAGAGCTTTATTATAACTGAATGTAGTAGTTCAGAAATAAAATATCCCTTGTATCTTTTTATTTTCTGTGCACACACAAAGATATAAGAAACCGAGTGTATAACAGCAGCACCTTAAAGTGCACTGGTGCTCTTATATTAAAGAGAAACATAGCGTCAGTTGACATGTCTCATTTTTTTTTATGTTCCTTTATCCAGTAATTATCTTTTTGTCATAGAATCTTAGTAACCTGGCTGTTAAGTCTAGTGTAAAAGAAAAAAACAAATCAGCTCAAGGGACGTTTCTTGGTATCTTATGGATAGAGGACAGGTGCATAATTGAAAGGTCTGCCTCTTCCATTCATAGATTGTTTTTCATTCATAGAAGTGATAGTACGCCTTTTATGAATAAAGAAGGTGGGCATAGTCTTCACTTTTGATGAATACTTTCCATGGGTCCCTTGGTTTCTCGTTGCACTGGAAGATTACAGCAGCTTGGTTGGAGAGTGGAAGGTCACGTGGCAGAGGAGGAGAATTTCTACTAAACCAGGGGCTAGCAGCACAAGGAACACATCACACTGATTGTAAAAAAATTCTCTGGTGCTGATTTTGTTTTATAAACGAAACTTAGCCTTTAATGTTTGTAGTTTGAGGTTTGCATAAAAAGCAGATCATTCCATGTGCAGTGTTGATGCAGTAGCCCTTTATTAGGCCCTTCCCGCCATCCCTTTCACCAGTTTAGAACGCCTGGAGGTGATCATGTGGCCATGTGACAGTGGTCACATGTTTGAAAGCATGTCCCATCAGCTACTGATCTGTAGCCTGAGGTGAAAGCTGTCTTTGTGTTGAGCGCAAGCGGTGAGCATGCTCTCAGCACATATACAACGGCAGAACAGAGATGCATGCATTAAAGCCTACCCTTTTTCTGCTGCATATATGTGTCATAGGTGGTCATAAAGAGGTTAATTAATCCCACCCTCTCTGTCAATCATTATTATGGCAGGAGAGTGATAAAAACCTAGGAAGGTGGAGGCTAGTCAGTCCAGTCTATGGGAAGAGGAAGGCCTGCGAGGACCATCTGAGAAGCAGAACCCGGAAGCCACTGCTAGGTTCCAGAGAGTTAAAATAAGGCATATTGTTGCCCTGCTATGTAACACTTTTATCTGCCTAAACACAGAAATGCCTGCTCAGGGGTGTACAAATTCTGTGGCAAAAATGAAATAGCATGTCACATTCTACTGAACAGGGCTGCACTACAACTGTGTACATTGCACACAGTCGTGACATGGTGGATTGGCATTTTGAGGGTTAAAACAGATGATGTCAGAGGTAAAAAAAAACTCTGAAAAGCAATTCACCATGTCAGTGAGCCCTAAAAGACATGCACAAAAAAGATTCAGCTGCAGTGAATATATAGTGTTTGTGCCATTGACTGCTTTATAAATATACTCCAAAATGTTAAGCTATCTTGTATTTTTATGCATTTTAACATTATAAAACATGTTCGTTAAAGTGATTGTAAAGCTTTGTTTATTTAAAAATAACAAATAGAACAAACATGTCATACTTGCCTCCACAGTGCAGCTCGTTTTGCACAGAGTGGCCCCAAACACCCTCTTCTGGGGTCCCTTGGCGGCTCGCGCAGCTTTTCCCCACATCAGATAACCCCCTAGGAGAAGTGCTCTCCTGGGGGGTTACATTGCGAGCCTGCTCCTGAGTCCATCATTCGGTGTCCATAGCCGCCGAATGTATGACTCAGCCCCGCCCTGGGGCCCGGGTCATTGGATTTGATTGACAGCAGCGGGAGCTATTGGCTATGCTGCTATCAATCTATTCAATCAAGAGCACAGAACCTCGGGCAGAGTAAGAGTGCATTCCAGCTGGATGAAGATCCAGGTCTCAGGTAAGTAGAATGGCGGGCTGGGGGGCTGGTCACTGCCAGGTGTTTTTTCACCTTAATGCATAGGATGCATTAAGGTGAAGAAAAACACAAGGGTTTACAACCTCGTTATGTTTCAAGAGTTAGCTTGTAAACAAACAGGATAGATAAGAATCTTATACTAATGCTATTGTAAGCTGTTTACTGCACTTTTTAGCTTGTGCTCAGGTCACAATGATCTTTAAAGCAGGCATATAATATGATGAAAATGACACTAAACAAATGCCTTATAGAGGGACAACAACAATGTACCTAGCACACTGCTTAACCAACATAGTGAACCACACCAGTGCTAATAGTCCCCTATCATTTACTGTACATACCATACTGGTAGAGGCTTGTTGGAATCAACAGCAAAAGAAAAAAGTGAAACACATTTTTACCTATATACTAAAATTGCTAGGTGAAGCAGAATAAATAATTGTTGGCTGTGAAAGTAGCTTATTTGTAACCTAGTGACCAAAAACAATGGCTTCTTCAAGTGACCAGTTCAAGCAGGTCTGTAGTGCTTGCTTCCTTTATATTGTTGCTTGATGGGTTTTTTTTTTTTGTTTCCTTTCTACTGTAGTACTTGCTATTGTGGTTCAAGATATTGTGAAACAAAGTATTGCAGACGTACAATTTCTTTACATTGTATAGATTAGATTATAAAGTCATTTTATGCATTTGCAATTCAGTTATAATGACACATTATTGTTACAGCACAGGCTGCCTACCTTTTATAGCACCATTTAGAAGACAGCTATTTTATTACATTTTTACATTAAACAGTAGTGATGGACGAACTTCCGACGGGACGTTTCGCGAACGCGAAACGCGAACGGACACAAACGTTCGCGAAAACGACCGTTCGCCGCGGGCTCCATTGACTTCAATGGGAGGCGAATTTCGCAAACCTTTAGGTCGAATTTGCGGCCACGGGGTAATTATTAGGGGGTAGCACGTAGTCCCACCACCTGGACAATAGCATAATACATGTATGAGGTGAATTTGGGATCGATAACTACAAGCATTTTTTTTTTATTTGGGAAATTGTTCTGACAATTCAGGACTATGGAGCTAATGAAGGCAATGGAGGAGAGGGAAGGTCAGGGACCAGGGTAGGCAAACAAGAGGGTGCAGGAGATACAGAGCACTGACAGCAGCACCGTAATACAGAGCACTGACATCAGCACCGTGACATACAGCGCTGACAGCAGCTCCGTGACATACAGCGCTGACAGCAGCTCCGTGACATACAGCGCTGACAGCAGCTCCGTGACATACAGCGCTGACAGCAGCTCCGTGACATACAGCGCTGACAGCAGCTCCGTGACATACAGCGCTGACAGCAGCACCGTGACATACAGCGCTGACAGCAGCTCCGTGACATACAGCGCTGACAGCAGCTCCGTGACATACAGCGCTGACAGCAGCTCCGTGACATACAGCGCTGACAGCAGCTCCGTGACATACAGCGCTGACAGCAGCTCCGTGACATACAGCGCTGACAGCAGCACCGTGACATACAGCGCTGACAGCAGCTCCGTGACATACAGCGCTGACAGCAGCTCCGTGACATACAGCGCTGACAGCAGCTCCGTGACATACAGCGCTGACAGCAGCTCCGTGACATACAGCGCTGACAGCAGCTCCGTGACATACAGCGCTGACAGCAGCTCCGTGACATACAGCGCTGACAGCAGCTCCGTGACATACAGCGCTGACAGCAGCTCCGTGACATACAGCGCTGACAGCAGCTCCGTGACATACAGCGCTGACAGCAGCTCCGTGACATACAGCGCTGACAGCAGCTCCGTGACATACAGCGCTGACAGCAGCTCCGTGACATACAGCGCTGACAGCAGCTCCGTGACATACAGCGCTGACAGCAGCTCCGTGACATACAGCGCTGACAGCAGCTCCGTGACATACAGCGCTGACAGCAGCTCCGTGACATACAGCGCTGACAGCAGCTCCGTGACATACAGCGCTGACAGCAGCTCCGTGACATACAGCGCTGACAGCAGCTCCGTGACATACAGCGCTGACAGCAGCTCCGTGACATACAGCGCTGACAGCAGCTCCGTGACATACAGCGCTGACAGCAGCTCCGTGACATACAGCGCTGACAGCAGCTCCGTGACATACAGCGCTGACAGCAGCTCCGTGACATACAGCGCTGACAGCAGCTCCGTGACATACAGCGCTGACAGCAGCTCCGTGACATACAGCGCTGACAGCAGCTCCGTGACATACAGCGCTGACAGCAGCACCGTAAGCAGCCCCAGGAGGAAGTCAGCACAGCACAGGGATGGTGTGATCCCCTCATAATAAGAACCCCCAGGAGGAAGTCAGCACAGCACAGGGATGGTGGGAGCCCCTCATAATAAGAACACCCAGGAGGAAGTCAGCACAGCACAGGGATGGTGGGAACCCCTCATAATAAGCAGCCCCAGTAGAAATATGACACCGCTCAACCTCTTCAAAGAGGAGGGTAGGGGCATATAGTACGGTGTGCTTTTTTGGGTCAGGGAAGTGAGCCAAATGAATTAAGAAGGTCTGTGTGCTTGATTCCAAAAATTGTTTATAGACATATACATGGTCTACTGATCACATGTGTTGAATTCCTCCGAGATCCATGCCTCATTCATTTTTAGAAATGTGAGGTAGTTAACACTGTGGTGAGCTAGGCGAGTACGCTTATCGGTCACAATCCCCCCTGCTGCGCTGAACGTCCTTTCGGACAGGACACTGGATGAGGGGCAAGCCAACAGTTCGATTGCAAATTGGGCAAGCTCTGGCCAGAGGTCAAGCCTGCCCACCCAGTAGTCTAGGGGTTCATCACTCCTCAGAGCGTCCACATCGGCCGTTAACCCAATGTAGTCGGACACCTGACGGTCTAGGCGTTCCCTGATGCTGGATCCGGATGACACCTGTCGATGGGTCGGCTGAAAGAATGACCTCATATCCGAAGTCACCAACACATCTTCAAACCGGCCTCTTCTTGCAGGCGCTGTTGGATTGGTACCCGCAAATCCTTCTCTGGGAGTGGGAATTGCTCCTCTGCCAGCGCACGCAAAAGCAGAATGCAGCATTTCTCGAAGCAAGGCCTGGAAGTGCTGCATTCTGACAGCCCTCTGCGACGGCGGTAACATTTCCGCCATTTTGTGTTTGTACCGGGGGTCTAAGTACGTTGCCACCCAGTACTGGTCCTTGACCCTCATGCTTTTTATACGGGGGTCCCTATTAAAACACTGGAGCATGAAGGCCCCCATTTGCACTAAAGTGGAAGCGGTGTGGTGGCCTGGCTCCTGCTCATCATCCAGGATAATGTCGTCCTCTTCATTCTCCTCTCCCCATCCTCGCACAACAGGGATCCCAGAAAGGTTTAAAGCATGCTCTTCTTGCTCCTGCTCATCCGCCCCGGCACCATCCTCCTCTGACTCCTCATCAGACTCCTGTTGTTGACTTGTCTCAGATAGAGTAGCCCCCCCTGGGAATTCATCCAGCATTGCGACTTCCTCATCTTCCCGCTCCTGCTCCTCCACAGCCTGATCAATGACACGACGCAATGCACGCTCCAGAAAGAAGGCATAAGGTACCATGTCACTGATGGCGCCATGGCTGCGACTGACCAGTTTGGTGATCTCCTCAAATGGCCGCAGAAGTCTGCATGTGTCGCGCATGAGCAGCCACTGGCGCGGTGAAAAAAAACCCAGCTCCCCAGAACCGTTTCTTTCGCAGAGTTCATACAGGTAGACGTTAACTGCACGTTTCTGCTGGAGCAGCCTATCAAGCATATAGAAGGTTGAGTTCCATCGCGTCGGGCAATCGCAAATAAGACGTCTGACCGGCAGATGGTGTCGCCGCTGAATGTCAGCAAGGCGAGCCATGGCCGTGTAAGATCTTCTGAAATGGGCCGAGATTTTCCTTGCCTGCCGCAAGATGTCCTGGACCCCAGGGTATTTGACAAGGAATCGCTGCACGACCAAGTTTAAGACGTGTGCCATGCACGGCACGTGCGTGATTTTGCCCTGTTTCAATGCGCTAAGCAGATTGGCACCGTTGTCACACACCACTTTACCAACTGTCAAATTGAGCGGTGTTAGCCACTCATCTGCCTGTGAACGCAAAGCTGAAAGGAGTGCCGGGCCAGTGTGGCTCTTTGCTTCCAGGCACAACAGACGCAGCACGGCATGGCAACGTCTCACCTGGCATGTGGAATAGGTTCTGGGGAGCTTGGGCGGTGCAGTGGAAGAGACGCTAGCAGCGGAAAAGGAGGAGGCAGCTGAGGAGGAGAGGGAGGAGGATGGAGTAGGAGGAGGAGAAGAAGAGTCAGGCCTGCATGCAATCCGTGGCGGTAAAACCAAATCTACACGGGTGCCACGGGTTACATGCTTGACGGCCGTCAGAAGGTTCACCCAGTGGGCAGTAAAACTGATATACCTTCCCTGCCCGTGTTTGCTAGACCACGTGTCTGTGGTCAGATGTATCTTGGCACCGACACTGTGTGCCAGAGATACATTCACTTGCCGCTGAACATGGCCATATAGCTCTGGGATGCCCTTCTCTGAGAAATACTTCCTTCCTGGGACCTTCCATTGTGGTGTTCCAATGGCCACAAATTTGCGAAAGGCCTCCGAGTCCACCAGTTTATATGGCAGTAGTTGGCGGGCTATGAGTTCTGACAAGCCAGCCGCCAACCGTTGGGCAAGAGGGTTATCCGGCGTCATCATTTTTTTACGCTCAAACATTAGGCCCACGGAAGCCTGCCTTTTTGCAGAAAAATGTGAGCTTGGCGTGATGGAAGGTGGAGTGGAGGACAATTGTGAGGAGAGAGGAGAAGGAGAAGTAGAAGACGAGGCTGGACGGTGAGAGCCTGCAGTGTGGCTTTGTGTGTTCCGTTGCTCCCACTGGGCTCGGTGATGGCTGCTCATGTGCCTTCTTAAGGCGGTCGTCCCTAGGTGAGTATTGGGCTTACCGCGACTAACGCGTTGACTGCAAAGATTGCAGATGGCAACGCTATTGTCAGCAGCGGACACGTTAAAAAAAGCCCACACTGCGGAGCCATGTGCCGGTGTCCTGGGAGCGCCAGATGTGACCGTACATGGTCGATGACTCGCTCCTGATACATTTGCAGTCTGCTTTGTCCCTGCTGTGCAATGTAAGTCATTGCTGCTTCTCCTCCCTATCTGCTGGTCCATATCTCCCTCTGAACTCCCCTCCTCTTCCTCTCTTGTGGGCACCCACGTGACATCACTAGACACGTCATCATCAACGTCACCTTCCCCACCGCTATAAGTAGAGTAGGCAGCAACACCGGGGACCAACCTCCTCCTTGGGCTGATCTGGGTACTGGCGTCAGACTGCTGAGTAGCGCTTGTTGCTACCTCCTCTTCCTGATCCAATACCAAGAGTGGCTGCGCATCAGAAATGTCCTCTTGATATGGATCGGAAAATAATTCCAGTGACTCAAGCGGAAGGTATGTGGTGGTGGTGGTGGTGGTCGTGTTGTTGGTGGTAGTGTCTTTGGGGGTGCACATAGCAGAGAGTGAAGAAGAGGGTGCAGATCGAGAGGATGAGGAGGGTGCAGAAGAGTAAGGCTGAGCGAGCCACTCAACCAAGTCTGGTGCATCCTTTAAAGTAATTGAACGCACCTTCTGCAACTTCCCACTTTGGCTCAAGCCTGTTGCTCCTGCCCTACCCCTACCACCCCTGCGGAAGGGCCTGCCTCTTCCTCTGCATGTCATTTTTTAAATGACCCTGTGACAAAACTCTTAGTCCCTATACCGCTGAAGGACTGCTGCAGTATAGGTGAGCGGTCAGCAGTGGTGCACGTCAACCCTATCTATTGTGGACCTATAGCGGTCCTTACAGAACAGCAGACTGTACCGCACTCAAGCCTATGTACCGTAGCACCCTATACCAAGTTACCAGTCCTTATAAGAACTTTTGTGGACCAAGCAGGTTGTGTATTAGTGTTTAGCAGACTGTACGTCAGTCCCTATACCGCTGAAGGACTGCTGCAGTATAGGGCAGCGGTCAGCAGTGGTGCACGTCAACCCTATCTATTGTGGACCGATAGCGGTCCTTACAGAACAGCAGACTGTACCGCACTCAAGCCTATGTACCGTAGCACCCTATACCAAGTTACCAGTCCTTATAAGAACTTTTGTGGACCAAGCAGGTTGTGTATTAGTGTTTAGCAGACTGTACGTCAGTCCCTATACCGCTGAAGGACTGCTGCAGTATAGGGCAGCGGTCAGCAGTGGTGCACGTCAACCCTATCTATTGTGGACCGATAGCGGTCCTTACAGAACAGCAGACTGTACCGCACTCAAGCCTATGTACCGTAGCACCCTATACCAAGTTACCAGTCCTTATAAGAACTTTTGTGGAACAAGCAGGTTGTGTGTTAGTGATTAGCAGACTGTACGTCAGTCCCTATACCAATGAAGGACTGCTGCAGTATAGGGCAGCGGTCAGCAGTAGTGCACGGCAACCCTATGTATTGTGGACCGATAGCGGTCCTTACAGAACAGCAGACTGTACCGCACTCAAGCCTATGTACCGTAGCACCCTATACCAAGTTACCAGTCCTTATAAGAACTTTTGTGGACCAAGCAGGTTGTGTATTAGTGTTTAGCAGACTGTACGTCAGTCCCTATACCGCTGAAGGACTGCTGCAGTATAGGGCAGCGGTCAGCAGTGGTGCACGTCAACCCTATCTATTGTGGACCGATAGCGGTCCTTACAGAACAGCAGACTGTACCGCACTCAAGCCTATGTACCGTAGCACCCTATACCAAGTTACCAGTCCTTATAAGAACTTTTGTGGACCAAGCAGGTTGTGTATTAGTGTTTAGCAGACTGTACGTCAGTCCCTATACCGCTGAAGGACTGCTGCAGTATAGGGCAGCGGTCAGCAGTGGTGCACGTCAACCCTATCTATTGTGGACCGATAGCGGTCCTTACAGAACAGCAGACTGTACCGCACTCAAGCCTATGTACCGTAGCACCCTATACCAAGTTACCAGTCCTTATAAGAACTTTTGTGGACCAAGCAGGTTGTGTATTAGTGTTTAGCAGACTGTACGTCAGTCCCTATACCGCTGAAGGACTGCTGCAGTATAGGGCAGCGGTCAGCAGTGGTGCACGTCAACCCTATCTATTGTGGACCGATAGCGGTCCTTACAGAACAGCAGACTGTACCGCACTCAAGCCTATGTACCGTAGCACCCTATACCAAGTTACCAGTCCTTATAAGAACTTTTGTGGAACAAGCAGGTTGTGTGTTAGTGATTAGCAGACTGTACGTCAGTCCCTATACCAATGAAGGACTGCTGCAGTATAGGGCAGCGGTCAGCAGTAGTGCACGGCAACCCTATGTATTGTGGACCGATAGCGGTCCTTACAGAACAGCAGACTGTACCGCACTCAAGCCTATGTACCGTAGCACCCTATACCAAGTTACCAGTCCTTATAAGAACTTTTGTGGACCAAGCAGGTTGTGTATTAGTGTTTAGCAGACTGTACGTCAGTCCCTATACCGCTGAAGGACTGCTGCAGTATAGGGCAGCGGTCAGCAGTGGTGCACGTCAACCCTATCTATTGTGGACCGATAGCGGTCCTTACAGAACAGCAGACTGTACCGCACTCAAGCCTATGTACCGTAGCACCCTATACCAAGTTACCAGTCCTTATAAGAACTTTTGTGGACCAAGCAGGTTGTGTATTAGTGTTTAGCAGACTGTACGTCAGTCCCTATACCGCTGAAGGACTGCTGCAGTATAGGGCAGCGGTCAGCAGTGGTGCACGTCAACCCTATCTATTGTGGACCGATAGCGGTCCTTACAGAACAGCAGACTGTACCGCACTCAAGCCTATGTACCGTAGCACCCTATACCAAGTTACCAGTCCTTATAAGAACTTTTGTGGAACAAGCAGGTTGTGTGTTAGTGATTAGCAGACTGTACGTCAGTCCCTATACCAATGAAGGACTGCTGCAGTATAGGGCAGCGGTCAGCAGTAGTGCACGGCAACCCTATGTATTGTGGACCGATAGCGGTCCTTACAGAACAGCAGACTGTACCGCACTCAAGCCTATGTACCGTAGCACCCTATACCAAGTTACCAGTCCTTATAAGAACTTTTGTGGACCAAGCAGGTTGTGTATTAGTGTTTAGCAGACTGTACGTCAGTCCCTATACCGCTGAAGGACTGCTGCAGTATAGGGCAGCGGTCAGCAGTGGTGCACGTCAACCCTATGTATTGTGGACCGATAGCGGTCCTTACAGAACAGCAGACTGTAACGCACTCAGGCCTATGTACCGTAGCACCCTATACCAAGTTACCAGTCCTTATAAGAACTTTTGTGGACCAAGCAGGTTGTGTGTTAGTGATTAGCAGACTGTACGTCAGTCCCTATACCAATGAAGGACTGCTGCAGTATAGGGCAGCGGTCAGCAGTAGTGCACGGCAACCCTATGTATTGTGGACCGATAGCGGTCCTTACAGAACAGCAGACTGTAACGCACTCAGGCCTATGTACCGTAGCACCCTATACCAAGTTACCAGTCCTTATAAAAACTTTTGTGGACCAAGCAGGTTGTGTGTTAGTGTTTAGCAGACTGTGCGTCAGTCCCTATACCGCTGAAGGACTGCTGCAGTATAGGGCAGCGGTCAGCAGTGGTGCACGTCAACCCTATCTATTGTGGACCGATAGCGGTCCTTACAGAACAGCAGACTGTACCGCACTCAAGCCTATGTACCGTAGCACCCTATACCAAGTTACCAGTCCTTATAAGAACTTTTGTGGACCAAGCAGGTTGTGTATTAGTGTTTAGCAGACTGTACGTCAGTCCCTATACCGCTGAAGGACTGCTGCAGTATAGGGCAGCGGTCAGCAGTGGTGCACGTCAACCCTATGTATTGTGGACCGATAGCGGTCCTTACAGAACAGCAGACTGTAACGCACTCAGGCCTATGTACCGTAGCACCCTATACCAAGTTACCAGTCCTTATAAGAACTTTTGTGGACCAAGCAGGTTGTGTGTTAGTGATTAGCAGACTGTACGTCAGTCCCTATACCAATGAAGGACTGCTGCAGTATAGGGCAGCGGTCAGCAGTAGTGCACGGCAACCCTATGTATTGTGGACCGATAGCGGTCCTTACAGAACAGCAGACTGTACTGCACTCAGGCCTATGTACCGTAGCACCCTATACCAAGTTACCAGTCCTTATAAAAACTTTTGTGGACCAAGCAGGTTGTGTGTTAGTGTTTAGCAGACTGTGCGTCAGTCCCTATACCGCTGAAGGACTGCTGCAGTATAGGGCAGCGGTCAGCAGTAGTGCACGGCAACCCTATGTATTGTGGACCGATAGCGGTCCTTACAGAACAGCAGACTGTAACGCACTCAGGCCTATGTACCGTAGCACCCTATACCAAGTTACCAGTCCTTATAAGAACTTTTGTGGACCAAGCAGGTTGTGTGTTAGTGATTAGCAGACTGTACGTCAGTCCCTATACCAATGAAGGACTGCTGCAGTATAGGGCAGCGGTCAGCAGTAGTGCACGGCAACCCTATGTATTGTGGACCGATAGCGGTCCTTACAGAACAGCAGACTGTACCGCACCCAAGCCTATGTACCGTAGCACCCTAGACAGACCAAGTTACCAGTCCTGATAAAGAGCTTTGTGGAACAAGTGAGTTGTGAATGATTAGCAGACTGCAGCAGAAGGGCAGCAGTCAAGTATAATATTCTTTCTATATTTGGAAGAAAGAATATTATACGTGTACAAGCCTATTACCGTACCACTGATACCAGTCCTGAAAAGAACCTTTGTGGAACTAATAGTAACAGCAAGTCTTTAAAATTATCCTCACTGCCTGACACACTGCTTCCTGCCTGTCCCTATACAAATTGGCAAAAAAGAGTAGGCTGGAACGATTAGCTGGAACAGCTCTTTTGTGGACCTGATAGTAACAGCTAATGATGATGATGATGATGATGATGAAGAAAGACTAATCTGGCTGAGCTGTCCCTAAAATAGCAGCATACAGCGCTCTGTCCCTTTATCTAAACTGACAAAAGAAACTCAGGCTGCTGACCTAACACCTATACCAGTCCTGAAAAGAACTTTTGTGTACCAAATAGCTAGCGTTTTCTCTGTCCCTACTCCACACAGGATCCTTTCCCTACAGTGACAGAAGAAAGAATGTAAAATGGCCACCGGATCGGGTGTATTTATAGGTTAGGGGGAATGTCCAAGTGTCCATGAGCTGTCATGTCTCAATTGGTTGTCCTGTAACACATGATAAACGTGTCACGAAAGGTTAAAGTTCTTGTATACATTAAACACGTAAGTCCGCCGGGGCGAACGACGGAAAAAGGCGTTCGAACCCGCGGACGGCGAAAGTCGGAAATTCGCCGCGAAACGACCGCCGGGCGAACCGTTCGGCCATCACTATTAAACAGTATACAGAGTTTGTTTTGCATTTAAAGCAGAACTCCAGCACAACATATAAACAAAGCAAAAGGAAGAGAGAGGAGCGCCAAGCCAATCCTTTAAACAGCTTAAGAATTTATTCAGGATATAAGTATAAAACAACATTAAAAACGTACATGAAAAATGTTGGAGCACTTGCAGAGGGCTAAAGCGGGTGGGAGCTTCCACGTGCCGTGTCACAGGAGCACAGGAGGACAGCCTGGGAGGTCTCTATTGAGGGATCCACGAGCGCCATAACTTTTGCACAATATTCTAATTTTTCGAGTATCACCTGTACATACCTGCTCTGTGCAGTGGTTTTACACTGATTAGCCTCGATCCTCCTTTTCTTTGGTCCCCTGCTAGCATTCCTGGCCCCTCACCCCTGCTGAGTGCCCCAGAGAAAGCTGCTTGCTCTGGGGGGACTCGGCCCCACCCCCCGCCCCTCACTCTTTCCTCACTGGCTGTGATTAACAGCAGGAGCCAATGGCTCTTGTTGATGTGTCTCAGCCAATGAGGCGACAGAGACCTGAGAGAATTTCTGCTCTTGTGCACTTTGCTGTATTGGGATGGGGCTCTGGTAAGTATTGGGGGGGGGGGGGGCTGAGGGGGAAACTGCACACAAAAAAAAGCCTTCAGCATTTGGAACCCCTTTAAGACTGAATGAAAGCCATCGTCATTATATCCACTTCTTCGGACCATCACGGGCTATTCTCTTTGTGTGACTTATGCTGCGTACGCATGTATCAGACTATCCGGTGGACTTAGTTTGACGGGCAAACCGCCGAACTGTCTGCCGGACTTTCCGAACGGGCTACCTGCCCACACACGGCACTTTTGCGGCGGACTAAAAAACCTGACAGATTGCTATACTAACAGAAGCTATTGTTTTGAAAAAATTGTGTTGCGCTATCATAAATCATAAATTCATAAAGACTCATAATATTATCAAATTAGAGTCCAGTGAAAAATTCAAACTCCAGTAGTTCACCATGAATACAAACTCTTCACACCAAATGTGCACCAGCCACCTTATACAAAGATAGAAAATATATAGGTTGCGTTATTCAATCATATATAAAGCACATAAAATGATTCAGACAATCCACAAATAATATGACATCAATATGAAAATAAATGAAAATCAGTCCATAAGTGATGTAAATGTAACTCTTAATATCGATCTCCATCATCCACCACCGAAGTGATTTAGATATCAGTGCCTCCACCAACAGCTGAAAGGCTCGCTTACCAGCTCCATTTGATCCCTTATTACAAGGGATCATTAGCGCTTCTGGCTTTAGCCCAGCCAAGGCCTTTCTCCAGGTCCAGATGGTCTCCCAACAAGTTGACCCCTTGGTGTCCTACAGGATGTGATGATATCTCCTCTGTGGTTGGGGGTGTAGTCTCCTCTGTGGTTGGGGGTGTCGCCTCCTCTGTGGTTGCAATAAAGGAAGGGGGCTCTCAGTGGATCAAAAGACTCTTGTGTGGTGGTCTCATCCCTAATAAATCTTAAACAAAAAAGTCCCCCTATGTGAGTGGGATTATAAATGACCACCAACACCACACAACAATAGAAACCATAAAAAATACTTTATTAACAAATACAAGACAAAATGACATAAATACACTTAAACCAGAGGGATTACTAAACAAACAGTGTCCCTATGGTATTACAAAATTATATGTACACATGATTGCATAAAAAAAAGCCAACCATTGAATGTTAACCATACTCTAAGCTGATAAAACCACACCCGACGCGTTTCTAGTTGCTGATGTCACAGAAACTTTCCTCAGTGGTGAAGAGCAATAATTAGATGGCAAGTTGATATTGCTGGAATAATTAATCAAAAATTGATGCAGTGGGACCATTACACACAAATGTCATGGTATATGGCCACGACTGCTTCTCTTAAATCCACCCTTCCTAATATTCTGTGTAGAGAGGGAAAAGGTTACTCAAATCTGTAGATACCTCTATTGTCATGAACAGAGGACTTTGCTAAAAATAGGCAGTAGCCTCAATAGGCTCGAAATTTCAGAGGAACCTTTCCCGCAGGATAGACTTGACAGAGGGCTAGGCAATACAGCCCATGGATTAATTGACAAATCAAGCAGTGTTCCCATGTGCAGGGCATGGGGAGGTCCTCTGTGGTTGGGGGTGTAGTCTCCTCTGTGGTTGGGGGTGTAGTCTCCTCTGTGGTTGGGGGTGTTGACTCTTCTGTGTTTGGGAGTGTTATACAAACAGACAACTTGCCAAACATTTAGACCCCGCATCTTAAGAGGTCTAACAGCGCTTTAGAATGATAGATCCCACCTGGGTAGATGGATGGAAGGATGACTCCAGCTCCCTCTCTCACAGCTGGATGTGCCTCAAGCCTGTCACACTTCAGAATGGCACCCCATACAGCCACCGAATCACTTCACATAAACTTGCCTCACCAACATTAACACATTGCCCGAAAGTGTTGGTGTGAAGAGGACACAAGAAAGAGTTGCTCGCATTAGGAGCTGGAATTTTTAAGGTGCCAATAACTCAAAGTTTCAAGCGAACATTAAAATTCATAGATTTTTTTCAATTGACAAAAAAAAAGTGAATATGAACAAAAAAGATATAGAAACCATTATATGTTAAAATTACTCCAGCAGAAAGCTCTGGAGAATGACCAACATGATCCACAGTTGATGTTTTTTTTGGGGTGACAATCCTGACATGTTTTGCCAATGAATTTGGCTTTCTCAGGGGATTTTGACTATCACACCTACATAAACAAATAGATCAAGGTATAGTCATTGTACAAACACAAAAAGTGAATGATTAAAATATTTTAAACATTCATACGGTATACATACATACTGTAATATATGAACATTGAAGTAAGGCATTTAAATATACATTAATGCACTATAGCAATATACCATGTTAAAGATTGGCAAGGGGCTTCTTACCACTATGCACTACTGTTGGTGTGAAGAGTTTGTATTCACAGTGGACTACCTGAGTTTGTGTTTGAATTTTTCACTGGGCTCTAATTTCATAATATTATGATTTATGTACTCTTTATGAATTCATGATTTATGTGATAGCGCAACACAATTACACTTACAGTATCTCACAAAAGTGAGTACAACCCTTGCATTTTTGTAAATATTTTATTATATCTTTATTTAAGATTACCATTAACCCCTACATTTAAAACCTTAACATAATCAGTACTTAGCAGAGATCTGGCTAAGCCAAAATTGCAGACAGATAATAAAGAATCACTTCCATTTCTGGATTTTTTATACATTTGTGTGAAATAATAAAATGGGTATATATATAATATGGGTATATGTTCATGATTATATTTCTTTTTTTTTTTACCAATCACGTTAGTATGAACTTCCAATACATCCAGCATTAGATGCTGTTAAAGCCAGCTGATGCATGTAACTCTATCTGAGCAAAAAAACACTTGGCAATAAAATGTACACGGAAGCTTAAGAGCCTGTTGATAAGCTTTTGTTCACTGGGTTATGCATTCCCATACAAGTCTAATGCCGGGTACACACAGCTGAAAGTCATAACTGAACTTACAGCCATTATTGTCTAAACCACTGGCAACAAAAGTGAGTACACCCCTATGTAAAAATGTCCAAATTGGGAGGAATTAGCCCTCACCGGTGTCATGTGACTCATTAGTGTTACAAGGCCTCAGGTGTGAATGGGGAGCAGGTGTGGTAAATTTGGTGTTTCTCATACTGGTCACTGGAAGTTCAACATGGCACCCCATGACAAAGAACTCTCAGAAAATCTGAACAAAATAATTGCTTTTCTACATAAAGATGGCCTAACCCAGGGGTGCCCAACCAGTGGCCTGCGGAGCCCTCTGATGTGGCCCATGACCTCCTGCTCTGGGACGGTGGGTTGTCAGATTGCAGGTTGCCTACCCACTATGTCAGAGCATCAGTGTTGTGAATGAAGCCAGCGGTAGAGAAAGCAAGCAGCTGCGGAACAGAGCTTCATAAGCCAATGCTTCCTGTATAGCACCGGCTCCTATCATAGGCGGAGTGATACCAAATACACTCTGCCTGGGACAGCAAGTTTATTACTAAAATCACAGTGTATATAGGGACATATCTGTTCTGCAGTGGTTACTGATCTGCAGGTGTAGTGCAGAGCACCTGTGGCTTACCTGCACTGAGCCATAGACTTCTGGTTTTACCTGTGGGTTTGGTGCACTTTCAGAAAGTGCACCGCATCTGCAGGATGTAATAGAATTCTATGGCAAAGTACAGCTAACCCACAGGAAAGCCACAGGTGCACTGCACTGCACCACGGTTTGGGTAGACCGCAGACCATCAGTGTCTGACCTAATCGGACAGTCCATTCACCTCTCTAGAGTGGCAGATGTAAATAGACGTGTCCATTCATACTCGTCTGCCTCCAATCAGATCTGCTAAAAAAACAGAAGTGGATCCCCCCCTTCCATTTGATCAGATCAGAGGGCCCATAGAGAAGAGTGGGCTGTGTCTGTGTCTGCTTTGCATAGGCAGAGTAGACGCAGAGCAGTCATCTGCCCACTCTGCTCATTGTGGCCCACAACTGGTTACGAAGTGGCTTAAGTGGCCCTCGCTCTTCAAAAGGTTGGGAACCCCTGGCCTAGGCTATAAGAAGATTGCCAAGACCCTGAAAGACCCTGTGGCCAAGATCATACAGCGGTTTAACAGGACAGGTTTCACTCAGAACAGGCCTCGCCATGGTCGACGAAAGAAGTTGAGTGCATGCTCTTAGCGTCATATCCAGAGGTTGTCTTTGGGAAATAGACGCATGAGTGCTGTCAGCATTGCTGCAGAGGTTGAAGGATTAGGGAGTCAGCCTGACAATGCTTAGACCATCAAATTGGTCTGCATGACTGTCACCCCAGAAGGAAGCCTCTTCTAAAGATGATGCACAAGAAAGCCCACAAACAGTTTGCTGAAGACAAGAAGACTAAGGACATTGATTACTGGAATCATGTTCTGTGATCTGATGAGACCAAGATAAACTTATTTGGTTCAGATGGCATCAAACGTGTGTGGCGGAAACCAGGTGAGGAGTAAAAAGACGAGTGTGTCTTGGCTACAGTTAAGCATGGTGGTGGGAGTGTCATGGCCTGGAGCTGCATGAGCTTGAAGGAACCATGAATGCCAACATATACTGTCACCTACTGAAGCAGAGCATGATCCCCTCCCTTTGGAGACTAGGCCACGAGGCAGTATTCCAAGATAAGGACCCCAAACACACCTTCAAGACGACCACTGCCTTGCTAAAGAAGCTGAGGGTAAAGGTGATGGACTGGCCAAGCACTTCTACAGACCTAAACCCTATTGAGCATCTGTGGGGCATCCTCAAATGGAAGATGGAGGAGTGCAAGGTCTCTAACATCCACCAGCTCCATTATGTACACTCACTACTTTACATTGTAGCAAAGTGTAATTTCTTCAGTGTTGTCACATGAAAAGATATATTAAAATATTTACAAAAATGTAAGGGGTGTACTCACTTTTGTGAGATACTGTATATCTGCTATTGCACTGATCTGGTTATTTTCTAGCGCGGGTTACCTTTGTATTTTATAACACAAGCGATGTTAGTAGAGCAATTTTCCCTGCGCCAGAACACACTGGTCAGCTGATCTGATGCCAGCTTCTGTCGGACAGGGAGCTGTACACACAGACCGAAAGTCAGCCAGTTCCGGCTAAACCTACCGTTTTCAGCTGACTTTCAGCTGTGTGTACCCGGGATTAGGCTTGTATGGAAAAGCTTCTGTGTACATTTTATTGCCAAGTGTTTTTTGCTCAGATAGAGTTACATGCATCAGCGTGGCTTTAACAGCATCTATTGCTCGATGTATTGGAAGTTCATACTAACATGATTGGTAAAAAAATAATAATTAAGCATGAACATATACCCATATATATATACCCATTTTACTATTTCACACGATTGTATAAAAATCCAGAAATGGAAGTGATTCTTTATTATCTGTCTGCAATTTTGGCTGAGCCAGATTTCTGCTAAGTACTGTTTATGTTATGGTTTCAAATGCTAATAGTTTAAATGACCCTCAAAAATGTATGTACAATCTGCACATTAAGGGCCGGTTCACACAGCGAGCCGCGGCGAGGCGTCTCCGACTTACCTCGCCGCGACTTGCGGGGAGCTCAGCGGCGACTTGCAGAGGACTTCTGCATAGAAGTCAATGCAAGTCGCCCCCGAAGTCGCCCCGAAGTAGTACAGGAACCTTTTTTCTGAGTCGGAGCGACTCGAGTCGCTCCTCTCAGAACGGTTCCATAGTACTGAATGGGGGCGACTTGCGGGAGCGAGGCGAGGCGAGCCGTGTCGCCTCGCCTCGCGTCGCAGTGTGAACCGGCCCTAACAGGCTATGCAAACCTAGTAAATATGTTTGTCTTCCTGTGTATATAGCTGAGTTGTTGTAATCAGGGGCGGACTGACCATTCAGCCACTCGGGCACTGCCCGAGGGCCCCGGGCCACTAGGGGGCCCCATCAGGGTTGCCAGCCTCAGTAAAACCAGGGACATTATGTAAAAATCTGTGTTTTTTTTTCACATCTGCCTCTGAAATGTCCCTTACCGACATCCTTTTGAGATTATAGCTGCCCCACCTCTCCAGTACCTTCTCAGCCAATAGAAACATATCTGTGTATACTGTGTGTACATGTATGTGTAACCTGTGTGATTGTATACTGTGTGTGTGTGTGTTTGTGTATACTGTGTGGCCCCATAATCTCTGATTGCCTGGGGGCCCCATAATCTCCTATTGCCCGGGGGCCCCATGAGTTGTCAGTCCGCCCCTGGTTGTAATATAATTTATAATGCCTGCTTGTGTTAGATGTCTTCAGAATTCAGGATTTACTGTAGGATGTTCCATGTGAAGACGTTGCTGACTTATGAGTTTTGGAAAGTATAAGAGTGACACTGTTTTGTGCAACTTCCTATCACTTTACTAATTTCAGGGTTCATTGGATCTCAGTATAGTACCACCTTCGCCCCCCCTGCTGCCAGTATAACTTCCCAAATTACTGTATGATTCCGGCTCTTTTCATAAATCATCAACCTACTTTTATCATAAAGGTTTTTCTTTGCATTAGCTTTTTGAAAAATGTTAAATCTGTCACGGGTAAGGATGGTTACATCTTTCTGACACTGAGATATGCTGATGCTTACTAAAGGAAGGCTTTGCAAAATCAGCAATGGAAAAAAGTCAGGCCTTATGGTTACCAATCACAAAGAGAAACTGGTGGATAAAGGGCATATCCCTATTAATTCAAACTGTGCAGACAGATAACCATTGACAATGAGAATCCTTTTTCTTCTAAGAGAGCAAAGGAAGGAAATGTAAGGGCTCATGCACACAGGATGTTTTTAAAAATGCCAGCGCTACTGCCAGAAAAAAACAGCATTAAAAACGTGTTTTTGAATAACGTTTATGTGCGTTTTTTCATGTTTTTTGGCGTTAGCATTTTTTGGATTTTTCAATAAAAACACTCTCTATAATGTAAAAATGCCTCAAAACCCCACACATGGCTAAATGCAGCTAACACGGCTAACAGCTTGTTACAGTGTTTAGCAGCGTTTAGGGGCGTTTTCGGGATTTTTTGGGCATTTTTCGTTTTTACAGCTCGTTTTCACTGATCCTGGAAGCACAGGCTGTCGTTTTTTTTTTCTACTGCCCCTAAACACTTATGCCTCCAAATGCCGCTGATAGTTTATGTGTGCATTGACAAATAGACTAACATGGGGGGAGGTATTTGGAGGCAGTTTAAAAAAGCGTCAGGGGCCCCTAACAGTAGTTGTAAAAACGTCCTGTGTGCATGAGCCAATAGAAACGAATGCCGCGTACACACGCCCAGACTTTCCGGCAGACTAGGTCTGATGGTCTTCCCGACAAACTTTTGCCAGAGTTCCGTCAGACTTTCCGAACGAACGGACTTGGCCACACACGAACAGAATGAGTCTGTTTGTTTTGAACATGATGACGTAAATGGGACTAAACAAGGAAGTTCAATAGCCAGTAGCCAATAGCTTCCCTCGCGTCGTATTTGGTCCGTCGGTCCAGCACACAGACGAATGGTTTCCCGATTTTAGTCAGACGGAATTGAGTCCATCGGATAGATTTGAAACATGTAAACATTTCTAGGTCCGTCAGATTTTTTTTTCGAAAAATGAATGGACTAGCCCACACGATCTAATCCCATCGGACCTAGTCTGCCGGAAAGTCCGGTCGTGTGTATGTGACATTAGAAATGTAGAAATGCAAAATATAAGGAGTACCTTCACATTTAAAAAGTGTTCTTCCTAGCCATAAACTATAGAACGGTCATCCATAGTTGCAGATTTTGAGCCTACTAGGTTGCTTAAAAAAGATCTCAATATATTTATTTATATGAAATATAAAAGGCTATTAGTTTTTTTTTCTAAGAAAAAATTCTGTAAAACATTGATCCAGGAATTATACTGCATGCTTGATTTAGAGGATCAGGATGGATTCTCCTTGTTGTAGCTAATTGGATCAACTTTATAGGTGTTGTTTGCCTCCCTCTGAATAAAGGGGTCAGGGTTTTGAGGGCATGAGGTGTTTTAATATTTTTTTCTTTAGGTTGAACTTAAAAAATGTCTATCTTAGAACTATGTAAGAAAATTGACATTTTAGGAATGCATTTTATTCCTGAAAATGTCCTGATGTTTTTAAGACATCATAGCTCTGAAAAATAAGATCTTCTTACAATTTACAGATGTTCATTTGTTCTTCCTTTACCCCAGGTAAATTGTAATCCTACAACCCAACACTATCTTTGTGTTAGTAGTTGTTCTGTCTTCATAGGCTCACAAACATTTCAAATGAATGATTTGTAATTACAGCTGAAACAACAAAAACAACATTAGATATAGGATTCCAGCAATATGTCTGATCCAGCGGTTTTCAGTTCATGTCCGAGAAGTAAACAAATTTGGTAAGTATGGCAAGCGCTAATTATTCAGAAACCATGCTGTTTTGCTGCAACAATAGAGACACAAATTGCCTTAGTGGAACATCTTAATAGTAATGCAAATGTTTATATCATAATGAGGTGTTTGGCAGTATTGGGACAGTGTCTGATGCCAGGTTTCTGAAATGTCTGAAATTATTCCACTTTACTGATTATTTACTAAGCACCACTGCAATGTCTGGGATACAAACAGGAGGCAAAGTCAAACAAAGGATACGTGGATCCCACCACTGAGGTCATCATGTTTTGAAGAAAGTTATTTATTTTATTTAATATAAACTGAGCTGAAAAATAATCTTATGGAGCAATTTGATTCCTGTATTGGAGTTATATCTTGTTTGTTTTAGCCCACCTTGTCAGAACTTTCCTGGTAATACTGCTCCCCAAGCATTAGTCCATCATTTTCATAAATTGCTCTGGTGATAGCCAATAAGTCTGTAACAGCTGTATACAGTATAAGGTGTACAGTTAAATACAGTCTACACACATTATACACTGCACATTTGCCACACTCCATGTACTACTATGGGGCTTTAGTAACCAGAAACGGTGGAAACAACAAACACTTTGTCATTAATAATAATAAGTAAGTAACACACAACACAGCATAAAGATTGCCACAACTAAAATTATACTAACGTGAGCAACCAGCCAGCTCGCTGGACAGCCAAGCAAAGCCAGAATTGGCTGTTTGTGATAGTAACCTGGAAACGATGACATGACATCACTTCCCGTTTACTCGGAAACAATCAGTGCCATTTGTTAAAAATGGAAATGCGATAGTTTTAGTTAATATAAACTGCTAAATACATTTTCTCATCAGCAATATATAGGAGACTTGTGACTTGTATCAGTATCTGTTTAAAGCTTGTAGGAGGAGTTTTCATTCTCCCCTGACCCTTTGTTGGGACAATGCTGATTAGCCCTGTGCTGATAACATGCACTGTCCCAAGAAAGAAACAACTCTAGCAAATACATGTAGTACCCTCTACCTAGGTAGGTGCTAGAGGTAGATTGTTGATGAGTACAGGTAAATTTAGTCAGGCCTAGCTGGAATATAGGCCTGTTTATTTTGATCTGTGTGGGCTGGAAGTGGTTTAGAGTAGGCTGGTGGCTCACAGATAGCATCACTTCTCAGTTGCCTCCTTCTGGCTTCTAAAGCATTCTAGAAGAGAGGAGGGGAAGAGAGGTGGAGCTGTCTGTGGTGTCTCAGGGAGCCCTGACCAATCCCCATTTAGGATTGGCAGGGGGCAGGCCTTCTTGATATACCCAGGGTCAGCCCAGCTGAGGAGGAGTTGTCGGGTGGATACCGAGAGTGGATAATAAAGGACTTATCCCAATGGTATCTGTGTGTTTTTTTACAATTTTTTACACTTTCTTTGTGAAATGATAGGGGTACAATGTACCCGTTACCATTTCAAACAGGGGGGGCCGGGATCTGGGGGTCCCCTTGTTAAAGGGGGCTTCCAGATTCTGATAAGCCCCCTGCCCGCAAACCCCCACAACCACCGGGCAAGGGTTGTGGGGATGAGGATGAGGACAAGGTGCTTTGGGGCCTGGTAGGAGGTGGGGCGCTCTCTTGTCCCCCCTTTTTTCCTTTGGCCTGTAGGCTGTGTGCTCAGATAAAGGGTCTGGTATGGATTTTTGGGGGGAACTCCACGCCATTTTTTTTTTATTTGCCATGGAGTTCCCCTTAAAATCCATACCAGGCCTGAAGGGTCTGGTATGGATATTTGGGGGGAACCTCACGTCATTTTTTTTTATTTGATGCAGGATTCCC
Organism: Lithobates pipiens; assembly: GCF_037356315.1. NCBI lineage: Eukaryota > Metazoa > Chordata > Amphibia > Anura > Ranidae > Lithobates > Lithobates pipiens. The sequence continues at coordinate 428,228,578 of NW_027507758.1, read as the reverse complement.
CTTAATATTCATACCAGACCTGAAGGGCCAGGTAATTGAATTTGGGGGGACCCCCAAGCATTTTTTTTTTATCAATGACTGACTGTTCTCTGTATTGCCAGGAGCCAATAATTCATTATAGCCAAGAGTGCTTTTAAATTACTTTTTTTCCCTCAGAAATGACACTTTGTGCAGGGACAGTTCTAAGCACACGAAACAGGCGCTACTTTACAGGCATACTATACATACCCCCTAGGTATGAAATTAAAATGGAATATTTCACTTTTATTGTTTCACTTTAAGCATTATTAAAATCACTGCTCCCAAAAAAACATCAGTTTTAAAAAAAAATGTTTGCATTGATACTTGTCCCCTGGGGCAGGGCCCAGGTCCCCAAACACTTTTTATGACAATAACTTGCATATAAGCCTTTAAAATTAGCACTTTAGATTTTTGATGTTCGAGTCCCATAGACTTTAACGGTGTTTGGATGTTCGAACAAATTTATTGCCTGTTCGCATGTTGTGATGCGAACCGTACTGGGGGGTGTTCGGCTCATCCCTAGTGAGGACAGAGGGGGCCACCCGCTGAATCTGATGTACTTTAGTAGCAAATGTAGAGTGACTTCTAACTGTTGCTGGGTCTTTTGGAAAAGCTGTGCGCTATTAGGCTCCTGGCCTGCTGCTGATTCCGATAGTGGAGGGACACTCACCAGGCTGCAGATCACTTGCCCAGCTGCATCATTGGATGTTGCCTCGCTGAGTGGCTCAGGGAGGGGATCTGAGGAACTTATCCTCCCTGGGTTAGTCTAGGAACCCAAAGAATTATAGGAAGTGGAGATAAATTAGCTCCAGCCTGCATCTGAGCATGGTGAATGGGCACTCTACTGCAGTAACATCTACAGTCCATAAGGGGCGCAGGGGCACTGTCCCCAAAAAGTTTTGACTGATAGGAAAGCTAATCGTAGAACGGTTTATAAAAAAAAAAATGATAATATGACTAACATTTTTTAACATCTTAAATTTAAAAAAATGTTAGTCATATTATCATTTATTTAAAAATAAATCACTCTGTGTTTGCTCCGGACTAATGGGTGACTATTATGCTCATCATTTGACAAGCATGTGACTAGAGCCTGAGACTCTAATTGGCTTGTTTTAAGTTGTCCTCAGAGCGCAGAGCACTGCGCCTTGAACCCTCCCACTTTTAATTTTAGTGAATTAATATTCGCCATTGAGTCACTTCTGGTTTCTGGCTTCTCCTCCTAGCCAATCAGAAGGTGGAAAGAAGACCGGGTTAACCCAGAGCTGCGGAGGGGAGCTGTATCAGGGAAGCCGTGACCGTAGTGAGTGCGGACCTTCCTGGAGCAGTTTGTCTGCACCCCCCCAAAAAACTTTTAGCACCAGCCGCCACTGGTGTTAGTACTTATAAAACATTAATAGCCAGTTATTTTCAGTGCATTTAAAAACGCATCCAGCTTAAAGTGATTGTAAAGTCTTGTTCTAAAAAATAAATAAAAATAACAAACATGTCATACTTACCTTCTCTGTGCAGTTAGTTTTGCACAGAGCAGCCCAGATCCTCCTCTTCTCGGGTCCCTCTCTCCCCTGATTGGCTAGCTGACTTTGATAGCCGCAGAAGCCAATGGCACCACTGTTTTCTTTCAGCCAATCAGGAGGAGAGTCCCAGAAGGCTAAGATACTCGTGGACATCGCTGGAGAGAGATGGGGCTCAGGTAAGTAATTAGCGGGCTGAGAGCGGCTGCCACACACAAAAGGTTTTTTATCTTAATAAATTATTAAATGAATTAAATTATTTAATTTATTAAGGGAAAAAATGTTCAAACCTGCCTGACCCTATGTGAAAAGGTAATTACCCCCTCCCATACTGAATCGTGAATGAACTGGGATTAACCACAATTTTATGGAAAGCTGAGTTCAATTTCACTTGCCATACTCAGGCCTGAGTCATGACCGAAATTGTTGGCACCCCAGAAATTTTTCCAGAAAATCAAGTATTTCTTACAGAAAAGTATTGCAGTAAGACATGTTTTGCTATACACATGTTTCCCTTTGTGTGTATTGGAACAAATTGGACATAATGTCACACAAAATTCCAAAAATGGGCTGGTCAAAATTATTGGCACACTTTCAAAATTATGGATAAATAAGATTGTTTCAAGCATATGATGCTGCTTTAAACTCACCTGGGGCAAGCAACAGGTGTGTGCAATATAAAAATCACACCTGAAAGCAGATAAAAAGGAGAAAAGTTCACTTAGTCTTTGCATTGTGTGTCTGTGTGTGCCACACTAAGTATGGACAACAGAAAGAGGAGAAGAGAACTGTCTGAGGACTTGAGAACCAAAATTGTGGAAAAATATCAACAATTTCAAGGTTACAAGTCCATCTCCGGAGATCTAGATTTGCCTTTGTCCACAGTGTGCAACATTATCAAGAAGTTTGCAACCCATGGCACAATAGCTAATCTCTCTGGGCGTTGACGGAAGGGAAAGATTGATGAAAGGTTGCAACTCAGGATAGTCCAGATGGTGGATAAGCAGCCCCAAACAAGTTCCATAGAAATTCAAGCTGTCCTGCATGCTCGGGGAGCATCAGTGCCAGTGCGAATTATCCGTCGACATTTAAATGAAATGAAACGATATGGCTGGAGACCCAGGAGGACCCCACTGCTGACACAGAGACATAAAAAAGCAAAATTACAGTTTGCCAAAATGTACTTGAGTAAGCCAACATCCTTCTGGGAAAATATCTTGTGGACAGATGAGACCAAGATAGAGCTTTTTGGTAAAGCACATCATTCTGCTGTTTACCGAAAATGGAATGAGGCCTACAAAGAAAAGAACACAGTACCTACAGTGAACTATGGTGGAGGTTCAATGATGTTTTGGGGTAGTTTTGCTGCCTCTGGTACTGGGTGCCTTGAATGTGTGCAGGGCATCATGAAATCTGAGGATTACCAAAGGATTTTGGCTCGCACTGTAGAGCCCAGTGTCAGAAAGCTGGGTTTATGTCTGAGATCTTGGGTCTTCCAGCAGGACAATGACCCCAAACATAAATTAAAAAGCACCCAGAAATGGATGACAACAAAGCACTGGAGAGTTCTAAAGTAGCCAGAAATTAGTCCAGATCTAAATCCCATTGAACACCTGTGGAGAGATCTTAAAATTGCTGTTGGAAGAGACCTGGAGAGAGTAATAAGAGATACCTGGAGCAGTTTGCAAAGGAAGAGTGGTCCAAAATTCTGGGTGAGTGTTGTAAGAAGCTTATTGATGGTTATAGGAAGTGACTGATTTCAGTTATTCTTTCCAAACGGTGTGCAACCAAATATTAAGTTAAGGGTGCCAAGAATTTTCACCAGCCCATTTTTGGAGTTTTGTGTGACATTATGTCCAATTTTCTTTTTTCCTCCCTTTTTTTGTTTTGTTCGAATACACACAAAGGGAATAAACATGTGTATAACAAAACATGTGTTACTGCAATACTTTTCTGTGAGAAATACTTGATTTTATGGAGCAATTTCTGGGGTGCCAACAATTTCGGCCATGACTGTAAATAGAAGCTGTCTGACAAAGTGAAGCATGCTAATAGATCAAAAAAAGCTACACATTATGCCACAATCTAAAAAAAATTCAATAACAGATTAGAAACAAACATGTATCGGTCTAGGAAGGGTTTCAAAGCCATTTCTAAGGCTTTGGAACTTCAGTGAACCACGGGGAGAGCCATTATCCACAAATGGAGATAACTTGGAACAGTGGTGAACCTTCCCAGGAGTGGTCGGCCTACAAAAATTACTAATTACTCCACGAACATGATGACAACTCATCCAGGAGGTCATACAAAAACCAGATCAATTTCTAAAGAACCGCAGGCCTCACTTGCCTCAGGTAAGATCAGTGTTCATTAATCAACAATAAGAAAGAGACTGGGAAAAAATGGCATCCATGGAAGTGTTCCAAGGCTAAAGGCACCTCTGACCAAAAAGAACATAAAGGCTCATCTCACATTTACCAAAAAACATCTTGATTATCCCCAAGACATTTAGGCAAATATTCTGTGGACTGATGAGACAAAAATGTAACTTTTTGGAAGGTGTACATCCCCGTTACATTTGGCATAAAACTAATACAGCATTTCATAACAAGAGCATCATACCAACAATCAAACATGGTGGTGGAGCGTGATGGTCTGGGGCTGCTTTGCAGCTTCAGGGCCTGGATGACTTACCATAATTGATGGAACCATGAATTCTGAGCTCTACCAGAAAATCCTAAAGGAGAATATCTGGCCATCAGTTTGTGACCTTAAGCTCAAGTGCACATGGGTTATACAGCAGGACAATGATCTGAAACAAAAAACAGCAAGTTCACCTCCAAATGGTTCGAACAAAGCAAAATTTAGATTTTGGAGTGGCCTAGTCAAAGCCCGGACTTAAATCCAATTGAGGTGCTGTACCATGACCTTATACAGGCCATACATGCTGGAAAACCCTCCAATATGGCTGAATTAAAACAATTCTGCAAAGAAGAGTGGGCCAAAATTGCTCCACAGCAATGTGAAAGACTCATTGGCAGTTATCGCAAACACTTGATTGCAGTTGTTTCTGCCAAGGGTGGCACAACCAGTTATTAGGTTTAGTAGAAAATTACTTTTTTACATGAAGCCAGGCAGGTTTGGATAGCTTTTGTGCCTTAATAAATGAAACCATCATTTAAAAATCAGCATTTTGTATTCACTTGGGTTATCTCTGTGTAATAATAAAATTTGATGATCTGGGTCACTTAATTGTGACAAATATGCAAAAAAAAAATCCGATAGGGGTGAATACTTTTTCACAGCATTGTAGATTAGGGGGCAGGATGCATGGATTAGGGGGGCGGCACCCGTGCGCCCTGCATTACAGGCCACCACTGATCCAAGATGTACCAATGTAACTGCAGTTAAAAACATAACTGGATTTCCGCTTTAAAGGTTCACCTGCATTTGATATTAATGCTTATCAAAAAAAATTGTTGGGAAACTCTACATTTGCAGCACACTGGTTGCAGATGAGGCTATTCTTAACAAAGGGTTAAACTTCTTGTTAACAAGCGACAAAAATCTTACCGTCAGCTGAGCTCTAACGTACATTAGAGCTATACACATGTACATTAGACCAGTCAAAGCCAAAATTAGACTGCAGAGTGTCAGAAAACAACTGTAGCTAGCGTAGGGTCATTTTTATCTGTTGCCCGCTATTAAACCAGCTTCTGAGAAAAGCCATTATCGAATATGAGGAGCATTGCTAGCACTTTGCTGACCCTGTTCTTTGAAGCCCCGTCCAGCAAAGTGTAACCCTTGTTATTCTAAATAGACCTGTTAATTACAGCCCAAGCGGCACCATACGGAAGATAGAGGTTTTGTAATTAGGATCATTCATCATTTGTATTCTGAGTACATCATGAAAGGGTTGGATATTGTTAGAAAATCCGTTAAATTTTACATCTCCTCATCATTTTTGCAGGTTTGCTATTTATTATAGCAGTGCTAATTTTAATGGTTTTAATTATCTTCAATCATCAAATTATTTTCTAAATTTAATAGCATAATTTTGCATCTTAATTTGTAAGTCATTTCTTTTTAATTGGAAGCTCACTAAGACTATTAATGCATGTGTTGCATGAAAGTTAATGTTATACACAGGAACAGCACAGGAACAGTTCACTTAGCTTACTGGAAGGAAGACATGATGAAATACTGCATGACTGAACATTGCCCTCTAGTGTTGGGAAGCATAGTACCCGCTTGATATATAGATCTTTGTAAAATAATTATTTTCTAAGAGTAGCATGGATGCTGCCATTGCTGACTTATCATTATGCACATGTTACTAGCCTGGCTGCTAATATACTTGGAATAAATAGCCTACAAGTATGTGGATAAGGACTTTTGACTTTCCTGAGATGCAAACTTGCTAAGTGAGGAAAAGTAATAAACCGAGAAAGAGCATCCATAACAGCAAACAAGTAGCGTTTTAAGAACAAAGTTCTGCAATGGCAGCCATCATAGTTCTCTTAGAAAAGATTTCCTTTAGGGCTACAATTTCATAATGTTTTCACTAATAGCAATAGAGATAAGTGAATTGGTCCAACAGAACACAAATAAGAGTTATCACAGAAAACCAAAAGGTTAAAGAGGAACAGCTTAGAAATATGAAATAATTGTGAAAAGTAAGGCACTACACCACTCAAAAAGTACAGTGCCTTGAAAAAATATTCATACCCCTTGAAATGTTGTACATTTTGTCATGTTACAACCAAAAACATGGGATTTTATGTGACAGACCAACACAAAGTGGCACATAATTGTGAAATGGAAGGATAAATGGTTTTCAACCCTTTTTTTATACAAATAAATCTGTGAAAAGTGTGGCGTCCATTTTATTCAGCCTCCCTGAGATAATACTTTGTAGAACCACCTTTCGCTGCAATTACAGTTGCAAGTCTTTTTGGGGATGTGTCTACCAGCTTTGCTCATCTACAGAGGGACGTTTTTGCCCATTCTTCTTTGCAAAATAGCTCAAACTCTGCCAGATTGTATGGAGAGTGCCTTTGAACAGCAATTTTCAAGTCTTGCCACAAATTCTCAATTGTATTTAGGTCTGGACTTTGACATTCTAACACATGAATATGCTTTGATCTAAACCATCCCATTGTAGCTTGGCTGTATATTTAGAGTTGTTGTCCTGCTGCAAGATGAACCTCAATCTCAAGTCTTTTGCAGGCTCTTACAGGTTTATTTTCTAAGATTGCCCTGTATTTGGCTCCATCCATCTTCCCATCAACTCTAACCATCTTACCTGACCCTGCTGAAGAAAAACACCCCCACAATATGATGCTGCCACCACCATGTTTTACAATGGGGATGGTGTGTTCAGGGTGATGTGCAGTGTTAGTTTTCCGCCACACATAACGTTTTCTTTTAGGCCAAAAAGCAAAATTTTGATCTTTTCTGACCAGAGCACCTTCTTCCACATGTTTGCTGTGTCCCCCACATGGCTTCTCACAAACTGCAAACTGGACTTCTTATGGCTTTCTTTCAACAATTACTTTCTTCTTGCCCCTTTCCCATAAAGACCCGATTTGTGGAGTGCATGACTAATAGTTGTCCTGTGGACAGATTCTCCTACCTGAGCTGTGGATCTCTGCAGCTCCTCCAGAGTTACCTCTCGGCTGCTTCTCTGATTAATGATCTCCTTGCCCGGCCTGTCAGTTTAGGTGGAGGGCCATGTATTCTTAGGTTTGCATTTGTGCCATACTCTTTGCATTTTCCAATGATAGTTTAAACATTGCTCGATGAGATATTCAAAGCTTGGGATATATTTGTTATAACCTAACCCTGCTTTAAACTTCTCCACAACTTTATCCCTGACCTGTCTGGTGTGCTCCCTGGTCTTCATGATGTTTTTCACTAAAGTTCTCTAGCAAAGCTCTGAGTGCTTCACGGAACAGCTGTATGTATACTGAGATTAAATTAGATGGACTCTATTTACTAATTAGGTGACTTCTGAAGGCAATTGGTTTCACTGGATTTTAGTTAGGGGTATCAGAGTAATGGGGGCTGAATACAAATGCACAACACACTTTTGACATATTTATTTCTGAAAAACATTTATCATTTTCCTTCCACTTTACAATTATGTGCCACTTTGCGTTGGTCTAGCACATAAAATCCCAATAGAATACATATACATTTTTGGTTGTAACATGACAAAATGTGGAAAATGTCAAGGGGTGTGAATACTTTTTCAAGGCACTGTATGTATATAGTTATCATCCAAGATAAACATAAATAATCAAACAGATGTATTAAATACAACGTCCATAAAATAATTAGAAATAAAGTCTATATAACAGTCGTAGATGATAACAAACAAATAATGTCCCAACACCGTGCTGGAAAATGATACGCTTGCGTATGTTCTCCTATTCCAACATGTACACTATCATGTGGAGTAAAAATGCAAACTCATCAACTATAAATGACCGATAGTGGCCAAACAAATGTATATACATGTGAATCCATCAAGGAAAAAGATGGAAACGATCCAGTGACTTCCAATGGCAATTGGATCTCAGCTATGTTTCTCATGGAACAGATTAGAACCAAAGTTGCAAAAATGTGTCTTTGCATCTTCGTTTTCAATAGATTTTTATTGTATTAATCAAACATAAGGAAGAAAAAAACACATTAGTTTATAAGATCTTACATAGTACCAATAGATTTACAGCAGGGGTACATGAATAAAAATTAATAGCAAGTGAAGAGTCTTATAAGCCTTTGGATAATGAGCTAAGGAACCAGGAAACCAGATAACAAATCTAGAGATATAAAAGGAGGATGACCACCACCTCCCGACACCCCAAGTGGGATCAAGTTGTGTCAAGGGGTGGGGGGCGCCATACCCTGGTCTTTGGTTACTAAATACAAGCTAGTGATATATCCAAAACCGTATAATGTAATAAACAGTTAAAGGCTCAAAGATATGGTATATCAAATGAATTGTAGGGTACAAATATGTACCACCTCAGAAGCGACCATTTAACTTTTCAACTGAGACAAAAATTTAAACTATTGCTCATAGTAATACTGGAAATACATAAAGGTGAGTAGCGCCTTAAAGTTGGTAGGAGAGAAAAGGGGTCAATAACAGGAAACTCGTCCTGTAAGAATCTGTATATTTCCGTATTGAATGTGGAATGTCTACATCAGGGTCATAACTCGTGTGAGCACTCATAGACTATTTGTGTGCCTCCAAGATGACCAGATCTCATAGGCATCCTCTTAATTTTAGTAATACAGGAGAAGTAACCAATGTGTCCTTTTATGAGAATCTCTAGGTCAATATATCTAGCCTAGGGGTAAAAAAGGAAAGTGGAAAGGTAGGAGGAGAGAGTAGGAAGAAGAGAACAGAAGAGAAAGCATAGTGACCGAGAGAGACTCACCCCCTCACGTGGAACATGGAAGGATTAAGGCGGTGGGCTTCACCCGAATATATTGGGTTCAAGGTTCCCAGATGGCCTCAAATTTTGCAGTAGTGTCCAACAAAGTGCTCACCATTTCCTCCTGAATCATGATCCTGATCCTGGAGACCTTTCTTTTGACCAAAGTGAAGGAAACATGAGGTTGCTTCCACGCTTGAGCAATTGTCAGTTTTGTCCGAAGAAAAATTGGAAGTCAAATTACGTCAGGCCATTCCTGAAGCTTATCATGAGTTCCTCGACGTGTTCAGTAAACAAAAGGCAGATGTGTTTCCACCCCACCGAGCCTATGACTGCCCCATTGAACTGCTCCCTGGAGCCGAAATTCCGTTTGGAAGGATTTTTCCCCTGACAGAGGTAGAGAAAGGGAAGCTATTATAATATATTGATGAAAACCTGAAGAAAGGGTTAATTCGCCCGTCCACGTCCCCAGCAGTCGAGAAGAATAACCACACCCTCCGACCCTGCATGGACTACCGCAAATTGAATAACATTACAATAAAGAACCGTTACCCTCTTCCTTTAGTTCCGGAATTATTTAAAAGACTGGGGACCGCTATCATTTTCACTAAACTCGATCTCCGCGGGGCCTACAATCTGGTCCGTATCAAGGACGTAGACGAGTGGAAGATCGCTTTTCGTACCCGATTTGGACACTTCGAGTACTTGGTGATGTCCTTCGGGTTGTGTAATGCCCCTGCCACCTTCCAATACTTTACCAACAATGTGCTCCGGGACTTTCTGGACTTATTTGCTGTTTTTTATTTAGATGACATTTTAATCTTTTCTTCTTCCCTCGAATCCCATCGCAGGCATGTCAAGAGTGTGTTGGGCCGGCTCCGACAACACGCTCTATATGCAAAAGCCGACAAGTGCCAATTTGAGCAGGAAAGTATACCATTCTTGGGCTTGATCATTTCCAACAAAGGTATAAAGATGTACCCCCAGCAGATCACTGCGATTCTGGATTGGCCAACTCCTGCAGACAGGAAAGGAATCCAACGTTTCATCGGGTTCCCCAACTTTTATCGCAAATTCATCAAAGGGTTCTCAGCTATTGTTGCACCAATCAAGCAGCTAACAAAACAAGGGACCCGTTTCCGTTGGACCCCTGAAGCCCAAGAAGCTTTTGAAATCCTCAAGGGACTCTTCACCTCTGCTCCTGTCTTAAGACATCCGGATTCCTCCCTGCCATTTGTTCTAGAAGTGGATGCATCTGAAATTGCCGTAGGGGCAATATTTTCCCAAAGACAAGGAGCCAGGGCCCTGCTCCATCCCGTAGCTTTCTTCTCACGCAAGCTATCAGCAGCCAAGAAGAACTACGACGTAGGAGATCGGGAATTGTTAGCAATTAAATCTGCATTGGAAGAATGGCGATATTTACTGGAAGGAGCTTCTCACCCGATCTTAATATTCACTGACCACAAGAACCTTTGAGATCCGCAAAAAGACTGAAGCCGAGATAAGCCAGGTGGGTGCTCTTTTTCTCCCGGTTCACCTTCCATGTAACTTATCGCCCAGGTTCTAAGAATGTAAAGCCAGATGCCTTGTCACGGATGTTCCACAAGTCCCCAGAAATTTCTCCTCCAAACACCATTCTCGCTCCTGGGAATTTCCTTCTGCTTCAGGAAGACCTTCTTTCCCGACTCAGACAAGCCTCCGTGGGGCAAATACTTTCTCCCGAACCAGAACTACAAGCCAGAGACAGGTTACTGTGGCACAAAGACAAGATCTACATTCCCGAGGGCCTACGGGTAACAGTTTTAGAGCTAGGTCATGACCACGCACTCGCCGGGCACTTTGGCATCACCAAGACCATCGACTTGGTACAACGTACCTTTTGGTGGCCTCAGTTGCGGGAGGACTGCAAGAAGTTTGTGGATACCTGCACTACGTGCATCAGGAGTAAGAGCCGTAGGACTAAGGCCTGGGGCCTTCTCAAACCCCTGCCTGTTCCAGACAGGCCATGGAGAATGCTGTCTCTGTATTTCATCGTTGAACTGCCCCCGGCAGAGGATCATACCACTATTTTTGTGGTAGTTGATCATCTGTCGAAGATGGCACACTTCATTCCCATGAAGGGCACCCCCTCAGCCCCTGAAACGGCACAGGTATTCATCAAGGAAATCATCAGGCTCCATGGGGTACCAGCCAATATAGTTTCAGATCGAGGGTTGCAGTTCATCTTTCGATTCTGGAAGTCCCCCTGCAAGGCTTTGGATATTGAACTGTCTTTTTCATCTGCCTACCACCTTCAGTCCAACGGGCAAACTGAGAGGATGAACCAAACCCTTGAACAGTAACTACGCTGTTTCTCCTCTTTTGCACAGGATGACTGGATCTCCCTGCTTCCAGTAGCCGAATTCGCCTACAACAATTCTATCCACTCCGCCACCAAGCAGACGCCCTTTTTCGCCAATTACGGCTTCCACCCTTCGTTTCTACCCAACTCCCTTCCCGAATGCACAGTGCCAGCGGTTCAGGAAAAGATGGATTTCTTCTCAACCAATAATCAACTTCTGCAAGAAACCATGACTAGAACTCAAGAGCACAACAAGACAACCTTTGACAAGAAGAGATGAGGGGAATTGGTACTGGTACCTGGTGATTTGGTGTTGTTATCCACGGTGAACTTGAAGATGGCGTGCCCTTCAAGGAAACTGGGTCCCAAGTTTTTAGGACCTTTCCCAGTTTGAAGGAAGATTAATGAAGTAGCCTTCGAATTGGAACTCCCAGACTCATTAAAGGTCCACCCGGTATTCCATGTGTCCCTGTTGAAACCTTCCGTTCCCAACCCATTTTCTAACCGAAGTACCACTCCTCCTGATCCGGTCTTAGTAGACAGTGAGGAAGAATTTGAAGTGGAAGCTATCCTAAACTTCAGAAGAAGAACAACCAGAACCAGTTTTTAATTAAATGGAAGGAAAGAAAGAAAGAAAATTCTTGGGAGCCCAAGAACAACATCCACACTAAGAGTCTGGTTCAATCTTTAAAGAGGGTCCATCCCGAGAAATTTGCCAGAAATCTGCACCCCAGGCTCTCTGGCTCATGCCCGCAGGCGCCATCGCATGTGTGCGCACCACTGTTGGCGCCAGACGGGCTATTTAAGCCTATCTGTCACAGACGGTCCCCGCTGTCTACTCTACAGCGTTGTGTGCCCGAGAACCTGATCTGAAGAACTTACCTGTGATTTAGACCCGGCTTGTCTGTGACCTACCTGTTATCTGCCTGCACCTGACCCTGGCCTGTCTGTGACTACTCTCTTGCCTGCTCCCTTGTACCTTGCTGCCAGCCCGATACCTGACCTTGGCCTGTCTGTGACTACTCTCCTGCCTGCTCCCTTGTACCTCGCTTCCAGCCTGATACCTGAAACGGCCTGTTTGACGATCCAGTCTGCTAAGCTGATCCAGTTTGCTGAGCTGATCCTATCTGCTAAGCTGATCCAGTTTGCTGAGCTGATCCTACCTGCCAAGCTGTTCCAGTCTGCTAAGCTGATCCAGTTTGCTGAGCTGATCCAGGTTGCTGAGCTTATCCAGTCTGCTGAGTTAATCCTGTCTGCCAAGCTGTTCCTGTCTGCTGAGCTGACCCAGTCTGTTCACCCCTTCCGGTCTGTTTATCCTGCCAGGCACCCGTGCCCCTCCTTACGCCTGTGTCTCCTGTTACCTTACCAGGGAACCAGTAGTGGGAGCAGTAAGGGAGGCCTCCCTCTGCAATTCGGGCTCAAAACCATTAGGTACGTGACAGCATCTCACCTCTTCTTCCCCCCATCTGCAGCACACCTCTTCTCCCCTCCGTCCGCAGCTTACCTCTTCTTCCCCCCCTCTGCAGCTAACCTCTTCTTCCCTCCATCCACAGCTCACAACTTCTCCCCATTGTCAGAAGCTCACCACTTCCCCCCGTCTGCAGCTCATCTCTCCCCCCCAGTCTGCTTCTCATCACTTCTTCCCCCCATCCACACCATAACTCTTTCTACCCCTTGACTCCTGTTACAACCTCTTCTTTTCCACTCTGGTTTTTTAACTTGCCGCTTAGTTCAGTTCCACTTAGTCTAAGTTCCAGCATGCTCACAATGAGTTCTACAGAAAGTTATATAGGCCTCAAGCACCTGTGATCAATTAACCATTCCCCTTAATTAGTAGACTGAAGGAAGCAAAGAAAAAAAAGCTGTTTAAAAAGTGACAGAAAAAGGTGTTAAAAAGCTACAAGGAAAAGCCCCAAAAAGAACCTAAAAATGCAACCCAGCAGTCAAAAAGCAAAACTTGTTCACACTCTCCACTCAAGGTCCAATTGTTTAGCTTCCAACCAGCAGTCCATGACAGGATGAAAAGGACGGGGCTGCCAGAGAGGGCGAGACACCGATCCGCCACGTTCCAGCAGAAAAAAAGCCCTGCTAATACAGCCAGAGCCTGTGAACCCAGAAAGAAAATGGGGGGGGGGGGGGGATGAAAGCCCTGCCAGCTTTGCCTGGTGAGCTTCGTTCTAAGATATGTATTTAATAATGTGCTAATATGCAATGCATAATAGCACATTATGCAATTGTCTTACAGGGGAAAGGTTTTATTTTTTTTACTGCAACAGTTTACAACCACTTTAAAGAAGACATAAAATCATAAACTAACTTATATGTATCAGAAACTATCTTGTCTGCATGCATCCCTGTGGGTGGGGCTCAGTGCCCGAGTAGGGGACCTTTGCAAATGTGCTTTCCAATTCCTGGGACACAGACATGGGGGGGTCACAGTCATTTGAGAATCAACATTAAGGCGGGACCCTAACTTAGAACTGAGCTTTTTGCCTTGCACATTTTCACCTTGTACACTGAGAACTTCTCTGTAGGCACTTGTCCTATGTGACTGTATACCTTCTCCTCTTTTCCGAATGCAGCATTTCTGAGGGGACACAGTGGAATCTGTTTCCCACTCCTCCAGTACTGCCATGATTGCCACCTCACTTCAGAGAAAATATGAGAGTCCCGCCAGTCACATAGACCAGACTTCTGTTGCTAACGCGCCTTAACACTTTGGCTCCACTTTCCCCCCTCTCTCCCTTCTAGCACCTCCAGGCTAGGTCCATAGGTTCCCTGTGCTGTTATGTTGGTCCCATGTATGGGGTACTGATTGCTTGGGATGCGATCAGGCTCACCAACCCCCTTACTACCAGGGTTTCTCTGTCTCCCATGCCAAGGCACTAACCTTCCACTGTCTGGCTGCTATAACATTCTTCACCACTTCACAGGTTACCCATGGCATTGGCAGTCGGCTGCCTCTCCCGCGAACTCCATAGCACGATTAACCCTTTTATAGTGACCCTCTTGCATTTCCTCTTCATCCCCTGTGGTACAAGCCCTGTTCTTTTATATGCTTCATATGCACCCCTCTTGTAGGAACTTCAGATCAGGCACTGGATAACTTTGAGAACGTTTACTTAAACTTCTTAACATTACAGAATTAATGTGACAGTGTCTCAAAAGAACCTTCCATACACAGCTTAGTTTATCCTGACTCAGGCTGCCCAATTCATACCTTCTAGATAAGAAAAGTCCTTTCTTCAGAGTCTATATCTGACTTCTGGTACCCTGACTAGGTACCCCAAAAGGGAGGCCACATGCTCAGTGCAGCTTCACATGGTGCAGCATGAATTCCTCTTTATTCCCACATACAATGGGAGACTCTGACATACTGTCCCCCTCTTATATGTATAGCCCGCCACAAAGGGGGCAGAGCTATAAACACCTGGGAGTGAGCAGACTTAACCCCTTCCTGACTCCCTGGGCTGCCTATTACACAAAAACTTACTAACAGACTTTTTTATAACACAGTGAAAATCAGTATCATGAGGCACCTGCCTACACCCCAATGCTGCCTATACTCACAAAAAGTGTGTGAAAGCTATTTAAAGCAGGCCTTCAGTCATTTTTTCAACTTTCCATCTATAAATCTTCTGCCCTTTGACTTTGGATAGTAAAACATTTTTTTCTGCCAGTAAATTCCTTATACAGCCCACTTCCTGTTTCTTGTCTTGTAAAAAGCCTAGGCTTATGACATCATGCACAGCTCTCTCTCTCTCTCTCTCTCACTCTCTTGAGAGTTTGCCAGGAAGGGAGGGGGCTGAGCCATAAGAGGGCCAATGAGAGCTGTAGGTGTGCCTCTGTGTAAATCCAGGAAGTGAACAGGCAATATCTTCAGCTGTCCACAGTTAAAATGGATGCAGCCAGACTCAGTGGAGAGAGATTTCTGCAGCATATTTGGCAAGTACAGAATCACCGTATATTTCAAATAATATGCTAAGTGGTTGGAGGAAAGCTTCAGAATGGCAAAGATGTTTTTATTACAAATTATGTCAGCAGGCTGCAGTTTCTCTTTAATCTGTGTGCAGAACATAAGATGAGAATTAGAAGCTCCTAACTTTCATTCTTATTGATAACTTGTAAAATCAAACTACAAAGTAGCACCTTGGCTCTTTAGGACTCTATTGAATTGTACTGTATGTTCTGGGAACCTACCGGCTACCATCTTTCTGCTAATGAGCAAAGGGTTTCTTCCAGAGTTTCCTGTATTCTTATATTCTGTGCATAATGAGGGACTTGGACTAAGGAAGGTGAAGCTTTTCTGCTTCTATGGATCCCTGTGAACAGCCACCTTCTTGTTAAGAAAAGTATTCAAGGGATACTTTTTACTTTTTACAAGCAGACGATGATTTAGGGCTTGTGTACAATTTTTCTTCTTGCCTACAATCTATGTTTTTAAAGCAATTTGATCCTGTACTCAATTTAAAATAGGATTGTAAGGAGCCTTATATTTTTTTGAAATACTTTGCATTGTGTTACTTAAAATGCAGCATGACCTATTATGCTGCTGTTAAAATGCTTTGATCTCTGACATTCAAGTAAATTGGGAATACATTGTGAACACATGATAAACAGATTGCAAAAGAATAAAATTAATCACAAACGAATCATAAATTAATATAATTTATGTGTCAAGTGTCACCGGCGCAAAAACAAAAATATATTGATACGTGACTTAAATCTATATAAGGGGTTTGCTGCAGTTATAAGTTCCCCCCAATAGAGTGTGGGATAAGCACTAAAATGAATATATTGGATAACCACACTAACCCTAAAGTTAATTCTGTGACATTAAATGCTGTGTGTGTCCATCAGTGACTTCATATGCATTAAAATAAACAAATAAAAAACTCATAAAGGTACATATAAATTATAGAAAAAAGAGGAAAGCCGCGCTTAGCAAAAAAGAAATTATAAAAAACTAAGAAGAAGCAGCAACCCAAATGTTATACTACATTTGGTATGAAAGAAAATAAGAGTGGGTTGCGCTACAGAGAATTACTAAGCAGAGAATACACCTACTTGAAAAAACTCACAAAAACATTGACTTAATAGTGTGTCAATACTATACGGGAAAATTTAAAGTGCAACGAAAAATTGCAACTAGAAATTAGACAATCATATAAAAATAGAAAATGCTAAATCAGTGAAGATAGCAAATACACCTTAATATGGTTTCAAAAAAAGACCCTTAATAACAGTGAATATTCAAATGAAAATATGATGTGAACCTGAAAAAAGTATAACATCCAATAGCCCGTTGCCTTAAAACATTAGTGAAACATGGATATGAAAATAAATTCTAAACATAACATAAAGTGTTGCAATGTTCAAAAAGTCCATATAAAGTCTCTATTTGCAAGGTATTCCACAGTGAAATGGTGACAGCATAAATATCCAAAAGAACGTGACTCGTGCTTAGCCTCCACCAAAGAAATTACTGCCGCTTACCAAAAATGAATGGTTCCCTATTACAGAGAACCATGCAGAGCAGATGACTGATTCCCCCAGTCCAGGGTTTTCACGAATGGATGTGAAGAAACTCCGGAACCCGTTCGCCTCTCAATTCACTCCCGTTCAAAGGTTTGCATGAAAAGTAATAAGACTCACAATAGTGTAAAACCCAAGTATATCTTTAATCGAACGTAAGAGACAAATGCGCACTTACAGAAATGAAGATAAAAACGATCGTTTCAGCAAAACTGAGCCGGCCGGTCTCGATTCGTGCCCGTTATACCGTAACCAAACAACACGAGATGGTGGCGTCAGGACGTCGCTCCTCCTCCCTACGCGTTTCGTCACTATAGGACGTGATCACGGGGTACGGGCGGCGTCCTGACGCACCGCTTAAATAGTACAAACAATAAACCAAGCCTTGGTTTGGCCCCAAAGCCGAGACGGAAAACGCCATATTGTTTTAGGGAAAATTAACATTGACTAATGCTGCCACGAACAGCCACCCTATTGAATACATAGATTTAGCACATATAAAAATTTGAAAAAATAAAAAGTAAATTTAATCATCTCATTAACTCAACAAAAAATGTATATTCAATGAAAAATATAAATAAAACTAATAAAAAATGTATATAATATTTGCCCATAACAAAATATATGGTTAAAACAAAGATAATATGATTATCAATGTGGCCATCTTAAAAAGCCCCCGGAAAGAGCCTCATAAGAAAAACTTGAAAGGGGCACCATTTGAAGCAAATAGATCGAATGATCCATCTAAATGAATTAACCCCGTGTGTAATCCACTCAGTTCATGGGGCCAAACCATACCTATACGACTAATAAAGAACAGCTTTAATCTCAAAAAACATATATCAATAATAAGCATAAAACAAAAAAAAAAAAATATATATATATATATTTCATCCATAATTACGTCCTAATGACAGAACCATAAATATATATGTAGACAGTATAAACATGCGTTACCCCAAAATATGGAGACCTAAATAGACCCCTTAAACAAATTTAGCCACATATACATTCTCAACCTAAAATTCAGACTGTAAATAACTATTATATTGAGTGAATGGCCATAACAGAAATAAAAAAGGTTGCACTGTATCGGTAATTTGAAAATATACCCTACTGCGCCCCAGGACTTAAAAATGTATGGAACATAGAGCCATACATGACTCCAAAAATATATAACAGAATCATTTTTAATAAGCAGAAGAAATAAAAAAGTATACAGTATTTAAGAGTTATCAATGAAACAATTGACGTCAACGTCAATGTTTAACCCAAAAGGGGTACAAAGAGATGCATAGCCTCTAAATCTTTAAGAGCCAAATCCCTAAACACTTTCAGGGATGGGTGCATTCTGGCCTAGCGAACGCTTCTTTATTCAACCCGCCGGGACAATTAGCCCCATCCCTGAAAGTGTTTAGGGATTTGGCTCTTAAAGATTTAGAGGCTATGCAGGTCCAACAGGTGAAAAATAAGGAGAGCATAGATAAGGGCATCGAATCTCTTTGTACTAATCATAACCTAGTCATTCGTCCAGCGGACAAGGGAGGGGGGATTGTCGTTTTAAATAAAGATGACTATATGAAGGAGATGCGTCGAACCCAGGTCAGAGGTTATCCTCTGGGTCCGGTACATAGATGACGTCTTCCTCCTTTGGGATGGTGACCTACCTGCTCTTTCTGAATATATGGATTTCTTGAATACCAATGACAGAGGGATACATTTTAGTTATGAAGCCAGTTTAGAACAAATTCATTTTTTGGATCTGGTCATTTCTGTTAAGGAAGATAGGTTTATCACCTCCACCTATTTTAAACCTACAGACCGAAATGCCTACATACCCCGAGACAGCTGCCATCCCAAATCATGGCTTAACTCAGTTCCAAAAAGCCAATACCTCAGAATTAAACGCAACTGTTCAGAGGATAGTACCTTTTTGACACAGGCGGACGTTCTCACTAAGAGGTTTCTGGATAAGGGGTACAGTCCTGAATTCCTTAAGGACGCTCTAGACCAGGCTATTGGCACTAATTGAGGAGATCTATTGGAGTCCAAAAAGAAGGAGGGGGACTTTGGTTCTTATAGATGTCCTTTTATTACTACCTTCTCGCGCCAACATTTTAGCGTGAAGAATATCATGAATAAATATTGGCACATCTTAAAGAACGATAGGGTTTTAGGTGCCATTTTGCCTGATAAACCAAAGGTTGTCTTCAAAGGCGTACCTAACCTCAGAGACAAACTGGCCCCTAATGTTGTAAACACCCCTAGGGAGAGAACAAATTTGTTCTCTGGGCTAAAGGGATACTATCAATGTAGAAGATGCCAGGTGTGCCAGCTTAACCGATGCACTACGAGAAGGACCACTAGTTTTTCGTCTACCTGTACCTCCAAAACCTTCCCTATAGATTCTTTTATCACTTGCTCTACCACAGGTGTTGTTTATTTGCTCCAATGTCCGTGCGGCCTGCAATATGTGGGCCGGACCAAAAGACCTCTTCAAGTCCGGATCAATGAGCATATTAGCAACATCAGGAAAGGGTTTACGAAACATTCCGTTTCCAAGCACTATTTATCTGTTCATAATAGGGACCCTTCAGATACTCTTTTCCTTGGCATAGACAAATATAGGCCAAACTGGAGAGGTAGTTGCTTGGTTCGCAGCATCTCCAGGTTGGAGATGGCCTGGGTACATAAATTAAAGAGCTATACCCCTTTTGGGTTAAACATTGACGTTGACGTCAATTGTTTCATTGATAACTCTTAAATACTGTATACTTTTTTATTTCTTCTGCTTATTAAAAATGATTCTGTTATATATTTTTGGAGTCATGTATGGCTCTATGTTCCATACATTTTTAAGTCCTTGGGCGCAGTAGGGTATATTTTCAAATTACCGATACAGTGCAACCTTTTTTATTTCTGTTATGGCCATTCACTCAATATAATAGTTATTTACAGTCTGAATTTTAGGTTGAGAATGTATATGTGGCTAAATTTGTTTAAGGGGTCTATTTAGGTCTCCATATTTTGGGGTAACGCATGTTTATACTGTCTACATATATATTTATGGTTCTGTCATTAGGACGTAATTATGGATGAAATATATATATATATATATATATATATATATTTTTAAATTTTTTTATTTTTGTTTTATGCTTATTATTGATATATGTTTTTTGAGATTAAAGCTGTTCTTTATTAGCCGTATAGGTATGGTTTGGCCCCATGAACTGAGTGGATTACACAAGGGGTTAATTCATTTAGATGGATCATTCGATCTATTTGCTTCAAATGGTGCCCCTTTCAAGTTTTTCTTATGAGGCTCTTTCCGGGGGCTTTTTAAGATGGCCACATTGATAATCATATTATCTTTGTTTTAACCATATATTTTGTTATGGGCAAATATTATATAAATTTTTTATTAGTTTTATTTATATTTTTCATTGAATATACATTTTTTTGAGTTAATGAGATGATTAAATTTACTTTTTATTTTTTCAAATTTTTATATGTGCTAAATCTATGTATTCAATAGGGTGGCTGTTCGTGGCAGCATTAGTCAATGTTAATTTTCCCTAAAACAATATGGCGTTTTCCGTCTCGGCTTTGGGGCCAAACCGAGGCTTGGTTTATTGTTTGTACTATTTAAGCGGTGCGTCAGGACGCCGCCCGTACCCCGTGATCACGTCCTATAGTGACGAAACGCGTAGGGAGGAGGAGCGACGTCCTGACGCCACCATCTCGTGTTGTTTGGTTACGGTATAACGGGCACGAATCGAGACCGGCCGGCTCGGTTTTGCTGAAACGATCGTTTTTATCTTTATTTCTGTAAGTGCGCATTTGTCTCTTACGTTCGATTAAAGATATACTTGGGTTTTACACTATTGTGAGTCTTATTACTTTTCATGCAAACCTTTGAACGGGAGTGAATTGAGAGGCGAACGGGTTCCGGAGTTTCTTCACATCCATTCGTGAAAAATCAGTCATCTGCTCTGCATGGTTCTCTGTAATAGGGAACCATTCATTTTTGGTAAGCGTCAGTAATTTCTTTGGTGGAGGCTAAGCACGAGTCACGTTCCTTTTGGATATTTATGCTGTCACCATTTCACTGTGGAATACCTTGCAAATAGAGACTTTATATGGACTTTTTGAACATTGCAACACTTTATGTTATGTTTAGAATTTATTTTCATATCCATGTTTCACTAATGTTTTAAGGCAACGGGCTATTGGATGTTATACTTTTTTCAGGTTTACATCATATTTTCATTTGAATATTCACTGTTATTAAGGGTCTTTTTTTGAAACCATATTAAGGTGTATTTGCTATCTTCACTGATTTAGCATTTTCTATTTTTATATGATTGTCTAATTTCTAGTTGCAATTTTTCGTTGCACATATAAATTATAACCACAGTGAAAAATAAAAATTGAAATATTAAAAAATCCCAGAGCTCTTTTTCATTCAACCCCCGTGTTTAAAATTCAAATCCGTGTTCCACCAATTCGTGACTCACCACCACCTTCCAAAGTTTGCACCACTCACCAGAAAGGGCTTCCTGATGATGCACGAGTGATGTGAAAGCGATGCGTAGAGGCTAGTGAGCAGCACCAATGTCACATCCTGTCCTTAACCCCGCACAAAACCGAGCCTTGCACCACACAGCAGTTCCTAGAGATGGAACGGTGAGCAGAGACGCCGATCGGAACAGTGGATAGACTTGTGCTGGTCTAAAGGCACTTTTTAATGCACATTTGCTATACGTATGTTACATACAAATAAAGTAAGGAATGTTGCGCAATGATGGTGGTTTGTTTTCTATGAGGAGCAAAGATCACTGAATAGTGGAGACTTATGGAAGGGATACACACACACTCTGTTTTAGTCTGATGCCTGTGTACACTAACTGTCATGAACAGGGGTCCATGTCCACTAAGAGAGAAAGACACTTTAGGAAATACCAAAACGTATTTTTAGGCTGGGTGAGACATGTTTCACAATGGTGCTCAAGGTGCACTGGAGTCATATGATGCTCCAGGACACAAGATGCGCCAGGATCAGTGCTGTAAGACATGATGATCTGTTGTCATGGGGTACCACTGGATGCTGTAAAGTCACTGAAACTCACAAGGTCACAAGGTGAGGTCACTAGATGGTGTAGGTTGCTCTGGGGTCATTAGGTGATGCAGAATGCTCTGGGGTCACTGGTTGACACAGAAAGCTCAGGGGTCACTGGGTGACACAAGCTAGGAATATTGGAGCTACTTGCTCTTCATGTAAGGGAGGATGACCTTTCTTGTATGAGTTTATATACAGTGGCAGAACTGCAAATTTAAAGGGCCATACGCCTAATTACAGGAAGAGACCCAGGACATCTTGTGCCCCAGAATAGGGGAAAGCGCAACTTGACCTTATAGGTCAAATGTGGAGGTGAGCACATTATTTGAATGGTGGTGGGAGTCACTGAAGTATTGGCACAATATTGTGGAGAATTTTTGATCCACGATGAACGGTATCTCATATCTGGATTAATTTGAAGGATGCTTTAAAGAGTCGCATTTCACTTATTGTTTTTCACTGTGTTTTTTCATTTCATATATATTTTCGAGGCACTATGTTATCACTACTGAAACTTAAATACTCGCGCTAGGTGCCAAAGAATTATAATAATAAGAAACTGCAGCAGCTGTCCACAGAGTGCTAAAACCCCAAATTATAAGCATGCATATATACAGTGCTTACAGAGATGCATGTGCTCATATAAAGTGTTTAGGTGCTCATAAAATATATTACTAAAGTGCTACATATAACACACATTCAAATATAAATACAAAAAAATTCAAAAAAATGTGCAAAGTGCTCCGATCAAAATAAAGTGCTTTAGTGTTCCAATGATAATTCCAGGTGCGGTGTGCCACGCTTTCCTCTTGTGACCCCACCCACCAGAAATTATGGACCCTCAGCTTTTCAGTCTGTGGGTCATAAACGCTTGTGATCTATGGATCTGGTGAGATGGGATGGATTCCTAGGAAACTCCCCATGTAAACAGGGGTCTTGAGGGTAGCTAGAAAAAACAAATCCAACAGGCTCCCAAAAATAGAAAGAGAATCTGATAGTGAAGTACTGCAGCAGGGCCGTCTTTAATATTGGTTGGACCCTGGGCAAAATTTTTCTTGGGCCCCCCCCCATGCAATTTCACTCTCCACCTGCTCTGATACATACAATAAATAGCAGCTATACTTAAAATCAGTTTACTGTATCAGATCAGGCAGAAATTGTGATTGGTTGCCAGAGGTTACAGCATATCAATACTGCTTACTGACTGGTTGCTAGAGGTTACAGCACACATTATGGCTCACTGATTAGTTGCTAGAGGCTACAGCACATCATCTCATAACTGCGGGGAAGCATGATATACATATGAATGCAGCCTTTATTTACATATCTATGCTGCCAGCCGTAATTATTTACATATGAATTCTGGTTATTTACATGTAAACATAGGGTCTGCAGGTGAGTCATCTGTACACAACAATAGGGCAGAGCTTGGCAGCATTAGTAGCAGCAATTCACACTGAGATATTGGGACACAGCACAGGGCTAAAACTTCAAGGGACAAGGGAATTTAAACTGGGATAGTTGGCAAGTATGAGGCAGCTGCTATGGGCCCCACAACAATGACAGGGCCCAGGGCAGTTGCCCCTTTTGCCCTGCCTTAAAGACAGCCCTGTACTGCAGGATAACACAATAAGCGCATTAATGCGCCACTTACTAAACAATGGAAGGAATGGGCATCAGTAAAGAGAACAGTTCTTTTAGGTTTGCCGCTGCTCTACGTGCATTCCACGGAGGGCAGAAGTGACATCAGCGGTTCAAATAGGCGGAAATGCATTAATGCATTTCACCCCTCCCCCGGGCATCATCAAGAGATGCAGCCTCAGCAGCAGAAGAGGATTTGGGGATGAAGCCTTAGTTGAAACTTCTGCCATGGCCTTGGTCTCTGAAAGGCTGAGAAAATATACCCATTCCCCAGGTGGGATGGAGTCTGCAACAAGGTTGAAGGCAACATTTTTTAGGTGGGTTGGCAACTGAGCTGACCTTGCGTTTGGAGAAGATGGTCAGGTAGTGAGCCAGAACTGAAGAAACCTCAAAGACAGCAAAGGGGTGCTTTTTGGCTGGCAGGACTTTGGTGAGATATGGCAAGTGACAGGAGGAACTCCAGGTGAGTAATTGAGAAGTAGTCCATTTCAGCACTAGGGCATGTTGTTGGAGCCAGGGGAGGCCCAGGATGAGTATAGGAGTAGCTTGTGGCAGAAGTAAAAACGAGATTGAAAACAGCATGGTATGAAAACAGGTACACAGGTAAGGATAGTGCCATCCACAGTTAACATTCCAGGAAAAGCATCTCAAGTGAGCAGGGAATCCTTTTGGAATGAAAATTCCTAGATACTCCTGAATTTAAGAAGCCTTCAATTGAGACATTGTCTTGTTGACAGTGGGACAGGAACTGTGGGATGTTGGGAAGAGGGGTGAGATGAGTGGTCCAGCATTCCCTCCATCCAGGTATACTAGACATCAGGATATCCCAACTGCTGTGAGCATTGCTTAAAGCTGAATCCCAGCTTGGACCAATGTAAATATGCATGTGCCATACCTGGCTAATTCCATGGAAGCTGAAAATCTCTGTAGTAGGCACTGCTACTACAATGATCATCGCTGCTCTGCTGCATAGTGAATACAGGAGGCCGCTTGCTCGGCACAGGCTCCATTCAGAGTTCACTTGCATTTTGTTTATGAATTCACAGCATTATTTGCACGAGGTGGAGGGGTGAGTCAGTGATGTCATGATATCTACTTTGTCCAAGTAGAGAATGCTTTGCATTCAATGAGAAAATGCAATGTTCCTGTGCCGAGCGAGCGACCTCTTGTATTCACTATGTAGCAGGGCGGCCACTTGATATGGGACTCAGAAGTCTAGTTGCTAGGCACAATTACTACAGTGATTTCCAGCTTGCATGGAGTTCAACCAGGTATTGTATATGCACAAGCTGAAATTCAGCTCCATCATATAATTCCATACCTGGAATTCAGATTTAATATAGTGTCCCTTTTCTCCACAGTAGATGCCGTGACCTTGGGACTGATGTCAGGAGCTTTCTGTGTGAGATATACAATAGGTGAATGACCCAGCTGAGGCAAAGCTGAGGACATGGGCATTAGCTTTTTTGAGAGCACTCTTAGCCCACGTACACACGGTCGGAGATTTTGCCAACCAAATCCGTCGGATTTTTCCCGTCAGATTTAGTCCGATGGATTGTGTCCGAAACTGTTGCATACACACGGTCGGGCCAAGTTGGCGAAAAATCCGATCTTTCAGAACGTGATGACGTAATTTCGTTACGATGGGACTACATTCAGGCTAGTAGCCAATAGCTTTGATGTAGGAATTTGATCTGAGCATGCGTGGCACTTGGTCCGAAGAAAATGCTCTACACATGATCGGATTAGGTCCGTCCGGCCCAGTTGGTCGGGAAATATTTCCAACATGTTGGAAAATTGGGTCGGACGGAGATTCGGACGGAATCAGTCCGATGCATACCACACACAGTCGGATTATCTGACGACGCGGTTCGATAAGACTCATTCCGACAGATTCTCCGACCGTGTGTACAAGGGCTTAGAAGCTAATGTTTATTTGTATGGCTCAGGTCACCATGTCATCCAAAGTAGTGTCAATTTCATGTCCTGCCAGTTCATCTTTAATTTGCTTCAAACCCCCTCTCCAAATGGTGGAAGTGAGGTCCTAATTGTTCCAGATGAGTTCAGCCATGAAAGATGAAAACTCATGTTTCATTCTACTGTATGCAAATCTTGGCAGAGGTGTAGACGAGTACTTACAAAAGAAGAGGCTTGAGCCACAAAGGCTGACATTTTGTTGATCGCAGGATTGTCTTTTTTCCTGAACAGGGATGCCCAGGCTGAAGCTTCAGTATGCAGTAGGGAGATTACATAGAACAGTTTATCATAGTCCATAGGATAGTTCTGTGACTGAATGTGTATTACACTAAATAATGAACCTGTAGATGCGCTTAGAAGCCTGGTGGAGTCAGCAAATGAAGTTTGAAAGCCACTAGTGAAAGAGAAGGTTGGGGTAAATGAGGATGTAATATAGCCAGAAGTTAAGGAACTGCTGCAAGAGAGGCCTGAAGTTAATTCAGACAAGTAAAAAAATGGTATAAGGATGACCAACCACTTGACCTTGACTGGTTTCTTGGGCATCAAGCCTTTTTTCAAGAGATGTTTGTTAGGATCAGCAGGTGGCTAAGGTTCATTAGTTCAACCAAAGTGTCATGTACAGGTGTCTCTATTCACTGAGAGCAAATACAGAGGCATACCTGAGGCTGCATGGAGGCACAGATGTCACAGAATTGTTCAAAGAAATGAATGCAAAGAATAATGCACGTGCATTGTTGCTAAATTAAGATGTGAACGCTTATTTTCCTTGTTAGTTTGGATCTATATTTTGTTGTAAACATCCCATGGCATAATTCTGCATAAATAAATGAGGATCTACAGTATATGTCAACAAACTCTCACGTTTATAGGCAGATAATGATCTCTGCTTCCCCAGGAAGGGGCACTCCTAGTGGTGTGGAAGGGGGATAGAGAGGGGAGACTTGCAAACACACACACACACACACACACACACACACACACACACACACACACACACACACACACACACACACACACACACACTCTATATGGGAGGAAAGACACAGATATCCAGCAAGATGTAAGAGAGTGTTCCTATTCCTGATTGCAGCAAAGCTGCTTCTCGCCTGTGTCCACAAGCTTTCTGCAATGTAGGGTGATTCCAGTCTGTTCTGAAGATACCATCCATGCCGAGAATGGACTCTTTCCTATGCAGGTATGCTGGGGCAGCCACAAGCCTGAGTTAGGGACTAGTTTAGGGAAAGACTGTTGCCTTTGTTTTACTGTCATGGCACTTTATTTAAGTAAAGCTTTTGAAAACGTTGCCTTTGTCTGATCTGGAGGTACTCAAGGGGTGTAATGCATGTAACCGTAACATATAGTTGCAGCTTGGGTCATTAAGCACATAGGGTTATGAAGACATTAGTAAAAGAGTTAATACAGTGTTTACATATAGTGATTACCAAGGTAAACAAAGGTTTCTTTAGCAGTCTGTCACTAAGCGTGTAGATATGGCAGGTGAGATAGCCTCATGGCACTCCTTCGGCCGTAATCTGTCTCCAATAACAACAGGAGCTAATCTGCACTGCTGGGGCCATCATCCTGTACACAGGTATGGGAGATGAAGTGTTAAGTGAAGTGTGCGCATTGAGTCCATGCTACGTGCAAGGCGGGAGCCATACTGTTACTGGTAGTGCGATATCGGTGATATGCTAGAGAGGGCATTGGCTCTGCATGTCCCTCCTAAACGCACAAGGGACCGTGTTGGTGTATATAATATCAAGGGAGTTTACTAGAGTTTGTTCATGTTTAATGTTCTGTCCAGTTCGTGAGTGTGGCTCCAATAAAAGTACCCCATGTGTAGTGCAGTGACCCTGTAGAAAGTGCCTAGCGTAACCCAGAAGATCCCACCCTGGGTTAGGCATCTCATGTGAACTTTTCTTGGTGGCCTACAAGTAGGGGAACATGGAGGACGTGATGACCACCCCATCACCCTACGACCTGCCCCTTACAGGTTTGCACTGTAGCTGGCCCTATACATTTAATAATCATGCAAACACAAGTGCCAGATGTTCTTCTGTATTCAGGGTCTTATGAACATGGGAAAACTGCTTCTGTAACATAGTGTCTTAAAGAGAATTGTTATCCATACAACTACATTACATCTATATGGGTTCTAAACAGCTATGTAAGACTGTAGAAAGGTCTACTCAATGTCTAGTCGAGTTAGCCATTCCTTGCAGAAGATGGTAAGTTTAGAAATGGAGCTAGTAATATGTCTATGATTATGGGTTTTAGAGTAGTAGTGCTAAAAAATAGAATTGTACTTTTTATTTTGTATGCACTATTGGGAGAGCAAGTAGAGATGCAGTATTGACTCTATGATTCTAGTTTTCATACATGTGGCTTAGCGTCCCCTTTCTTCTGGAATGGAAGCCTATGCAAGAGTCAGGGTATTTTACAGAGCATCTAAAACAAAGGTAAACCATTTTGCTTACATGTTATTGGTTGCATAATATTATGACTGCTATACTTTGTTTTGTTGAAATGAAGGTGTGCTACTTCCTCCTTTGACCTCCATACCCCATATATATACACCTGATATTTTTCATTTTTATTTCTGACTTAGCAAAGAACAAATTCAGGGTTGGACAATTGTTCTATTACTAGCTATTCTTTTGAAATTAATTTTAACTAGCATGCTACAGTTATAATCTCCAGCATATGAATTGCCAGTAAAGTATATGGTCCTTTAATGTAGTTTCATAATTGATAGCTTGGAAATCACTTGTACAGTTTCCCGGAAAATTATATGCTTTACTTTCCATACAACAAGGAACATTTTCTCTACTAATGGAAGAACATTAATAGTTCTGTAATATCAATTGTAATTATAGATCAGGGAACACTAGATGGGTTACATTAGGGGCCACAGATGCTTACATCAGAGACCCCGTAAAGTATTGTGATTATACTTATATGAAGCCGGTAAAGGGACACCAATTACACAGCTGAGTACAAATGGCCTTTGTTCTTCATCATGTATTTAATACCTCTCAATCCAATGTGCATTTCTGCAAAGGCAAAAGTCGTATCAGAAGGTCACCTATTTTCTTATCTCCTAGCAGGTAAATTACGTTTGTGTGGGATGAATATGATTTCAAGACTGAGCAGCATCTTTGAAAAATAAATGAAAAGCTTTTTGGGAAAAATCGATCAAAGTAATGTGGGTTGCTAAATATTTAAAATATCATGACAGTGCAATTATTTAAAAAAGTGTTCCTTCATCTGTTATGATAAATCTCCACCTGCATGCCTGCTGCTGATTGATCTACATGGCAGATTCGCATATCTAGACCTGGCTCATTATTCTAACAGATTGATTTACAAACCATTAAATTTTAGCTGTTTGATCGTACCAGTGATTTCTTCAATTACCGTTGTTTTATGTACATCACCTGCCTCTCTAATGACCATCTTTATACTTCAGAAAGGTCATCATGATGCATTGCTCAGCACAGGGAATGGTTGAATCGCTCCTGTCATACTGTGGTCTCATTCTCTCAGTCTCCTGTCCAGTATAGCAAAAATGAGCAGGAGCCAAGAAGTCTGCAACACAGGAGGTTATATAACTGTGTAGTATATATTTCTCAGCTCATGCACAGTTTATTACTTGAAGAGAAATTAAAGTACAACTTTAAAGGATGACTAAACCCAAGAACAAAAATGTAATATATTGTAGCTTATCAGTAGTTGCATTTGTTTTCTTGTTTCCAGGCTAACAAAATTTTCAGCAAGTATAAAGAAAAAAAAACTGTGAGTCTTGTAACTTCCTCTGAACTCAACTGAAATCACAATAAAGTTAACTTTCTCCTAAAACAGGGGTCTCCGAATTGCAACCTGTGAGCTGAATGTGGCTTTTGCTTGCTGTTATCTGGCCCTTGGAGCACTAATCCTTCCACTGACACTAAAGACAGGGCACTATTCCTCCCACTGACACCAACAATGGGGTACTATTCCTCTTACTGACACCAGAGATGGGGAACTAATTCTCCCACTGACACAAATTATGGGGCACTATTCTTCCCATTGACACCAGAAATGGGGAACTAATTCTCCCACTGACATATATTATGAGGCACTAATCCTCCCACTGACACCAATGATGCTTTTTTTCTCCCTTTGACCACCAAGCCTTGTTTACTCCCACTGATACCAGGGCATTTTCTACTCCCACTGGCCACAGTCCAGCTCCCCCTAATGTATGAAGTGCAGTCAACTGGCCCTTTCTTTGAAAAGTCTGCAGACCCCTGCAAACTTTTCCTGGCCCAATGTAATGGAGATGAAGAGAGGAATATGTGTTTGTTGAACAAATTAGGAGAGCAGATTAAGATGACAATGATGATACTTTATAGATACAGAACAACGAGTCAGTGTTGTCACTTTAGGACAGTGTGTTCTTTGCAGAATTACTAGGCAAACAAAAAGAAAAACACAAGAAAACAAATGCAGCCACCATATCTAAGGACTCGTAAGCTGAAATGTAAAGCATTTTTCTTTTTCAGTTTAGATATGATTTGGAATGCTAATCTTTTTCCAGCTGCTTTGTTGGTTAACACTGTTAAAGTTGTAAATACCCTTGTTTGGCTCAGAAAACTGTTAATAGATGCTATGGGTGTCACAGAAATCTCAGTACAGTTTGAATATATAAAGATTTATCCCAGTAGTATTATACATCTGTAGGTAACTTGAATACAAATTAATGCATGTACAGTTCAGGAACTTCAAACATCTATGAATACACTTAAGCCTAGTACACACGGGCCAAATGTAAGCTGGCATGTGCTGGGTTCAATAAAAACTGGACTACATTTGGCTCGCGTGTACGGCAGCCGTTCTGAAAGAAGCTGGCCAGCTCATGACCGGGTCTGTCGACCAAATCCCACTTAGCGCTTTCAGTTGCTCTGACCTGAGCTGTCAGTTTATTTATCGTTGAACCCCCCCCCCCCCCCCCCAA
The DNA here is from genome assembly GCF_037356315.1 of Lithobates pipiens. Taxonomy (NCBI): domain Eukaryota; kingdom Metazoa; phylum Chordata; class Amphibia; order Anura; family Ranidae; genus Lithobates; species Lithobates pipiens. The sequence goes on along the minus strand of NW_027507758.1, from coordinate 428,197,983 downwards.
AAAAAAAATAGTAGTGTGTATGAGGTTTTAGTTCCAAGCAATGGTATCTACATTGTAAAGGTCTTTAAATTGGAAGTAATATTAAACTGTATCCAAAGCCAACATTTCTGAACATAGTAGGGTTGATTTACTAAAACTGGAGAGTGCAAAATCTGGTGCAGCTTTGCATGTTAGCCAATCAGCTTTTAACTTCAGCTTGTTCAATTAAACTTTGACAAAAAAAAACCCTGGAAGCTGACTGGCATCCATGCACAGCTGCACCAGATTTTGCACTCTCTAGTTTTAGTAAATCAACCCCAGTGGGTAGGTACAATCAAATCTGTCAGGGTATTTTTGGAAAATAATGGTAAAGTTTTCCGTGTATTGCAGAGAGAGTTATTAGACAGATGTTTTTCCTCATTTTTATAGAGATTTCCCCTTGCTTCCTAATGTGTTTACAGTACAGGAAGTAAAGGGAGATCCAACACGACACAAACTAAAAAAAAAAACTGATGATTTTTAACCCTTCCCTATTCTATTCAAAATTAAATAAGGCTTTAAATATACTTTAATACTGAGGTTGAAGATTTCAATGTCTATAAATTATTTTGCTATGAGGCTCTGTCTTGTATTTACATGTCCAAATACAAGTATGAGGTCTGTTGTATAGGGAAGGGTGAGTTCTGATCTGTCATTATCCAGTCATTTCTATTCAGTATAATCAACACTTAAATGTCCTCCTGCCTGGAATTGCAAGCATGTGAACTGGGACATTTGATCTGTCTCGACTGATTTGTTAATTTTAGGAATAAGTGTGGATTTGGAGATTTGAAGGACTGAGCTCATTATCCATATTCCCATTGAACTACTTGTCAGCGCTCTGCAAAGCATGCATTAGAGTTGAATGTCTAATCTTTATAAAACTGATCTACCTCTGATAGGTCATAGCGAACACCTGCACTACCCTGGGACAGTTGAATTTGTGCTGATGTGTTCTATTATCTCTTCTTGCTGACGTGTAGAGCATTTTAACAAAGCAGCAGCAAGTATTTATGCTTTATTTCTTAGCCATTTTTAAAATGGATTGCAGGAGTTGGAATAGTGGATCATATTCCTGTGAGTAATAAATATGCTATTCTCTCACTCTTACCTATTTGAGTGCCAGCCCTGAGAGTGGAGTGCCATCTACATTAGGCATACCATGGGTGATTTAAATCATGTCATGAAAAGTATTCACCTGTTGAAAAATGGAAATTATGCTCATATTTAACATAATGACATAAGAAATACTTGTCACTTAGGGACTTCTAGATATTTTTTTTTTTATGCCTAAAACAGTATGATACATTTTCAAAATGCATCTCTCTAACCTTAATTCTGGCCATACACTTGGTGTAATTTGGAAACTTTCCATCAGCCTTGATTCAAAATAGGATTGCATGAAATTGAACTGTCCACAACAATTTAACACTTATGGTTTTGATTCTTTAATGATTTAAAGCACCAAAATGTAGGTGGAAATAGTTTAAAATGCCCAATTGATACTCTGGTAGTTTTAAATGACTTTCATTTTAATTTCGATCATTTGGTCAATTGAAAATGGGAAAAGAAGGGACCAGTGAATGACAGATTTTTTGTGGACTGTTCAATGCCTATCAATTTTCTTCACTGTTAAAAAATAATGGCAAGCTTACAGAGCTTCAAACAATCTGTTATTTGTATTTATGGAATCAAAGCCTTTGGAATTCTTTACTTCACTAAACCACTCACTCTTCTCAATGACTATCGAATGAAGCACTGAGTAACTTACCTATGCGTCTCTGGAGATTATGCAGTCTGGTGTTAGCATTGTCTGGTCTGTGTGGGCTTTACAGTAGCAGTTCCACTAGTTGTCACTTCAGTTCTTTAGGTCAAACCCATATGTCAATCAAGTAATGATGATTGTTTGCTGCGGTCTCTGGATAAACATTTTGGTGTCTGATCATAATCCGATAAATGCCGATGAATCACTGATGTTGGTTAAAATAGAATCAGTTCTATTTCAGTTAGCAATATATTCCCTAAACTAAGAAATTAAAATAAAATTAACATTTGCTTTAAGGTAATTAAAATAAGTAGAGATTTTACCATGCTGGTCTGTTTATTGAAGATCAGATTTATAGCCCTGCTATTAAAATAATTAACATATTCTCTGCAGTGTTTTGGATTTATGTAATAACATGTGGTCAGGTTTATAGCCTATTAAAATAGATACACTTTCAGGCCAACTAGCTTAGTGTAATAAAATTTTATTTTCTTTCTTTAAACTGCAGGTATGCTCTCTGTGTTACTGATGCAACTGCTGTTATGGAGTTTGTGGAGTACCGAAACCTCTGCTATATTTAGCTTGATAGCTAGCCCATCTTTTACAATGGAGTCACTCAATGCTACTGAAACTGAGGAGCCCAAACAAGCATTTACTGTTCCTCTTGATCTGGACCTTGAGACAACTGAAACTGATCCAGTCACAGATGGTGGGATTCAAACCAGTTCCCAGATTGCCGTAACATCAACAGTAACCCCTGCTTCAGACAATGCGACAGATGGAGTGGAAAATAAAATAAAACAACAGGAACTAACTACAAGAAGTAATGAGCACAGGCAACCAATTAGTTGGAATGCATTCAACATGAACATCACTGAGAGTTCTCTCCATGCAGTAGACAGCACTCCCAAAGACATCGGAAACAATAGCACCCTACTCCTGATACAAGACACTAACAATGAACAACCAGATCCTTTCTTGGTAATACCAATGGAAAACACTACTGAAGAAAAACAGTGCTTCTGTAATATTCCTGGGCCCACAGGACAAAAGGGAGACAAAGGTGACAGAGGAGAGCCAGGTAATTGTACCTGTAGATGGCATCATGTATCATGCCTCATTAGCTTGTGAGAGATAAGACAAACAGTATGTCACAGACATCTGATCACTTGAGAATTTACATTGGAGGTGATATAGTGATCTTAACTAAATGTTGCATAAACATGTGCACGGGAGTTACCTGTGCATGTGAATCATGTGAAATTGATATATAGTATTGGTGTGACAGTGAAAGTCCCAATTCAGGGAATACCATTAGTGTTTTTCTCACACTTTCTATGACTTTACATGAAAGTTTAGAAGAAACATTGGCAAACGCATCTATGTGAGTTGTTGAACAAGTTAAATGCTATTGTAGTTGCATCATTTTTTTAACCCAACATTTTAGATTTTTGGGATATTCCATTATAAATAAAGTTTTTCTTCTTAAGTAATATTCCATTGCTTTGAAACTGTACTCTTTGGTTGCACCAAATTTTTTTTTCTTTTAATAGACTGTATCGAGCACTACCACAATTCTCAAGTAGATCAATAATTCAATACTGTTTTTTACTAAAGTTAAAATATGTTTTGCAAAATTACCTGCCAATTTATTAATTGCATAATATTTCCAAAGAGCATTGATGATGCTCAGTGTGGCAAGCCAAATAAAGTGTTCAGAAATGCAAAACTTTTAATAATTTAAGTTCTATAAACAAATGAAATTGGCTTCTGGTTTGCTGAACTGCCTCATCAGATGCTTATATATGATGTAAACACCTTTTGACTGTATATCGCAAGACCACATATAAAAATAAGTTCCAAAATATAAGAAAATACATGTCACCTTTACCCAATTTTATAATGAATAATGTACACTACTTATGTATATATTTTTAAAATGCACCCTCAGACCTTAAAATGGTACCAGAACTGAAATAATGTCTATGAATACTACAATTCATGAGAATGGCATCAGACATTATAATTATTATTATACATACATTTATATAGTGCCAACAGTTTGTGCAGCACTTTACAACCTTAGAGTAGACAGTACAGTTACATTACAATTCAATACAGGAGAAATCAGAGGGCCCTGCTTGTTAGAGCCTACAATCCATGGAGGGTCAAGTGAAATAAAAGGTAATAACTGTGGGGGGTGAGCTGATGAAGAAAATGAAAGTACAGTTGTAACATGGAGGTAGGAAGAGAAATGTTTTCAGGGATCGCCTAAAAATGGATTGCGTTGGAGATAGTTGGACAGATTGGGATAGGGTTTCCAAAAAATGGGAGAGACTCGGGAGAAGTCCTGGAGGCGAGTATGGGAGGAGGTGAAGAGAGAACTAGAGAGCAGGAGGTCTTGGGAGGAACGAAGAGGACAATTTGGTTGGTATTTTGAGACTAGGTTAGTGATGTACCTGGGGGCAGAGTTGTGAATGGCTTTGTAAGTTATTGTTAGTATTTTGAATTGAATTTGTTGGTGGAAGCCAATGGAGGGATTGACAGAGAGGAGTAGCAGACACTGAGCGGTTTGTAAGGCGGCTATGTCTGGCAGCAGCAATCATGATGGACTGAAGGGGGGATATTTAAAGGTAGAGGTAAACTAAGGTAAAGGTAAGTGTCAGGCACCCTGAGGCCAGGTGACAGATGCACCCCGTTGGGGTCAGGAGTGCACCGCTAAGGTAGTGGACCCTATGGTTAACTGCTGCAGATGGAGGGCTGGGTGGTTCAGGAAAGCAGGTACTCTTGAGCACCAACCTGGATGACACCAGGAGCTAGAGCATGAGATTTCCCAGGGTGCTTGTTCACCAGGAGCCCCTGAAGGTGAGGATGGATTTCACTGCAGTCTGGCTCCAGGTCGCGGCCCCCAGGGTCTCCCAGCTCATGCTCACAGTAGGCTACTGGAAGATAGAGAGGAACCAGCAGCTTGGGACAACAAGGGATAATCGGGAGATAGCCAAAAGATCAGGGCAACAAGCAGATAAGGATAGTCAAGAACACACCAAAGGTCAGGATATGAACCAGACAAGAATACAGTCAAGAACAAACCAAGATCAGTTACCAGAATCAGATGTAGAGCACATGGCAAGACACACATGTAGGAAGACAAACATACAATATTGATTGGCAAGGCTGACTTGCAGTGCACAGGTTAATATAGTGTTCTCAGTCAAAGGCTGGGGTGGAGCAATGCTTGAGGGGAGATCGCTGCAGATCAATGAGAGTAAGCCAATGAGGAGGGAGTTGCAGTAGTCTAGGCAAGAGATAACCAGGGAGTGAATCAGGAGCTTTGCCATTTCATTGGTTAGGAAGGGACGTATTTAAGAGTTGGGGTCAGGAGTGCACCGCTAAGGTAGTGGACCCTATGGCCAACTGCTGCAGATGGAGCTCTGGGTGGTTCCGGAAAGCAGGTACTCTTGAGCACCAACACGGATCACACCGAGAGCTAGAGCATGAGATTTCCCCAGGGTGAGTGTTCACCAGGAGCCCTTGAATGCGGGGATGGATTTATCTGCAGTCTGGCTCCAGGTCGCGACCCTCAGGGTCACCCAGCTCACGCTCACAGTAGGCTACTGGAGGATAGAGGGGAACCAGCAGCTTGGGACAATAAGGTATAGTCAGGAGATAGCCAAAAGGTCAGGGCAACAAGCAGATAAGGATAGTCAAGAACACGCCAAAGGTTGGGATATGAAGCAGACAAGAATACAGTCAAGAACAAGCCAAGATCAGTTACCAGAATCAGACGTAGAGCACATGACAAGACACACACATAGGAAGCCAAACATACAATATTGATCAGCAAGGCTGGCTTGCAGTGCACAGGTTAATATAGTGTTCCCAGTTAGAGGCTGGGGTGGAGCCATGCTTGAGGGGAGATTACTGCAGATCATTGAGAGTAAGCCAATGAGGATGGAGTGGCAGTATTCTAGGCAAGAGATAACCAGGGAGTGAATCAAGAGCTTTGCCATTTCATTGGTTAGGAAGGGATGTATTTAAGAGCTTTTGCGGAGGTTGAGGCGGCAAGCCTTTGAAAGTAATTGAATGTGGGGCTGAAAGGAGAGTTCAGAGTCCAGGATACCTAGCATCCTGGCATGCGGAGATGGGTGGGTGGTTGTGCCATTTCTCTTGACAGAGATGTCAGGGGAAGAGGCATGTGGGGGAGGAAATATTATGAGCATGGCAGACATGTTCTTTTCAGGGATTTGACAGATAGTACAAAGTTTTTTGGTGGGCAAAAAACCCTTATTGAACATGCAAAAACTTCCATTTATAAATCTGTTCATTGAAGCCTACTGTAAGCAATCTTCTAATTGGGTCCCTGTATACCATGGTTTATGACATTATGTTAATAAGAAATGATTTTGTTTGTATTGTCATTGGTACCATTAAAGCATTTTTTATGCCTCTTTTTTGCTATTTACTGTTAATCTGATGACTTTTCTTTCAGGAGAACTTGGACCCCAGGGGTTAGAAGGTATAATAGGAGACTATGGTCCCAAAGGAGACGCAGGAAGTAAAGGCGATAAAGGTGAAATGGGTGCTCCTGGAGTTAAGGGAGAACCAGGAGAAACGTGTGCACTTTGTGAAATAGGTAATATTGTGGATCAGGGAATTCCAGGTACTGATGGAGCCATAAGATTACAAGGAGATAAAGGTGAGCCAGGAGAGAAAGGTAGAAAAGGACAAATAGGACCTAAGGGAAGCCCTGGTGAAAAAGGAAACAAAGGTACAAATGGGATACCAGGAATTCCAGGAGAAACTGGGCTTCAAGGACTTATGGGTCAAAGGGGTCTTACTGGACCAAAAGGTGATCGAGGAATGCCTGGACCTATTGGACCACAAGGGTACCGTGGACCAGCTGGAGTTCCTGGAAAAAAGGGAGAAAAAGGACAAAGAGGATCACAAAATGAGCTTGATAATATTGCATTTTCAGTAGCCTTCAGAGGAAATAGGAATTCCTTATCACCAGGACAGCCAATTAGATTTGATAAAGTTCTTGTGAATGAAAATAAACCATACAGTGTAAACTCAGGCATGTTTGTGGCCTCTGTTGAAGGTGTCTACTTTTTCTCTTATCACTTGAGTCCTCTTCTAGTTGCTGGCTTAGTTCACAATGGTAGAATCATTGTACAGACACAAGCCAGGCAATCTGAGCGCAATGCATGTCAAGTCTCGGGATCGGTACTGCTCCATCTTCGTGAGGATGATGAGGTTTGGCTTCAGGTTCTAAGCATCGGACAGAACGAATATATTTTTGATGAAACAGATTCCCTCTTCTCTGGATTTATAGTGTATTCACTCGAAGATTAGAGATATAATTTCGGATGGACAATTTTGTGCATTAGCCACTTATTTAATAATGGATGCCTATGTGGCCATTTTTAACAAATCTCTTACCAATGTTAATAGAAACACTCTTGAATAGAATTAAGATATTCACCATATATAGCTACAGGAAGACTTCTTGTTAAGTATTATTGATAGCAGCTGAGAAAATATAAGGTTATATTGAGCATTTACAATGACTTGTCCTTCTAAATGGCATGACTGACTTTTTCAGAATTACTTTGAATTAGCATTGCAAAAATACAATAAATGTATCATGTTTATAATATCATTTGAATGGTATGTACATAAATGACCAATGCGCAAGATCTGCTTAGGACCTGGAGTCCTAAACTATACTAAATATATTAAACTATACCCAAATGACGTCTTGCCTTGTCATTCCCTACACTGTTTTTTTCTATTATCTATAAATTGTAGTGACTTTTTTACTGCTCATTATCTCAAACACATTTAGTTTGACTGCAAAGTATCTACAAATTTTTTTTGCAGTATATACATCCTCATACACTGAAATATTGTGTACGTATTACCATGTTTTTAATATATCAAAACCTGCAGCTCTCAGTAAAATAATACCTGGTGATCCTTGTTCAGCTTCTTCCTGTTATAGGATGATAACACTCTTCTCCTTACTCCCAACTGTGCTCCTGTGTTGTCACCATGTCACAAGGGTTTGTAAAGTGGCTTTTTAATAAAAATTATGTATGAATAGTCTGTTATCACCATCAGGAAACCCATCCTGAGAAATGCACGAGTGCATGCTTGTAGGCACCGAATAACTGCAAAGGGGCTGCAAGCACACTGGGTTGCAAAAGATAAAAAAATTAAAACATTTTTGGAGGTTTTCTTTTTAGATCTAGGAAGGTGAACTGCTAAACCAGAAATAATATTGGTCACTTGTCTGACAGTGCAGTGTAGAATGTGGTATAAGCCACAGTTTAAGGTTTTCTCAAAATTACTCTTGAAATGTTTAATGAGGAAGGAAGTGACTGCACCAAATGTTTAAAGGATAACTTTACTTTAAACAACTTTTATATACTTCCGTGTACGTGCTACATTGAGATCTTTGCTGTGCAGCCACTGGGCACACGAACAGAAGGATCTACATTCATTTCTAAGGGAAGGCCTTTAAAGCTTGGAAATTTCCATGAAGAAGCTATAAAGGTCTCCAGTGGCTACACAGCTAAGATCTCCAAGGGGCATGGACAGGTAAGTGTGAGACTTGCAGTGACAGGAGGGTTGCTGGGGATGAATCAACAACTGTTGAGGGTTAACTGTACTCAAGTATACAAGTAGATATGTATATTGCTCACACACCCAATGGCTTGTCAGCGGCGCCACTGCAAAATTCCTGGGTGGCTGGTCTGGCTCATTGCCCTCTAGCAAGTTAGTCAGAACAGGATATGAATTACCACACTCAATGCTGCAGCAACTTTCAAAAAAGTGCTTTTCAACAAGAATCCTGTCAGAGGTGACAGTGCTGCTGCTCATTGAGGACTTATGCACACAGTGCAGGCCGTTGCACACTGTCAAAAAGGAGTATGTTTCTGTGCACAAGAATCACAGGTGTTTGTGAAAAACCATGGACAGTGAATGAATGAATGAATGAAATACTTGTATAGCGCACAATGCGAACTGAATCGCCTCTAGGCGCTGTGTAGCATGTACAAATCAAAAACAGGTGGACATATGTCATGGTGACTATAACTACATACCTAAGAGGAACTTTAATGACATCCCAGTCTTAGTCCGCAGGGTTCAAAATTGAGTTGGCCCACCCATTGTAGCTAGAACAGCTTCAACTCTTCTGGGAAGGCTGTTCACAAGGTTTAGGAGTGTCTATGGGAATGTTTGACCATTCTTCCAGAAGCGCATTTGTGAGGTCGGGCACTGAAGTTGGATGAGAAGGCCTGGCTCACAGTCTCCCCTCTAATTTATCCCAAAGATGTTCTGTCATGTGGAGGTCAGGACTCTGTGCAGTCAAGTTCCTCCACCACAAACTCACTCATCCATGTCTGGTGGATGGGGGGTTATGGTGTGGGGTTGGGCTTTGCCCCTTAGTTCCAGTGAAGGGAACTCTTAAGGCATCAACATACCAAGACATTTTGGACAATTTCATGCTCCCAACTTTGTGGGACCATTTGGGGGTGGCCCCTCCCTGTTCCAACATGACTATGCACCAAGACACAAAGCAAGGTCCATAAAGACAAGGATTAGCAAGTTTGGGGTGGAGGAACTTAACTAGCCTGCTGGATTTTTTTGCTTGTTTGGTGCTTAAAGCAGGGTTCCACCCTAAAGTGGAACCTCTGCTGATCGGAACCCTCCCCCCCTCTGGTGTCACAATTGGCACCTTTCAGGGGGGAGGGGGGTGGAGATACCTGTCAAAGACAGGTATTTACACCCACTTCCGGGCATAGACTCCCGTGGGAGTCTACACCATTTCCTGTCCTGCCGCGCTGTCTGCTGGGACACACACGGGTCTCAGAGACAGCGCGGACAATTCCTATTGTGCTGTGCGAGTCGCGCATGCGCAGTAGGGAACCGGGAAGTGAAGCCGATTCGCTTCACTTTCTGATTCCCTCACCTAGAATGGTGGCGGCAGCAGCCGAGGGCCGAGCGATCGATCGGTCTTGGCTGCCGGCATCGCTGGAACCCGGGACAGGTGAGTGTCCATTTATTAAAAGTCAGCAGCTGTAGTATTTATAGCTGCTGGCTTTTAATATTTTTTTTGTAGGTGGAATCCCTCTTTAAATGAGAGTGACATGTTGCGCTCCTTCAGTCTCCTAGGATATCCTTGTCACATATCTCAGGAGACTGCAGGAGCAGGGAAATATAGTGGCTAGAGGGTGGACCTGGCAAAGCATCATCTGGGGCCAGCAGTAAGAGCCTGAAGAGACAGCTGGCTACAGATGATGTAAGAACAGAAGATGGTGGCCTGCCCCTTGCCTTCATTCTTGCTTAGTTGAGCAGGGACACACACAGACTCAAGGGCAGAGCTGGCAGAACATGATCGGAGGCCATAGGAGACAGCAGGCCCATGAAGACATAGGAAGGGAATATGGTGACCTACCTTCCTGCTTTCTCGTGTAAACAAAATAAACAAGAATGATGCATATAATATATCCCAGGAGGCTGCAGAAGCAGGGACAGACATAGAATGAAGGGTGGACCTGATAGCGCATCACCCAAGGTAGGCTACAACAGCCCAGCAGAGACAGCCTGCTCTCTTGGTAACCTAGGAATGGAACATCGTGTCCTGACCCCCCCACCTTTATTCTCACTTAGGTGACAAGGACTTTTCCTGCATCTCAGCCATCAGGTATCTCACATACCCTAAGAGGCTGAAGAAGCAGGAACACACTGCTGCAAGAACACAGAAGAAACAACTGACTTCTAATGACATAGTAAGGGAAAATTATGACGCAGGACCCAGTCTTCTTAAGAAAACAACGCATAAAAGGTAAGAGGGAATGAAAAAAAAAGGGGGGGGGAGGGGGCGGTGAATTTCCTCTTTATACTGTCAGATATTCATAAAGTAAGCCAAAGAAAGCTACACACTAAGCCCTTGTACACACGGTCGGAGAATCTGTCGAAATGAGTCTTATCGGACCGTGTCGTAAGATAATCCGACTGTGTGTGGTATGCATCGGACTGATTCCATCCGAATCTCCGTCCGATCCAAATTTCCAACATGTTGGAAAGATTTCCCGACCAACTGGGCCGGACGGACCTAATCCGATCATGTGTAGAGCATTTTCATCAGACCAAGTGCCACGCATGCTCAGATCAAATTCCTACATCAAAGCTATTGGCTACTAGCCTGAATGTAGTCCCATCGTAACGAAATTACGTCATCACGTTCTGAAAGATCGGATTTTTCGCCAACTTGGCCCGACCGTGTGTATGCAACAGTTTCGGGCACAATCCGTCGGACTCAATCCGACGGGCAAAATCCGACGGATTTGGTTGCCGAAATCTCCGACCGTGTGTACGTGGGCTAAGGGATTTCTTTGATGTGCCTGTCATACTTGCAATGCAAGATAACCCAATCTCAAGAGATTACCTTCTTCAACACATTACAGGAGTCATGTACGTAAGTTTGCTTTTACTGTATTACATGATGCAGCAGAAGTATACTCTTTGGTTTCTGTTTGCTGCATATAATGGCTAGAGTCTCATGTCACCAGGGAGTGCATCACTCATCACACCAAGAGTAGCTCTTCAAACACAACAGTGAAGTGAACTATGTCCGCTCTTGACTTTTGTGTGAATGTGTATTTAATTGGTTGTATATTGCCACAGGGCAAAGTAAAACACCAATTGGGATACTAATTTATAAACAAAGAAAATTATAAGCACATCAGTAGGCTTTGTTTCTTCAGTATGTCCACTGCAGACAATACATTATGTATGTGGATTTCTGCTGTATTAGTAGTGATACATTATTTATAATGGGACAAATACAGAATAACAAAATACCCTGCTGTAAATAAATCCTGCTTTTATTGATCACCTCAAGAGCACACTGATTGAAAAAAGGACAAGGCCATAGACCTTATATATAATACAGTACAGAATATATTATTTTACAAAAGACCATCTTTTTAAAAAGGTTGTTAAAGGGTAACTCTGCCTGTTCACACTTTTCTGGTTATGTTGTTATTCCAAGTCAAGGCAGCATATAGTCAACTGTAGCTGTGCAGTTCCCATGGTTTTGTTCTGTTAGGCTTATACAGAATTGTGAATTATCCATTGTATTCAATCCAGGGGTTTGGAACTCAGCTTGCTGCCATATGGAATCAGTAGAAACTATGTATTCTAGTAACTATGTACCTGTGTGGCCATTCCATAGCAGTGTCACTAATGCCACATCTACCTAAATGCAGGTGGTCAGACACTATAGCTGGCTACTGTGTGCTTCACCTATAGCAGCCCCCTCTCCCTTAAAGAAAGCAGGCCTACTAGTACTTGGTTGCCCCAAGGACTTATACACAATGCTATAGTGCCTGGCCACCACACCTGGACAGATGCAAACAGAGCAAACAATAGACTATTTGCAGTTTAGCAGACAGATAGCGTGGTTCTAAGACAGCCCAGGTAAAGGCAGGCAGAGTTCAGGGAATAGTACAATATCCGATCCAATGACAGTCTAAGTAAAAGGCAGGCTGAGTTCAGGGAATAGTCCAATCATACACAGGGAGATCCAACAGCAAAGCAAGGCAGACAAACGGGAGGCTTGATCAGGAACAATGCAGGTAACTGTGTCTCTATCACAAGCAAGAGATAGAGTGTCTGGTTTGCTTATATCAGGTGACTGACCAGATCAATCAGCTTCCAGTTGAACACAGACAGGGGGAATGCAACAGCCAACACCCAGATGCTGGAATGAGTAGAAGGAGCACTAAGTGATCCTGAGAAGCAGGCAGTTTAAGACTGAACTCTGTGATACTGATCATTATTTGGACTTTTTCAGTAGGGTATAATGTAAACTTCCAAAGCCATGCAATATATAAAGAAATAAATACTAAATAGCGTCCTTCCATACAGTATTAAAGTTGTCACAAAAGTGGAATTTCATTTTAAAAGTGTACAGTTAAAATGTGCCCTTCTGTGTATAAATATGAAAAAAGAACAACGCTGAGGTTACTATGTGCTAATGAATGTTATTTAGTTGCTTAGTTTGCAATGTATTTTCCATATGCGTAAATTGTCATAGATAGCAGTAACGTATTTTTTTTCTTTTCTAATTTTCATATAGGGGCCTCTGTATGACTTGCAGTTAATTCCAGCAGTCTTTTAGTGTGATAGAGACTCCATGTTAACAGATCTCTTACAGTGGGACTTGAAGGACAAAGCTAGGTCAAGCAGTGTGAAAAAAAGAAGGTTAATTTATGTTAACGCTAGCTGCAACAGTGGGGAGCTTGAGAACCTCTTTGGTTTTTATTGCTGTTTGAGTCTCTACTGGGATGGATTTACCTTCACTTCCTCTCTGGCCATAATTCTTAGTTAGAAAAAAATGCTGAAAATCATCTTCCCTTTCTACACTTTCTCCCAACACTGAAACCAGGCCAAGAAAAAAAAAGGTTTCAACATATAAAACATTAGGACAGCTCCATGGCAAATAGGCTCTATCCAAAGACCCACATATTGCTTCTTTATTTAAACCTGTGAGAGTTATCCATTTCATGGCCAGAGCAAGCTTTATATTCCTAATGTACCGTACCCAATACATGATGAATTATGGAGATAACTTTCCACTAACCAGAATATGACTCTTGCACCATTTAACGGATGCAGTAAGCTGGGAAGGGAAGTGATGACCCACCAGAAGCATTCCCCTGTCATATTTCAAGGTACTCCTAATGGTAGATATACTATAAGTTGGGAAGTACTAATTTATTATCTGGTTAAGGCAGCAACTACTTCACACCATGGGAGGATATTTGCAAAACGTGTATTTTTGGTGATACGTGAGGAGAGGTTTAGAAAATACTGTGTCTATAGGGTAAAGCAAAATAAATATCTGTGTGTGAAAGTGTGGAGCTGCAATTCCTAAATTGTCCCTGTGACCATGCTAGTTGCCTGGCTGTCATTTTGATTCAAAGACCTCAATACTCTGAGTTAATGACCTGCAATATATGTGTAGATCAGAATTTCTAAAAAACAGGTAAATTAATTTTAGAATCCCTGAACTCCAATTGATTTCAGTTTGATAATCTATCTTTAGATTTTGGGGTGAGTAGGGACATCTTTTAACTGAATATGATATGTATTGTTTATTTGTTTTAACACAGTTTTTTGCTAAAATACTAAATTGCTAAAATACTCTGAGCTGATTACAGTTTATATATGTCCTTATATCTTCTTATTAGAAGGCTCTGTTTCCAAGTGGACAGCATCCCCCGAGGAAGCCAGTTTCATAGGGAAACATGCTGGGAACCATGTTTATCCTGCTTTACCCATAAGGAATGTATTATATGAATTTGCTGTACTGTACTGTTTTCAAACATTATTTTAACTGATGTTAAAAATAAAATGTTTTTCTTTTAAATTAATCGCTTTGGATTCACTCATTAGTCTATGCAACTTAAAAATCCCATAAACACCCTAATATTTTCCAGGTAAATAGAAGGTTATCAATAACTGCCACCTTATTTTTCCTAGTACAGGGTTTCTTAAAGGCATAGAGGAGGAATGCACTTTGTCATGAAGCAAAGCTTTACTTAGTGCTAACATAAGATATATTTTTTAAAGTGTTTGCATGCTAAGTAATATGCAAGTCTAACACTCACAAGTAATTATTATCTCCCAGAGCTCACAATACTCATTCCTGACGATGCAGTCACCTGTTTTCTTCTCTAAGGGCATGGTGCCATCTTTCTTCAGACGCCATGTAGGATTAAAGTCTACTTCATTAAATAAAATACTGGCTCAGTGTATATGCAGTTCTTTGCTAAGTTCACAAATGTCTGACAAAGGCCCTGGCTACAGCCGCTCTAATACAAAGCTATAGTGTTGCAATCTAATGGCTGGGGTAAGGGAAAATGAGAAAATGCTTCCTTGTGCCAGCAGCAGATTTGCCCGCAGTGATTTAGAAGACACTACACTACAACTCAAGATTGCATTTTTATGATAAAATACTTTTTTAATGGTAAAAACGGAAAATTGTATACTCCCCTTTCCGTAATTTTCCTTTCCTGTCGCATCTTCATGGCAGCATACACCTATGGGTTGTGGCTCTGCTTCCGCAACCTGATAGGACCACGTAGCTATTAAACCTTGAGAGAGCCCCTGCCCCAGTGTTCTCAGTAAATATATACCTCACCTCAGACGGGTGGGCATCTGTATGCGCCATGAAGATGCGACAGGAAAAGAAAATTATGGAAAGGTGAGTATACAATTTTCCATTTCCCTGTCGCATCATGGTAGCCTACACCTATGGGGAATAACTCGCAAACTGGGTGGGTATGAGCAGAAAAGATATGTTTTATTTACAAGAAATAGAGGTGTTGGACTGTATAATTGCTCTCCCGAATTCTACCATGGACCACCTAGTGGAGTCCACTTTGTAATGTGATATAAAGGTATTTTTTGATGACCAGGTGGCTGACTTGCAAATGGTTTCTGAAGACACCCTGCAGTAGGCCGCCCAAGAGGTCGTCATTGCCCTTGTGGAATGTGCCCTTAAGCCCTCAGGTACTTGTGCTTGGTTAGATGAGTAAGCTCTTTTAATGATCTTCACCAACCATGCTGCAATGGTGCAAGAGGTTGCTGCTTGTCCTCTCCTAAAGCCATTTGGAATGACTAGGAAATTCTGTGTCTGCCTAAGGTTACTGGTTGCTGCAAGGTAGGCCAAGGTATTGGTCTTTACGTCGAGTGGATGTGGATTACCTTGTTCTGTAGAGAGAGTGGGAAGTCATATCTCCTGATTAAAGTGGAAGGACACATGACACATTTGGGATGAAGTGATCTGGTGGCTTTAAGACTACCTTTTCCAGGTAGATGGTTGGGTATGGTTCCTTCGCCAGTAGGGCCTACATCTCTGAGACTCTTTTAGCCGATGTAATTGCTATTAGGAAGGTGACCTTGAGAGTTAGGTCCCACAGAGAGATTCCCTCAGTTGGAAAGAATGGTTCATGGGATAGGACATCTAGCACTACCGAAAGGTCCCAGGTCCGAAAGGAGGTTTTATGGGGGGCCTTAACTTTAGGCAGGCCTTCTGGCATTGAATGATAAGGGGCTCCTGTGCCCACTTACTCCTGTCATGGTGGACAGAGCTAAAACGTGCACCTTCAGGGTATTTGATCCAAGGCCTTTGTCGAGGCATAGTTGGAGAAATTCAAGGATCTGAGCGCCTGTTGGGGATGATGGGTTCCAGGATTGCTGTTGTGCGTGGTTCTAAGACAGTCCAGGCAAAGGCAGACAGAGTTCAGGGAATAGTACAATATCCGATCCAATGACAGTCTAAGTAAAAGGCAGGCTGAGTTCAGGGAATAGTCCAATCATACACAGGGAGATCCAACAGCAAAGCAAGGCAGACAAACGGGAGGCTTGATCAGGAACAATGCAGGTAACTGTGTCTCTATCACAAGCAAGAGATAGAGTGTCTGGTTTGCTTATATCAGGTGACTGACCAGATCAATCAGCTTCCAGTTGAACACAGACAGGGGGAATGCAACAGCCAACACCCAGATGCTGGAATGAGTAGAAGGAGCACTAAGTGATCCTGACAAGCAGGCAGTTTTAGACTGAACTCTGTGATACTGATCATTATTTGGACTTTTTCAGTAGGGTATAATGTAAACTTCCAAAGCCATGCAATATATAAAGAAATAAATACTAAATAGCGTCCTTCCATACAGTATTAATGTTGTCACAAAAGTGGAATTTCATTTTAAAAGTGTACAGTTAAAATGTGCCCTTCTGTGTATAAATATGAAAAAAGAACAACACTGAGGTTACTATGTACTAATGAATGTTATTTAGTTGCTTAGTTTGCAATGTATTTTCCATATGCGTAAACTGTCATAGATAGCAGTAACATATTTTTTTTCTTTTCTAATTTTCATATAGGGGCCTCTGTATGACTTGCAGTTAATTCCAGCAGTCTTTTAGTGTGATAGAGACTCCATGTTAACAGATCTCTTACAGTGGGACTTGAAGGACAAAGCTAGGTCAAGCAGTGTGAAAAAAAGAAGGTTAATTTATGTTAACGCTAGCTGCAACAGTGGGGAGCTTGAGAACCTCTTTGGATTTTATTGCTGTTTGAGTCTCTACTGGAATGGATTTACCTTCACTTCCTCTCTGGCCATAATTCTTAGTTAGAAAAAAATGCTGAAAATCATCTTCCCTTTCTACACTTTCTCCCAACACTGAAACCAGGCCAAGAAATAAAAAGGTTTCAACATATAAAACATTAGGACAGCTCCATGGCAAATAGGCTCTATCCAAAGACCCACATATTGCTTCTTTATTTAAACCTGTGAGAGTTATCCATTTCATGGCCAGAGCAAGCTTTATATTCCTAATGTACCGTACCCAATACATGATGAATTATGGAGATAACTTTCCACTAACCAGAATATGACTCTTGCACCATTTAACGGATGTAGTAAGCTGGGAAGGGAAGTGATGACCCACCAGAAGCAGTCCCCTGTCATATTTCAAGGTACTCCTAATGGTAGATATACTATAAGTTGGGAAGTACTAATTTATTATCTGGTTAAGGCAGCAACTACTTCACACCATGGGAGGATATTTGCAAAACGTGTATTTTTGGTGATACGTGAGGAGAGGTTTAGAAAATACTGTGTCTATAGGGTAAAGCAAAATAAATATCTGTGTGTGAAAGTGTGGAGCTGCAATTCCTAAATTGTCCCTGTGACCATGCTAGTTGCCTGGCTGTCATTTTGATTCAAAGACCTCAATACTCTGAGTTAATGACCTGCAATATATGTGTAGATCAGAATTTCTAAAAAACAGGTAAATTAATTTTAGAATCCCTGAACTCCAATTGATTTCAGTTTGATAATCTATCTTTAGATTTTGGGGTGAGTAGGGACATCTTTTAACTGAATATGATATGTATTGTTTATTTGTTTTAACACAGTTTTTTGCTAAAATACTAAATTGCTAAAATACTCTGAGCTGATTACAGTTTATATATGTCCTTATATCTTCTTATTAGAAGGCTCTGTTTCCAAGTGGACAGCATCCCCCGAGGAAGCCAGTTTCATAGGGAAACATGCTGGGAACCATGTTTATCCTGCTTTACCCATAAGGAATGTATTATATGAATTTGCTGTACTGTACTGTTTTCAAACATTATTTTAACTGATGTTAAAAATAAAATGTTTTTCTTTTAAATTAATCGCTTTGGATTCACTCATTAGTCTATGCAACTTAAAAATCCCATAAACACCCTAATATTTTCCAGGTAAATAGAAGGTTATCAATAACTGCCACCTTATTTTTCCTAGTACAGGGTTTCTTAAAGGCATAGAGGAGGAATGCACTTTGTCATGAAGCAAAGCTTTACTCAGTGCTAACATAAGATATATTTTTTAAAGTGTTTGCATGCTAAGTAATATGTAAGTGTAACACTTACAAGTAATTATTATCTCCCAGAGCTCACAATACTCATTCCTGACAATGCAGTCACCTGTTTTCTTCTCTAAGGGCATGGTGCCATCTCTCTTCAGACGCCATGTAGGATTAAAGTCTACTTCATTAAATAAAATACTGGCTCAGTGTATATGCAGTTCTTTGCTAAGTTCACAAATGTCTGACAAAGGCCCTGGCTACAGCCGCTCTAATACAAAGCTATAGTGTTGCAATCTAATGGCTGGGGTAAGGGAGAATGAGAAAATGCTTCCTTGTGCCAGCAGCAGATTTGCCCGCAGTGATTTAGAAGACAATACACTACAACTCAAGATTGCATTTTTATGATAAAATACTTTTTTAATGGTAAAAACGGAAAATTGTATACTCCCCTTTCCGTAATTTTCCTTTCCTGTCGCATCTTCATGGCAGCATACACCTATGGGTTGTGGCTCTGCTTCCGCAACCTGATAGGACCACGTAGCAATTAAACCTTGAGAGAGCCCCTGCCCCAGTGTTCTCAGTAAATATATACCTCACCTCAGACGGGTGGGCATCTGTATGCGCCATGAAGATGCGACAGGAAAGGAAAATTATGGAAAGGTGAGTATACAATTTTCCATTTCCCTGTCGCATCATGGTAGCATACACCTATGGGGAATATCTCACAAACCGGGTGGGTATGAGCAGAAAAGATACGTTTTATTTACAAGGAATAGAGGTGTTGGACTGTATAATTGCTCTCCCGAATTCTACCATGGACCACCTAGTGGAGTCCACTTTGTAATGTGATATAAAGGTATTTTTTGATGACCAGGTGGCTGACTTGCAAATGGTTTCTGAAGACACCCTGCAGTAGGCCACCCAAGAGGTCGTCATTGCCCTTGTGGAATGTGCCCTTAATCCCTCAGGTACTTGTGCTTGGTTAGATGAGTAAGCTCTTTTAATGATCTTCACCAACCATGCTGCAATGGTGCAAGAGGTTGCTGCTTGTCCTCTCCTAAAGCCATTTGGAATGACTAGGAAATTCTGTGTCTGCCTAAGGTTACTGGTTGCCGATAGGTAGGCCAAGGTATTGGTCTTTACTTCGAGTGGATGTGGATTACCTTGTTCTGTAGAGAGAGTGGGAAGTCATATCTCCTGATTAAAGTGGAAGGACACATGACACATTTGGGGTGAAGTGATCTGGTGGCTTTAAGACTACCTTTTCCGGGTAGATGGTTGGGTATGGTTCCTTCGCCAGTAGTGCCTGCATCTCTGAGACTCTTTTAGCCGATGTAATTGCTATTAGGAAGGTGACCTTGAGAGTTAGATCCCACAGAGAGATTCCCTCAGTTGGAAAGAATGGTTCATGGGATAGGACATCTAGCACTACCGAAAGGTCCCAGGTCCGAAAGGAGGTTTTATGGGGGGCCTTAACTTTAGGCAGGCCTTCTGGCATTGAATGATAAGGGGCTCCTGTGCCCACTTTACTCCTGTCATGGTGGACAGAGCTAAAACGTGCACCTTCAGGGTATTTGATCCAAGGCCTTTGTCGAGGTATAGTTGGAGAAATTCAAAGATCTGAGCAACTGTTTGGGATGATGGGTTCCAGGATTGCTGTTGTGCGACTGAGAGAAACTTCTCCCAAATTCTTTTGTAGGTATTGTTGGTGGTACTTCTTCTGGCTTGGAGAAGAGTGTCTATCACTTTATGGGAGCAGCCTTGGGCTAAGAACCTAACTTTTTCAATCTCCAGGCTGTCAGGTGTAGCCTCTGCGGGAATGGATGAAGGAGCTGCCCCTGAGAGAGTAAATCCACTGCGATTGGGAATGACAATGGCTTTGCTGTATTCAGTTGGAGAAGGGTTGCGAACCGTGGCCGCCTCGGCCAAAAGGGGAGGACTGCTATCACTGTAGGTTCTGAGCTCTTGAGTCTGAGTAGAAACTTCAGATGAGGGGCGTCGGTGGAGAGATGTAGCCCAGACGGAAGTTCCAGTCATGCTGCAGATAGTCTTTGCTCTCTGCCGATGGGAAGGGAACTCTCGCAGGTACCTCTGGCACTTCTTGTTGGTTGGTGTCGCTGCCAGATCTATATCCGGCACTCCCCAAGTTTTGGTTATTAGGGAAAAGGCTTGGTGGCTTAAGGCCCATTAATTGTTGGATACAAAATTTCGGTTTAGAGTGTAGGCTAGTTGGTTTTGAGCTCCTGGGACATACGCTGCCCTTAGCCCCGACAGATTTTGCTGTACCCACTCGATTTCTTTACCAAGAATAAAGGGGAATAAAACCCCTTTCCCCTTTGGGATTATGGAACTTTCACTACGGCCTGTTTCTGGATCAGACCTTGGATGTATTCTGTTAGTAGCAATTTCCTCTTTCGAGATGCCAATAGTCTGGTTATACAGAATTGATCTCTGTATTTATCCGGGAGATTTCGCCTTGAGGCAGGTGGCCTTTGTTGCTTGGGCCTTCTGTCTGAAGATATATGTCCCGACTTCCCGTCGGTGACTTTTGAAATGACTGAGTCTAGTTTTTCTCCGAACAGGTTTGCCTCATCGAAAGGGATTTTACACCAGTTGGATTTTGAGGAGGGATCTGCCGACCAGGGTTTCAGCCAAAGTGCCCTTCTGGCCATCACCGAACTTAAAGCGGGGTTCCACCCTAAAGTGGAACTTCCGCTCACCGGAACCCTCCCTCCCTCCGGTGTCACAGTTGGCACCTTTCAGGGGGGAGGGGGGTGCAGATACCTGTCTAAGACAGGTATTTGCACCCACTTCCGGGCATAGACTCCCACGGGAGTCTATGCCTCTTCCTGTCCCGGCATGCTGTCTGCTGGGACACACACGGGTCCCAGAAATAGTGTGGACCATTCCTATTGCGCTGCGCGACTCGCTCATGCGCGACTCCCGCATGCGCAGTAGGGAACCGGGAAGTGAAGCCACAACGCTTCACTTCCTGATTCGCTCACCTGGAATGGTGGTGGCAGCAGTGGAGAGCCGATCGATCGGTCTCGGCTGCCGACATCGCTGGATCCTTGCACAGGTGAGTGTCCATGAATTAAAAGTCAGCAGCTGCAGTATTTGTAGCTGCTGGTTTTTAATATTTTTTTTACAGTGAAATCCCTCTTTAACATTGCCCTTGATGCAGATTTTATTATATCCACAGAGGCCTCTGCGACAAAAAATTGCCTGCAAGACTAAGCTCCTGGAGGGCTGAAATTACCTTTTCCTGTTCCACCCCCTCTGTTACTAGCTTCTCCATGTTAGAGCTAGAGATAGCCCTTCCCATGGCTGCCAGTGCCACTGCTGGCCTACAAGACATATAGGATCTTTTAAGATCCAGGTCGATCTTTCTATCCAACACATCTTTAAATGTTACTGCGTCTTCTATTGGGAGTGTTACATGCCTAGCGAGGCGCATCAGAGAGGAGTCCACCACTGGAGGTGATACTAATGGATTGACGTCAGGCTCTTTAAGCGGATAGAGCTTTGCTAACCTATTACTGAGACTGTTTTTTTTCAGGCTTTTGCCACTCATCCTTGATTAGATCTTCAAGCTCGTCGATGAACGGGAAGGTCTCCAGATCTTTTTTAATGTTCGGAAAGTATTTCCTCAATTTTTGAGGAGTTTCTTTTTCTTCCACCCAATCAATTGCTTCATTTACTGATTTTATGAAGGGTTCAATTAGTGAGAAATCAAAGCCAGTGGATGTCTCTAGGTCATCATTATCAGATAGGGGATCCGACTCTTTTGATGAGGAGGGAGTAGCAGATGAAGTGCCTTGTACAGGTCTGCTCGTTTCGGACCCTGAGATTTTGAGGGGCGATTCTCTGGCTATCTCCCTTGTGTCTAGCTCTTTGTCTCTAGTTGCTTCGTTAAAGCACGTACGACAGGCTAGCTTGTCCGGAAGCGCTATGGCTCCACAAATCCAGCAGGAGTTCCCAGTTGGACGGAGACTCTGGGCGGGCGAGGAGTACCTGCGCGTAGGAGATCTCCTGCGGTAGGAGTGACTATGCCGTGAGTAAGATTTTGAATGGCTCCTCCTGCGACTTGATCTACTTCTCCTGCAGTTTGAGCAGCTTTTGCCGCAATCTAAGCAGATTTGCCTATAGCTTGAGCGGCTTCTTGAGGGTTCTCTCTGTCTTGAATGTGATGATCTGGCTGATCTGGTAGGGCTGTTCAATTAGACAGCATTAGTGACAGGCTCTCTTTTTTTCTTTGACTTCATACTTATCAATCATCCTCTCTTACCTATTAGGCTGACAATGGTCTACTGGGGCAGCAGCCTCCATGGAAGGTGATTCCTAGAACATATGGTGAAATCAGCATGCGAGATACAAAGCAGGAAGAAGCTAAAGAAAAA
Source organism: Lithobates pipiens (assembly GCF_037356315.1). Taxonomy (NCBI): domain Eukaryota; kingdom Metazoa; phylum Chordata; class Amphibia; order Anura; family Ranidae; genus Lithobates; species Lithobates pipiens. Next base: position 428,175,366 of record NW_027507758.1, on the reverse strand, counting down.
GTACAGGGAACTGGCCTGATGGATGAAGAGAGAAAGAGGGTTGCAAAGTAGCAGATTAGATAGTACAGGGAGCTGAGTAGATAATTTTTTCCCCCAGTTACAGGCTCAGGGAAGAATGCAAGAAAGAGATTGTTTTTACAATTTGCTGCATTGCGGCAGCGATGATGTCACGCTGCATGCACACTAGCACTTTGTGGAGGCACGAGGCACCATCATGGAAGCTAGAAAACAGTTGAATGGGCGAGATGCGTGGAAGAGCTGAGATGCTCGGCGTCATGTGGAACTACAGGGCTCAGAGGCACAAAGAAAAAAGTTTTTTCTTTTAAACAAAGTGTACAGAAGAAAGGCTGGTGGCCGCTGCTATAATAAACCTATTTAAGGTTTGTAAATGTTTGGCACATACCCCTGAGACCATCAGAGTGGGGTTCCTTCCGTTTAGCTCATTTAGAGGCTGTACAGGTAAGGACATCCACCCAGAGCGGTAAAGGATGCTGTTCAGTCCTTGTCAGGTGAGGAAAAAAATGAGAATACTGGGGCGGGGGCTCTCTCAAGGTTTAAAAGCTACGCGGTCCTATCAGGTTTCGGAGGCCGAGCCACAACCCATAGGTGTATGCTGTCATGATGCGACAGGAAATACATTTTTGGGAATAATTACAGTGTCACCTTATGTTGTAACATGACATGTTTTTTTTTTTTTGCCAATTTGTAATGTTACTGAAAGGTCTAATTTGAAACCCTGAGTACCACATAAAATGTAAGGTAAAACACTTAAAGGGCCACATAACCTAAATTACATAACTTTCAAAAGTAGTTTACATAAAGGTATGTTTTACCAGTATTCATTAACACATGTGGAAAAGCTACATAGGATTGTCCCCACAGATTACTAGTCAGTTAAAGGGACATGGCAGGTAGTAATGTTTTGCAACATGTAGCTGATTTCCTGTCCAGTCCCTTAGAAGAAAACTGCCATTGTCCCTTTACTACTTTCTTTTGTGTATAATGGCAGCTTGAATCATTCGAGAGCTGCATGTAAACCTCAATTGCTGGCACTTATACCACGGCACATGAATATTATTAGCATGCTCATTCACATACTGCATATAATGTTATTTTTATTTTCTGTATAGTGGTTCTGATAAAACTGCACACTGTTTAGCTCATACCTGTACATTAGATCACTGAAATGTGCAATAACTATGTGCAAAGTATAGACACCAATGAGATTCAATTGGCTTTTATCTTTTTTTTCCTTGGTGTCATAAAGTGGAAGCTGATTGTTTCCTATAGGTTACTGCTCTTTGCTCATCATTATTGAACTGCCTTTTTAAATAAGACTTGTCTTTTCTTGCTAGGCAAAGCACACTTTGTTTTTTAGGACACGTTTACATTTGGAATCCTAGTCAAGCTGTTAGTGTGGGTATGTCCTCTTCTTTGAAAGGTTGTAAAATATAGACTGGACAAAGTTGGCTCAGTGGTTAGCAAAACCTTTGATTATTATTGCTTTCCAAGGTGGAATTACAAGTATTGAGTTTTTTGGGGGGAAATTCTTTATTTAATGAGTAGCAAAAAACAAGCCTAAAAATTGCAAATATAATAATATTATGTGAGCTAAAAATACAGAGCATAGCAGTAAAGGGACAGGGGTATCCTTAAATGTACATTTTTATCTATTATGATAGTTCAGTTATACAATTGTAGCTGGGCACCCAGCTCTAGGAGGTACAGCTGTGGCTCCACTAACTCACCTCCCCGCTGCTGCAGAGTGGGCTGTGTGAAATCCTCCACCTGCTCCTTTTATCTCTCCCCTCTTCACCTGGAGTGTATGCAGCAGTTTGGGACACTGGGAGAGGTAGTCTTTGGGGAAGCATTGGTTGCAGAGGTAAACGGCTATGAATTACAAGGCACAGAACAAACCCCGCAAACGAGGAAAAAGAAGAGTTTTTCAGGCTTTCAGAAAAGGGAAAAGCTCACTTGCTGCTGGTGGCTAGAGCAGTGCAGATCTGCAGTTAAGCCTGAGCAGAGACCGCGGACCTGTATCTGAGCCCGTGCAGAGACCAGAGACCTGCTGCTGAGCCTGTGCAGTGATGAGTGCTCAGACTGAATTTTGAGCACCGGATTTCAAGGACTAAGTCACCAATGATTGGGTTCCAGAGACTAGAGACAGGCAAGTGTCCAGAACAAGGTTTGCTGAGTACCAGGATTAGTGAGCAGTTGCAGCTGTGCTTATTAACACATCAACATATCAATATACAGCGCCTAGAGGCGATTCAGTTCGCATTGTGCGCTATACAAGTATTTCATTCATTCATTCATTCATTCATTCAATATGCACAAAATATGTACAACTTACACAGCACTCCCCATAATGTAACAAAATGCCCTCAAGTCCATGAATAAAGCAATTCCAATGAATCAAACCACTGCAGCTCCTGTGACAGACCTGGGAAGGATTCACTCACACAAAGGAAAAAAACATATACAGGGTACTGTGGCTGGTGAATGAAAATGAATGCAGCATACTTCATTCTGGCTTTGTTTGGCGCTACTTACTATAGTTGCTGCATGATTGGCCAGTACTGGATTGTCAGTGCTGCTGTTTTTTTCACCCTGGTCATTCAGGCTAGTTTTAAAGATTTTTAACCTGTAAGTGTGCTACAGTTAATAAATGGTGTTCATTTTTATTCACTAACCCCAGAGCCCTTTTATGTTTTTTTCCAGCTGTGCTTACTACACCACTGTGTAGTTTAATGCATCAGAAACCTGCCTATTTGCTAATAATCCCAAAGCCAAAAACTGCATGCAGATTTAAAGGGACTGTACTAAGTGAACCACTGTACAGACTGGGCCCCACCACCATTCAACCCTGGCGCCATATACTGTACAATTGCTTCCCAGGGATAATCCTTTTCAGGAAAACTAGATACACCTGTATTTAGGGGGATATAGACAGAGTGCACTCTGGGACACTTTTGATCACTTGTTGCAGAAGGGTGTTGTGAGATTACATCTATGCTGTTCTTTACCAGTGCTGAAAATACTAGGTTAGTTTGCTTAGTACCTTGATGATCTAGATTGATTGCATATTATAACCTAGTATTCTCATCAGTTAGCTTATTGCTTTCAAATGGACTCCTTTATTTATTCATTGTTTCTTTGTATTGCCATTTATTTGCTTGGTCATAATATACTTATTCCATTTACTACTACTTAGCCTGGTGCCTATCTCCTATGAATTAAGACAGTTGTGGGTTCTGTTCTAATAGCTGAAGTGTTTGCAGCATCCCACTACCTAACAAGGTCCTGGCAAAGAACAGAGAACCAGTTATACTAAGTGGCTCCTGGGGGTAAGCACTACACAAGTTTAACAGGCAAATAGTTAAATGTGAGAAATGCATAGTAACCCTTTTACTATGTTGTATTTGCATAGAAAATGACTGTCGGATTAAAGGTAAACATCCTGAGTCGCAAGGCAGGGGACACATTAAAATTGACTTCTTCCTTTATTGACTGTATGTAGTTAGTGACCAACAAACAACTAAATCGAGATAAACATGCCTCCCAGGCAGCTAACATTTGAAGAAGGAGGGCAGAATTGGCATATTTCCTTAAAGAGTCCCTTGTTCTGGCACAGCAGCCTATTTATTTCATGCTCTTGGTATGTTCCACTGTTCCCCCCATTGTTTAGTGCTAGTAGGTAGAGAAAATGATGCTTGTGTCGGTGTAAGAGGTATAGTGCCCCAGCATCAGTTGTAGGGAAAAATGTCCTGGCATCAGTAAATAACAGTGTCCTAGCATTAATAAGAGGGAAAAGGGTCCCAGCATCAGAGTACATACCTTGGAAAAAAATGTTATAGTGCATAATTGAAGATAAAAAAAAAACAACAGAAATGGTAAAAAATGTGTGTAATCTTGAGACACATACCCACATAGCAGATGAAATGATACTTCTGCGTTACAAAACACATGTCTACATACCCAAACAAACAGATACACATGAAAACTTGTACATACACGCACTCCTAGGCTGCAAACTTATATTTGGTTTACTCATTGGGGTTGATTTACTAAAGGCAAATTCACTGTGCATTACAAGTGCACCGCAAGTTCTCTTGGAAGGGCACTTGGAAGTACAGTCGCTGTAGATCTGAGGGGTAGATCTGCAATCATGTACAAGCAAAAATGCAGTTTTTAATTTTTACTTGCATGTCATCTTCAGATCTACAGCGACTGCACTTCTAAGTGCACTTGTAGTGCACAGTGGATTTGCCTTTAGTAAATAAACCCCATTGTCTCTGACAGCAGCCAGCTGTGCTACTGCAGTTCTTTTTCACAGTTAATGCTGCTTCCCATACGGAACACAAGCCCATTCCTCACACAGCTGGTATAATGTTATTGACGGAGAGGATTTCTGAGTGGGCAATGGAGGCACATTGCTCTGGCAGGAACAGGAGTATGAAATGCCACTTCAATGCAATTGAAGAGTCCTTCAAGTAAGCATTTCCCTTGCTACTCATTATCTGGCCCTGCTGGTAGCCCCATATAGTAGTGGGCCCAGGGCGTCTGTCCTAAATTAAACCAGTGTTTTGTGTGACAACCCTTTGTCTATGGGGTTGATTTACTAAAGGTAAATAAAGTGTGCACTTTTGCAAGTGCAGTTGCCCTCTGCAAGTGCAGTTGCTCCAGAGTTTAGTAAATGAGGGGAAGCTCTGCTGACTTCCACCATCCAATCATGTGCAAGCAAAAATTATGTTTTTTTATTTTTCCTTGTATGTGATTGGGCATTTTGTAAAGTGAAGCTTTACATCATGTACTAAGCTTTGCGGCAGCTACACTTTGCAAAATGCAGTGTATTTGCCTTTAGTAAATCAACCCCTGTGCATCTTGTTAGGACCCTTTCACACTGGGGCGCTTTGCAGGCGATACAGCGCTACAAAAAGCGCCTACAAAGCGCCCTGAAACAGCCACTGCTGTCTCTCCAATGTAAAAGCCCCAAGGCCTTTCACACTGGAGCGGTGCGCTGGCAGGATGACAAAAAAAGTCCTGCTAACAGCATCTTTGGAGCAGTGAAGGGCTGCGGAGTCAATGGGGCACCGGTGCTTTGCGGGAGGTCTTAACCCTTTTTCGGCCGCCAGCGGGGGTAAAACCAACCCGCTAGTGGCCGAATAGCACCGCTAAAACAACGCTAAAAATATTGTCGTTTTACTGCCGACGCCGCCCCTGCCCCAGTGTAAAGGGGCCTCATGCTCATGTCTGCCATGGTGTGAGATTTATGTTAAATCATCACATTTACCTTAACTGCCTCTTTTGATATGGTTGTCTCTTGCCCAGTTTGTATTCACTCTACACAGCTGTTTCAGTTAATCTGTTTCGGTCAACCTACATATCATGACATTTGCACTTTTCTTTTAATTGTATTAGCTTAATTAAAGAGGAGGGCCGGTTTAAAAAAAAATAAAAATTAAAGTCAGCAGCTACAAACACTGTAGCTGCTGACTTAATAAGCACACTTACCTGTCCAGGGCGCCCACCCGTCCCTCGGCTCTCAGGTCCCGGCGCCGCCATTCTATCTAAGGGAAACAGGCAGTGGAGCCTTGCGGCTTCACTGCCCGTTTCCTACTGCGCATGCGCAAGTCGCACAGCGCTTTGTGAATGGGGCGCGCTGTGTTCTGGGACACACAGTTCCCAGAACACAGCGCGACCCATTACCCAGAAGATGCCACACGGAGGAGAGAAGAAAGAAGATCTCCGTGGAGGAGGAAGAGGCAGATTAGGATGATGTGCCTAGCAACAGGCATTTCTGGTAAGTTTAAAAAAAAAATTTTTTTTTCATTTTTTTTTCTGATTATTTTCTAATTTATTTATGTATTTTTTTTTCAGGGTGGCCCTCCACTTTAAGTATAAGGCTGGGCTGGATGAGACAAGTATGAAAGTGTAGTTTCTGATATAGTAGGTAAAATGCCTTTTGGTTCTGATCTTTCTAGGGTACACATGGGTGCTTCCTTTACTTCTCCTCAGGACAGCAGAGACTGTTGCTATGATAAAGCCACACTGAAACAACCCTTCTATTGTTGTTGTTTTTGTATTGAGTGGATGGTAATAATTCTGAAATAATTCCTGCATGTAGCTTGCAAGGTTGTCAACAGTCAGTAGGTAATGTCTTCATAGAAACATAATCACTACCTATGTTTTACAGAACATGAAGAGGCAGATTGTTGTCATTGCAAAGAAATGACTATTTGGGGTCAAAATTTGTTTTCGATCAAACATATGCTAGAAGCACTGGACTATATACCAACATACTTTCTTTTCTAGTGATACATTAATAAAGAAATTTAGGTGTGTTTGTTAGCAATAATAGTGGCAAGATCCCACCAAATCTTCAAATTTATTTTATAGTTATAATCTAGATAAGTCACACAGAGTCTTATAACAAGCACTTTTTCCCCCTCAAAATCAGGGGAAAACTGTGGGTGCGTGTTATACGCTAATCCCCGCCAATTCCCGCTGATTTTGAGGGGAGAGGAGCAAGCATACACATAGCCAAGTGTACTCGGCTAGGCTCGGCTCCTCTCGCCTCTGCTTGCAGTCACGCCCAGTCCTGCCATTGGGACTGGGCAGGACTGCGAGAGGAGCTGAGAGGGGCCCAGTACACAGGACATCCGGCTCTGTGTATCTCGGCAGTGCTAATTTTAAACTAGCAAGGCTGCAATCAGACTGGGCAAGGCTGGGCAAAGCTGGGAAAGGCTGCAATGACATAGGGAAAGGCTGCAATCAGACTGTGCAAGGCTGGGCAAAGCTGCAATGAGACTGGGCAAGGCTGTAATTAGACAGGGCAAGACTGCAATGAGACTGGGCAAGGCTGAAATCAGACTGGGCAAGGCTGCAGATGGACACTGATCATTCTGCAATGATGGACAAGGCTGCAGATGGACACTGATAAGTCTGCATTGATGGGCATTTAAATGCAAGTTTTTTCTTTAAACTTCCTTCCTAAAGGGTTTTTTCCTTAAAATGCCTTCTTAAACTTGGGGTGCATGTTATATGCCAGCGTGTGTTATACGCCGATAAATACGGTAATACGGTGGCATCAGCTTGGTCAGAGCTGTTTCTGCTGACCGTCTTCCCACTTGCACTCTCAGCTGCACTCATAGAGATATCTATTTCAGGCTGTGTTAAAATCCACCAAGCCAATGAAATGTAGCCCGATGTCTAGTGTTTCTCCCATCAATCAGTAAGGGTGGCTGATGTATATAAACATAAGGATGTTGAGGAACTCTGGATTCAGTAAACTCCGTCCTGAATACAAAATTATATTCAACAACTGAGTATTGTCCATGATGCATTTTTTATTTTTTTTGCACCGACATTCAAATTTTTAAGACAAGCTTTCAGGGGGTACCTCATTTTGAAGGTCCAAGTAGAGATTATCTTAATTAAAGTTTTACTAAACGCAGGACCCTGCATTCACTATATCTGGTCTCCCACAGTACACAGAACATTGGAATTCTATAGTTTTAGTAAATATAAACTGCTAAATATCTTTTTCATCAGCAGTATATAGTATAATAAAAAGCACGCGACCTGTTTGGACTCCAATGCAATATAAGCATGCCTCCATCCCTATATTGATAAAAGAAAATGAAAGTGGATTGTGGGACTTTAAATGAGGCATGGATATGTGTTTGAAATGGTCTAGGATACCTAAAATGTTATTCATTGTCACTGTCCCTGCAGGGAAAATCTGTATACCCATAAAGAGTTGCTAATCAATCCAATAAATTAAATACAGATACTGAATAGTAGGTATATATAATGTATCATAATATATAATACATGGGTCATGCAACAAGAAGCATAATTATACTTAGAGTACTCATATATTTAATCTCTTTATTTAGCGATTTTTGATGCATCCCACTCCTGATGATTGGCTGAAATCGCCATGAAACGCGTAGAGTCCATACTCAGGGATGCCAAGTCAAGTTTGCTACAATCATGAATTTCTTTTATTCATTTATAGTTATATTTATTAGGATAACCATGTTCACCTGCTCTGTATGTCCATTCAATTTTTCAATTGTGATTGCTTGTACCAATTATGTCTATCCATGATATACATTAAATATATCAATATGATTATTACTACAATTAATTATGCTTCTTGTTGCATGACCCATGTATTATATATTATGATACATTATATATACCTACTATTCAGTATCTGTATTTAATTTATTGGATTGATTAGCAACTCTTTATGGGTATACAGATTTTCCCCGCAGGGACAGTGACAATGAATAACATTTTAGGTATCCTAGACCATTTCAAACACATATCCATGCCTCATTTAAAGTCCCACAATCCACTTTCATTTTCTTTTAGCAGTATATAGTAGTCTTGTGACTTCTATCAGTGTATTGTTGTGCTTTTTAAGGACAATTTCCCGCACAATATTTACTAAGTAATTGTTAACGAAGATATTTTTAAGATACAGAATCAGTCTATATGACACAGTCTATATATGTGAAATGTATTCACGGAGACGAGTGATCATACAAAATAGTTACATTTATTGGTTGACAAAAGACAAATATTTACATGAAATATTAAAATTCAGATTGCATTACTTGATCATTTTGACAATTTATGGAAACGCCCTCAACTGGGCGTCCAATACCTTGGACACAATTATCACCATTATCACTTCTCGGTAGAATCAATAACCTTTTGATAATTGACAATTAAACAGAATGTCTGTATTTCACACGTCCAACCGTTACTATACTGCAGGTAAGTAAGTGGTTAATAATGTGAAATAAATTAGACATTAGTTTGTCAATAAAATTGGCATCTATGCGAAAAGAAATTTATAATGAAAAATTGAATTTAGAGAAAAATCTAAAAGGCGGTTATTGATTCGGGAGAAAGATTTTCAATAATAGAATATTTAAAAAAAAACAATATTTAAGAGAACATAGAATAGATGATAAACATATATTTCTCAATATGGTATATTTACCCATTCCGATTGGCTACTAGTGTGGATTGTTGGTTACCAGGATTTAAGATGGCTGCCGTGGCTTTCAACCTAGATTCTCTTACAGAGGAATTACTTTGTGTGACCTCCGAGTTCCAAGGAGCAGGGATCTTCATGAATGTAAAACTGTGTATTCATGCATGTCTTCCAGTGTCCCTTCTCAGGGGGGGTCCCTAAGCTTCCCCCTGACTCTCTCCCCCCAGCTCTCCTCCGAGCTTTCTCTTTTTTTTTTCCTCTCTCTTCTCCATTCTTTCTAGTTTCTTAAATATCCTCTTAAACAAAAAGATCATAAAATTATCCTAAGTTCTGCCCAGAGGGTATGTGTCCCTTTCCTATTGGCAGGCAGACTTAATGATCACCTTTCCCAGTAGTCTCGTGATTTTAAGGTATTAGCACCTTCAACCACCAGGTGTCTCACATGTTAGGTGTTTTATTTCTTTAAGTTAATATTTTTATTTCTATAATATACGTTCGTTGTTTATATATGTTCTAACGAATATATCTCGAGTGTTCAGGAATGATGGCATAATATAAAATACGCTTAACATAATTTTGAATAATCACTTGCATAAAATGGTGATATATATGTATATCAATGTATATCTGTTAATCTTTAGTCCATTTAGAAAGGACCCAGGTTAGATATATATCAAACAATATCACATACAATTATTATCTATATGGATACATGTATAATTCGGGTATCCAATCAATATTTGTTTATCTAAACATAGGTTAAATTCTTATACAGTTATAATCATGATTATATGTTTTTCATAATACTAATTTGTTGCTAAAACACTTCTACTTATAATCACACTTTCATATATAATTTCTTTATGACAAAGTTCTTTAGATCACTAGATACTAAAATTATAATATCTCCTTGTTGACCCACAAATATCACATACAGTTTTAATCACTTGAAGTATTTTTGAAATATGTCTGATTTGTATCTTCCTCTCACACCATGTTTTGAGACATTTGTACTATAGTAAGATATCATATCCCTGCTTCTAAAATACGTATATTCATGATATAAAAATATACACAATTTTCAATGTTTCCTTACAGTGTCTCAAATGAACTTTGAACATTCAGGATACGATCACATTGTTTAATTTTCTAATGGAGGTGTCTTATTTGCCCTGTTGGGGTAGATCTCCAATTCGTATCTTAGTCATTGTCTCATTGACATCTGAGTCCATATTGAGGTTGACTTTAGGACAATAGGTTTATTTATTTAAGTCTTCCTTGAATTAAAAATTATTGCGGCGACAGTCTTAGTCAGCTTGAGACTTTTGTTTGTCCAAACAGTTTTTAAGAATTCACACAATGAGTTGTGTTAGCTACTCTAACACGATAGTTTAACCTTTTTGTCTTCATGGCTGTTATTTGTTGCTTCTGTTTATCCATTAACACCAGGTAAATATCTCCTTGTCTTGTGACGAGATACACCATTGTTCCAGCGAGTTTCTGTCTCAATGCATGCTTGTAAAAGTTTTCAATAGTTGATGTAGTAAACCTGAGATCATGTATTTTGCGTTAACGTTCTCCAAAAGGGTAACAGTTCAATGATAGCAAAATCGTGGTTCATCTGTTCTTGAGGCCTAAACAAATCTCACCTCTCTGACAGTAAATATTAAATGTATTATTATTTTTTTTTTTTCTTAAAGCGGGAGTCCGCCGGGACTCCGCGTTTTTTTTTTTTAAAAAGCCAGCAGCTACAAATACTGCAGCTGCTGACTTTTAAAATAGTGACACTTACCTGTCCAGCGCGCCCGCGATGTCGGCACCTGAAGCCGATCTCTAGATCGTCTTGTCGGGTGCTGCCGCCGCCATCTTGGGTATGCGAATCAGGAAATGGAGCCTTTCGGCTTCATTTCCCGGTTCCCTACTGCGCATGCGCGAATCGCGCTGCGCAATAAGGATGGTCCCCGCTGCCTCTGGGATCTGTGTGTTTCCCAGCAGGCAGCGGGGCAGGGGCGGGCACTTGCGGAAAGGGGCGTAATCTATGCCCCTTTCCGCAGAGAGCTATCCCGGAAGTGGGTGCAGAATACCTGTACTGTACAGGTATCTGCACCCCCCTCCCCCCTGAAAGGTGCCAATTGTGGCGCCGGAGGGGGGGAGGGTTCCAATGAGTGGAGGTCCACTTTAGGGTGGACCTCCGCTTTAATGAATTCACAACAGTATGGTTAAAGCTTGTAGGGGGAGTTTTCATTCTGCCCTGATTGTCCTATGAGGCTGCATGACCCCTGACCCTCTGTCTTAACAGTGCTAATTGGCCCTGTGTTGATCACATGCACTCTTCCAAGAAAAAAAACTCATTAGCAACACATTCAAAACACTAACAACTGAGTACTGTCCATGTTGCCTTTTTATTTGCACTAACAATCACATTTTTAGGACAAGCTTTCAGGTGTTACCTTCTTTTTTCCTTTCAATTAGACAAAGGCTCCTTTTCAAAAAGAGATTATCTTACTTAAAGTGTTACTAAACCCAGGACCCTGCATTCACTATATCTGGTCTCCCACAGTACACAGAACATTGAAATGCAATAGTAAATATATTCTAATATTTAGTAGTTATGAGATTGTGCCTAATTATAAAAGAAAAGTATATGGTATCCTCATCCTTGTATATTGAAGATTTTTTTGGGGGGAAAAAGACCAAAGGAATTCATACATGGAACATCATAACCATGGTTCGCCTTAAAGTCACCCAATAGATTGATGGACTGTCTTGATACCAAGTTTATATAAAAAATACAAATATTTATTATTACTTATAAAAGAGTTTTGTTACAAAAAAAAGGGAAAATTTATACATACAAAAGTAAATACATATTATGACTATAACATAGACAAAATTTGTTACGACAATATTTTGTGTCCAATACGGTCTTTGGTTTCTCTACTAGTTTCGCGACTACTCTGTCGCTTCTTCAGGAGACCTTTTTTGTCTAGAACGAAATTTATCACATATTACTTAACAAACAACAATATTTATTTCAAAGTATTTGATGTATTGTTTATAGTCAGTTTAATAAGAGAAGGGAAAAGATATGAACACGAAGCATGTAGCTCACCACCATGCAGATATCGGAGGACAACTGGAGTTCGGGTAGTCCTTACCGAGTTAGGCAATTGACCACCCTTTGGGGCGGACACGGGAGGTTCAAAATCAGCTACAAAACAATAGTAGGACATTTTTAAATAATAGATATATATATGTAAACGACTTACACAGCTTCAACGTGGACATTTATGTCACAGTTTGGGTATAAAGATTACATACCAATATAGCCAGGAGCTTTGAAAGAAGCAGCATGGGTAAAAGTGAAGCAGTGCGGCAGTTCCGATGGACATTGAAGTCCGGGTACAATTATCGGTATGCCAGGAAAGCCCAGAAGGATATATCTATTGGATCTAATGCACGGTGGACATTGTGTCTATGTCAAAGGGAGAGTCCAAATCTTTGCCCAAACTGTCGTCGGTGTGCGGTGTTGACCTAGTAAAAATTTCGTTCGGTCAACCGAGTATATAGATTTAATTCTGGGGTACATAATGTATAAGGGAATTCATACCGATCGACAGCGTCTCTCCTGCACCTCCTTCGTCCGAACGACAGTTTTGGCCTGAAAGCTCCCCGTTCTTCGTTTCGCACGCTGTAAAGGAGCGCCATGATTGCGCGCCTTTAACCTCCAACCCGGCGGCGTCACGAACACGGCGCGAGCGCCGGGCTATGACGTCGCCGGGTCCGCCGCTCCTACTGCGCATGCGCCAATACGTGGCGACGCATATCAGCCATAGTCACCTAGGAAACCATCGGTGACTACTTGCTGAGGCGGACCTGTTGCCACCCACTGTGTGGGGGCCTATCAGGACCGCCGGAGAGGCGCATGCCCGCCCCTGGGAGTCTCCTCCCATACTCCATACTAGGTCCTACAACAGCATGATTAGAGCATTACATGCCTCGTTTTACACTGTGAATAGACATTAAGAAAAAAGGGGGTAAGCCAAAAAAGCATTACAACTATTACAATGGCAACATTTTGTTACATATTGTTATATATGCAATTCTCACCAATACGTTAACTTGGTCTGTGGAAAGATAATGCGAAATCATAATTAGATAAATGACTGAATTAGAGTATTAAAACAAAACAAAATAGACACCTTTGTCCACATGGTGCACTGATGACCAGACACCAGAAATTTGTGGTGGTGTCAGAGGAAAAAACAGTGGGTCAGGCCGTCAAGATACCATACAGACTGAGGGACTGGGGTAAACAAGAAGAAACAACTGATAAATAAAAGTATAGATTTTTCATTTGAGAAAATACTTATATGTTTTTGTTTCGTTCAAGCCTGGCGGGACCAGAGCGTCTAAACGTTCTATCCATAGGGTTTCTCGTTTTAAAATCTCTCTGTCCCAGTCCCCCCCACGGGTGTCTTCGCGAACTACTTCGAGGACAAAGAATTTAACCACTTGGGGCTGATACCGATGATGAATGCCTATGTGGCGACCCACTGCAGTGAGCTTACCGCCCGATGAGTAGTAAAGATGGTCTCTTATACGTTGGTGAAATTCCCTAATAGTTTTACCTACGTAAAACGCTCCGCAAACACATATCATTAAATAGACAACACCTTTTGTGTCACAACTGGCATAGAAAGATGGAAGAAAAACTTCTCCATTTGGGAGATTATAGGTGGTTCCCTCTGATATCCACGGACATCGAGGGCAGCTCCCACAAGGGTGAGTGCCGCGAGGACCTTGCCGATTTAATTCGGAAATTTGATAGTGGCTTCTGGTAAGTTTGTCACCAAGGGTAGCTGCTCGTTTGAAAACCAATTCAGGAGTTTGTCTAATATATTTATTTAAAGTATGATGGTCTGTTAGAAGATGCCAATGTTGTGATAGAATGTTTCTAAGGATATTTTGGTGTGCAGAGTATTTTGTGATGATCTTAACTGTGGGGGGGTGGGCTGGTCTGGAGGGGCCGTAGAGTAGAGATTCTCGCGTGCGCCCATAGGCTTTATTGAATGCTTTTCTCAAATTTGATCGTGAGTAACCTCTATTAAGGAGGCGCTCCTGTAAATTCTTTGCTTGAATCAGAAATTTCTGGTCTGTGGTGCAGTTTCTTCTTGTGCGTAGGTATTGGGCGTATGGTATGCTGCGTATTAGGGGGCGGGGATGCGAGCTTTTGGCATGTAGTAAGGTATTTCCAGATGATGGCTTACGGTAAAGATCAGTAATTAAATTTACGTTTAATATTTTAACAAATTCTTCTAAAGCCTGGGCAGTACCTGTCATTCTTCTAAAGCCTGGGCAGTACCGGACAGGTACTGCCCAGGCTTTAGAAGAATTTGTTAAAATATTAAACGTAAATACGTTCAACCTTAAATTCACATATACATATCATTTAACCCAAATTGCCTTTTTGGATCTCAACATCATTAAAGACAATTCGGGTAAACTAATTACTGATCTTTACCGTAAGCCATCATCTGGAAATACCTTACTACATGCCAAAAGCTCGCATCCCCGCCCCCTAATACGCAGCATACCATACGCCCAATACCTACGCACAAGAAGAAACTGCACCACAGACCAGAAATTTCTGATTCAAGCAAAGAATTTACAGGAGCGCCTCCTTAATAGAGGTTACTCACGATCAAATTTGAGAAAAGCATTCAATAAAGCCTATGGGCGCACGTGAGAATCTCTACTCTACGGCCCCTCCAGACCAGCCCACCCCCCCACAGTTAAGATCATCACAAAATACTCTGCACACCAAAATATCCTTAGAAACATTCTATCACAACATTGGCATCTTCTAACAGACCATCATACTTTAAATAAATATATTAGACAAACTCCTGAATTGGTTTTCAAACGAGCAGCTACCCTTGGTGACAAACTTACCAGAAGCCACTATCAAATTTCCGAATTAAATCGGCAAGGTCCTCGCGGCACTCACCCTTGTGGGAGCTGCCCTCGATGTCCGTGGATATCAGAGGGAACCACCTATAATCTCCCAAATGGAGAAGTTTTTCTTCCATCTTTCTATGCCAGTTGTGACACAAAAGGTGTTGTCTATTTAATGATATGTGTTTGCGGAGCGTTTTACGTAGGTAAAACTATTAGGGAATTTCGCCAACGTATAGGAGACCATCTTTACTACTCATCGGGCGGTAAGCTCACTGCAGTGGGTCGCCACATAGGCATTCATCATCGGTATCAGCCCCAAGTGGTTAAATTCTTTGTCCTCGAAGTAGTTCGCGAAGACACCCGTGGGGGGGACTGGGACAGAGAGATTTTAAAACGAGAAACCCTATGGATAGAACGTTTAGACACTCTGGTCCTGCCAGGCTTGAACGAAACAAAAACATATAAGTATTTTCTCAAATGAAAAATCTATACTTTTATTTATCAGTTGTTTCTTCTTGTTTACCCCAGTCCCTCAGTCTGTATGGTATCTTGACGGCCTGACCCACTGTTTTTTCCTCTGACACCACCACAAATTTCTGGTGTCTGGTCATCAGTGCACCATGTGGACAAAGGTGTCTATTTTGTTTTGTTTTAATACTCTAATTCAGTCATTTATCTAATTATGATTTCGCATTATCTTTCCACAGACCAAGTTAACGTATTGGTGAGAATTGCATATATAACAATATGTAACAAAATGTTGCCATTGTAATAGTTGTAATGCTTTTTTGGCTTACCCCCTTTTTTCTTAATGTCTATTCACAGTGTAAAACGAGGCATGTAATGCTCTAATCATGCTGTTGTAGGACCTAGTATGGAGTATGGGAGGAGACTCCCAGGGGCGGGCATGCGCCTCTCCGGCGGTCCTGATAGGCCCCCACACAGTGGGTGGCAACAGGTCCGCCTCAGCAAGTAGTCACCGATGGTTTCCTAGGTGACTATGGCTGATATGCGTCGCCACGTATTGGCGCATGCGCAGTAGGAGCGGCGGACCCGGCGACGTCATAGCCCGGCGCTCGCGCCGTGTTCGTGACGCCGCCGGGTTGGAGGTTAAAGGCGCGCAATCATGGCGCTCCTTTACAGCGTGCGAAACGAAGAACGGGGAGCTTTCAGGCCAAAACTGTCGTTCGGACGAAGGAGGTGCAGGAGAGACGCTGTCGATCGGTATGAATTCCCTTATACATTATGTACCCCAGAATTAAATCTATATACTCGGTTGACCGAACGAAATTTTTACTAGGTCAACACCGCACACCGACGACAGTTTGGGCAAAGATTTGGACTCTCCCTTTGACATAGACACAATGTCCACCGTGCATTAGATCCAATAGATATATCCTTCTGGGCTTTCCTGGCATACCGATAATTGTACCCGGACTTCAATGTCCATCGGAACTGCCGCACTGCTTCACTTTTACCCATGCTGCTTCTTTCAAAGCTCCTGGCTATATTGGTATGTAATCTTTATACCCAAACTGTGACATAAATGTCCACGTTGAAGCTGTGTAAGTCGTTTACATATATATATCTATTATTTAAAAATTTCCTACTATTGTTTTGTAGCTGATTTTGAACCTCCCGTGTCCGCCCCAAAGGGTGGTCAATTGCCTAACTCGGTAAGGACTACCCGAACTCCAGTTGTCCTCCGATATCTGCATGGTGGTGAGCTACATGCTTCGTGTTCATATCTTTTCCCTTCTCTTATTAAACTGACTATAAACAATACATCAAATACTTTGAAATAAATATTGTTGTTTGTTAAGTAATATGTGATAAATTTCGTTCTAGACAAAAAAGGTCTCCTGAAGAAGCGACAGAGTAGTCGCGAAACTAGTAGAGAAACCAAAGACCGTATTGGACACAAAATATTGTCGTAACAAATTTTGTCTATGTTATAGTCATAATATGTATTTACTTTTGTATGTATAAATTTTCCCTTTTTTTTGTAACAAAACTCTTTTATAAGTAATAATAAATATTTGTATTTTTTATATAAACTTGGTATCAAGACAGTCCATCAATCTATTGGGTGACTTTAAGGCGAACCATGGTTATGATGTTCCATGTATGAATTCCTTTGGTCTTTTTCCCCCCCAAAAAATCTCTAATATTTAGTAAATATAATCTGCTAAATACATTTTCTCATCAGCAGTTAGAGCAGTCTTGCGACTTGTATCAGTGTCTGGTTAAAGCTTGTAGGAGGAGTTTCCATTCTCCTCTGATTGTCATATGAGGCTGCAGGACTCCTGGCACTCTGTCTGGACAGTGCTGATTGGCCCTGTGCTGAGCAAATGCACTCCCGAAAAAATCTCTTTAGCAATACACATCAAACTGAGCATGTGCAGCTTGCCCCCAAGGCTCTGTTCTGTCAGCAGATGGATTGGGGACTGTGCAAGAAGGGGAGGATCAGAGAAGTAAGGCTCAAACAGCCTATTACACAATGTGGAAATTAACCCCTTAGGTTTCAAGGTGAGTATAACAAGCATGTTTTACTGCATATACAGACTGATTTTACTGTTGTGGGTTTAGTAACACTTTAACATTCTGCTAAAACTTCCCGTATTAGTACTGCTTGGACCTTGAAGAAGGTCCACACCGAAAGCTTGTCATGAAAATTTGGATGTAAGGCCGCGTACACACGCGGGGACTGTTCGGCCAACTTTGTCCGCTGAACAGTGTTTCGGCGGACAGTCCGCCCGTGTGTGGGCGTTCAGCGGACAGTTTCAGCGAACAGTCCGCTGAACAAGGTTTTTCGGAATTTCCGAAAAACTGTCCGCTGAAACCTTGTTTCAGTGAACAGTTCCCTCGTGTGTAGGCTTGTTCGACAAACTAAGTTCCGCGCATGCTCAGAAAGGATTTACACGCCGAAAGTTATAATGCAGTGTATAGGACGTCGTATTTTTCGTCCCGTCGTACGTGCCGTTCACGTCATCGCGCACGGTTTCAGCAAACTGTTCGTACGTCGTGTGTGGCCATGTCCGTCCATGCTAATTTTGAGCGGACTGTTTGCCGAAACTGTTTGACGGACAAAGTTGGCCGAACAGTCCCCGCGTGTGTACGCGGCCTTAGTGCACATAAAAAAGGTATTATGGACTGTACTCATTTATTTTTGTTACAAGTACAATAATGTGGCTACAAGCACCTCATTGAAAACACTGGAACTTTCTGTCTCTGTGCACCACCTACTATCTGTAAACTCGATTTGTACTATGCTATATTGGGACACCATAGTACACATTTTGAATTCGCACATTTTCATGACATATACCAGTGATTATGATTCAGCGGTCTATAATGTTTATTTTATCCCCCTTCTTTGTGAAAATTCGGTTTGCACCTCCAAAATTTTCTTACCATTAAGTATTTAGAGTATATGCACTGTGTACATGGCATCACAATGTAAGCAGGAAATGAAGGTGCATTTTTTATGAACACAATACAATTTATATATATATATATATATATATATATATATATATATATATATATATATATATATATATATTTGCAGCTTGCTGGTAATAAATCTTACTAAAGCTGACCATAGAGGGTTCAAATCAATAGGGATCTGCTGGGATTTGAACTATGTATGGGCAGTCTGTCGGATTTTACATGTGATTATTGCTAATGGCTATTATAACCACTAGCAGTAATCACTGTGTTCTCTTTTTCTTTTCTGCAACCCATGGTTGCAGGAAAGAAAATTGCTCCGTCTATGACTGGCTTAAAGCGGGAGTCCACCGGGGGTCCGCGTTTTTTTTTTTTAAAAGCCAGCAGCTACAAATACTGCAGCTGCTGACTTTTAAAATAGTGGCACTTACCTGTCCAGCGCGCCCGCGATGTCGGCACCCGAAGCCGATCTCTCGATCGTCTCTCGGGTGCTGCCGCCGCCATCTTGGGTATGGGAATCAGGAAGTGGAGCCTTTCGGCTTCATTTCCCGGTTCCCTACTGCGCATGCGCGAGTCGCACTGCGCAATAAGGATGGACTGGGAACTGTGTGTTTCCCAGCAGGCAGTGGGGGACTTTCGGAAAGGGGCGTAATCTACGCCCCTTTCCGCAGAGAGCTATCCCGGAAGTGGGTGCAGATACCTGTACTGTACAGGTATCTGCACCCCCCTCCCCCCTGAAAGGTGCCAATTGTGGCGCCAGAGGGGGGGAGGGTTCCGATGAGCGGAAGGTCCACTTTAGGGTGGACCTCCGCTTTAAGAAACAAGATCTCAGTCCCACACATGAATATCATCTACTAAATCTCATTAAAATCCAGACATTGGTAACTTCTATCTACAACTGCTGATGGATAGATGGTGTCAATAATGTCAAAATCTTAAAGTGTATCTAAACCCCAAACCAAAAATGTAATGTATTGAAGATAACTAGAGTTTGGTGAGGTGGCGGCATTTGCTTTCTTTTTTCAAGTTACTTTGCTTTATTTTCTCCTGGTAATCCTGCAAATACTCCTGTATCAACGGAGGAAGCCAGGGTTGTTAGCCTTGGGCTGTTGTCCTGATATGGAGGGCAGAGAAAGTAGTAGTTTATAGAATATAGCTAGGAAGAAAAATATTTTTCAGGTAGGTGACAGGATATATTTATTGAGACATTTATACTGAGTTATAGTATATTTTGGTTAATTGCACTTTTGTTGGCTGATATATATTTAAAGTGTTACTAAACCCAGGACCCTACACTCACTATATCTGGTCTCCCACAGTACACATGACATGGTAATGCAATCATTTTAGTAGATATTAACTGCTAAATACCCTTTCTCATCAGTAGTATATAGCAGTCTTGTGATTTCTATCAGTGCCTTGTTAAAACTTGTAGGAGGGTTTTTCATACTGCACTGGCTTTCCTATCAGGATACAGGACTACTGACCCTCTGTCTGGACAGTGCTGATTGGCCCTGTGCCCACATGCACTCTCCTAAGAAAAAAAAACTCTAGAAATACACGCCAAACTGAGCATGTGCAGCCTGACTTCAGTAACTCAGTCTTATCCGGACATGTTTTGGAGACAATGCAAGAAAAAGAGGATCAGAGAAGACAGGATCAAACAGCCTTTTTACACAATGCAGAGATTAACTCCTTAGGTTCCACAGTGAATACAACAAGCACGCCTTACTGCATATACAAACAGTTTTTACACTTCACCATTCTGCTAAAAATTCCTGTATTGGAGAAGTGTAACAGGTTTTATGTATATACAATCTTCAGATGGTTGACTACATCTTTGGTTCCTGTAGCCAGTACTTAATATTCATTAAAGTTATGGTTCTTCAAAAAGTAAATTGGATTACAGAAGACTCTAGAGCAAAAATATATTTTTTTCTATAAGGGAACAGTGTGGCCTGTGTGTCACACTTGCAAGGCTAGTAGACACATTTTACTTGACAAAGCAAATATAATGAGCGCTGGCCAGCATTTATGCTTTCTGCAGCATGCTTTTAGTCTGTTAAGAATAAAATGCATTTCTTAGATCTGTCTGGTTTGATACAGAAATGTGGTTAAAGGAGATAAGCTGACCATAACACATATAATTCCCAGACTGTCATCTAAACTTCCTTAAGTGCATATTATAAAAGGGACAGGCACAACTGTAGTTGCAACTGTGCACAAGACTAGGATACTCAGGAACAGTTCAAGCTGGATTGTTCAGTATGCCATTAAATAAACACAATTCAGTGCAGGAGGGCTTTGTATAGCAACTCCATAGCAAAACCAAAATCATTTGCTTGTCCTCTTACTATATTTCTGTCAGTCCTTGATTAAAGTGAATGTAAACCCATTCTGTTTATTTTTACCTACAAGTAAGCCTATAATAAGGCTTATCTGTAGATACTATGAATATCTCCTGAACTTTCACAGTTTAGGAGATATTTACAGTTCATGCAACTGGTGATATCACCGGCTCATGTGCTCTGAAGGGACGGTATACCGATGCCATCCCTTCGGAGCTCCATGCAATGGTCTATGACTCCTGTGCACATGCACAGGAGTCATGGAGGTAATCAGGGTGTGGCCAATCAGATGGCTGGAGGATGCAAACCCAGAAGGAAGACCGGGTCAAGATGGAAGTGTCTGTCAGAGCTCACAGCGTGGCAGTGCAGGGCTTAATTTTAAGGTAAGTATTTCATAATGTGCCAGTACGCAATGCATACTAGTACATTATGCCTTTACTTTGCAGGTTTTTATTTTTTTTATTTATTTTTTAAATAAGAAACTTGGGCACAGTTTACTTCCTCTTTAATATGGTGTGCCTAATGGGTTCCTGAAGCACAGGCATCACATATACATTAGTGTTTTGCTAGTTTTTTTGTGTTTTTTTTAGTCTTTTCCCCCAGCAGTAGGCATTTACAGTACAGCGAGTAAAAGAGAACGCCTTCAGCATCAGTCTTTTACCTATAGAAAGTCCTGTGGATTGCTGAGACTAATAATGAGGTCTGTCTACCAGGGAAAGTATGGGCCTAGGAATGAAGGCTTATCCCAACCCAAAGATCTACAAAGCCTCCAGTCCCGAGTACCCAGTTCAGAATGCATTAAGGTCTGAGAAAACAAAAAGTGAATGCAAATCCTGGAGCCTCTTACCATATGTTAGTGAGAAACCTTGGTGACATCTATACACTATCCTCAATCCTGCCAGCCAGCCAGTGCCACTACACTACTTTTTTTTTAAAGACTAATAGGCTTAAAGAGTCCAATAAATATACTCAAGACATTTAAATGTTTCTTTATACATACTTTTTTGTAATGCCGCGTACACACGACCAGACTTTTCAACATCAAAAGTCTGACAGAATGATTCCGGCAGACTATTCGATCGTGTGTGGGCTGCAGCGGACTTTTGATTTGCAAAAGTCTGACAGACTTTAGAAATGGAACATGTTTCAAATTTTTCCGCCAGAACTCCGCCGGACCCAGTTCCTACCGAGAAATCCGCTCGTGTGTGTGCTAGTCCGACGGACAAAAACCGATGCGAGGGCAGCTATTGGCTACTGGCTATGAACTTCCTTATTCTAGTTCGGTCGTACGTCATCACATTCAAATCCGTCGGACTTTGGTGTGATTGTGTGTGGCCAAGTCCGTTCATTCGGAAAGTCCGTCAGAACTCTGTCAGAACTCAGTCAGAACTCCGTCGAAAGTCTGTCGGACCTAAGTCTGGTCATGTGTACGCGACATTACAGTTGCAAAAAAAAGTAGTTCAAAATGCTTTTTATTGCTAAATAGATATTTGATAGACATGATATACGTACAATTCCATTTTCCACTACTGAATACTTAATGCTGGCAGTATAAATATAACAAGTAAAAGTGACTTGTTTTGTGTTTCAGTCGTCATTGCAGCACTGTGATCTTACCTTACATATGACAAATTTGCATTACAATAGTGAAATGAACAGTTATGATGTTGGCAATGATAGTATGCATATCAACTTGTACCAACAGTTTGTTTAGTAGACTGTACAGCAATTTGTTTTGTGCCACAGATTGTCGCTCACTCTAAAAGAAGATAGCATAGCGTAAAACAGAACAGAACAGGAGTCAATACATAAGAGTTTGCTCAGATTACAACTTCATGAGTATCACATTTAAAAGGCTTGCTCAAACACCGCAGCATTACTGCTGCTCCCTCCCTATTCTATTGGCTGAACAAGTATGACGGAAGCAGTTAAATAGATTACTTTGTAGTAAAGTCCATGATGGATGTTCCAATGCGCCTTTCAAGAACTGTATTCATGATAAAAAGAGAAGGCATCAGGTAAGAAATAACAATGATGCTTGTTTTATATATTTGCCCTTCTTACCCTATGTGAGTTGAAAGGACTCAGAGTATATGTGGTGGACTGATTAACATTTGGGACCAGCTAAGAAATCACAATTGCAAAGTATAATTGGCAATGCCGTTCCTGCAACTGAAATATCTTTATTTCACAAAACACAATTCGTGACTGGCAAGTCTATGCACTCTGTTCAATAAGAACATTCAGACCTTGACCGCAGGACTGGGAGGATGTGAATACATCACAAGCCCTGCAAGTGCTTGGGCTGACAGTCACCCTGGTGACATTGACATTCATTACAAAAAGTAAGACAATGAGCCATAGTGTTTAGAATATTATAGAATGCTGAAGCATATTCTGTTTGCCTTGTACTTTTGTGTTCAGTGTTATACATACTTTGCACTTCAGTTACTGGTCTCTGTTTAAATAATTTATTTTAGTATCAGAATTAATGAATATCTTGCTGTGCCTATCCTTTTATAACCTTATATGTTATGTTCTTTTTAATTTTATCTGTATTATGTCTGCAGTATGTACAAAAACGTCTTCTCCATTCGCCATTTAAAAAAATATTAGAATTTGGAATTTGATGGCAAGTAAAAAAAAAAAAAACAGAAGTTGCATAAATTACAAATAAATATAGAAAACATATACTACAATGTACTGGTATTTACAGTGGTCTTTCTTCAACTTATCAGAACATATTCACTAAAGACATATAAAAGTCTATTGTATTGGCAGCAAAGATTCACGGGGGACAATCAAAAAACCCAGACAAGTGGCACTTCCCATGGGAGGCCTGAATTTTGGCAATGAAGTTGTAAACAGCTCATGCGTATCTATAAAGTACTTCCTATATTGCAGAAACACCTTAATGGCCTCCACAAATATTATCAGCTCTAGGTCGCATGTACATACGTCTTTGTTTGCATCAGAGCTGCTTTTTATCCACTTAGAAATGGGTGTGAATACAAAAGCAGTTTATTGAAGCTTGATGCAACTCAGAAGCAGCTGGATGCAACTCAATAGCAGCTTGAAGCAACTACTTGAGGAAAAGAATGGCAAATCAAAGCAACAAATGCACATCAAAACATTTCAGAAGCACCGTATGACTCGCTTCTGAATTTGAAACCCATCTACACAAGTCTTAAAATAAATAAGGTCACACGTACTGTACATATGTGATAAAGCTCAAGATTTTTGCTGATTCTCTCTACAGTCACTAAATCCCAACTCCTATGATTCTTATCTTAATTGCAGTTTTGCTAAAGTGTTCTAACAGAGATTGGTACACATGGTTGATAATCTCTGCAAGCCTTGCCAGGCCATTTTATCACAAATCAGCATGAATTATTGTCTGTTAACACCATACTATATAATTATCACTAAATAAGCACAGAGTTATTGTGTTGCTAGTAAAAAAAAAAAAAAGAAGAAAAATACACCAAGCGTACGGGTAGCCAAAATTATCACAACCATACCTGATCAATCGCTAGTTTTGAAGCAGATGTTTTAACTAACAGAAATGAGTGCAAGGAGAACCTGTTTAATTACAAATATAACATATTATCTTTTCCATGTTTACCTGGGAAATGGATAGAATATGATTAAAACTATTTTAGTCATGTACAGTAATCAATTGTTTGTGTTGCTCCAGGACTAGCTTATGAGACACCAATAAGATTTGGATCCCCAGGTTCCAGTGACCTGGTCAGGATTGATCACATCCCTTTTTTTTTGACAAATTAAATTCCTTTACTATTCTCAACATTTATGCTTTGTGCCATATTGTTGAATGGATTATAGAAAATAACATGCATTAACAACAGGTTTTTTTCTGTAAGAAATTGCATGCTCATTTCAGATTTAACTCCACTAATTTTTTAATACATGGTAAAAGCTATAGTCAGACTTATAGGTTAACTATTTTTTTTTCTTGGTTATTGTTATATTTGATGTCGTAAATTATATTAAATACATTTAGTTAAAATGTAACCTTTGTTAAATATTAAAAAAGTTTAATAGGCATGTTTAGAATTGAATATTTACAACTAAATATGAGTCATTATAAAGCCTATGGCTAGATCAGAATAGGATGATTTGAATTATGTGGATATGTAAGCATTTTGTACCATATTTTAAGTTCTGGAGATCTGTGGTAGGTTCTCCTATTCTGCCCCATATTACCTCTCATCATTTGAATAAGATTGACTCACCAGTCCAAAGTCCAGGATGTCCTATTGCTCTGTTGCTGTGCTGCCACACCTCATAGGGGTATGTGAGTGTGTGGGACCAGTTGGTACCTCAAAAATCCAATCTCCTATTTTCTCAAGACTGTTGTACACCCCCAGATGTGGTGCCTCTAATACCACTTTACTGGCCCTACTCTATATATTACCCATTGGAGATATCACTTGTTTGGACTATTTTATTTTTAACACCTTATCTTTAGCATTCAAATGCTCATGATGCTTTTCTCACAGGCTATTGCACTGCTGGTGGACAAAATCTTCAAAAAGCTCCTGTGGGAGAATTGTTAGACCCCCATTTAGGTATATACTAAGTACAAAGAGTTAACTGTGTATAGATAGCTATATAGATGCAGATTAAAAGAAACCTTTACAATATCCTGAATTAATTTTCATAATATACAAAATGTTCAGACAGCAAACATCCCCTCCATGTCCAGTCAAAGTCTTGTAACGAGCCAACGAGAGAAGTATTCTACATGTTTAATTGCACATCAGGTAAAAAGCGAAGGAGGCAAGTGGTCATTGCCAGACACCACTTGGATATTACAAATTAGGCACAAGCTGAAGGTTAAAAGAATTCCCACTGCTTCTCTGTTGTCCTAAATAGTCTATGGCAATTTGCTGGAGAGCTGACATCTGGAGAAAATCTATAACCAATAAAACATTTTCAACCATATCTGCATAGAGTATATCTTGTGTATCTTGTACCAAAGGTCCTCAAATGTAACTTAAAACATATTTAAAAACGAACAAAAAAGGCGTTTTTCATTGTCTAACTCCCTGTTCACTCCAAAATTGGTAGTACCCCAAGGTTGAAAACCTAAGGTCTAATCTCTTTTTTCATCTTTGGCCTCCCTGTCCATTCAAAGCTTTCTTCCTGCAGTACTTAAATATGTTTACCGTATATACTCGAGTATAAGCCGAGATTTTCAGCCTCTTTTTTGAGGCTGAAAGTGCCCCCCTCGGCTTATACTCGAGTCATCGCCGTCTGCCTGCCCGATCAGCGTGTCGAGCAGACAGACGGCGGACATTCTACTATTCAAAAGCCGCGCCTCTGTCTGTGATAGGCGGAACACTCAATTTCCCAGCAGTCAGTGGTCCGCCTATCACGGACATCCGCTCATCCTCATACTACGGACGAGGATGAGAGGATGTCCGTGATAGGCGGAACACAGACTGCTGGGAAATTGAGTGTTCCGCCTATCACAGACGGAGGCGCGGCTTTTGAACAGAGGAATGGCCGCCGAGGCGCCGACAAAGAGCGGCGATCCTGGCATGGCAGAAGGACGGAGGCTCGGCACGGGACGGAGGCACGGGACGACGGAGGCACGGGACGGAGGCACGGGACGACGGAGGCACGGGACGACGGAGGCACGGGACGGAGGCTCGGGACACAGGCTCGGGACACAGGTAGGCTGGACACACAAGGCTGCACGGACACACACACAGGGATGGATGGACACACACACAGGGATGGATGGACACACACACAGGGATGGATGGATGGATGGGCACACACACAGGGATGGATGGACACACACACAGGGATGGATGGATGGACACACACACAGGGATGGATGAATGGACACACACACAGGGATGGATGGACGGACACACACACAGGGATGGACGGACACACACACAGGGATGGACGGACACACACACAGGGATGGATGGATGGACACACACACAGGGATGGATGGACACACACACAGGGATGGATGGACACACACACAGGGATGGACGGACACACACACAGGGATGGACGGACACACACACAGGGATGGACGGACACACACACAGGGATGGATGGACACACAGGGATGGACGGACACACAGGGATGGACAGGCATGTCTCACCCTCGGCTTATACACGAGTCAATAAGTTTCCCAGTTTTTTTGGGGTAAATTGGGGGCCTCGGCTTATATTCGGGTCGGCCTATACTCGAGTATATACGGTATATATTTTCTTTCTGTAATATTTTCACCTGGACAACTTTCTAGATATGTGCTTAGGTGGTGTGTGTAGGCGGTCAATAGAAAATATTTTTCCCATATTTTTCCATTAAAAAGCCCAAGAAAAGGCCATATTGAGAAATATGAAATTGTGGTGGATGTTGCTGTTCATTAGATGACAAGGCTGAACTGGGAAAAATGTTAAAGTAGTGGCTAACAAAAATGTATACATTTATCTAGCTCGTATATTTTGTTGAATGTTACCTGATATTGCTATTTAACTGATTTATGTAATTTAAAGTGATATATATATATATATATATATATATATATATACTTATATGTATCTAATATACTGTATGTGACCTAGATACTGTCACTATACATCTTAGATTTGAATCAAGAGCCTGTATTCCATTTTCTATTGGTGTATGTCTATCGTTTTGGTAAGTCTTAAGCCAGCAGTCCTGCTGTGACTAGTTTCTGCCAGCTTTTCAATTGATAGTTAGATCTGTTAAGTTGCAAACTCCATAACTCTGGTAATTGTCTGAATAGCACATCATTTGCAATGACAGGGATTGTTCACAGACATTCAGGGATTTGGAGGAAAATACTAGTCACTTCAGAAAAGAAAAGTCAATGGGACAGATTTTATTTCGTGCTCCATCTGGTTCTTTTACTCCTGGGGAATGAAACTCTCCTGAACTGTTCTTAAATACAGGCTGACTTCTGAGACTTTCCCATCTCTGGAGAAGAATATTGGCACAGGCTTATCACAGCATGTTCACCACAGTAATATTGATCGCGTACACTACCTTAATTTGTTCATGTAAATTGGGGAACATCGTGTATCCGATTGAGAACTGAAGTTCAAGACTAGCATTACGCATACAATGTCAGTTATGAGTCACATAATATGTGAAGGTACTGAAATCATTCAACAAGCAGATCATTTTATAAATGTATAATTTACTACCATGGGTTTTATACTAAAACTGTGTGCTTTTTGGGGCCTATAGCTTGCAATGTGTTATTAAGGGTTGGTGCTGTAGTAGAGTGCTCATTTACTCACAATGCTAAAGGTCTGCAAGTGCAGATCCCTTTAAATCCATTTCCCACATCTTCATGGGGTTCTGGACATGCCCACTGAAGACAAATTCTTTAGCTTACCTTTCTCAGGGGCTCAGAGAGGCCAAACCTGTTGCGGTGGAGGTAGTTGGACAAATGATCTATAGCTAGGTGAGAGGCATACCACTGCCAGAACCAATTTGTGGGCAGCCCGGCAGGGGTCTTATAGCATGCAACTTCTCCAAATGACTAATTTACTGTTGGGAAACCCTCTACAATTGCTACCAGAGTTCTTCAGATTCAATAGGTTGGTCATGTTTTTGGGAGCATTTAATCCCTCCAGCTGTTCACCTGTTTTACCAGAGCTACCCTGGACTTTACTGAAAGAAACACAGTTTATTAATATTATCCCAGGTAATTCCAAAAGTTCTTAACTGTTTTACTGAAGTAGTAATTCCTAGTTGGACTCCCTGTTGTTAGATTGCAGATATTTTCAAACTGTGACCTGTGGGCTGAATGTTGTTCTTTTCTTGCTTTTATCTGGCCCTTGGGATACTATTCCTTCCACTGACACCAAAGATGGGGCACTATTCCTCCCACTGACACCAACAATGGGGTACTATTCCTCCCACTGACAACAGAGATAGGGAACTAATTCTCCCACTGACACCAGTTATGGTCCACTATTCCTCTCACTGACACCAATGATGCAATTATTTTTACTCCCTTGGACCACCAAGCTTATATGTAGCATTGTTTACTCCCACCGATGTCATGGCATTTTGTACTCCCACTAGCCACAGTCTGGCCCCACTAAAGTTTGAAGGGAAGTTAACTGGCTCTTTGTTTAAAAAGTCTGGAGACCCCTGTTATAGAGTCTTCTACAGACTATACTATGAGGCCACATGTTACCCTGATTGCCCCACACTAACCTTGTAGTGAAGTGCAATTTTTTTAATCCATATTGTATTACTCTGAGTACTAAGTACTTCAAGACTTCTTAGACATGGTGTCAGTGAGACAAAAACTCTTTTTTGCCCATACACTGAAAGGTTTCTAATTGAATAAAAAATCCACTTTACAGGATGTGTTTACACTTAAAATGGTAGTGATTGGGCATGTTTAGTTACCTCATTTATCTGCGTATAACACGCACTTTTTCCCCCTAAAAATAGGGGGAAAAATTACGGGTACATGTTATACAACGATAGCGTACCTCGGAGGGGAATGAGGGGGATGAACTTCACCGGAATTCACGAGACCTCATCTCCTGTTCAGGGCTAGTGCAAGGATTTTTGACACCCTAGGTGAAACCTAATTTTACTGCCCCCCTCCTTGGCTCCATTCCTCACTCCACCCCCTTTGCCCTGCCCTTGTACACCCCACCTTTTTAATGAAGTGCTAATCAAATGCAGCCCACCAGCGCCCATCAATGCAGCCTCACCAGCACCCATCAAATGCAGCCTACCAGCGCCCATCAATTAATGTTTGCTTGCTTCCATTCATTTGGGAGTCGGGACACAGTCCTCCTCCGATGCTGTGCCTCTGACATTATGTACGAATGGAGTGGTGGCTTCCTGTTGATGCTGAGACTTAGTTGCTTGCTGCAGAGAGAAGAGAGTAGTAACACCAGTGGCTGGGTACCCTAGGCAGCAGTGTGCCCTAGGCGGCTGCCTAGTTTGCCTAGATTTAGCACCGGCCCTCCTCCTGTTTACTTGGTTCTAACTCGGCTCTCACTCAGCTCTCACCTCACACACAGTCCCGTCTCCACCCCTGGCATTGGACCATTGTTCTGTCTATCACAGGAGCTGGTCCAATGCCGAAGGCGGATGTGGACTGTGTGTGTGTTAGAGCCGAATGAGAGCCGAGGAAGAGCCGAGTAAACAGGAGATGACGGCTCGGGATTTCCTGCACTGCCCAGGCTGCATCGATGGTGAGGCTGCAGATGAGCATTGAGGCTAAAAAGTGGCATTGATCAGGCTGCATTGATGAGATGGGCTGCAGATGGGCATTGATCAGGCTGCACTGATGGGATTTGCTGCAGATGGGTATTGATAAGGCTGCATTGATGAGATTTACTGCAGATGGGCATTGATCAGGCTGCATTGATGAGATTTACTGCAGATGGGTATTGATCAGGCTGCATTGATGAGGAGTGCTGCAGATAGATAGGCATTGTTTAGGCTGCATTGATGAGATGTGCTGCAGATAGATGGGCATTGATCAGGCTGCATTGAGGCTACAGATGGGTATTGCTCAGGCTGCATTTATGGGAAATGAGGAGGCTGCAGATGGGCACTTAACAGGCCGCATTGATGGGCACTGACCTTTATTTTAATTCAAAGTTGTTTATTTAAAAAATATGTTTTTTTCCTGAAACTTCCCTCTTAAAATTATACGCTGGTAAATATGGTATATTTAGGTACTTAACTCAGAATTAAATTTATGAACTTATTTTCTTAGTTTTTATGTACATGTCAAAAGTAATAAGAAACAAAGATCAAATTAAAAAGAAATATCATTGAGTTTCTGAGGCCTTTTATTTTCAATAAGTTATCAAAGTCAAAGCTGTCTCCACTTTGCCCTGAAATAGCTGCTTGGTGTTACATCAGAAAATATTCAGCACTGTAGACCTTCTCAGAGCCAAAATTGGTCAATAAATGTCACTTGGGATTGCCCCAGCTTCCTATGTTGTGTACAGGAACAGATAAAAATGGGACCATTTTCCGGGATGTCATACATATCAGTTTCATTTGTTCAGCAGAGACAAGGCCACCCAAAGCCACAATTTAGCACTTTTAAACTTTAGCCAGAACATTCTTTATTGATCTTCTCTGAGCAAAATTCATCAGTAGATGGCACTGGGTGGAGATGTTTCTAAGATACTCATTAACCACTTTCAGACAGGACCATTTTGCTGGCTTAAGACCAGACCACTTTTTGCAATTCGGCACTGCGTCACTTTAACTGACAATTGCGCGGTCGTGCAAAGTGGCTCCCAAACAAAATTGACGTTCTTTTTTTCCCAAAAATAGAGCCTTCTTTTGGTGGTATTTTATCACCCCTGCTTTTTTATTTTTTGCACTATAAACAAAAATAGAGCGTCAATTTTGATTTTTTTTTTTACTTTTTGTTATAATAAATATCCCCCCAAAATATATATATAAAAAAAAATGTCCCTCAGTTTAGGCCGATAGGCATTCTTCTACATATTTTTGATAAAAAAATCGCAATAAGCGATTATTGATTGGTTTGCGCAAAAGTTATAGTATTTACAAAATAGGGGATAGTTTTATGGCATTTTTATTAATGATTTTTTTTACTAGTAATGGCGGCGATCAGCGATTTTTATTGTGACTGCGACATTATGGCAGACACATTGGACATTTTTGACACATTTTTGGGACCATTGTCATTTATACAGCAATCAGTGCTATACAAATGACACTGGCAATGAAGTGTCTAGGGGTGTAACTAGGGGTGTCTAGGGGTGTAACTAGGGGTGGCGGTGTAGGGGTTAAGTGTTCCTAGGGGCGTGTTACTAACTGTGGGGGGCCGGGCATTGTGTTAGTGAACACTGATCTCTGCTCCAATCACATGGAGCAGAGATCAGCGTCACTTGTTGCTAGGCAGAACGGGGAGATGCTATTTACAATGGCATCTCCCCATTCAGCCGCCCCGTGACACGATCGCAGGTATACCCGCGGCAATCGAGTCTGCGGGAACCACGACTGGACTCACGGGGGTCCCGACCGGCACGCGAGCGTGCTGCCGGAGGCGCGCACGCAATGGCAGGGCGGCATATAAAAATGGACGTACCTGTATGCAAATATGCCTGCCCGTGCCATTCTGCCGACGTACATCGGGAACTGGTTAAACTGAAGCTCACTGAACACCCTGGTTTGAGGTGCCCTTTTTTTTTTTTACTTTATATCTTTATTAATTTCTTTTTCAATTCAAAACAACTCATACAATCTTCCAATAAAAAGCCAATAACAACATAATACCGGTTTACATATCCCCCACCCAACCTTCCCTTCCTACATTCATCACCTTCCCCACTCATACACTCCCATTCATCATACTTCCTTCTTACTAAGAGATACCTTCATTCATCATTTTTACATACCATTCCCTCCATATCTTATCAAATTTTTTAATACCCCCTTGTCTCATGTACGCCACTCTCTCTTTAAGGATAACCCTATTCATATTTTGCACCCACTCTCCGCTCGTAGGGGGTATGGCTGATTGCCAATTCTGGGCTATGAGTTTCCTAGCCTGAAAGAGGCACCTTACTTTGGCTAAATTACTATCCTTAGGGTCACTACTCCCCTTGATCCATCCCAACACACATCCCTTTGGTTCCATTTCTACTGCCATCTCAAAAACCCCACTAATTATCATCACAACCTCCCTCCAATACCGATGTAGCTTGGGACATCTCCAAAACATGTGGATCATGTCTCCTTCTGTCCTTCCACATCTAGGGCAAGCTGCATCACTCCTTCTACCAAATTGCGCCAACCTCTTAGGGGTGTAATACGCTCTATACAGTAAAAGTAGATGTGAAAACTTTTGAGATGGAGAAATGGACACCCATGGTGCCACCTCAAGGATTCTCTCCCATTGATCTTCCGAGATGTCACCCACATCGGATTCCCATTTTTTCCTGTTTTTTTTACCCTGTTTTTTTTCCTGGGATTTATTACACAACTCCACATACACCTTAGAAATTAAACCTTTCCCTGATTTCGCTCGCAGTACATCCTCTATTACGGGTATCTCACTCCATACCATCTCTGTCCCCTGGAACTGTTTATTCAAAGCATGTCTGATCTGCAAGTATCTAAAAAAGGAATTTTTCGGAATTAAAAACTGATTCCTTAGCTCTTGGAATTGTTTCATTCTGCCCTCCTTATATATCTGATGAACAAAGTGTATACCCCTATTTTCCCATTCCCTTACTTGTCCTATTTTTAGAACCTCTTCCAACTTATTATTTGCCCATAAGGGGGAGTATTCCGTAAATCCCCCATAGCCTAGTATTCTTTTGGTTGTCTCCCACACCTTAATCATTAAACCTAAGGTAGGAACATCCCGGATGAATGCCCCTGCCTCTAATGCTACTACTAGCGGTCTTCCGAGGAATTGTTCGAGAGGAGATCCCTTTTTCCACCCCCCTCCCTCCCCTTTCTCTCCTGCCAGGTGTTGTAGCTGGGCTGCTATGAAGTAATTAAATGGATGTGGAAGCGCCAGTCCCCCCCTGTTACTTGGAAGTTGCAAAGTCTTTAACCCAATACGTGCTCGTCCCCCCTTCCACATTAATTCTCTAAATATGGAATCTATCTTATGGAACCAGTCCTTATATATCCATACTGGAGAATTATGCAGTACATAGAGAAGTTGCGGTAAGAGAATCATTTTAATAAGATTGCATCTACCCGCTACTGAAAGTGGTAGTTTCTTCCAGATCTTAATTTTTTGTTTAAATTTGGCTAGCAGTGGAACCAAGTTATTTATCACATATTGCTTAGGATCTTTAGAGATGCAGATACCCAGGTATTTCATCTTACTCACTATCTGAATATGTGCAGCTTCACATGGTAGGGGGCTGTCTAATGGGTCTATAGGCAATATACAGGATTTATCCCAGTTTATTTTTAGACCCGCAAGATGTCCAAAATTGGTAATTCTATACATCACTTCCCCTATTGAATGCTGAGCGTCTCCAAGAAGCAGAAGGAGATCATCTGCGAATAATACTACTTTTTCTTCTTCCTCACCTCTCCTAAAACCTTTTATCCTCTTATTTGATCTTAGGGATATAGCCAAAGGCTCGATCGCCATAGCGAACAAGAGGGGAGACAGGGGACACCCCTGCCTCGTACCTCTCTTCAATCGGATCCCAGCCGAGCTTTCGTTGTTAACACTAATTCTTGCTTCCGGACATCTATATAACATTTTAACCCATTTTATAAATACCGGGCCCACCTTATATTCTCTCAAGACTCTCCACAAGTATCTCCACTCTAGTGAATCAAAGGCTTTAGCAGCGTCCAAGGATAAAACAGCCCTCTGGCCATCTCCATCCACGGGTATCTGAAGGTTCAAAAAGACCCGTCTTATATTTGTATTTGTAGATCTCCCAGGAATAAATCCCGATTGGTCAGGATGAATAATTTTCCCTATCACTCTGTTCAATCTATTCGCCAAGACCTTAGCTAGGATCTTTACGTCCAGGTTCAACAGGGAGATAGGTCTATATGATGAAGGGGCAAGAGGGTCCTTGTTTTCCTTTGGCAGCACTATTATATTTGATTCTCTCATTGAAGGAGGTAGTTCTCCTGCTTCTATCGCCCAGTTAAGGACTTTTAGGAGCTCTGGGATTAGTACCTCACCAAAGTGACGGTAAACCTCCACTGGAAGGCCATCTGGGCCTGGGGCTTTCTGTCCTGCCATTTCTTGTACTATACGCCGAATCTCTTCCATTGTTACGGGACCATCTAGCATATCCCCATCTTCTTTCGAAAGATGTGGAATAGCCAGCGGGCTGAAAAATGTATCCATTTCCTCCCTCATCTCGGCCTGGTTAGATTGATATAGGTCTTCATAGTACAAGAGGGGAGACAGGGGACACCCCTGCCTCGTACCTCTCTTCAATCGGATCCCAGCCGAGCTTTCGTTGTTAACACTAATTCTTGCTTCTGGACATCTATATAACATTTTAACCCATTTTATAAATACCGGGCCCACCTTATATTCTCTCAAGACTCTCCACAAGTATCTCCACTCTAGTGAATCAAAGGCTTTAGCAGCGTCCAAGGATAAAACAGCCCTCTGGCCATCTCCATCCACGGGTATCTGAAGGTTCAAAAAGACCCGTCTTATATTTGTATTTGTAGATCTCCCAGGAATAAATCCCGATTGGTCAGGATGAATAATTTTCCCTATCACTCTGTTCAATCTATTCGCCAAGACCTTAGCTAGGATCTTTACGTCCAGGTTCAACAGGGAGATAGGTCTATATGATGAAGGGGCAAGAGGGTCCTTGTTTTCCTTTGGCAGCACTATTATATTTGATTCTCTCATTGAAGGAGGTAGTTCTCCTGCTTCTATCGCCCAGTTAAGGACTTTTAGGAGCTCTGGGATTAGTACCTCACCAAAGTGACGGTAAACCTCCACTGGAAGGCCATCTGGGCCTGGGGCTTTCTGTCCTGCCATTTCTTGTACTATACGCCGAATCTCTTCCATTGTTACGGGACCATCTAGCATATCCCCATCTTCTTTCGAAAGATGTGGAAAAGCCAGCGGGCTGAAAAATGTATCCATTTCCTCCCTCATCTCGGCCTGGTTAGATTGATATAGGTCCTCATAGTACGCTCTAAATCTCTCTAAGATATCTGATTTATTAGTAGACGTCCTACCTTCCGCCATACTAATCCTGGGTACCATGGATGGGAGAGAGTTTGTTTTCACCAAGTATGCTAGCATCCGACCTACCCTTTCCCCTTCTCCAAATACTAGTTGCTTCTGAAATAAAAGTTTATTTTCGGCCTTCTCTAGCATTATATAACGATATTCCTGCTGCGCCTTCATCCATTTTCCCTGGTTATCTAATGTTGGATTTTTGATATACTGATTTTCTAAATTTACCACACTCCTTGAGGCATTCTCTTCTCTTTCCCCAGACTGTTTTTTAATTTTAGAGATCTGTTGTATTAAAAGACCTCGGAGATAGGCCTTTAATGCATCCCATACCATCCCTGTCGGGGCTGAACCTGTGTTCAATTTTATAAATTCTTTAAGTGAGCTCAATACTTCCTTTGGTTCCCTCATAAGCTCCAACCAAGTAGGGCTAAATCTCCACCCCTTTCGCTGACTTCTCTCTCCTATATCCAAGAAGCTCTTTATTGCTGAGTGATCCGATATGCTTCTTGGCATATAGCTTATTTTTTTTATTAATACTGCCGCCTCATCGTTCCCCATAATCATATCTATCCTCGACAGAGTTGAGTATGAGGTGGAGAGACACGAGAAGGTTCGAGATTTTGGATTCTGGAGTCTCCAGAGGTCCTTCAGACCCATTTCTCCCAAGAACTGCGACAAGCGACTCTCACTTATACCCCTTTGCTGAGCCCTCCCATTAGGGAATCTATCCAATATTTTATCCATGACCATGTTAAAATCTCCCATTACTATCAGTGGGACTTCCGGTTTGTCCACCACAAATTCAACCAGATCATATAAAATATCCATAGTGGCTGGTGGCGGTATGTAAACATTGGCCAGAATCAAAATCTTTCCCTCTAAAGTACCATATAGAAAAATATAACTTCCTTGTTCATCTATCTTCACCTGGAGACAATTAAATGAAGCCCCCCTTTTAATAAAAATACTAACCCCCCTAGAAAAGGAGGTATGGCACGAATGATATTGGATATGATATTCCCCCCACCCCAGCTGTGTAGTGGTGATTTTTGTAAAATGTGTCTCCTGAAGAAAGAGAAGCATTGCTCCATGGGACATAGCTGATAGCTTAACTGCTTTCCTCTTCTTCAGGTCCCCCATCCCTCTAACGTTCCAAGAATATAGAATAAGACCTCTTCCATCTAATACAGTGCGTTCACTCATTTCTAATTACTGTGACAGTACCTAAAAACTAATGTGTATAACTCATCTTTATTATTCCCTTTAATATAATAAGCTTTCAACCATTGTTTCCTTATAGGTGCATATCCTCGTGACCCTCCTTTATTGTTCTCTCTTATGTAATAAATCTTTACCCTTTGTTTCGTTGTAAATAATTGTGCTCTATATAATGCTCTACTTACAAAAACAATCCTCTTCCACACTTCTCCCACCTGCCAATCAAACTTTAAACGCCCTAAACTTCTTTCTTTCCACCCATACCATTCACCTTCATCACACACTTCTCCCATTGCCTCTTTAGGCATCACCTGGGGGCTTCTTCTGTGACCTTCCCATACACACCTTGCTTGTGAATCACTCCACATATTTTACTAAACCTTGTTACCTACCCACCCTCCCACCCCACCCCTCCCCTCCCCTCCCCACCAAAGTCTCCAAACAAGAATATTACCCCGTACGACTCATAAAGGAGGCGAGAGCCCCGCCGCCCCCTCCAACCAGAGGGGGGACTACGTGACCCTCGCCTCCCTCAGCTCTCCCTCCCCCCTCCTCTCCCCTTTCCCAAATCAAGCAACCTACACCAAAAAAAAAGGGGGGAAGAAAAAAAAAAAAGGGGATCACATCCAAATCCACAATCCTCCCCCCCCTCCCAAGAAGCATAGAGGGAGGGGGGGGGGTGAAGAAAAAAAAGTCCATCACTACTAAAGTCTCCGGGGGTGGGATTCCAACCACTCTTCCACGCCTCCAGGGTTGTCAAAAATGATGGTCCCTTCAGGGGCATTTATCTGTAATCTTGCTGGGTATAGTAACGCATAAGCCATGTCCATTTGGCGGAGCTTCCTTTTAACTTCCCCAAACTTAGCTCTCCTTCTTTGGAGGTCTGGGGAGTAATCCGGGAAGATCGACACACGCGAACCATTATATACGATCTTACCCCTTTCCCTAGCTTTACGGGTGATAGTCTCTTTATCCTTAAAAAACAGTAACTTGGCCAGAAGTGGTCTTGGAGGGGCACCTATCTGAGGAGGTCTTGAGGGAACTCTGTGTGCCCTTTCAATAGAGAACAGTGGAGAAAAATTGTCCTGGCCAAACATATCCCATAGTCTATAGAGTCTGGACCTTCACAGTTTTCTGGCAGGCCTACTATCCGAATGTTCTTCCTCCTCATCCTGTTTTCCATTTCGTCTAATTTGTTATCCTGTTTTGTTAGCTGTTCTTGCATTAGCCTAAATTCCCTTATCCAGGGGGCCCAACCGCTCCTCAAGGGCTATGGTTCTGTCCTGGATCCTTTGAATATCCTGTCTAGTATGCGATAGTTCCTCCTGGATAGAGATGAGTTGGATACTCATTCCTCCCAGGGATTCTCTACAAAGGTTAACTGCCATCAAAACCTCCCTTAGTGTTGGTTCTGGTTCTAGTTCGAGTCCTCCCCGCAAACCCTCTTCCGATGAGCCAGTTGCCCCCTCCAAACTCACATCCTTAACATGACCCTCAGAGTCAGTTCTTCCCTCCTTTTCCTCCATAGCCATTTGAGACTGGCTTAGCCCTTGGCTTTTCCTAGTGCCTTTGGTTCCTGATAACCTATTAGCTTGGGATTGCTGTCCCTGTTGCGGACCCTTTGGGGAGGTCTGACTAGGCCCCTGACCCGGATTATGGGCATATTTTTCTAGTTTTGCGGCTGCAGCTGCTTGACTGGCTTTAGTTGCACGATGTGATGGCATGGTAACTTTATTTTACACCACAGTAGTGTTCCCAGAAAATATATGTATGTTTAATTTCACTCTCACCCTAGGGCGAGACAAAGGGAAGGGGTCCTAGGGATAGAAGGGCACACACAGCACAATATTGTACTCCTAAAATTCCCAAAAGGATCAAGACAGTTCCAACTCCAGCCTATCTATATGGCCTATATAAGTTACCACTTCAGAGCAGGTTAAAGTCCCTTTAAGAAAAATTTCTTTTATCTTCTTTTTTTTTTTCCCTTCTCCTCCTCCCCTCTCTTGTTTCCCAGTAGTCTTATATGCAGGACGTTCTTAGGTTTGAGTGTTAGATCCTTGAAGACATCTTCATACAAAGGAAGTTTATACAGAAAAGATTACTGGCAGGCACTCTCATCAAGGGGCGGGAAAAAAGGAGAACCACAGGATGGAAAGGCACATACTACGCAGTTTTACACTATATACTGTAAACTCTAAGCCATGTCAAGACCTCGGTAGCCCCTATGACAACCGCTACTTTTAAACAGGCGCTTTAAAGCAAGTAAAGAGTCTCTTCCAAGAAAGGAGAATTTTTTACAGTTCTCAATCTTCTCATTAGCAAAAAAGCTCTTTCAGGGTTACAACAATAAGAAAACACCAGCAGGGGGATTTACCCACGGTAATGGTTAACAGAAATAGTCCATCTTCCATCTCCTGTAAGCAATATCTGAATCACAGATCATATAACAGTTCAGGCTCACCACCCTAGATGGCAATATTTACTCTCACCAGTTCCATGCGTTTGTCCGGGTGATGTCTCCCATTATATCTTTTCTCTGCTGTCCATAGCTGAAGTATAGTCTCCACCTCCCTTCATTGAACTCTCCAGAATACACTCTAGGGTCTCAGCGGCGGTCAGAGAGAGAGCCTGCCCACCTCCATCGGGATTCCCACGGAGCGTCTACGCTGCCACATAGCATAAGGGTAAGCAGAGAGGGGTGCCTGTTCATCCGATCCGTATCCATCATCCGACCTGTTAGCAGCATGGAGGGTCAGCGGGTCAACAAGGGAAGCCGCCGTTCGCTACGGCTCATTGCGATCCGCTACTCGTGTGTAAGGGAGAGCGAAGCGGGACGCTCGCTCACATCATCCGACCTGTTAGCAGCATGGAGGGTCGGCGGGTCAACGAGGGGAGGCGCCGTTCGTTACAGCTCGTTGCGGTCCGCTACCCGCGTGGAGGGGAGAGCGAGGCGGGACGTTCGCTCACTCACTCATACACGCCTTCCTCCTTCTCCATCTGGTCACGCCCCCGCCACCCAACAGCAGTCGCCCTTCGAGGTGCCCTTTAATTTCTAGCTACATAGTAAGGTTCCAGCTGAATAAAATCACTTGGCTTATGCCCATGCTGTGAAGCATTCTCTTTTTCTTGAAATGAAAAACCCATTTACGTGTATGAGTGATTAGGTGTGTTTAGTTTTTCCACACCCTCATAATATTCTGTTTCAGAGTAATGATATTGATTCCTTCTGGTTGCTTGTTTTGTGCTTATCCTAACTGAAGCGGAACTCCAGAAATAAACTGGTTCTGGTTTGAAAGAGGATGGACAAGTTGAACGCTTTGCTATGTTTATATTGATGTCTCTGTCCAATTAGGGATACAGTATCCTTCCTCACTCTGTGTTGTAACCAGGATAGAAAGTGAAGGGAAATTAAACAGTTTAGGTTATTACTGGAGGAAAAGTAGATGGTATACCTGTTCTGATGACAACTGTCAAAGCTTGAAACTGTCAGAGCTGGAGATTTCCTATGATCATCAAATAGGATTTAGCAGTCCAAAGTCCAGGATGCAATATTGCTGTGCTGCCACACCTAATAAGGGTATATGAGTGTCTGGGACAACTTAGGTCATCTTTGGATGGATAATCTGGATGAATCCAGCTCCTGTTATGCTGTATGGTGGCAATTGCCAATTGGACATCTCTGTGCAGTGAGAGAAAGCGGGAGAGAGTCCTGCTGACACCAGAATACCTTGACTGAGAACTCCCAGGAGATGCACAAAAATGGCACACACAGACCATTATGAAATAAGCAGATTGTATTAGCAGATCAAAGTATAAAGGTAACACAACAGATCAGTAGTCCAGTGTCGATGTACAAGAAAAAGGGCAATACAAATACAAAGCAATTAACCCAGGTACCTTTAAAGCCCCATACACACGATCAGTTTTTCCTTCAGATTTACCAAAACCATATAATATGAGGTCAAACCTTAGGAATTTCAATTTGTATGCAATCAGGTAGGCCCTTGCACTACATGGTTTTGGTAAATCTGAAGGAAAAAGTCAGCAGAAAATCTGATAGTGTGTATGGGGCTTAAGGATATATTCAGCATGTAATGCAGTACCATGAACATAAACAGTAGCTCTCTGACTAAGAAATGTTGCCTCAAGTGACTGTGGTGGGCTAACAATAGGCTAGTTCACCTTTGGGCTTTCAGACAAGGGGGGCCAGCAACCCAGTTCTGCCCCCAGGAATGCAACAGGATCTGAACATTTCTTTGACATTAACACAGCTGCTGCTGGGACAGCAAGTGGGTTCAACTTCAAATGGGGAAAGATGTCAATGAATGATAATGGCCCATCCACAGGCCTGAGTTGCATACAATGATTAACTGTTGGTTATGGATGTTGTGTAGGTTAGGGACCTCTCACCAGATCCCTCTGAGGCAGTACACAAGTGATAGTGAGTTTTCTGTTAGGTGGGGGGCCTCCTTAAAGCAGTGATGCAGTGGTGACAATCTGGATAAATGCGGCTTGAACAGCGGGTTCTGGATGATGGGTTCTCGAACCATAGAATACCTCCATTGCTCAGTGCTTAGCTTAGCAGTCTGCCTCTAGGCTCTAATACAGTCCCATCACACGCAGTCCAGCCTAGCCTGGTTTAGCACAGCACAGAAACGCTACAAACACAT
This sequence comes from Lithobates pipiens, assembly GCF_037356315.1. Lineage (NCBI taxonomy): Eukaryota > Metazoa > Chordata > Amphibia > Anura > Ranidae > Lithobates > Lithobates pipiens. The sequence goes on along the minus strand of NW_027507758.1, from coordinate 428,133,956 downwards.
TCCCATTTGCTGTGTCTCTTTCCAACTTCTGGCCTTCTTCCCAACCCTTTGATTTTATACCATTCCTCCCCTTTTATGGTGCTTGTGAGCCTTGTAGTCATGACCCCAGCGTCACTGTGTTTCAGCTACTCCTTTGAGACTACATCTTTCAGACTGTTCTGGGCACTTGTGTTAGAGCTAGGATTAGGCAAGGTAGTAAACACTGCCCTCTTGTGTATTCCTCCCTGTGGTATAATTCCACTGGATTCCCATGATGTGGAAACAACTACATTCTAACACAAATTATGTAGATGTAGCTGGTCTGAGATATTTAGGTGGTGGTATATGGAGGTTTAGCACCTTTAATTTAGTCAGCCTTTTTTATGTGACTTATGATCTTATGTGATTTAAACATAATGTGTTTTAGACAGTGCCTTGCAAAAGTATTTCACCCCCTTTCGCATTTTTCATGTTTTTTTGCCTCAACCTGGAATTAACATGGATTGTGTGAGGATTTGCATCATTTAATTTACAGAACATGCCCACAACTTTGAAGATTGTCTTTTTTTTATTGTGAAGCAAACAACAAATAGGACAAAATAACAGAAAAAGTCAATGTGCATAACTATTCACCCCCTTAAAGTCAATACTTTGTAGAGCCACATTTTGCGGCTATCACAGCTCCAAGTCGCTTTAGATAAGTCTCTATGTGCTTGCCACATCTTACCACTGGGATTTTGCCCATTCCTCTTTGCAAAACTGCTCCAGCTCCTTCAGGTTGGATGGTTTGCGATTTTCAATTTGATTGAGGTCTGGGGTTTGACTAGGCCATTCCAACACATTTACATGTTTCCCCTTAAACCACTCAAGTGTTGCTTTAGCAGTGTGTTTGGGGTCACTGTCCTGCTGGAAGGTAAACCTCTGTCTTAGCCTCAAATCACAGTGGTACAGGTTTTGCTCAAGAATATCCCTGTATTTAGCACCATCCATCTTATCCCTCAACTCTGACCAGTTTCCTAGTCCTGACTGCTGAAAAACATTCCCACAGCATGATGCTGCCACCACCATGTTTCATGGTGTTCTTTGGGTGATGTGATATGTTGGGTTTGCGCCAGACATAGCATTTTCCTTGATGGCAAAAAAGTTAAATTTTTGTGTCATCAGACCAGAGCACCTTCCTCCATACATTTTAGGAGTATTCCACATGCCTTTTCGCAAACTCAAAACATGCCATTTTGTTTTTTTTGCTGAAAGTAATGCCTTTCTTCTGGCCACTCTGCCATAAAGCCCAACTCTCTGGAGTGTATGGCTTATTGTCCTATGTATAGATAATCCAGTCTCTGCTGCGAAACTCTGCAGCTCCTCCAGGGTTACCTTAGGTCTCTGTGCTGCCTTTCTGATTAATGCCCTCCTTGCCCGGTCTGTGAGTTTTGGCGTGCGGCCATCTCATGGCAGGTTTGCTGTTGTGCCATGTTCTTTCCATCTGGTTATGATAGATTTGATGGTGCTCCTAGGGATCATCAAAGATTTGGATATTTTTTTATAACCTAACCCTCAACAACATTGTCCCTTACGTGTTTGGAGAGTTCCTTGGTCTTCATGGCAGTGTTTGGTTAGTGGTTCCTCTTGCTTAGGTGTTGCAGACTCTGAGGCCTTTCAAAAAGGTGTGTATATGTAATGACAAATCATGTGACATTTAGATTGTACACAGGTGGACATCATTTCTCTAATTATGTGACTTCTGAATTGGTTGCATCAGAGCTTTTTATGGGCTTCATAACAAAGGAGGTGAATACATACGCACATGCTAATTATCATTTTTTTATTTCTGAAAAATAGTTTTATGTATATATCTTTCTGGTTTTACTTCACCAAATTAGACTATTGTGTTCTGATCCATCACATATAAATCAGATTAAAAAAACATTGAAGGCTGTAATGAAACAAAATAGGTAAAAAGCCAAGGGGGGTGAATACTTTTGCAAGGCACTGTATAATTGTGTTATCCTAAAAAATTGGATCCCCTATTTTCTTAACCACTTGCCGCCCGCCCTATAGGCAATTGACGGCTGCAAAGTGGTTTCATAATCCTGACCGGACGTCATATGACGTGATCAGGATTATGAGCCGCTGCACGCCCCCGGGGGCACGCATCGCGGCGATCGTTGTTGCAGGGTGTCAGTCTGACACCCGGCAACTACGATCTCGGTAAAGAGTCTCTGACGGAGACTCTTTACCACGTGATCAGCCGTGTCCAATCACGGCTGATCACAGTGTAAATGGGAAGAGCCGGTGATCGGCTTTCCCTCACTCGCGTCTGTCAGACGCGAGTAGAGGAGAGCCGATCGGCTGCTCCTCTGACAGGGAGGGTCTGTGCTGATCGATTATCAGCACAGCCCCCCCGAGGATGCCCACACTTGACCACCAGGGACGCCACCAGACCACCAGGGAAAAGGTAATCCTCCCTAGACCACCAGGGATGCCAGTCAGCACAATGGATGCCAATCAGTGCCCATAATGGATGCCAATCAGTGCCCACAATGGGCATCACTGATTGGCATGCATTATAGATTGGCACTGATTGGCATCCATTACTACAGTATAACACCAATGCCGCCTATGAGTGCCCACCTGTGCCACCTATGAGTGCCCACCTGTGCCGCCTATGAGTGCCCACCTGTGCCGCCTATCAGTGCCCACCTGTGCCGCCTATCAGTGCCCACCCATGCCCATCTGTGCCGCCTATCCATGCCCATCTGTGCCGCCTATCCATGCCCATCTGTGCCACCCATCTGTGCCGCCCATCCATGCCAATCCGTGCCAGCTATCAGTGCCAATTTGTGCCACCTATCAGTGTCCGTCCGTGTTGCCCATCCGTGTCGCCCATCCGTGTCGCCCATCCGTGCCGCCTATCAGTGCCACATATCAGTGTCCATCAATGCCACCTCATCAGTGCCACTTCATTGGTGCCACATTGGTGCCCATCAGTGCCGCCTTATCAGTGCCCATCAGTGTAGCCCCATCAGTGCCCATCAGTGAAGGAGAAAACATACTTATTTACAAAGTTTTGAAACTGAAACAAGAAAAAAACATTTTTTTTTCAAAATTTTCGGTATTTTTTTATTTGTAGCGGAAAAAATAAAAACCGTAGAGGTGATCAAATACCACCAAAAGAAAGCTCTATTTGTGGGAAAAAAATGATAAAAATTTAATTTGGGTACAGTGTAGCATGACCGCGCAATTGTCATTCAAAGTGCGACAGCGCGGAAAGCTCAAAATTGGTCTGGGCAGGAAGGTGTTTAAGTGCCCTGTATTGAAGTGGTTAAAGATTGTTGTGCATCTACAGATTTGGAACCTAATTTAACACTTTAATGGCCATACTTAATATGTTCCCCATAAAGGGTATAATTCGTTTGACTATTTCATTATTTAGAACATTGTCTGGAGCAGTGTTTCTCAACTCCAGCCCTCAAAGCGCCCCAACAGGTCATGTTTTCAGGCTTCACGTTATTTTGCATAGGTGATTTGATCAGTTTCACTGCCTTAGTATTTACCATAGCCATTTTCATGGCTGAAAACATGACTTGTTGGGACGCCTCGGGGACTGGAGTTGAGAAACACTGGTCTGGAGAAATCAGTTACCCATGATGGTTTTCTCATAGGCTGGTGCACAGTGCTGATGGACAGAACCACTGATTGGTTCCTGCAGGAGAATTGTTAGACCCACATTTAGGTATATACCAAGTACAAATAGATATCTAAATAGATGCAAGTAAAAAAATTATAATTGGGATACCCCAAATTTTCATAATATCCAAATAGAGCAGACAGCAAACATCCCCTCCATGTCTACCCCAAGTCATGTAATGAGTAAATGAAAGAAGCCTTCTAAAGCCCCGTACACACGAGAGGACTTATGTCCGACAGACTTCCAAAGGAGTTCCGTCGGAGTTCTGCTGGAATGCCGACGGAGTTCTGACAGACTTTTCGGCCGAACGGACTTGGCCACACACGATCACACTAAACTCCGACGGATTCGAACGTGATGACGTACGACCCGACTCGAATACGGAAGTTCATAGCCAGTAGCCAATAGCTGCCCTAGCGTCGGTTTTAGTCCGTCGGAGTAGCATACACACGAGCGGATTTTTCGAAGGGGACCGGGTCCGGCGGAGTTCCGTCGGGAAAATTTGAAGCATGTTCCATATTCTAAAGTCCTTCGGACTTTGGTGAGTCAAAAGTCCGTTGCAGCCCACACACGATCGGATAGTCTGACGGACTCAGTCCTTCGGACTTTGGATGTTGAAAAGTCCGCTCGTGTGTACGCGGCATAAGTGTCTCAGTGACGGTCCACTAATTTCCTGTTAAATCCCTGTGTCAGTATGCAAAGGAAAATCTTTCAGGCGTGAGTTACAAAAAAACACCAAAACCTGACAAAAGTTCTAACTTTTTCCAAACTCTGAGTCTTAACTAACAGTTTCCTCATACAGAGTCAAATGTTGCACAATTTGAATTATTGTGCTACAGTTATGCCTGATTGTTGCAAAAAACAATCCTCTAGAAATGTAAGCAGATTGTTTGAATATTCATAGAGCTGTAAAAACTCAGAGTTTGTTCTTAATAGTATTTAGTTATTACGTTATCACTATGTATACCACTGAGTGTAGACTCTTCCACTGTACAGTAATCAGAATTGGTTGCTATTATGGTTAAAATGGTACTGCTCCGCACTCATTCTTACAATGACTTCTCCATTATAGTTTTAGGCTTAATCACCTCTAAAAGCTATTAATTGTTTATTACTTTTTTAATAAAGAGAAGAATAAAACTGTACATCAGTGTATTCTGATGACTTTCTCAATACCAGCCACTCCAAAAAAATCAAAGTGAAAGCAATCTATTAAAGAAAGAGAAAATGATTGACACTGCTCCATAAAATGAGAAGAGGCATTTGCTGAAGGCAGGAATTACTGGAACATAATGCACTGATACTGAAACATGTGGCGTCTCAGCCATGCTTCTGATATGAAACTAATGTATTTCAATTTTGATATGAGAAATAGAATGATTATTTCTTCTCCCTTTGGAATGAATACTGCTTCTCAAAACTGCTCTCGGAAGGGTCATCGCATTCGCCTCTGCATATCCACACACTGAGCATCTTTCCATCTGTTTCCTATTTGCCATATTTGCTTCATGCATCTTATGTTATTTGCTATATATTAAACATTCTAAATAAAACAAAATGAATCATGTATGATGCATGACCCAAGCATACCAAATAAAAATTCCATTGCATCAGACATTTTGCATAAAAACCTGTGAATAAGGCAGATGATACAAGTACTAATTTCACATGAGCACAGAGGAATAGTTGGAGATTGAATTATTATGAAAATAAAAAGAGAAGCGGTGGAGGGACGGAGAAAACTATAAATACATGGCACATGATCCTCAGGAATGCTCAATGTGCATATTACAAAAACTGATCATTTATCTCTCGTCTTGCAGAATAATTTCATTGGGTGGATTTTAATATATTATAGATCAAGCTCAAATAATGGCGTAACATGATTACAAAGAATTCTAGCTTTAAACGCGATACAAAAGAGCCAAGCAAAGCACTTGGTAATGTAAATGTTAAGAACATTAAACTAAAAGGGCTCTTAACACAGATTACATATCATGGAACTGCTTGTTATTGTAATTGTTATTGTTATCATTGAGACTGTCTACTGCTGTCCATTTGGTTGGTTCCTTAGGATTATTCAAATAAAAGCAGGAAGAGTCCTCAGCCCCGTGTTAGCTCCCTCCAACTGCCATGACATTTAATTCATATACAATTTTACAAATTGTATTTGTTTATTGAAATTCCTCCTTTGAAAATAAAGTACGCCCCCAACTGGCACCTTTTTCTCCACCTGTTATTCCAGTGACAACTATCTGTGGGGTACAGCCAAACAACTGAAATGTCTAATGCCCCATACACACGGTCGGACATTCCAACCACAAAATCCGTCCGAAAAAATCTGATGGAGCCCACACACGGTCGGATTTTCCAACAACATCATCAGATCGCACATTTTCCGTCAGAAAATTGGACCATGTGTATGGGGCATAAGCCTTTCCAGCTCTGTACACATACAGTGGTGTGAAAAAGTGTTTGCCCCCTTCCTCAATTCCTGTTCCTTTGCATGTTTGTCACACTTAAGTGTTTCGGAACATCAAACCAATTTAAACAATAGTCAAGGACAACACAAGTAAACACCAAATGCAATTTGTAAATGAAGGTGTTTATTATTAAAGGTGAAAAAAAATCCAAACCATCATGGCCCTGTGTGAAAAAGTGATTGCCCCCCTTGTTAAAACATACTATAACTGTGGTTGTCCACACCTGAGTTCAATTTCTATAGCCACACCCAGGCCTGATTATTGCCACACCTGTTCACAATCAAGGCATCACTTAAATAGGAGCTGCTTGACACAGTAAGGTCCACCAGAAGATCCTTAAAAGCTACACATCATGCCGAGACCCAAAGAAATTCAGGAACAATTGAGAAAGAAAGTAATTGAGATCTATCAGTCTGGAAAGGGTTATAAAGCCATTTCCAAAGCTTTGGGAATCCAGCGAACCACAGTGAGAGCCATTATCCACAAATGGCGAAGACATGGAACAGTGGTGAACCTTCCCAGGAGTGGCCGGCCGCCCAAAATTACCCCAAGAGCGCAGCGACGACTCATCCAAGAGGTCACAAAAGACCCCACAACAACGTCCAAGGAACTGCAGGCCTCACTTGCCTCAGTTAAGGTCAGCGTTCATGCCTCCACCATCAGGAAAAGACTGGGCAAAAATGGCCTGCATGGCAGAGTTCCAAGGAGAAAACCACTGCTGAGCAAAAAGAACATCAAAGCTCGTCTCAATTTCTCCACAACACATCTTGATGATCCCCAAGACTTTTGGGACAACATTCTGTGGACCGATGAGACAAAAGTGGAACTCTTTGGAAGGTGTGTGTCCAAGTATATATGGCGTAGAAGGAACACTGCATTTCATAAAAAGAACATTATACCAACAGTAAAATATGGTGGTGGTAGTGTGATGGTCTGGGGCTGTTTTGCTGCTTCAGGACCTGGAAGACTTGCCGTGATAAAAGGAACTATGAATTCTGCTGTCTACCAAGAGATCCTGAAGGAGAATGTCCGACCATCTGTTCATGTACTCAAGCTGAAACGAACTTGGGTTCTGCAGCAGGACAATGATCCTAAACACACCAGCAAGTCCACTACCGAATGGCTGAAGAAAAACAAAATGAATACTTTGGAGTGGCCTAGCCAAAGTCCTGACCTGAATCCTATTGAGATGTTGTGGTATGACCTTAAAAAGGCCGTTCATGCTCGAAAACCCTCTAATGTAACTGAATTAGGACAATTCTGCAAAGATGAGTGGGCCAAAATTCCTCCAGGACGCTGTAAAAGCCTCATTGCACGTTATCGCAAACGCTTGGTTGCAGTTGTTGCTGCTAAGGGTGGCCCAACCAGTTATTAGGTTTAGGGGGCAATCACTTTTTCACACAGGGCCATGATGGTTTGGATTTTTTTTCACCTTTAATAATAAACACCTTCATTTACAAATTGCATTTTGTGTTTACTTGTGTTGTCCTTGACTATTGTTTAAATTGGTTTGATGTTCCGAAACACTTAAGTGTGACAAACATGCAAAGGAACAGGAAATGAGGAAGGGGGCAAACACTTTTTCACACCACTGTAGCTGAAACTTAGAGAAAAGTGGGGGGCCTGTCGTACTGCTGCACAGAGAACAACAATTCAATTTTTACACCATACTGCCAGAGGACAGGATGATTTAAAGCACAACGCTGGGAAACTTGAAATTATCCGTAGTGGTTGGGGCTGCCCCCACACTGATAGGGTTCATTGCTTGTTTAGGTTCTTGGTTCTTCCATATTGCTAGACTGGTCACCACAGTGTTTTTTCCCATACACTCCAGCGGCCTAAGGTCTTGACGTCACCAAGAGTCAGAGTTCATAGCTTTGCACTGGACATGATGATGCCAAAGGACATTCCCCCACCAAGTAAATAAAAGCATTTTTACTCTCCCTTAGACGAAATGAGCAATTACCACATGCAATGTACGTAAAGCCCCACTGCAAAGGCACACGCTTTCTGGAGTTGGGCTTTCAGGGAACTTGAGCTTCTTTATTGACAAACAAAGCAACAAACAGTAAGAATTTGTTCACTTACAGTGTTGCAGAAGTTTAATTTGTTTACAATATTTTTTAAGAAACTTCAATTGGGCGTATTGGGGTGTTCTTTTTAAACAGCAATGGAACAGTGGGCAATAGACACCAATTAAAATCAGCGCCATGTTAAAGTGGACCAGAACTCAAAAACTAAAGATCTGCTATGTTGTATAAAACATTCGAAAATGTTATTAGGCACTGTGCACAATTTACCTTTTGAGTCAAATTCCTCCTCAAAAATAGCTTTGTATATCCTCCTACATGAGCTCTTGGAAAGGTGAGTAAGAAGGAGTGCCCATGTCCTGTAAGATACAGGTCAAAAAGTAAGTTAGAAGGCATTTCCTGAAAATACCAACAAGTACATTGAATCAACGCGTTTTGGCAGAACAGGCACTCCTCCTTCTTCAGGGCTGTTGCTGCATGCTTATAAATGGGAAGGGTTCCCAAACAGGTGTGTCAATGGCAAAAAATCTGAGGGATAACTATCAGATTGTCAGCTGAGTTTGTAAAGGCAGCATGTGCTCATGTGCTTACGGCCTCATAACTGTATATCTGCAGTGTGAAATCTAAGGCACTGATTGCTAGTCTCAGGGGATTTGGTGATGTCACTAACCACTTAATCTCAAGAAGGTTTTACCTCCTTCATGACCAGGCTATTTTTTGTTATTCATCACTGCGCTACTTTAACTGGTAATTTGGCAATCATGCTACACTTTACATATATATACTTTTTCTACACAAATAGAGATGTCTTTTCATGGAGTTTGATCACCACTGGGTTTTTATTTTTTTTATTATATAAATTTTAAAAAATCAAAAAGATTTGAAAAAAAACAAAACAATATTTTTTACTTTTTTACTTCTGTTATAAAACATATCCAATAAAAAATGTCTTCATAATTGTAGGTCAAATGACAATTCTGCTACATGTATCTGATAAAAGAAAATCCCAATAAGTGTATATTAATTGGTTTGTGTGAAAGTTATAGTGTCTACAAATTATTAAAGTATTCATACCCCTTGAAATTTTCCACATTTTGTCATGTTGCAACCAAAAACTTAATTGTATTTTACTGGTGTTTTATATGATAGACCAACACCAAGTGGCACATCATTGTGCAGTGGAAGGAAAATGATAAATGGTTTTCAAAAATTTTCACAAATAAATATGTGAAAAGTGTGGTGTGCATTTGTATTCAGCCCCCTGAGTCAATACTTTGCAGAACCACCTTTCACTGCAATTTCAGCTGCAAGTCTTTTGGGGATATCTCTACCAGCTTTACACATCTAGAGAGTGAAATTTCTGCCCATTCTTCTTTGCAAAATAGCTCACGCTCTGTCAGATTGGATGGAGAGGGTCTGTGAACAGCAATTTTTAAAGTCTTGCCACAGATTCTCAATTGGATTTAGGCCTGAACTTTGACTGGGCTATTCTAACACATGAATATGCTTTGATTTAAACTATTCCATTGTAGCTCTGGCTGCATGTTTAGGGTTGTTGTCCTGCTGGAAGGTGAACATCTGCCCCAGTCTCAAGTCTTTTGCAGGCTCTAACATGTTTTCTTCTAAGATTGCCCTGTATTTGATTCCATCCATCTGCGCATCAACTCTGACCAGCTTCCCTGTCCCTTCTGAAGAAAAGCATCCCCACAACATGATGCTGCCACCACTATGTTTCAAGGTGGGGATGGTGTGTTCAGGGTGATGTGCAGTGTTACTTTTCCACCACATATAGTGTTTTGCTTTTAGGCCAAAAAGTTCACATTTTGATCTCATCTGACCAGAGCACCTTCTTCCACATGTTTGCTGTGTCTCCCGCATGGCTTCTTGCAAACTGCAAATGGCACCTCTTATGGCTTTCTTTCAACAATGGCTTTCTTCTTGCCACTCTTCCATAAAGGCCAGATTTGTGGAGTGCACGACTAATAGTTGTCCTTTGGACAGATTCTCCCACCTGAGCTGTGGATCTCTGCAGCTCCTTCAGAGTTACCATGGGTCTCTTGGCTGCTTCTCTGATTAATGCTCTACTTGCCCAGCCTGTCAGTTTAGGTGGATGGCCATGTATTGGTAGGTTTGCAGTTGTGTCATACTCTTTGCATTTTCCAATGATAGATTAAACGTTGCTCCATGAGATATTCAAAGCTTGGGATATATTTTGTATAACCTAACCCTGCTTTAAACTTCTCCCCAACTTTATTCCTGACCTGTCTGGAGCGTTCCTTGGCTTTCATGATGCTGTTTGTTCATGAATGTTCTCTAACAAACCACTGAGGGCTTCACAGAACAGCTGTATTTATACTGAGATTAACTTACACACAGGTGGACTCTAATTAATAATTAGGGTTGTTGGTTACGCAATTGGTTCCATAAGATTTTAGTTAGCGGTATCAGAGTAATGGGGGCTGAATACAAATGCACGCCACACTTTTCAGATATTCATTTGTATAAAAAATTTGAAAACCATTTATCATTTTCCTTCCACTGCACAATTATGTACCACTTTGTGTTGGTCTATCACATAAAATCCCAATGAAATACATTTATGTTTTTGGTTGTAACATGACAAAATGTGGAAGGTTTCAACAGGTATGAATACTTTTTCAAGGCACTTTATATACTGGAATATATTTATATTTTCATACTAGTAATGGTAGTGATCAGCGACTTATAATGGCATAATAGAGCGATTTGACACTAATGGATGCTGAGTGGGAACTGACTGACGATGTGCCTTTTTTTACTCCCTGATTTTGCTTTTGCAGGGAGTAAAAAAACTGACACATTGCTGCTGTCTGTAGAGAGCCCTGTGTTGTTTACCAACACAGGGCTCTTCTGCAATTTGCTCAGCCTGCTGATTGGCTTGTGTTGTAGCCTATATGACAGCACAGGTGGGGTGGTGGGTGGGCCCAGGTGGGCCCGGCCCAGCCCACCCTCTACCGAATATACCAAATCATGTACATGTCAAAATTTGGTGCAGCAGGACCACCCTGCTGCAGTACAAGTGCAGTATGTGGTCTTGAAATGGCTATTGTGTGGTTCACTGTTCACCCTGATGGACACTCTGACATGAGGAAGCAAAATCCTGCATCTACAAAGATGGCCCCATCCGAAATAGTGCAGAGGGGAGCCCACAGGCAAAGATGGAAACTAGTAATTTGCCCACGTATATTACATTTTTGGGCATTCCCTGAAATCGCGGCTGTGAAATAGCAGTAAAATCCCAGCAAAATCACACGAGTTTGAAGTCGCAATAGTGTGGAAGAGGACTCAAGTTCTGTTTCCACTACTGCGAATTGTTGTGCGATTTGACACATGTGAAGTTGCATGACAAGTCAAAACCCATGCATTTTGATGGTCCCTATTTTAATTGGTGCGATATAAGTCACACCGACACCCAAAAAGGTTTTTGCCCAATTTTTTTCCGTCTTTGGTGCGACTTGTTCTCACATGGGTTTCACCGGTCACATGACATTGCATCAAAAATCGCATTAAAAAGTTGCACTGTAAATCGCGAGACTTTGGGGTTGCAATAGTGGAAACAGAGCCTTTGGAGTCACTCTGCATATGCTCAGTTTGATGTGTATTGCTAGAGAGTTTATTTTTTTTCTTGGGAGGGTGCATGCGATTAGCACAGGACCAATCAGCACTGTTCAGACAGAAGGAAAGGAGTCTTTCAGCCTCATAGGAGAGGAGAATGAAACTCCTCCTACAAGCTTTACCAGTGCTTTGCCATACACTGATAGAAGTCACAAGGCTGCTATATACTGCTGATGAGAAAAGGTATTTAGACGTTTATATTTACTAAAATAATTGCATTTCCATGGTCTATGTACTGTGGGAGACCAGATATAGTGAATGCAAGTTCCTGGGTTTGGTAATACTTTAATGTTCTGCAAACACTGGCCATTTTTTAAAGTCGGGAAGTCCACTTAGTTACCTTTCAGGAGGTATGTCATACTCAGTGGCGGCTACTCCATTAGGGGTGCAGGGGCGCCACCCCCCCTAATCCATGCGGTTGGCCCCTAATCTACAAGCAGAGCACTGGACGTATGGATTTAATTTTTTTTTTAATTTTAAGCACATGAATTGGCTTAAAAAAGGGCGGACTTGGGGCACAGAGTACTGTGCTCTCAGCCCTCCCAGCTGTGTGACAATAGCAAATTAATATTCACTATTGTCTTGCCGCTTCTCCTCCTGGCTAATCAGGAAGCAGGTCTTAAGACCCGATTGGCCAAGAGGAGATGTGATCGTATTGGCTGGCCGGGAAGCAGGGGGGAAGCCACCGAGGAGGAGACGCAGGGGGAAGCCTCCGAAGCTGCCTGCAACCTGGATGGGGTAAGTGAGGAGCTGGTGGGCAGATGGGCAAGCGCAGGGGGGGTTTGTTTGCCGAGCCCGAGGGTGGGGGATTTAATCGATTGACTGATCAAACCCCCCAAAAAATAGAGCACAACCCGCCACTGGTCACACTGCTTTTCTGCGAGATTATAGCCTCCTGTCATGTGCTTCTTTCTTGTCTACTTTTCTTATAAAGCCTCGAAATGTTTAGGCAAGTTGGCAGAGGGCAAACAGAGGAGTTAGCACCAGAACCATAGAACACATTAGCCCGTATCTTTGTATACTTAGATTCAGAGCTTTTTAGATGCCAGCCACAACAGTGATATAGTTATCTGCACATTATAAATAGGAGCCTAAAATGAAGCACATTGAACGGGTAAGCTTTGTTTCGGAATCAATTTAAATGCAAAATGATCGTTCTCAACAAGATTGTAAATGTTGCCTCTCCTGGACTTTATTATTTTTTTTCTTTTTTTTTTTTCTTTTAGCAAAGTCATTTTATTACCAATTGTACTATCCTGCTTACAATATCAAATGTTTAAAAAAGGGGATGAATGTTGTGGAACAACACAAAAAAAAAACATAGTTTAAAGTCGTGACAATAGCAATAAGTTGCAGTACAACGCTGTATCTGTAGTGGATGGAACATAAATACATATATTCCCATTTTTTCGTTTTTCATCTGTCGTGTAATTCAATTCAAAGCAATATCCCAATATTATGGTATGTAAACAGTATACTAACTCAGCACAAACTTTTAAAATATTATTGCTTTGTGAATGTGTTCATAAACTGTGGCGCTCTTTCTTTCCTGCTATGCAGTTTTATTTCTTGAGCGTAGATTTAGAAGCAGTCCTTCAGTCAGCGGTTTAATGGCAGGATTGGGTACATTTGCAGCATTACTGTAATTCTAAATGGGCACATTTGTCTACATCGGCATAGCTTCTCAACACCATAAATCCAAAAGTACAATAAGCAGCCTAGCTGGAAGTGTCAGGCAGGAGATCACAGATGGGATTGGCACAAAGACCTTGCATAGTGTATGCACGTTTTAAATCTAGTTTCCATAATACCAGATTGTTAAAAACGAAGCTGACTGAAATATAGAAGCTTGACATGAATAATGCATCCTTTTCTCTTTTTTGACAGATAAAAAAAAATAAAATGGGAACTTTATCTTGGCCTACAGCGACTTTTATAACTATGGTTGCTACAGTTTACTTGGAAGCGAAGACAACACCACCGACAAAGTACCCTAAAAAAGTGTACAACATGGAGATTGTAAATGTTTTCGAGACTTCACTTGCACCACCAACAGAGGAGACTTTTTTCACTGACATGATTGAAACCAGTGACACCACCACTGAACTGGCCACTTTAAACCCTGATTTCAGGACTGCCACCACTCTTTACCCTTTTGATAATTTTACTCTTGAAACAGCTGATTTTTTCTTTAACTGTTGTGACTGCTGTACACCTGTCGCTGGACCAAAGGGGGATTCTGGACCAATGGGACTTCCAGGTAACCCCACCTTAAAAATATTTTTTCATTGCAATGTTTCGGGTATATAGGCTGTTTACTTTGTAAGGAAAGTTGCACTTTGCAAGGGAATTCGTCCCTGAGCTTAGTAAATGTTGTGATTTGTATAGAATACCCAATAGTGTGCAAGCAAAATAAAAAAAAAAATTGCATTTTCACTGGCAGATCAGGGCCGTCTTTAACGCAGGGAAAAAGGGGCAGCTGCCCTGGCCCACTCGTTGTTGGGCCCAAGGCAGCTTCCCCTTGAGCCGCACTGCCCACAAATAGTTGATAAGTGGATTTGAGAGGGCCCAAGAAAATGTTTGCCCAGGGTCCAATCAATATTAAAGACTGCCAGATAGTTGGATAATGGAAGTCAGGACAAACTTCAAATCATTCACTAAGCTCAGGGGAATACTCCTTTGCAAAGTGTAACTTCCCTAACATCCCTAACATAACAGTCTTATTGCCTTTAGTAAATCAATCCTAAGGAGTAGTAAGCAAATTAGTCAGATGTCATGTCTTTAAAGTTTTTCTTTTTTGTGCATGTGGCCTAAATTGTTTCTAAAATGACACCAATGCTATAATCTTATAACCTATAATATCTCTCGCTATATGCAGTATATCTGTTTCGCTATCTCTTTCTCTCTATCCCTCTCTCTCTCTCTCTCTCTCTCTCTCTCTCTCTCTCTCTCTCTCTATCTATCTATCTATCTATCTATCTATCTATCTATATATATATATATTTATATATCTATCTATATCTATATATATGTCTCTCCATATCGTTCTCTTTAGATCTCTCTATCTTCCTATCTCTCACTAAAATTAAAGAGTTTATAAACCTTTACATATGCCCAGTAAAGTGGCTCGCCTCAAGTGATACACAGATGAAACTAATCCTCCTGCATAAGTTGTACCTCTACATCTGCAGCCCTGTCTTTTCTACAGCCATTCAAAATGCAGAATTTATACAGCGTCTGCAAGCTTTCAGAGAGCAGGGGATGGAGAGCTCAGTGAGAGCTGATTGGAGGAAAGGGACACAACAACTCTCTTCACACAGCACACAGTAAAAGAGCTGGGGCTGCTAATTACAGGCTGTGTGCTGGGGCTCTCTCTCCTGTCATCTTCTTACCTCCTGTCATCTTTTTACCTCGTCAAGAAAACTTGCTAAAGGTGATTTGTACATTTCTTCATCCTCTTCACACACCTTTGCACCTCCCAGCATCCTCCGTAGCCCCCCAGCACACCTCTGCACTCCCTTGCACACCTCTGCAACCTCCACATACCTCTGCATCCCCCAGCACACCTTTGCACCTCCCAGCATCATCTGTATTCCCTAGCACATCTCTGTATCCCTCAAAGTGTTTTTGTAACCCACTGCATGCCTCTGCACCCTCCCAGCACACCTCCACACCCAGCACATCTATGTACTCCACTGCACATCTCTGCACCCCCCACACCTCTGTACCCCCCCCTCCCCCCCACACACACATACCTCTATACCTCCTATCATCCTCTGTATCCCTCCAGCACACCTTTGTACACCACAGCAAGCCTTCATAAACACCAGTATGCTTATGTAAACTCCATCACACATCTTTACACCCCTAACACACCTCTGTACCCACTTACACATTGCTGCACCCCAAACCTCCCAGCACATCTCTGTACCCCCAACACACAGTATCCTCTGTACGCCTTGTCCCTGCAGCACTTCTCTGCAACCTATTTAAAGAGGAGCTTCGGTCACCCCATGGCCACTCACCACTGCTGCACATATCGATCGACAGATCTGTAGTGCCTGGCATCTCCCTCTGCCACTCAGGTCAGCAGTTCATGCTTCACTGTGGAGAAAGAAGGGGCCTTTGAGCCAGGTGGGCACTAGCTTCAGTACAAATAAGTAAATGAGTTGCTCTGCTTGTGCACTCTCTCCACTGTATAGTGTGAACTTCTATCCGAAGGGGCAGAGGGAGATGCTGGGCACTACAGCGCTGCCAGTCAGACGCTTCCTCCCCACTTCACTGTATAGTGAGCATCACAGAGACAGTAGGCTGGCATGTATTCTTCCTGCTATCTTGGACCCAGCTGTCACCATGGCAGAACACTAGGGCCCAGCCGCAAAGGTCTACAACCACTTTACCTCAAAATCCCTGGAATTCATAAAGGCTGGTGCAAACATTGTCTTGTGTGTGTTCTAAAAGTGGCACAGAATGCACCACATTCATGTCCCTGTCTAGAACATGTACTTGAATCTGGTGCAGACTGCACCACTTTTAGAATGTGCGTGTGACACTTTAGCAAAACTGGTTGCACTAAAGAGTTGGTATTAATTAGCTCTACTTTCATAAGATACAAACTGTCTGTATTTTAATTAGAATTTGGAGCAGGCCACATGTAAAAGCAGGGCTTTTCGAACTATCTGAATTTGGAAAATGTGTTGTTTTCAGAGGCAAAAGTGTTGCAGATGGTTCAAAAATTTGGCGCACCACATTACCAAGAAGGATTAATGCCAGAAATATGGCGCTGCAGCTTTGATGAATTCCTCAATCTATACATAGTTACATAGTGGATGAGGTTGATAAAAGACACAAGTCCATCAAGCTCAACCTATGCGTGTGATATATATGCCAGTATTACATTGTATATCCCTGTATGATGTGGTCTTTCAGGTGCTTATCTAATAGTTTTTTAAACTATCAATGCTCCCCACTGAAACCATCGCCTGTGGAAGTAAATTCCACATCCTTGCCGCTCTTACAGTAATGAACCCTCTACGCAGTCTAAGGTTGAACCACCCCATTCATTTGTTCAGATCTTCTTGCAAGGATTCCACATCCTGCGGAGAAGTTACTGCTCTGCTTAGCTTAGTATCATCCGTAAATACAGAGATTGAACTGTTTACCCCATCCTCCAGGTTGTTTATGAACAAATAAAATAGGTTTGGTCCCAGCACAAAACCCTGGGGGACCCCGCTTTCCACCCCTGACCATTCTGATTACTCCCCATTTATCACCACTCTGAACTCGCCCTTATAGCCAGTTTTCAATCCATGTACTCACCCTATGGTCCATACCAATGGACCTTACTTTGTACTTTGTTATATAGTTCCTTATCATCCCCTCCAAGAGCTTGCATACTATTGATGTTAGGCTAACTGGTCTGTAATTCCCAGGGATGTATTTTGGGCCTTTTTTAAATATTGGAGCTACATTGGCTTTTCTCCAATCAGCTGATACCATTCCAGTCAGTAGACTGTCAGTAAAAATTAGGAACAATGTTCTGGCAATTACTTGACTGAGTTCCCCCAGGACCCTGGGGTGCAAGCTACCTAGTCCCAGTGACTTATTAATGTTACGTTTTCCAAGTCTATTTCTAATTCTGTTCTCTGTTAGCCATGAGGGTGCTTCCTGTGATGTGTCATGAGGATAAACACTGCAGTTTTGGTTACTAAAGCCCCCAATTCCCCTGTGAAGACTGAGGAGAAGAATACATTCAATACCTTTACCATCTCCCCATCCTTTGCAACCAGATTTCCTTCCTCATACTTTATGGCGCCAATGTGGTCTGTCCTCCTTTTTTACTGTTTATGTACTTCCAGGACTTTTGTTCGCTCTTTTGAATTTATTTCCCAATGGGATGCATTGGCTAATGTCCTTATTTAGTATGCTCTTAAAGCAAACCCATCTATCCTCCATGTTCTTTGTTCCTAAGATTTTATCCCAATTTATATCTTCTAGCAAGGTTCGTAGTTTGGGGAAGTTTGCTCTTTTGATATTCAATGTCTTTATATTCCCCTTGTGTTTCCTATTTGTGTGATTTAAATGGAAGCTAATTGACCTCTGATTGCTGTTTCCTAAATTGCCCCTTATTTCCACATCTGTGATCAGGTCTGTATTGTTGGTAATCAGTAGGTCTAGTTGGTGCGTCTACCATCTGACCCATGAAATTGTCCTG
The DNA here is from genome assembly GCF_037356315.1 of Lithobates pipiens. NCBI lineage: Eukaryota > Metazoa > Chordata > Amphibia > Anura > Ranidae > Lithobates > Lithobates pipiens. The sequence continues at coordinate 428,115,908 of NW_027507758.1, read as the reverse complement.
CAAGACATCTAGGAACTCGCGAGCCTAAGGCCGCGTACACACGGGCAGACTGTCTGACGGACTTGGTCCGCTGAAACGTGTTTCAGCGGACAGTCCGCTCGTGTGTGGGCTTCAGCGGACTTTTTCAGCGGACAGTCTGGCGGACTAAGTCTTTCGGAATTTCCGTAATATTGTCCGTCCAACTTTGGTTTCAGCGGACAGTCCGCTCGTGTGTAGGCAAGTTGGACGGACTAAGTATGGCGCATGCTCAGAAAGGATTTACACGGCCGAAGGTTGCATTGCAGTGTATTGGACGTCGTATTTCTAGTCCCGTCGTACGTGCTGTACACGTCATCGCGCAAGCTTTCAGCGGACTGTCTGTTCATCGTGTGTGGTCAAGTCTGTTCATTCAAAAGTAGGACGGACTGTCTGTCGGATTGTCTGACGGACTTAGTTGGCCAGACAGTCCGCCCATGTGTACGCGGCCTAAGACGAATGCACGGTTCCTTCCACCCAGTCTATGTCTGGATAATTAAAATCTCCCATTATGATGACACTTTCCATCCTTGCTGCTAATCCAAATGTTGATAGGTGGTCCCCCTTCTCCTCCTCCCTCAGGTTAGGGAGCCTATAGCATACTCCCAGCATTATTTTTCCCTTAGTTTCATCCCTTTGGAGCTCTACCCATAAGGATTCTACCTCCTCCCTAGCTCCCTTAGTGATGTCATCTCTCACATTCAATTGTACATTATTTTTTATCTACAGGCATACTCCTCCCCCTTTTGTACCCTTTCTATCCCTGTGATAAAGGGTATACCCTTAAATGGTTGCCAGCTAATCATGAGAGCTGTTGAACCAAGTCTCTGAAATCCCCACAAAATCAAAATCCTCCTTTTACAATAGTATCTCTAGTTCACCCATCTTGTCCGCCAGGCTCCTGGCATTGGTGAACATGCCATGCAGTGTAGACCAGTCGGATACTGTCTTCTTAATGAGTGTTTCAAGATCGCAAACAGGACTTGTTACTATACTAACCTTGGGTTTATGTGCTTTAGTAAACCTACCGCTAATGCCCCCAATACTACCCTCTGGAATATGCTTCGCGCTGACTATCTCTACCTCTGGACCCTCCCCCCATTGCCTAATTTGAAAGTCCCTCTAACCTTTTGGCCATCTTCACTCCAATCAGATCTGCATCCTCATTCAGGTGCAGTCCTTCCCTTCTATAGAACTGGTGACCGACTGAGAAGTCAGCCAAGTCCTCCAGGACCCGAAACCCCTCCTTACTACACCAGGTCTTCAGCCACTTATTTACTTCCCTAATCTCCCTCTGCCTTTCTGATGTGGCTCGGGGTACCGGTAGTATTTCTGAGAAAGCAGAAGGAGATTAGGGAATTAGGGTATTTCTGAGAATACTACCTTGGAGGTCCTTTTCCTCAATTTAGCTCCTAAGTCCCTAAAATCGTTCTTTGGGACACTCCATCTGCCTCTGACTTTGTCATTGGTGCCAACGTGCCCAGCCCCTCCCAATAATCTGTTCACCAGATCTGTGATGTGTCAAGTAGACAGCATACTGTTCGGCACTTCAGGTCTTTGTCACAGATTGCCCTCTCTGTCCTCAGAATTGAGTCCCCTACCACCAGAATCTGTCTTTCCTTTCCCTTTGTTTCCTCCCCACCACTCTCACTTGACACGTTCTTCCCCTGGCAGATAGGGGGACAATGCTGTATTTGCTCATTATGGCCTATGCTTGAGAAGAGGCCACACACAGGTAACAAGAGGAAACTGAAACTTTTACTTTGATATGCTGAAGTAACTAAAAAAATAAAAAAATCAGGAACATAGAATAGGTGAAAAAGTTACCTGTATTTCAAATTTTAGCATTTAAAGTAAAGTACAATTTTTCTAACTCAATGGCAAAGTAACCTTCTATTGAGGGTGTTCTATAATGGACTTCTACAGGACAAAGAAAGCTGTTGTTGCAGCCCAATATGTTATTGCAATTCTAATGCTTTTACCATAAAATGATTTCTTTAATTCAAAGTGGTCTATGATGACTTATTGTATTGTTCATTGACCGATAATTCAGCTTGTGCTTTGTTCTCTGTTATTGTAGCCGTATTGAAACTTGTGTGGGTTGGGGGAAGGACTTCGATTTTTATTGGCTCTACAAATCACTTGCAGAGAACGAGCTTTTGAAACACACTGTTCTCAGGGCTCGCAGGATTTGAAATCTTGTACACAGTAAACCATATGATGGGCTAATAAAAGAAATGAGTCTTTTCTTTTAGTTCATAGAAAATTACCAGCCACTAATTTGTTTTGTCAACAGTTTTATAGCTCATTACATCTTTGGCTGCAAAGTTTTGTTTGTGATATAATATACCAGGTTTAAAAGGTCTTCTTACATTATATACAAGGTTATTTGTTCAGCTCACATCTTCTGACCAGCGAACAACTGCTGATGCTCTTTTTTTATACTTTTATTGGTCTGCTAACAGTAGCTGTATGGTGTTGGAGAAAATACTGGTAATTAGAGCTTAGAAAATCAGCAAGAACTTGTTAGTGTGATATGAAGTAATCTATTGTATGCATAAATTAATCTTTCAATAGTTTACAATAATGGCCAATTTTAATTATTTTAACATGAACTTTTTAACATTTATAACTGTTTGAACTGTTGTTATATAGCTGCATTTTTTTTAAATTTGATACGTTTACAAAAATAGTTCAGAGCGGTATTACTAAACCCACAACAGTAAAATCAGTCTGTACAGTATATGCAGTAAAGCATGCTTGTTATGCTCACTGCGGAACCTATTGGGGTTAATTCTTTGCTGGAAAAAAACGCTGCGTGGTACCATATGTACAGATCTTCCTCTTCTTCCACTGAATCCAGAACGGGGTCCAGATAAGACAGAGCCTTTGGAGTCAGTCTGCACATGCTCAGTTTGTTTTTGTTTTGTTTTTCCTTGGGAGAGTGCATGTGATCAGCACAGGGCCAATCAGCACTGTCCAGACAGAGGGTCAGGGGTCCTGATAGGACAGCTCAGTGCAGAAGGAAAACTTCTTCTACAAGCTTTACCAGGAACTGTTATGCCGCGTACACACGACCGGACTTTTTGACAGCAAAGGTCCGACAGAACGAATCCATCGGACAATTAGATCTTGTGTGGGCTCCATCGGACCTTTGCTTGCCAAAAATCCGGTGGACTTTAGAAATAGAACATGTTTTAAATTTTTCCAATGGACCGAGAAATCCATTTGTGTGTATGCTAGTCCGACGGACAAAAACCGACGCTAGGGCAGCTATTGGCTATTGGCTATGAACTTCCTTATTCTAGACCAGTCATACGTCATCACGTTCAAATCCGTCGGACTTTGGTGTGATTGTGTGTGGCCAGGTCCGTTCATTCGGAAAGTCCGTCGGAACACCACCGAAACTCCGTCGGAAAGACCGCCGGACCTAGTCCCTCGAAAAGTCCGGTCGTGTGTACGCAGCAATAGAAGTCACAAGTTTGCTATATACTGCTAATGAGAAAAGGTTTTTGACCAGTTTATATTTACTAAAATAATTGCCATGTTCTGTGTACTGTGGGAGACTAGATATAGTGAATGTATGGCCCTGTGTTTAATAACACTTTAAACCCAAAACCAAAAAAGTAATAATATATCGCTTATCCAATCATTAGATATGGTGGCTGCATCAGTTTTCTTTTCTTTGGCTTTTTCCCCTCTGTTTTCACTTGGTGATCTAGCTTGTAACACACCCGCTGTATTAGGGAGACACAACTCTGGAGGAATGAGTAAAGGAGGCACAGCAGACAGCAGCATTGCCAGTTTGGGGGGGGGGGGGGCAGCAGCATAGCAGATTTAGAACCACTAACACCTTGAAACCAAACTCCAGCTCACACTTTGTATTTAGTTACAGCAAACAGTCTTATTTTTTCCTTTTGGGATAAAGGTTTTGCATGAATAAATTCAAGCTGATCATTTGAATCACCCCTGCCAGTGTTTAAGTGGACCTTCAGTAATTTTATCAACCATCTATTAAATCCTCTGCACTTGTTTTAACTTTGGATAGTAAAACATTTTTTTTCTGCCAGTAAATACCTTATACAGCCCACTTCCTGTTTTTTGTCTGGTAAAAAAGCCTAGGCTTATCTCATCATGCACAGCTCTCCTCACTCTGGTGAGAGTTTGCCAGGAAGGGGGGGGGGGGGGGAAGTCATAAGAGGGCCAATGAAAGCTGTAGGGTTGCAGAGCTAGAGGTGTGTGTAAATCCAGGAAGTGAACAGGCAGCAGCTTCAGCTGCCCACAGTTAAAATGGTTGCAGCCAGACTCAGTGGTGGGAGATTTCTGCAGAATATTTGGCAAGTACAGAGTCTGAGTATATATAAAATGATATGCAACGTGGTTGGAGGGAAGCTTCAGAATGGCAAAGATGTTTTTATTACAAATTATGTGAACAGACTGCAGTTCCTCTTTAAGTGGTTTGTCTCATCCATGTAAACTGATACATTCTTTTGGAGAGCTTACTCACTGTATTATCAGATGAAAATAGAAGAAAGAAAGCTTAAAAAAGAAAACAATCACAGCCATCACATCTAAGAGTTGGTTAGCTGCAATATAATAAATGTTTGGCTTTGGGTTTAATAATGCTTTAATACATACAGTATATAAAAGAATCATCGATCATGAAAGGCCATCTAACAATATAGCACAGTAGATGACCTTTACTTTGAAACTGTAGTTTTTCTAATTAAATGAATCATTGACTTCTACATGTTAAATTCAACTGAAACACCAGTCTTTACAGTATAGTGAGAGTCAGAAAATATGAACAAGGAACTTAACAGTGGCGGTCCGTCCATTAGTAGCACACGGGCGCCGCCCTCCCCTATCGATGCGTCCCACCCCCTAATCGACATGCAAGGCACTGGAGGCATGGATTCCCTTTTTTTAAGCATGTGAGTAGAGCCAGAGGATCTAATAGGCTTCAAAAAAGGGTGGGCTATGGGCGCAGAGCCCACCCAGTTGTGTGACATTAGAGAATTAATATTCGCTATTATCACACTGATTCTCCTCCCGACCAATCAGGAAGCGGGTTGCGAGACCAGATTCCCAATTGGCCAAAAGGAGAAGCCATCCTATTGGCCTATGAGGAGGAGGGAGAAGACGTACGGCCAAGGAGATGCATGGGAAGCCAGACTGATGGAGCTGGAACAAAGAGGAGACATAGGGGGGAAGCCACCATCTCCACCTGTCAGCACAGGGTGAGTGAGCTGGCGACCAGGGGTAGGGGGTGTGGGTATGGTGCTGGAGCGATGGGTGGGTCCATGGTCTGGTCCATCTGCTGCCCTCCCCGACTGATGATGGAGCACCAGCTGCCACTGGAACCTAGGGGAACTTTCTAACAACCACAAATTATATAAATCCACTTTGGATGCCCCAAATGTCCTTGTAAACCCAGGTATTATATTGTACATTTAGAAGTGAAGTCATCATTGTGCTGTACATAGCTCTTAGAAAGAGCGGAGTTGTGGGGGGATGACCCAGCAGAGTTACCAACTAAAGTTTGCCTGCAGAAATGATGGGGGACACAAGAGAGGGGGGTACAAGAGAGAGAGCAGCAGTGATTGGTCTTTATTAAAGGTAGCTCCTGCACAGAGACATTTGGGGAAATTCATAAAGGGTGCTTTGGAATTTCTTCAGGGTGCAGCAACAAAATTGCCAATGCTTGAACCCAGTTCATGTACCTTTCACATAATTAGATGATGGAAGTAAGTTGAAGCTTCACCTCATCCCCAATGTCTTGGGGTAAATTCAATTGCTCTATTTGCTTTTAGTAAACCAAACCATATGCAGACAGTCAAAATGTCTTGGTAAATTACTCAGAAAGCATAAAAGTCATTGGATCAACAAGACATCCAGACAATTTGTATGTTCAGATTTTAGCAATGGCAGCCTATATGCTTCTCTCGGTAAGTTTCCTTTAATGGTCAACACTTTTCTACTATAGTTTAGCAACTTGCCTAAACATGCTTTATCCCTGTTTATAATGAGTATGTGAACATGAATACCCATCTAAGCTTGCTATTCACAGGGGATACGGGATATCATTGTGGTCTAAAAAATTAATGGGATCTCATTTACTACATCTATATCTTTTCTCTTTCACCCTGTTACTTTCTCAAAGAAAAAGACAAATTACAGTGAGGCCAAAGTATTCTGAAAGCTATGTTCTTCAAGGTGACTACCATTTATTTCATGAAAGGTGATTTTGACTATGTATTGATTTCAGTCCTCTGGATCAAATAACATTAATGATTCTTGCAAGCTGCCTGAAGATTTTCTATCAGTGTAAAGCGCTATGTTAATTTTGATCCAGGATGGTACTTCATTGAATTGATGGTGTCAAGAAAATAAATTACACTTTCTTTGATGAAAAAAGCCTATCAGATATAGTTAACAAACTTCATTTTGCAGGTCCTAAAGGAGAAACGGGAGACATAGGACTACCAGGGCCACATGGAGCGATCGGTCCCCCTGGTCCAAAAGGTTATAAAGGAGATAAGGGTCTGTATAAATGATTGGATATTGATTTTATATGTGATGCTTAAGGGAAACAAAACATAAAACACAACTAACAAAAGTGTCTTACAACATGATACAATGCCACCATGTGCAGATATGTTTCTGTGACATTCATTTGAGGGACATAAACTTACAGTACAGTAGCTCCAATTGCACTACTGTGCTTGTTACAGTTTTAAGATCAGGGAATATGGTGCAATAACTGAAGTCTCAGTTGAAGTGAAGCAAACTAGGAACAAAATTGTGGGGTCAATAGCAGTGAAGGACTGCAGGCACCTTTGTTAGTTATCAAATATACTCCTGTGTTCCTGTTGAGCCCCGTGGATCCTGAACCCTAATCATACAGAGGAACTTTTCTTCATTAATATAAGTCAGGGGTGCTCTACCTTTTCGAAGAGCGAGGGTCACTTAAGTGAGTTGGCAACCAGTCATGGGCCACAATGAACAACGGGGTTTTAGCTCCTGCAAACCACAAATGTAAACGAGCCCTTACTGTCCTGAACCCCCTATAAGGCTGCTTTTACACAAATGTGCTGCGGTTTACCCGCCCCGTGGGCGCATAGACTTTTATTACATCTGCATTCAGGAGTTTTTGGTGTGCTTTCAGATTCAGTGCACCAAACCCACAGGATATAGCAGAATTATATGGCTCAGTGCACCAAACTCGCAGGATATAGTAGAATTATATGGCTCAGTGCACCAAACTCGCAGGATATAGTAGAATTATATGGCTCAGTGCAGTTAACCCCAAGGTGCAGCTGTAGTGTGAAAGCAGCCTAATAGTTGATATGCCTTTTATAGGTTCTAAAAGTGATTATGCCCGCTGTATGTGTCCTCTTGTAGCTGCTGCTGGCATCGCTCTCCAGGTTGCTAGAAAGGATTAAAGGCAGAGTGCACTTGGTATCACTCCACCTGGGACAGGAGCTAGTGCTACAGAGGAAGCATTAGCTTATGCGGCTCCTGCTCCCTCCATGGCTGCCTGCTCCCTCCACTGCTGGTTCACTGCTTTATGATGCTCTGGGATGGTGCCCAGATCGCGATCATTGGGTTGCTGACCCTGGGCATGAGCTTCCCTGGTTTGAGGTCATGGGCCACACTAGAGGACTCCACATTTCAAGCACCCCTGATGTAAGTCCTATCCTTTCATGGCAATAATTTTTGCCTCAACTGTAATTGTTAGTCTGATTTGGCAATAGAAAGTGTTTCATTTAGTCATTAAATGGCAGCAGGTGGGGTCTAATGTTAGCAGGTGGGACTTAAGTTTAACATGGGAGAAACTAAGGAGCCAAATATTTAAGGGGTATTGCATAGGTACAGGTATAGGTACAGGTATTGATGTAAAGACTAACATAGGTCTTAGCCCTTGTACACACGGTCGGACATTCTGACAACCAAATCCATCCGAAACTGTTGCATACACACGGTCGAACAAAGTTGTCGGAAAATCCGATTGTACATAACGTGATGACGATTGTACATAACGTGATAACGTGATTTTGTTACGACGGGACTACGCTCAGGCTAGTAGCCAATAGCTTTGGTCTAGGAATTTGATCTGAGCATGCATGACATTTTGTCGGAAAATTTTACGGACAAGTTGGAAAAAGTGGTTAGTCGGATACTCCGACGGAAACAGTCCGATGGAGACCACACACAGTCGAATTATCCGACAAAACGGTCCGATAGGACATATTCCGCCGGAATCTCCGACCGTGTGTACAAGGGCTAACACTTCAACACCACTTGTACTTTGGGTACTTCTTATGAACCAAGTTCACTTCATTTTTTTCCCCAGTGGTAGAATGATGCTGTATACACACTGGTTGTAGTAGATGCAGTCACAGCCGTCACCGAGCGCTATTAAGAATGGAGCTACTGGCATATAATGACATCGTACTAGAGGCAATACTCGCTTGGGCACAAGTCTCTTCATATAAATGATATGTGGTAATGATCACCTAGTACAAAATGAATAATTAAAAAACAGATGTACCGCACACTGGATATACTATAGGGGTGTCGGATTGAATTACATGATTGTCTATACAGAATTACAAATCCCTTTGTCAAGTAAGGCAGTTTACATATGTGGTTCAATTGTGTATTTAGCTGCTTGCCCAGAGTTAAGTTTTAATATATAGTCAATGTACTTTTTTCAAAGCAAACATTTCTACGATGGCAACATCCTCGCACAAGCTGCTATTTTCCAGTAAAAACAGCTAGAGATGTTTCATACAGAGTCTGAAGAATTGCTTGTAATATTCAGTCTCCTACCTCTTACTCCCTGTTCAAATATCTCAGAATCCTTTGCCAAATTCAGAAACAACAAAAAAGAACGCAATAAAATATAGCCAGTGACTAAGTAAACTGACTCTAGTTCATTAACTGACATTTTTCAACTTCACATCGGCACAGCCAGCAGGAATGCAGAAAACCAATGAAGATTTGTAATATAACAGTATATGCTATGAAGTAGCATTGAATTTTAAAATATTAATGCATAAATAGTAAAACACCAAAAAACAAAAAGTAATAACACTAAATCAGAAAAGTGTCTGTCCGTCCCTATTATGACAGAAGCACTCAGATAACTAATCCGATTAAGGAAAATCATTGTATCATTTATTATTATTATTATTATTATTATTGATGTACCCTGTTGCAACCATATGCACTTATTATGTACCCATTCTCTGCTTCCCGCTTTTCATTGCTGCCCAGTGCTTTTACATTACAGCCCTTTCTCACAATGCAGACTAATTTTTCTGCTGACTGCTCTTTCTATGTGGCTTATAGCTCAGTTCTTTGAGAACCAAGGGATGTATCTGTCGCATGTTTTTATTAATTTTTTGGTTTGAGTCAAAATATTAGTTCTTATTAACAAACGGTTGTCATAATTCCTCCCCCAAAAATGACACAAGTGTGGAAATGGTTTTATTTATTGTTCAAATACATTCTTAAAGGGAAAAAAATATAATTATTTTTATATTGATGATGGTAATCTTATGGTCCTCAAAGGGTTAACCCCTTCAGACCTGAAGAATTTATCCCCTTCCTGCCTTCCTGACCAGAGCACTATTAGCGATTCAGCACTGCATCGCTTTAACTGACAATTGCGCAGTCATGCGTACCCAAACAAAATTGGTGTCCTTTTTCTCCCACAAATAGAGCTTTCTTTTGGTGGTATTTAATTGCCTCTGCGTTTTTTTTTTTTTTTTACGCTATAAACAAAAAAAGAGCAACAATTTTGAAAAAAACACATTATTTTATCCCCCTTTTTTTAAAAAAAAAAGCTAATTTTTTCTCAGTTTAGGCCAATATGTATTCTTCTACATATTTTTGGTAAAAAAAAAAATCACAATAAGCGTATATTGATTCGTTTGCACAAAACTTATAGCGTCTACAAAATAGGGGATTGTTTTATAAAATTTTTATTATTTTTTTTTGTAATGGCGGTGATCTCGATTTTTATTGTGACTGCGACATTATGGCGGACACATCGGACAATTTTGACACATTTTTGGCACCACTGGCATTAATACACCATTCAAAAGCGCAGCGTGACTTGCGCATGCGCAGTAGGAAACAGGCTATGAAGCCTCATTTCCAGTTTTCCTTAGTAAGGATGCTGGCGCCTGCACCCGGAGCCGATTTTGTGGGCTACCTGGACAGGTAAGTATCCTTATATAAAAAAAAAGCTACAGTATTTGCAGCTGTAGACTTTTTTTCACCCAGGTTGGAACTGTGATGCACATTTAAATGTGCAGCATTGACTGGGCCTTTTGCTGTGCTGCCATATATATGCATGCTTCCAGTATTCAGAGCACCTAAACAAAGGGTCATATGATCACCGTGATGGCCAATCACAGTGCTTTACAATTTGAAAGCACCCCCTTTATACCAGTTAAAGAGGAAGTAAACCCTGATGAGTTTACTTCCTCTTTGATTCCCTGCAAAGGTAAAGCATAATGGACTACTATGCATCGCATAGTAGTCCATTATGTATCACTTACCTGACACAGGAGCCAGCGATGTCACCGCTGTCCCCTGTAGTCCGGCGCATCCATCTTCTCGGTGGGTCTCGCTGCTCCGTCTCTGTCATTTGGCGAAGCCGCAATGACGTCACTCCTGCGCATGTGCACGGGAGCCGCCACGTGCGGCATATCGTCGTTGACAAATATCTTTCGGCAAATATCTCCTAAACCGTGTAGGTTTAGGAGATATTTCTTGGACCTACAGGTAAGCCTTAATATAGGCTTACCTGTAGGTCAAAGTGTGTTGTAAGGGTTTACAACCACTTTAACAGTCTTCCTCCTCTATCTCTTGCTCTCAGTTGATCAGGTGGGGGCGGGCGGACAGAAAGTACTGAAGCAACTCCCCTGCTTACTATGCCATGTCAAGATGGAGGGATTTACACCTCCTTTGGTAATTATAAGAAGATTCTGCTCTGTTTCTGGAGTTTAGAAGATTAGTGCAGGCTTCATGCCTGTGCCTCTCTTTATGAATGCCCAACAATGTATCTTGAAGGCTCTCTAGAAGAGTAAAAAAAAACGTATGTTAAGAAAATTAATTAGTTAGATCAGGGCTTAACCCCATTAATTGTGAGAATTACAAAAGCCACAGTGAGGGTTTTTTTTATTTCATTACTCTTTGTGTATAAAAGAAAAAAAATAATATTGCTTATTTTTCACATTTCCTCGTGAGTGGACTGGATGTGTATGAGATTTTAACTGAATAATTGACTTGGTATATGCTCCACTATTCTATAGGCCTTTTTATTATGCTCTGTATTTCCAGCGAACAATTCAAAGGCCGCAAAACACCGTTAAAGTCTATGGGACTTTAGGGGGTGAAGAGAGAGAGGCCACCCCTTCATGAACCGTACCAGGCCACATGCCTTCAACATGGGGAGGGTGCTTTGAGGTCCCCCCAAAGCACTCTGTCCCCATGTTGATGGGGACAAGGGCCTCATACCCACAACCCTTGCCTGGTGGTTGTGGGGGTCTGCAGGTGGGAGGCTTATCATAACCTGGAAGCCCCCTTTAACAAAGTGACTCCCAGATTCTGGCCCCCCCATGTGAATGGGTATCAGGTACATTGTACCCCTAAACATTCACCAAAAAAAGTGTAAACATTTTAAAAATGACAGTAGACAATTTTGTAGACAAAAAGTCCTTTATTAATAAAAAAAAACTGTCCTGCGATATCCATTCATCTTCGATCACAGTGTCCAACAACCTGAGAAAAAAAACACGGAAAAAACATTGCCTCCATGGGAGGCTCCCGCTGATTGAAGCCTTCGCGATGACAGCTGTTATATAGCTGAGGATGGGGCTACCCGGTGACGTAAATTGGGTGACCCCGCCCCCCTCTGATGTTACCTGACATCACATAATGTCAGAGGGGGGTGGGGTCACTTGTGGAGGCAGAGTTTTTTCTGCTTTTTTTATTGGGTTCGCAGGATGCTATGATCGAAGATGAATGGACATTACAGGACATTTTTCATAAAGGACTTTTACCAAATTGTAATTTTTAACATTTTGACACATTTTTGCTGGATGTGTAGGGGTACGATGTACCTGATACCTATTCACATGGGGGACTGGGATCTGGGGGTCTCCTTGTTAAAGGAGGTTTCCAGATTCCAATAAGCCCCCTGCCCACAGACTCCCACAACCACCAGGCAAGGGTTGTGGGGATGAGGCCCTTGTCCCTATCAGCATGTGGACAAGGTGTTTTGGGGAGACATCCTAGCACCCTCCCCATGTTGAGGGCATGTGGCCTGGTACGGTTCAGGAGGGGGCCTCTCTCTCATCCCTCCCCTTTTCCTGCAGCCTACCAGGTTGCATGCTCGGATAAGGGTCTGGTATGGATTTTGGGGGGACCCTACCCCATTTAAAAAAAAAAATTGGCTTCAGGTTCCCCTTAAAATCCATACCAGACCTGAAGGGCCTGGTATGGATTTTCAGGGGGACCCCTACGCCATTTATTTCTTAATTTTGGTGCAGGATTCCCCTTAATATCCATACCAGACCTGAAGTGCATGGTATGGATATTGGGGGTACCCCACACAAAATTTAAAAAAAAAATTTGGGTGGGGGATCCCCTTAACATCCATACAAGGTCCAAAGGGCCTGTAATGGACTGGGGGGGGACCCATGCAGTTTTTTTCAATGATTTTCATCTATATTACCGGGACGCAACAATACATTACAGCCACGAGCAGTTTTGAATGACTTTTTTTCCTTTAGAAATGTCAGTTTGCTGTGGTACTGTTATAAACACAGGAAAAATGCGCTACTTTACAGACATACTAAGGACACCCCCAGGCATGACATTTAAAGGAATATTTCATTTTTATTGTTTCACTTTAAGCATTGTTAAAATCACTGCTCCCAAAAAAAGTTTAAAACTTTTTTTGCATTGATACATGTTCCCTGGGGCAGGACCTGGGTCCCCAAACACTTTTTATGGCAATAACTTGAATATAAGCCTTTAAAATTAGCACTTTTGATTTTTAATGTTCGTGTCCCATAGACTTTAATGGTGTTTGCGTGTTCGTACAAAATTTTAGCCTGTTTGCAAGTTCTGGGGCGAACCAAACTGGGAGGTGTTCGGCTCATCCCTAGTCAAGACCATACAGCAGTTTAACAGGATAGTTTCCACTCAGGGCCATCTTAACAGCATCATGGGCCCCTGAGTAAAGTAATGCACTGGGGCCCCCACAAGCCTGTCCCAATTTTTGCACCTAATCTCAAGAATTAAAGTATAATTCCTCACTGTGCCCAACATTGCAGCATCACTGTGCCAACATTGCAGTCTCACTGTGCCAACATTGAAGCCTCACCGTGTCCCCATTGCATCTTCACTGTGCCCCCATTGCAGCCTCACTGTGCCCAACATTGCAGCCACACCATGCCCAACATTGCAGCCTCACCTTGCCCAACAATTTTTGCACCTAATCTCAAGAATTAAAGTATAATTCCTCACTGTGCCCAACATTGCAGCATCACTGTGCCAACATTGCAGTCTCACTGTGCCAACATTGCAGCCTCACTGTGCCCAACATTGCAGCCACACCATGCCCAACATTGCAGCCACACCATGCCCAACATTGCAGTCTCACCTTGCCCAACAATTTTTGCACCTAATCTCAACAATTAAAGTATAATTCCTCACTGTGCCCAACATTGCAGCATCACTGTGCCAACATTGCAGTCTCACTGTGCTAACATTGAAGCCTCACCGTGCCCCCATTGCAGCTTCACTGTGCCCAACATTGCAGCCACACCATGCCCAACATTGCAGCCTCACCTTGCCCAACATTGCAGCCTTACCTTGCCCAACATTGCAGCCTCACCTTGCCCCCATTGCAGCCTCACTGTGCCCAATATTGCAGCCTCACATGCCCCCATTGAAGCCTCACTGTGCCCCTTGCAGCCTCACTGTGCCCTCATTGCAGCCTCACTGTGCCCAACATTGCAGCCTCACCGTGCCCCCATTGCAGCCGCAGTGTGTCCAACATTGCAGCCTCACTGTGCCCCCATTGCAGTCTCACTGTGAGAACATTGCAGCCTCACCTTGCCCCCATTTCAGCCTCACTGTGCCCCTTGCAGCCTCACTGTGCCCTCATTGCAGCCTCACTGTGTCCAACATTTCAGCCTCACCGTGCTCCCATTGTAGCCTCACCATGTCCAACATTGCAGCCTCACCATGTCCAACATTGCAGCCTCACTGTGGCCAACCTTGCAGCCTCACTGTGCCCCCATTGCAGCCTCACTGTGCCAACATTGCAGTCTCACCTTGCCCCCATTGCAGTCTCACTGTGCCCCCATTGCAGCCTCACTGTGCCCCCATTGCAACCTCACTGTGTCCCTTTCAGACTCACTGTGCCCCATTGCAGCCTCACTGTGCCCCCATTGCAGCCTCACTTTGCCCCTTGCAGCCTCACTGTGCCCTCATTGCTGTCTCACTGTGCCCAAAATTGCAGCCTCACCGTTCCCTCATTGCAGTCTTACTGTGCCCCATTGTAGCCTCACTGTGCCAACATTGCAGCCTCCATGTGCCCCCATTGCAGCCTCACTGTGCCTCTAGCAGACTAACTGCACCCCCATTGCAGACTCACTGTGCCCCCATTGCAGACTCACTGTGCCCCCATTGCAGACTCACTGTGGAAGAGGAAGGAAGAGGAGAACCAGAGATCACAGAGCGGATAGCACGCTGTTACAGCTTACATTAACTTGCCTTCACGCTGCTTGCTGTCACACACAGCCCCGCCTCCTCCTAAGCTCGCGCCTGTGATAGACAAAACACATCCCAGCTTTGGACCCACATTCTGTCTATCACAGGCTCGGGGTTAGGAGGAGGCGGGGCTGTGTGTGACGGAGAGCAGAGCGGAGGCAATTACATAGCTTTGCTCTAGATCCGACCAGCGAGAGTCAGAGTGGTGAACTGAGATCTTATATTGATTATAGGGGTCTCAATCGCTTCACAATTAAGAATGCTTATCCGATTCCATTGATTATGGAGTTATTTGATTGCCTCAAGGGAGCAACGGTTTTCACAAAGCTTGATTTGGTAGGGGCATACAATCTTGTGAAGATCACTGAGGGCGACTAATGGAAAACTGCGTTTAATACCAGAACTGGCCATTATGAATACCTTGTATATCAGTGCCACCTATCAATGCCAACAAGTGCCACCTATCAATGCCCACCAATGGTGCCAATCAATGCCTCATCAGTGCCACTTAGCAGTGCTGCCTATCAGTCTCACCTACCACTGCCACCCATCAGTGTCAGCTATCAGTGCCACCTATTAGTGCCCTTCAGTGCCACCTATCAATGCCCTTCAGTGCCGTCCATCAATACCCATCAGTGCCACCTCTCAGTGCACATCAGTGCCCCCTATCAGTGCCCAGCAGTGCCGCCTTATCAGTGCTCATCAATGCAGCCTATCGGTGCCCATCAGTGCCTTCTATCAGTACCTTCTATCAGTGCCCATAAATGCAGGCTCATCAGCTTACATCAATGAAGGTGAAAAATTACCTGTTTGCAAAATTTTAAAACAAAATATAAAACTGTTTTGAACATTTTTTTCAGTCTTTTTTCTTTTTTTTTTAACAAAAAACAAAAAACCCAGAGGTGATCAAATACTACCAAAAGAAAGCTCTGTTTGTGGGGAAAAAATGATAAAAATGTCATTTGGGTACAGTGTTGTATGACCGCACAATTGTCATCCAAAGAGTGACAGCGCTGAAAGCTGAAAATTGGTCTGGGCAGGAGGGGGGTTTAAGTACCAGTAAGCAAGTGGTTAAACAGCTGTCCACTGCCAGTATTAATGTCAGTGCCAGTGTTAGTGTAAGTTTGATTAATGTAGGATAAAAAAAAGTTTTATATTTAACCACTTCAGCCCCGGAAGATTTTAACCCCTTCCTGACCAGAGCACTTTTTACAATTTGCCACTGCGTCGCTTTAACTGGTAATTGCGTGCCCATGCGATGCTGTACCCAAACAAAATCTGCGTATTTTTTTCCCACAAATAGAGCTTTCTTTTGGTGGTATTTAATTACCTCTGTGGTTTTTATTTTTTGAACTATAAACAAAAAAAGTAACAATTTTGAAGAAAAAAAACAATATTTTTTACTTTTTGCTATAATAAATATCCCCAAAAATGTTTATAAAAAACAAATTTCTTCATAAATTTAGGGCAATATATATTCTTCTACATATTCTTCTAAGTTATAGCGTCCTCAAACTATGGGAAAGATTTATGCCATTTTTATTATTTTTTTTTACCAGTAATGCGATTTTTATTGGGATTGCGACATTGCGGCGGACAGATCGGACCATTTTGACATATTTTTTGGGACCATTGACATTTATACACTGATCAATGCGATAAAAATGCACTGATTACTGTGTAAATGTCACTGGTAGGGAAGGGGTTAACACTAGGGAGTGATCAAGGGGTTACATGTGTGTTCTAACTGGATGGGGATAGAACTGAGTAAGAGAGGAGGCATATCATTGTTCCTATTCACTAGGAACAAACGACATGTTTCTTCTCCTCTGACAGCACAGGGATTTGTGTGTTTACACACAAATACCCATGCTGGCTCTCGTACATGTAATCGTGTGTGGCCGGAGGCAATAGCGTCTGCCGGCCATATGCATCGGGTCCCCGGCCGTGCAGTGGACGCACGTGCATGTGCACCCTCTGGCGGCTCTTAAAGGGCCGAGATACCCATATGGGATTTTGCACACCCGTGCCACTTTACTAACGTATATCGGCATGAGCCGGTTGGCAAGTGGTTAATGTCAGTGTCTGTGTATTTACGGGTACAAAAAATAATAATATACACATAAGTGGTAAGTAGCCCTATGCATGTCAGGAGTAGAAGAATATAGTCTGGGTTGTTTTGTAGGTGGCTGGTCATGGTAATGGCAAAACATATACATCTAAAGTTTGAAAATTATATATTTTTTTCTGTAGGGCCAGTAATTTTTTGATAATAAAAAAATCAGCAACTATCCATTAACATTTACCATTAAATGAAGGCCAATTAGTCCTGAAAAAACTGCAAATGCAATAAGGTAAAACATGTGTAGCCTTTAGAACCACTTTAAAGAGGAACTTCATTAGTTGCAAATTACACAGCAACACTCAACTGCTCAGAAAATAAACACTTTGATCTTGACTATGTAATACACAACGTATAGCGTATAGACTGCAGGGGTCAGGTCTATGTGTTGTATTAAACAGCACATACAGTGTAGTAGTCAGAACAATGTAATGTATACTAGAGAGCACAGATTGCAGCGGTAATGTAGTATGTATCATATGATCCCTTACATTGCTATTCAGTTGGAGAATAAAATGCCCTAGTGTCAGTTGAGGGAAGAAAAAGATTGGTGGTCAGTGTGTGGTGGGGAGGATGCCCTGGAGTAAGTGGTACCTAGGAAGAAAAAAATGGCATGGGATCACTGGGAATAAAAATGCCTAGTGTTGGTGGTCCGAGGAAGAAAAAATGTCAGGTGTAGTGGTCAGTGGGAGGAAAAAATATCTGAAGTCAGCAGTCAGTGGGAAGTAAAAAAAAGCCCTAACGTTAGTATCTGTTCTAGGAAGGATACCCTAATGTCATTTGCAGAATAAAAGTACATTTGTTTCAGTGGGGCATGGTGGAGGACATTTATGTTTAGTGGAGGGGTAAAGGAGCTGAGAGCAACAATAGTACCCAGTGAAGGGTGTGGATAATAGTGGCAAGAGTGGCGTAGGGGAACAGTAGTGTCCAGAAAAGGCTAAGAGAAACAATGGTGTCCAGTGTGTAGTGTAAGGGGCTCAATAGCATCTAGAAGAGAGTCTGGGTGGGGGGGGGGCATAATATCCAGAGACGGCTGGGGGGGAACAAAGGTGGCCAGCAAGGGGTGAGGAGCGAAAAAAAGTACCTAGTACAGGTGGGGGGGGAGGGGGGGCAATAGTGCCTAACGGAGCTATGAAAGAACAATAGTGCCCTAAGAACAGTCCTTCAGAATCCTAGACAGGTGGGGGATGTTGAACAATGATGTCTTTTGTTTGTGCTCCTTCCCTTATGTCATTTGTTTTTTTATGTAAGACGTACTACTAGAATGCACTGTTGGAGGCATCATGTGTTCTGTTTTATACATAGGATAACTTATAAACTGTACAAAATAAGCAAACAAGGAAAAAAGAGAGATGATTTAATGTTATCTGAACAGTAAAGAGGCTTCTGACTCTCACAAATTATGAGGGTTTGGGCTGTCCTAGAAACTGATCCATAAGTGGCATTAATAGAGCATTATAAATACCAAATATTATGGAAGAATTTTAAGAACCCGAATTAACGCAAACTAAAAAAGTACTAGCTTGCATGCAGGCCAGGGATAAACTAAATTCGAAATGCCTGACTATACGTAAAATAGTCCAAAATATGCTTTATATTTCTTAATGGAGTACATTTTATTTATACTCTTTTATATAATGTATATGTGTGTATATATATATATATATATATATATATATATATATATATATACACACACACACACACACAGCATCTCACAAAAGTGAGTACACCCCTCACATTTTTGTAAATATTTTATTCATGTGACAACTCTGAAAAAATTACATTTTGCTACAATGTAAAGTAGTGAGTGTACAGCTTGTATAACAGTGTAAATTTGCTGTCCCCTCAAAATAACTCAACACAGCCATTAATGTTTAAACCACTGGCAACAAAAGTGAGTACACCCCTAAGTGAAATTTCCAAATTGGGCCCAATTAGACATTTTTCCTCATTTCATGTGAAAGGTCTCAGGTGTAAATGGAGAGCAGGTGTGTTAAATTTGGTGTAATCGCTCTCACTCTCTCATACTGGTCTCATACTGGTCACTGGAATTTCAACATGGCAACTCATGGCAAAGAACTCTCTGAGGATCTGAAAAAAAGAATTGTTGCACTACATAAAGATGGCCTAGGCTATAAGAAGATTGCCAAGACCCTGAAACTGAGCTGCAGCATGGTGGGCAAGACCATACAGTGGTTTAACAGGACAGGGTCCACTCAGAACAGGCCCCGCCATGGTTGACCAAAGAAGTTGAGTGCACATGCTCAGCATCATATCCAGAGGTTGTCTTTGGGAAATAGACATATGAATGCTGCCAGCATTGCTGCAGAGGTTGAGGAGGTGGGGGGTCAAGTCTGTCAGTGCTCAGACCATACGCCGTACACTGCATCAAATTGGTCTGCATGGCTGTCATCCCAGAAGGAAGCCTCTTCTAAAGATGATGCACAAGAAAGCCTGCAAACAATTTGCTGAAGACAACTAGACTAAGGACAATGGATTACTGGAACCATGTCCTGTGGTCTGATAAGACCAAGATAAACGTATTTTGTTCAGATGGTGTCAAGCTTGTGTAGCGGCAACCAGGTGAGGAGTACAAAGACAAGTGTGTCTGCCTACAGTCAAGCATGGTGGTGGGAGTGTCATGGCCTGGGGCCGCATGAGTGCTCCCGGCACTGGGGAGCTACAGTTCATTGAAGGAACCATGAATGCCAACATGTACTGTGCCATACTGAAGCAGCACATGATCCCCTCCCTTCGGAGACTGGGCCGCAGGGCAGTATTCCAACACGATAGTGACCCCAAACACACCTCCAAGATGACCACTGCCTTGCTAAAGAAGCTGCGGGTAAAGGTGATGGACTGACCAAGCATGTTTCCGGACCTAAACCCTATTGAGCATCTCTGGGGCATCTTCAAATGGAAGGTAGAGGAGTGCTAGTCTCTAACATCCCCCAGCAAGGTGATGTCATCATGGAGGAGTGGAAGAGGACTCCAGTGGCAACCCGTGAAGCTCTGGTGAACTCCATGCCCAAGAGGGATAAGGCAGTGCTGGAAAATAATGGTGGCCACCCAATATATTGACGCTTTGGGCCCAATTTGGACATTTTCACCTAGGGGTGTACTCACTTTTGTTGCCAGAGGTTTAGACATTAATGGCTGTGTGTTGAGTTATTTTGTCACATGTAAAGATATAATAAAATATTTCCAAAAACTTAAGGGGTGTACTCACTTTTGTGAGATACTGTACATATATATATAATATATATATATATATATATATATATATATATATACACGGTTTAAAGCGGAGCACCGGCCTTTTAAAAAAAACATTGTATTTACTGTAGATAACCCCCATGACAGTCACAGCTTTTGTGATCTAAATCCGCATATGTTGCAAATGAAAAAGTTTGCTGTCTTATGGATTTGTTTTGTACTCCCCATCCTTTTGGGATCCAGTAAGATTCCATCCTTAGTGTGGGCATCTGAAGCCCTCTTGGAGTTTCTTCCAGGGAATGGTGGTGCTGGGTACCCCGCATGCACCTCCTGATCTCGTGCCTACTCATTGTGAACAAAGCA
Source organism: Lithobates pipiens (assembly GCF_037356315.1). Taxonomy (NCBI): domain Eukaryota; kingdom Metazoa; phylum Chordata; class Amphibia; order Anura; family Ranidae; genus Lithobates; species Lithobates pipiens. The sequence continues at coordinate 428,095,387 of NW_027507758.1, read as the reverse complement.
CAGCACACTCAGTGTGTCAATCAAGGGTGCCAATTGACTCCTGGGATTGATGACACTAATATTCTAGCAGCCAATGGGTGGCAAGAAATTACTCAAATGGGCATATTTATGCCCCTTAAAAGGTAATCTGCTTGAAAAAAAAAAAAAAAAACTTTGTGAACCATTGGAATCAGCAATGCCAGGGGCTATAGTTATAAAATAGGCTGGTGCTCTGCTTTAAGGATTCTATAAATGTGGTTTCCCTATCCTGAACTAGTTCTAAAAAAACATGTAAAAACGAATGAAGAGAAGAAAGCTCTACAAAATGTTTATCACTTACTTTTTCAGCTTTCTATACTAAAGACATGAGTGTAAGTATTTTGTTGATGGCAATATGTCTGAGACAGTTGTTCATTCCTCTGCTAATTTGTTTAATAAAAAAAAAAAAAATAGAAAGCATTATTTATGTATAAATAATACATTCATAAAGAAAATTATTGATGCCTGCTTGATGGAGAGCAGAACTTAGAAAAGAACGTCATCAAAAGTAATTCAGCCCTGTAGTATGGACAACATAACAGGATATATGCAATACTTTAGTCTCTAAGGAAAAAATTTTTTTAAATAAATCCAAAAGCAACTGCAATACATTGTGCTGAATGCGTGCTCTGTGCCCCACCATTTCCCATAAGACATATGTTACCATATACTGTATATCTCCAATGTTATTCTATAGGGATCTGTGAGACGTATGAACCTTTCCTTTTGCTGTGGGATCAGGGGGCAACACTGAAGAAGAATTACATTCTGCTAATGTCACCTTGATCTTTTCTTGTTTTCTTGCTTTGGTAATGATTTCTCTAATGTAACTAGATTTTTTAAAGGTGCCATAATTACATTTTCACCAGCATGCAGTCCTCCAGGGACTTGAGGTCTTTACTGTGGATAATGTTAATGCAGATGTTTATATGTAGGTGAGAAAGGTGAGCACGGTGACCAAGGAGCAAATGGGATTCCCGGATTCCCAGGAAAGCCAGGAGAAGCCGGTAATGATAATGAATAATGTACAATTATGTTTGTCTGTTTCTCATTCTGCCTCTTTTGTAATGAAACCCTGCTCCGGTGACTTGTGTTCAAATTGATTCTGCTGAAGGAGTTGCAATCCCCCCAGAGATAAGTTGGGTTCATACATACTGCAGGTAGCAGACAGGCATACATTGGAAGTCCTCTGTGTGACCGGAGAGCAAACATGTGCTTCTGATTAGGAAACACTGTTTAAATAATTGATTTAACCCGTCTGATGCCAGGGGAAGGCCTTTAACAGATTGTTACACTTGTTCCCTCTGGCAAAGAATGCAGTATGTGTTCTCGATAACTGTATAGCAATTATAGAAACACAGATGCTGCTAGAGTCTGCTGCTAAATTTTGTGCCGTTTAAATACATTTTAATTATTGTAGCCTTACAAAATATGTCCACTCATCACTGAAGGAACTTAATAATGTGCATGCTTCACTAGTAAGCATAACATGCTCATTTGGCAAAGTTATGGAGAATTAATGATATTACTTGCCAAATAATGTCGTTGGAAAGAATAACTCTCACAATGTATATAAAACGTTATGTCTTACTCTGACAAGTTTTTGGAATAGCAACAAATAAAGTGATGTTGCGTGAAGTCAGTTAGCCATAACGACCAATCGATGGTGTTTCAGGATTTAAGCTGGCGTACATCTGGGTTTAGTAGATTATACTGGAGATCAATTTTTAATTGATTGAGCCAAGAATTTCAATTGAAGGGAAATAGAACTACCACACTCCTGCAATATGTTTAGCTGTAATTGTGTTATACTAATTGACATTGGATGAAAAATCAATCAAGATTTTTCATATCCTTCATTCTTGCTAGATCACATTTTTTGCGATCAACTTGAAACTGGCCAAATGACAACATTTTCAGTATTGCCTGATCTTGCCCCGATCAATAGGGTTAGCTTGAGGATCAATTTTAGGCTTTTTAAAGATGAAATTGGATGCTCAAATTTCCCTAGATGGGGGGGGGGGGGGGGGGGTATGCAGGGTGTGGCCAGCTTTATGCATACTGATGATAGATAACTTCTGACTGGCTAGTACAAGTTACTAGCATACTGCTGCATAATTGAAAAAATAAAAGCATGTTTCTAATGAATCATTTATTTACAACATCACTATTCATCATTCTTAGAGATTACATTGTTCTGTGTCACCTGGTATAACTTTTTTCTACCCATAATGCAATGCTCTGATGCTAACCAATGCCATTATCCCTATGGTCTGAGCCTAGTTTTTAGATTTATTTTTTTAATACATACATCTAGACTAGTGCTAAATCTTTAATGTGAAATGTATTTTGTATTAGCGTGAATGATTTATGAATGCATATAAACTTTTAAAATGGCTAGATTGGAAAGTGTGTTTATGAGCTGGACTACAAATATTTTAAAGAGGGTCTTTACACATGGGTGCATTTACATTGAAACAAAAGGCAAGTGCAGCTTAAATGTATCTAAGATTAGATAATTGAATGAACATGCAATGTTAGGGAAGAATATTTAACAAGGCTGTACACAGAGTTCCATAGCAACCAATTCTGGTTATCTGGGATAATAAGCTTGTCATGTGTTGTAATAATAATACTGACAAATTTACAAAAAGAGTGGTATCTAATATAATGTATGGTTATACCAAATTGCAGGAATATCATGTGCAAAATGGAGGCTGCCATTGCTAATCTGCCTTTTGAAAATGCTATCTGCTATGGTATCATTTTAACCCTCTTGCTTCAATACATGGGGGTTGATTTACTACAATTGGAGAGTGCAAAGTGTGTGTAGCTGTGCATGGTAGCCAATCAGCTTCTAACTTTGACTTGTTTACTTAACTGCTTAAGGTCCACTCTATAGAAGTTTTACTGCTACAAGGTGGCTGCATCACGTATACGGTATATATATATATATATATATATATATATATATATATATATATATATATATATATATATATATATATATATATACATACACACCCGTGATCCAGCTCTTCAGGGTAGGGGGTGTACATGCACGCCACCGGCGACTCGCTCCCACTGTGATCACACACAACGGGAGCCCAATGACGGGTACTAGGGATTCAGTGTCCGCCGGCACTCGCCAATCATCCCGCAGAAAGGCAGAACGGTGGTCTGCCTATGTAAACAAGTCAAATTGCTGTTTTCACAGGAGGGAAGGCATTGATCCTGTGTTCATGCAAAGCTAGGATTCATCTCTTTCCATAGTAAAAGCACCTCCCACACTGTAGTAAAACATGTTAGGGACACAGTTAACCCTTTGAACACCCCTGATGTTAACCCCCTCCCAGCCAGTGTCATTAGTACAGTGACGGATTAGGTGACCACATTGCTGGATCCTGGGACATGTGAGTGTGTGTTTATTAAAAGTCAGCAGATACACTTTTTGTAGCTGCTGACATTTAATAAACACAAAAATGACTAGAGTTCCTGTTTAAGCAATGTGCTTTTAGATGTCTATAGGTAAGGACATTTTACATATGAATAATGTCAAAATAATCTTGAACTGAATAAAAGACTGATTTTGACTATACTAAATACAATTTAACACTTTATTGCATAACATCTGATGCTCAATATGTGTCTTTGTTCTTTCAGGTGAAATGGGGTCAAAAGGAGAAAAAGGAAATGTTGGACTTGCTGGCTTGAAAGGACAAAAAGGAAATAAAGGAGATATATGTGAAAATGGCACAAAGGGGGACAGGGGGGAAAAGGGGGAGCAAGGTCTAATAGGCATGGATGGTGAGACAGGGGACAAGGGTGAGAAAGGAGATTTAGGAGAGAAAGGAAATATTGGAGAAATGGGAGAAACGGGAGAAATAGGAGGAATCGGGGAGAAAGGATTAAAAGGGGATAAAGGTATTAAAGGGGATGCTGGATTGAATGGTATGCCAGGTTTAGAAGGAGAGCGGGGAGAGAAAGGAGAACCTGGACCAAAAGGGGACAAAGGTGAGATGGGGGCTCAAGGCTTAATAGGTCCTGTGGGTCTAAAAGGCAATTTTGGCATGAAAGGAGTTCGTGGAGCTCCTGGAAAAAAAGGTTCTAGAGGATTAAAAGGCTCCAAAGGTGATAATCCCAAACCCATAAAATCTGCCTTTACTGTGGGCCTATCAAAGCCTTTCCCTGCTCCCAATGCACCTGTAAAATTCGACAGAATAATATACAATGAGCAAGAAGAATATAATCCTACAACAGGAAAGTTTAACTGCACTATTTCAGGAACCTATGTGTTTGCATTTCATGTAACAGTCAGAGGCCGTCCGGCACGGATTAGTATTGTTGCCCAGAATAAAAAGGTATTTAAAAGTCGTGAAACACTCTATGGACAAGAGATTGACCAGGCCTCAGCCATGTTAGTTTTGAGACTGAATGTTGGGGATCAGGTGTGGTTAGAGGTTTCTAGGGACTGGAATGGCCTTTATGTTAGCAATGATGATGACAGCATATTTACAGGTTTCCTTTTATACCCAGATGAAAATGTAGAGAACCAGCTAACTCAAGCTTAAAAGGTATTAAAATGATGTGGAACTCACATTTTAGTAACATTGGATCAGAATATGGTACACATTTTTAATAACTGAATGTTAAACTTGTTAAATATCTACATGTGCTGAAAAGATCATCGTAAACACCAAATTTATAATATATAATTGTATGTGCTGTGTTATTTCCAATCAAAATGTCAACAGTTGATAGAACAAATGTATGGATGTGAATACAGTTTCAGTAATTTTTCAATCCCATGAGAAAAAAATTAAGGTTTAACAATATATTTTTTTAGAGGATTTTTAGAGAGTTAGGGATTTCGACTATTGCATTATAATAATGAATGAAGCATGCATGTTATTTGTGAATATAGAAAAAGGCACATCTGTTTAACAAATCCTATATTTAATACATGCATATTTCAAGATTTAAGTGGAAGAGCAATCCTAAAATCTCTGCCTAAACACATAAAAAGGATGAAGGTAGAATGCACAGTGGCATCGAACTGTATAATTACTAAGTAAGGATATGTTGATGTCAGCCAAAATGAACTGAGAAACCTCCAATAAAATCATTTAATCATTCTTCCTTAAAACAGAATCCATATGCATGTCATTACTTAAAGGAAAGCAAGAAATGTCATTCTTAATAATGAATAGTGGACAAGTTATGTAAAGCAATGGTCATCAACCCTGTCCTCAGGGCCCGCCAACAGGCCAGGTTTCATGTATTACCTTGGGGAGATGCAGACTAGAATACTGTAATCACTGAGCAGCAAATAATATCAGCTATGATGTATTTCAGTTATCTTGCGAACCTGGCTTGTTAGTGGGCCCTGAGGACAGGGTTGATGACCGCTGATGTAAAGCAATCATTTTCAAGTGGTCAATTTCAAATTGAACGCTTCTAAACTGAAGCACCAGTACAACCCAAAACCGGGAGCTTTTTATTCAGCTTGTTTGCAGCTGTTCTTATTCATCTCATTCCTCATCTGAGCAAGACATGAACATCATGGTTTATGCTGAGTAAGGCTTGTGGAGAATCAAGGCATTATAACTAGTCAAATTATGGCAATGTAGATCAATGAAAACAAATAGCCCTTTACCAAAGTATTGTAAAGTACAGGATACCACTTCCATTGGAAAAACCCCCCAAAAAAACAAGGAGTTTATTCCCCATTAAAGTAGGCCTGTCATTATGAAGACTAATGATTCAATACTTTTGAAACAAATGACCTGGAACTGGTACATGGATAAGGAATTAAAGTATTGAAGACAGGTAAAGCTATGCCATTATAATTTTTAGAAGGAGGCAAGAAATGACAGCTCCCTATTCCTCTCATGAAAGGTGAATACTTCTATGTGTGAATTCTTTCATTATGACCAAGTGACCAGTTCTTTTTCCACGCACAATGGGTCAATAGTATAGATACAGACTAAAATGTAGAGCCATTAAACACCAGTGCAATGTAACTATCTCTGCCACGCAGTGCACTAAAGGGTTTAGGCTTTATCTGAAACGTTTTGGTTGTTCATTTTGCAAGGGAAGTTGCAGATTGCAAGAGAAATTTCCATAGAGCTTAGAGCCGGTTCACACAGCGGGCGATGCGAGGCGACACGACTCGCCTCGCCTCGCTCTCGCAAGTCGCCCCCGTTCTGTACAATGGAACCGTTCTGAGAGGAGCGACTCGAGTCGCTCCGACTCAGAAAAAAGGTTCCTGTACTACTTTTGGGCGACCTCGGGGCAACTTGCATTGACTTCTATACAGAAGTAATTTTCAAGTCGCCGCTGAGGCCGCGGCAGGTCGCGGCGAGGCAAGTCGGAGTCGCCTCGCCTCGCCTGCAGTGTGAACCGGCCCTTAGGGGATGAAGTTAAGGTCTGCTGATGTCTATCATCCAATCATGTGCAAGCAAAAAAATGTGATAGATTATTCTTTGCCCAGTGAAAATTTGCCACATTCACTAAGCTCTGGAGAAAGTTTCTTTGCAAAGTAATAGCATATTTGCCTTTAGTAAATCAATCCTGCTGAGTCTGACACAGAAGTATAATCCTCCTATATGTGTTACACTATAGTACATAATTAAAACATTTGAGTAGTATAATGGCCCCAAGCACATAAGACTTTTTTTCTCCCCTTGATGTCTATGCTCCAGGGGAGAAAAAGCAACATTAAAATGTGCTTAAAGCCGCATTTAGACATGTTTAGTCAAGCATTCATTCCATTGTCCAGAATATTAATTTATTCTAGTTATTGGAATGAATGATTGCCCAAGCAAATGAAGCATCTAGCACTAAAGCACGTTTAGCTGCGTTGACATGCGATTAGGTGGGTCAAGCATTTTTTGATACTGGAATGCTCCTCTCCTGAATACTCTTGTTCTTTTTCTGCCTCTAAACACCTGTAAACACCTATGTATGCATGGACACATTAGCTGACATTAAGCCCTCATTCACACTGGGCTGATTTGACATGCACATCTGACATGTGAAATTGCATGCCAAATCAGAGCCTGTTACCGGCAACGGCACAGTGCGAATCGGTGTGACTCCAACTTTGAGGTGCCGCACAGATTTCCAAAAGTAGTTCCAGCACTACTTTAGGCAACTGCGGGAGCAATTTCAATAAACATCTGTGCATAAACCCGCACAGATGGCTGTCAAATCGCCCCCAAAGTTGGACTGAAATATCGGTTTGAAATTGTGCAATAGTTCAAACCCATATTCAGTGTGAACCTGGGCTGAGGGGCATTTAGAGGCAGAAATAAAATGCAAAATGCCTATAAAAGCAGCATTTAAACAATCCTGTGTGCACGAGGCCCAAAAATGTAAGTAGTTGTTCTTTATAGATCTTCTCGATCAACTTTCTAGCTTAAAATCTTTACCTCTAGCACATTACACATTTTACTTTCAATGTAAATTCGCTACAGCTATTAACTCACAGATGAATGAAACCTGTTTTCAGCACATGAATGCAACTGTTTGGCTTAAAGTGGAACTTTAGTCAGAAAATTAAGTCCTGCTAGATCACTTTAGGCTGGTACTTTAGCAGATGTAGCTATGTAAAATGTTAAAATAAGTGTCTATACTTTTTAAAATACAATAATAACTGTCTCACCCTGTTCTGCACATGCTTAGTTGCTCTCTATTTTTAGGCATTTTTAGGCACTGCTGAGTTTGTAGAGGCCGATCTGCTGACAGCCTTAAAGCAAAATTAAGCCCTCCTATCCATTACAACCAGGGAAGCTGTTTATGTTTGAACTGTAACTGCCATGGTGCTGCAAATGTGATCAATTAGGACACCAGCCATTTGATGGTTTGATAGTTTGATTGAGGACACAATTAAATCAAACAGTTTTTTTAAACTGGTACCTCGATGGGTTTAGCTCTGCTTTAAGATTTACAGCTGTTCAGGGCCTTTGGGCTTCAGCAAAATGGCAACCTCCAGAAGAAACAGGAGCAATGCTGGAGGCAATTTACAGCACACACTCATTTTGGTAGCAAAATTATTAATGTGGAATGTATGTTCCTTGCTGAATAACATTATTTTTTATCAAGTTGTGAAGGGTAAAGTTCCGCTGTAATTCAAATGCATGTTAATCTGCTTTTAAGAACAGTATTTATCCAAATGGTTTCCAAGTACAGTAACATATTAGCTTTCACAAGGAGGCACATTTGTGAAAGACTGTGTAAACATTCTAAAGATATCCTGATTTTATTCAATGGTTAGCTGGCTCATGTTCTGCTATGGTTGTGGCACTCACAATGTCTGTGAATGTTCAGCATATAAACACTAAGGTGAGTCTCAATCCTGAGGTACATAACTCACCCATTTTAGTAACACAGCCTAAAGGTTAACCTACATGGGTAAAGAATAAAACATAATATAATTTCTATTCTACTGTTATAAGTTCCATGTTTATGAAGAAAAAATGATTGCACGTATGGAATAAAACATTGGTATTGCCAGCATTTACAGTGTAACTTCTGATGATAAGCAAAAATAGACTGATACTCCTTATTACTGTCTTATGGCAGTCATACCCTAAACAGTAAAAAGAGAAAAGAAGGTGCTTCTAAGTGCAGTATTCAACAGTTTTTTGTGGCATAAAATGGTTTAAAACACTTACAAGATCCTGGGATTAAACAGGCATACTAGTCAATATTTTTGATGCCACCGGGGGAGAAGCCAACCAGCAGCTGTAGAAGGAGGGTGGAAGTGAGGAGACAAGATGGCCGTCTGATTTCCGGAAATACGCTATAACGTATAGACTTGAAGTGATGTCAGATCAAACCTATGGCCCAGCATGTTGGATTAGCTCATAAGCCACACAGAGGAGGAGAATGGGGAGGAATAGAGGATTAATAGGTGTAGACATGCTACAGGGAATACCAGTAGACATATCTGGTGCTGGAATTAATTATATAACATAGTTAAAAGACCGGACTAAATGCGATTAGTGTCTAAAAACGAGCAAGAGGTCAAAGAACATATTTTTATTTACTAAACGATATTGACAACATTCTTTGCATAGACCTTAAGAGCCGATTCACACAGCGGGCGATGCGAGGCGACACGACTCGCCTCGCCTCGCTCTCGCAAGTCGCCCCCGTTCTGTACAATGGAACCGTTCTGAGAGGAGCGACTCGAGTCGCTCCGACTCAGAAAAAAGGTTCCTGTACTACTTTTGGGCGACCTCGGGGCGACTTGCATTGACTTCTATACAGAAGTCATTTGCAAGTCGCCGCTGAGGCCGCGGCAGGTCGCGGCGAGGCAAGTCGGAGTCGCCTCGCCTCGTCTGCAGTGTGAACCGGCCCTAAACGTGCAAAAGACCATACATATAAATTCCTATCATTATCCTTGATTCTATGATTTGATCAGGAGTAATTACGTGGGTTAATTAGTATATACGTAACAAATATAAAATACTTTTTTGTTCATAACATCAACAATGTAAGAATGGAAAACAAAAGCTGGAATCAAACCATGTAAAGTTTAAATTCACTTTATGGAATGTTACATCTGACCACGCTAAGAATAGTAGTAAGGAGGATTTTTAGCTGTGGAATTTTTATGGTAATAAGGACTCGGTACTAAAAGAGGAAAAAATTTTATTTTGAACAGTGCAGGTACATATCAGAAAAAAATGAGAGTTCACCCAGTGGTTTAATCATTTGTAGCCAAGTGGTCTAACTCACCAAGTAAGATTTCTTTAAAACGGAACTCTGGACAGTGATAAAAATACAAACTACCCGATGAAGAATATTGTGCTTTTTTTGGCTAAGGGATGATCCAACACAGTATAATATTTTATATTTACCTTACCCCATAGTACTGTGACAGCCAGTGGTCTGTTCCTCTTCTCTTCAACACTGCAATGTAGTCTGAGCAGCCCTATCATCATCATCACAGGCTATGCAGGATCACCAGCCATGTCATCTGGACAGTCATGTCAAATCCTGTCTGAAATATGTCAAGCCTGAACTTAGCATTAAACCCCATTGAAATCTGGGGTCAATCTTGATACTAAATCCTGCCCATTTCAAGGCGAATGGGCAAACAATTGTGAAAAAAGTGCAGAAAAAGGCCAATGGAACAGTATGGTTTTCACGACAACCATATTCTGGAATCTTATTTTTTTGGATAAATAATAGATTTTTTACCTTTTACATTTACCCTTTAAATTTATCTTAGGCTAAATAAAACAACAGCATCCAAATGTAATTTATTTCAAATTGAGCTTGTTTAGGTCATTTTTTTTTGTCTGAGACACCAGATTTTTTTATCAAGTGGTAGTAGGCCTGAATTAACTGGTAAAAATAACATTCACAACAGACTTAAAATATATGGGAAGAGTTGCTCTTAAAAGTAACAGGTAAAGCCCTCAACCTCATACAAATTGGCCATTGGTACAACAGCTCAGTAATCCAACAGTCATTTTTAGGACTGCCCCTTACCTTTTTTTTTCTCCTACTCCTCCTCTTTCTTCCTCCTCTTTCAACTTCACCTCTGCCTTCTCCACCACTTCCTTTTGCTATGTGATTATAGCATGAAGAGAGGCTCTGGAGAGCTGTTTTTTTACTCTGCTAGTGGTTCATCATTGAAAATGCCTGCAACATTTTGTCCACCATTTTGATACCTAAAGTAGTAAACTGTGTTTAGGTAGGGATTTGTTACACAACCTTGTGAGCTGTCCAAAGCACAGACAGCATGGCCTAATAGATGGTGTCACAACAAACCCCAGAGAACTGCAACTCCTTTCATATTTAACACATATTTCCTGGCTTGGGTGATTCCACGTCAACACTTATATACCCACAATCACTTGTTTTATTATGCTCTTTATTTACAATTATAAAAAAATAGTTTTTCCCTTGTAAGGCCCCTTTCACACATGCGGATGGTATGTCCGTATTTCATCCATCCGTTTGCGGATGAAATACGGACATACATTCATCCCTATGGGATATCGGGTGTCTGCGGATGAGCATCCGCAGACACCCGCTATTGTCCGCCTCCGCAACTGTCCGATTCTGCAGACGGAGGAAAATCCTATTTTTCTGTCCGTCTGCAGAGCGGATCGGATGAACACGGGCAGACGGTCTGTGCTCATCCGATCCCCATAGAGGAAAGCGGAGAGCTGACAGGGCGGTCCCTGCACAGTGTGCGGAGACCGCCCTGTCCGCCGCCGGCTCAGCGGGGACAACGGAGCGATCCCCACTGAGCGAGCAGATCATCACGGGGCGGATCATTACTGATCCGCCCCGTGTGAAAGAGGCCTTAGGCCGCGTACACACGGGCGGACTGTTCGCCCAACTTAGTCCGCTGAACAGTGTTTCAGCGGACAATCTGCTCGTGTGTGGGCTTCAGCGGACTGTTTCAGCGGACAGTCTGACGAACAAAGTCTTACGGAATTTCCGTAAGACAGTCCGTCCAAACTTGGTTTCAGCGGACAGTCCGCTCGTGTGTAGGCTAGTTCGACAGACTAAGTTTGGCGCATGCTCAGAAAGAATTTACACGGCCGAAGGTTGCATTGCAGTGTATTGGACGTCGAATTTCTCGTCCCGTCGTACGTGCCGTTCACGTCATCGCGCACGCTTTCAGCGGACTGTCTGCTCATCGTGTGTGGTCAAGTCCGTTCATGCAAATTTTGAACGGACTGTCTGTCGGATTGTCTGACGAACTAAGTTGGGCGAACAGTCCGCCCGTGTGTATGCGGCCTAAGTCTGCCCCTGTCCAGGGTAAACAAACATGATCATGGTCATTCACTAAGCTAAGTGAAATTTCCCTGTAAAAGTGAAAGTTTCCTTCTAAACTGAACAGCCTTTCCCCTTTAGTAAATCGACTCCAAAACGACCTAATGTATAGCTTGTATATTAGTGTAACTTTTACAGCATGTGACCTGAACTTTAAAAAAGCGCAGTTTTTTTTTTACCATCAAATATGTGTATTTCTGTTTCTAAGATCCATCAGGCAGCTGAATGTACAATTATATTTCAATGTGTCCCAGATTGGGGATGCAACATTAAAACTGTAAATAAAATGATCTCAATCCCAGTGTTGCACAAAGTCGCAACTAGTAGCAACCAGTAGCAAATAATATCTTTTTTTCAATTTCCCAAGCCTGTCATATAGATTGTAGCATAATGCACAACTTGCTACAGTTTTGATTGCACAGTTCCCAACTGTCCCTGATTTCGAGGGACTGTCCCTGATTTGGCACAAAGTCCCTCTGTCCCTCATTCCTGCTCATATGTCCCTCATTTTGGACCGATCTATGTAGTTGTGTATAAAATGCACTTTTTATCATTCAAGAAGTGTTTCTCAGTGCTAAACTATTCATTCAGTTTTTAAATACATGTAGATGAAAATTTCAAAAGCCAGTATAAAGTAATAGTAGTGATAAGAAAAAGCACTTTAGGTTTAACTAATCTTTTTTTTGCAGAATTCTCCTTTAAGGGGGCGTGACAGGGTGTGTGTCCTCTGCCTACTTACTTTTGCTAATAGATGTCCCACACGCTGAACTGGTGGGCATTGATGAGGTGGCACTTATGGGCACTGATGAGGCGGCACTTATGGCCACTGATGAGGTGGCAGTGATGAGGAGGCACTAATATGCCGCACGTATGGGTACTGATAGGTGGCACTGATGGGCACTGTTAGGTGGCACTGATGGGCACTAATAGGCGGCACTGGTGGGCACTGATAGGCGGCACTGGTGGGCACGGATAGGCGGCATGGATAGGTGGTTCATATGGGCACTGATGGGTATTGATGGGTGCCACTGATGGGCGACACTGATGGGCATTGATGGACAGCAGTGATGGGCACTGGTGGACAGCACTGATAGGTGGCACTGATTGGCATGGCTAATGGGCACTGATTGATGGCACTTGTGGGCAGTGGTGGGCACTGATTGCTGCCATTGGTGGTCACTGTATGCTGGCATTGGTGGGCACAGTATTGTGACACTATATTTCTTTATTGTACTCAGGGCACTGATGATCAGTGCCCTGATTACATTCCTACATGTCCCTCTGTGAGGAGATGCCGCTGATCAGCTCTCCTCTCCTTACATCTCTGTCAGTGTGAGGTGAGGAGAGCTGATTACTGGCACTTCCTTGTTTACATGTGTCACCGGCTGTGATTGGGCACAGATGATCACATGGTTAAAGAGCCGCCGTCATGGCTCTTTACACAGATCGGGGGTCGCACCGTATCCTAGCAACTGCGTGAAAGCGGCCATTCTGAACAAGAGCTGCACTGCCCTGCTGTCATTTGACGGTGGGAGGGCAGCAAGCAGTAAAGTAGTTATAAAGGATGAAGGTTTTTTTAACCTTAATGCATTCTATGCATGATGGTAAAAAACCTTTAGTTTACATTTTTTTTTTCGACAGATGGATGTAAAAAGAAGAATTTTCCAAAGAAGAAAATAAGAACAAAAAACGACGTTGGGTGCCCCCCATCCATACAAGGTCATCTAGGTTATTCTTCCCAGGGACATCCAGATTCCTCAGCAGCACTCTGACCAGAAGAAAGTATGTGTGGCATCATCCTTAGTGCTGTTGTAAGCGTGCACCATTGCTGAAATATGTTGCTCCTTTAATCAGGAAGAGTCCTGTGCATGTCTAATAGAGTGTTTTTGAACCTGGCTGCGAGCCTCCTTGTGGGTGGTATGGGCTTGTTCTAGACATTTGGATGCCTAATAGGTGCAGCGGTTTCTTGATGAGTCTACTTAAAAAAAATCTCTTCCTTGGTCAGAATGAATGCGCTGAAGGAGGCCTGCTGGTGCTTAGTATGAAACGCCTGGGCATACTGGGTGAAATAATCATTGGCGTCTTTGTTTCCAGCTCCTGGGCAATACTCTAAGCTGAAGCAAAACTCTGACAGGGTGGCAACCATGTATGCCTGGTGGCATCTAATTTGGCTGTAGTGAGTTCATATGTGAACGGGTTGTTGTCAGTTTTAACCCCAAAGACCACGTCATAGTCTTTCAGCATAGCTCAGCATAGGCCAGGACAGGGGCATTTGTTAGGCTTCTTTCCAGTTGATGGAAAGCCTCTTCATACTGATCGGACCATTAGTATTGAATTGACTCTTGTGGCTTTCTGGGTATTCTAGTCTTTTTGGTTGGCTTTGCTAAGTCTGTTCATTTTCTTTATCCTCACTCTTCAATAACTGATTGGGAGGCCAAACTATCTTAGCAGCTATGAGGGAGGCCGTCCTTAGTCCAATTTCTTCAGCCAGCTAACATTGGGGCCCAGTTTTCCCAGTGGTGCACCAGGGAAACTGGGTCAGACTACTTCTTCCTCCAAGTAATTCTAGCTGTCAGTGCAGTAAGCGCTGTATCAAGTGGCCATCTTGAGTAAGGGCAATGCTAATAAATAACAGTGCCTTGCAGCAGATGCACAGTTGTGCAGTGGAAAGTGTAGGAGCAGGATCCTCGCTAGATAGGGGGAGCTCATTTAGTCTAGGGAGAGGTTCCTGACAAGAAGGGACAGAGTAGGGCAATGCTGCCCACGTTGGTAAGATCAGGACTCCTGAACTGTGTTTTTAACCAACATCAGTGTGCTATTTGCAATACTCTGCTACCTGCCTACAGACACCCCTCTACTCAGATGCTTCTCCAGTCATATAAGCCTGCTAAAGTGATCATTTTTTATCTGCTGGAGTCTTGCCAATATGACATTAACATTGCTGAAACTTCTCTAACTGTGTCTTTTGGATATTGTACTGTTGGTGTTATATACAGCATATTTTGTGGAACTGCTAATTCAAGAACTTTGACACTGTACCATACATGTTGCTTGCCTACCTACAATTTAAAGGATAAGCTCACCTTTCTGAACATGTTACGTTACACCTGCAATTAGGGTGTAACCTGTAACATGTTCAGCAACTTCCCACCGCACCACTGATCCTCCCCTTCATTTTGACAGCGAGTGGGGGATCCCTGCATCCACTATCACAATTCAAAAACAGAGTGGCCATGTGGGACTCCACCCACACAGCCACATCATTCATTTACAGAATTCTGTGAATCAATGAACTACCAGTACTGTTTGTTATTGCAGCAGACAGCTTGTTGTTCTCAATGAACTGTGAGGGTCCTGATTAGCACTCTCATAGTTCATTGATTCTTCCTGCTCTCCAGTAAATGTCTGCCTGTATAAGAGAGATGAGCAGACAGCTATACTGAGAGTCTTCAGGAGCCTGGCATTGCACCCATGATCTGCTGATCATGAGTTTAATTCTCTGCATTTTTGCACCTGCAAAAAAAGAAGTGTATTTATTTATTTTTTGTAAAGGTTTACATTTACATTTTTAAAAATAATAAACATGTTATACTTACCTGCTCTGTGCAATGGTTTTGCACAAAGCAGCCTGGATCCTCCTCTTCCTGGGTCCCCCGCCAGCGCTCTGGGCTTTTCACCCCTGTTTAGTGCCCCCATAGCTGCCTGCAATAGGGGCACTTGTGCATGCTAACTCCCGAGTCCTGCTCTGTGTGTCTTTAAGACACACAAAATGGGGCTAAGTACTAACCCTGCTCCCTCCCCACTGGCTGGGATTGACAGCCAATGGCTCCTGTTGCTGTGTCTGAGCCCATGAAGAGGGACAGAGCTGAGAGAGTCTGCTCTCATGCACATTGCTGGATTGAGATTGGGTGCAGGTATTTGTAAAGGGGGAGGGCTGAGGGCAGGAGCTGCATGCAAAAAGTTTTTTAGCTAATGCATAGAATGCATTAAGGTAAAAAACTTTCTGCCTTTAGAACCACTTTAAAGTGAACTTACCCTTTAACCAAATAATAATAGTGCTGATTTCTTTGGTTTTCTATGTGTCATTCTTCCACATTTGGTACCAAATCCTTGGCCCTGCCCACAACTAGTGGTGCACATTGGACAGCGATGTGCACTCCCTGGCCTTCCTTCAGCAGAGGAAGTACAGCTGTACAGCCCGGTTAAATGCAGCTCTTTCTCCTCCTCCCCACAATCTCTTTCTGGGGAGTGTAGTTCCCAAGCTCTCAATTATCACAGTAGAGTCTCTCCTCTGGACTACAGATTCCACAGTGCAGTGCTGCCTTACTCTTTTTGAATTCTTCTTGCTCAGCAGTCCCCCCTTCTCGCTGGAAGCAGCTGTTAACCAGTTCAGGCAGTAGCTATAAAGAGCAGCTGCAGCCAGTGTTTCAATACACTTGTCATGGTTTTGCAATAGAGTTTGTCTGCTTACCTGTTTCCATGTGTTCATCTCTAGAGACCAGCCAACCTTCACCTGACTGCTTTTGTAATCCATCCTCTGGCATGACTCCACCCTAGCTCCAATCAGAGAACTCTATATTAACCTGTGCACTGCAGGCCAACCCTGCTAATCAACCATTGTGTATTCCTTTGTGTGTTTAGCTTCCTGTTACCTGCCGTGTGCTCTTCTGTTGTTCCGTTACCAACTTTTGCGTGTCCTTGACTATCCCTGTTTGTCTGTGATCCTGACCTATTGGTGTGTCCCTGACTATTCCTGTCTGCTTGTGGCCCTGAGCTTGGATTTATCCCTCACTATCCCTATCCTCCTGTTGCCTACTGTAGGTGCGAGCTGGGGGACCCTGGGGGTCGCGACCTGGAGCCAGTTTCAGCCAAGTCCATCCTCACCACTAGAGGCTCTGGTGAACACCTGCTGGCTCTTAGACTCCGCGCCCCAGGGAATCTTACGCTCTAACCTCGGTGGGATCTGTCTCCGTCCGCAGCAGTCAGCCTTAGGGTCCACAACCTTGCGGTGCACTCCTGATCCCTACGGTGTGCATCTGTCACCTCGCCACAAGGGGACCTGACAACACTCTTTATGCTTAGTGAAGAACCTGGCTGAACTAATGCTTCCCTAAGCAGTTTATTAGAAGCACTTCCTATGCGTTCTTATCACAGCCAAAGCACATTGTCAATAGAACTATTGTTCTTTTATAATGAGAGAACTGGCTTATTCACTTCAAAATAATGGTGACTACAAACCCAAACGTCACCCCTAGTCCTGCACTGGATGTCATGATGTCAGTGAAATGGGCAGCAGCAAGAATCGTCAGAGAACAGCAGAAACAACAGTTTTAAAGGATTGGTTGTCACAACTGGAATTAGCAGAGAGCAAGATTTGGGGCCATAAATTAAGACATGTATTACTCAGTGTTTGATCATCCCCTTGACAAAATGAGGATTGAATTCTTGATAGTTTGGCAGGGAAGGTACCATTTTTATTATTTATTTCAACGGTATTTCAATACCTATCATATAGCCCTATTATTAAAGTATAGCGGTTCAAGTCTGACTTGGGCAGTTCTTTGTTTAAATAAGCTATACAAATGTGCCAGTGAAAACTGGGCATTTTCTGAGCTTTAGTAAAAAGATGCAGTTTAACTAATTGTTCACCTCACAAAATAGTAAATGATAAAAACATATATTACTTCATAAATGTAATTGTACAACATCTACATAATGGCCTAAAGGATGTCAACCTTTGGTAACTACACAATATTTAATTTAGTAGTTGTGCTACACATTGGGTATATGGATGTTGTAATATTGGCTATAGCAATATTTAGCTCCCTAAAGTGTTAGCCAGTTAGTATTTTCTCATTCGTAGGCGTTACAGTGTCAGGGAAGAAGGTTACAGTTTCTTTGCTAATATACATAAGACACAATAACTGGTGAGGAATGGATATGACAATTTTTCAAGTACACCTGATAAAAGATGCTGTGTTGAAATCTCATGGGGGAGAACTAAAATGTGATACTGGAGGATACACCTGAAATGATTCATTGTCTAATCTAGGAGCGTTGTTTATATGGCAATGATTCATTGCTACAATATTCCTCATTGACAAGGGTCAGTTCTGGGGCTACATCCAAGGAAGGACCTCTGTAGAACCAAAGATAATGTAATACAACAATCATTAATAATTATTTGGTTGCAATGTTGAGATTTGGCAATCTACAGAGAACACAAGTCCAATGGTGTTAGCAGGTATTATACATGTTCACTGCTGAATTATGAAGAAAACAGTTCATTAACATATCAAAAACATTTTAAAAGATAAATACAAAAAAGAATGGATAGCAATAGATTATATATCAGTTATAATTTCAATGCAAAAAAAAGAAGTGTTACAAAGGTAGCTAACGCAGGAGGGCCACTTGTGCTACTAGCTCCATTGCAGGGAATGTTGATTAGGACATAGCAAATATTATATTTTTATCATATACAAAAATGCTATTACATTATTTTAATATCAACTTTTGGGATTCACCATATACAGTATATACTTTTTTCCATGCTGAGGTAATGTGTAGAAGCCTAGTAGGTACAGTATCTCACACAAGTGAATACACCTCTCGCATTTTTGTAAATATTTTGTTATATTTTTTCATGTGACAACACTGAAGAAATGACACTTTGCTACAATGTAAAGTAGTGAGTGTTGTATAACAGTGTAAATTTGCTGTCCCCTCAAAATTACTCAACACACAGCCTTTAATGTCTAAACCGTTGGCTACAAAAGTGAGTACACCCCTAAGTGAAAATGTCCAAATTGGGCCCAAAGTGTCAATATTTTGTGTGGCCACCATTATTTTCCAGCACTGCCTTAACCTTCTTGGGCATGGAGTTCACCAAAGCTTCACAGGTTTCCACTGAAGTCCTCTTCCACTCCTCCATGATGACATCACAGAGCTGGTGGATGTTAGAGACCTTGCTCTCCTCTACTTTCCATTTGATGATGCCCCACAGATGCTCAATAGGGTTTAGGTCTAGAGACATGCTTGGCCAGTCCATCATCTTTACCCTCAACTTCTTTAGCAAGGCAGTGGTCATCTTGGAGGTGTGTTTGGGATCGTTATTATGTTGGAATACTGCCCTGTGGCCCAGTCTCCGAAGGGAAGGGATCATGCTCTGCTTCAGTAGGTCACAGTACATGTTAGTGTTATTTCTTTAGTGTTATCACATGAAAAGATATAATAAAATATTTACAAAAATGCGTGGGGGGGGGGGGACTCACTTTTATGACATACTGTATGTGCAGAGGCTGCTAATTTGTTTACTTTTAGCTAAGATGGGTTAGGTCAATCATTTACTATATGGAGGTGTTCTTAATAGACAGGTGGTTTGTATTTTTTTCTGAAAAAATGTTTTCAGTAGGATTTAGTCAGACATCAACCTCAGTTTATGTATGACTACCGTATATACTCGAGTATAAGCCGATATTTTCAGCCTCTTTTTTGAGGCTGAAAGTGCCCCCCTCGGCTTATACTCGAGTCATCGCTGTCTGCCGGCCATTCTATTCTAATTCAAAAGCCGCGCCTCCGGCTCCGCCTTCGCCTGTGATAGGCGGAACACTGAATTTCCCAGCAGCCTGTGTTCCGCCTATCACGGACATCCGCTCATCCTCGTACTACGGACGAGGATGAAAGGATGGCCGTGATAGGCGGAACACAGACTGCTGGGAAATTGTGTTCCGCCTATCACAGACAGGGAGGCGCGGCATTTGAACAGGAAAATGGGCGCCGACGAAGAGCGGTGATCCTGGGACGGGACCGGACGGAGGCTCGGCTCGGCTCGGGACGGGACGGGACCGGACGGAGTCTCGGGACGGGACGGGACCGGACCGGACGGAGGCTCGGCTCGGGACAGGACGGGACCGGACGGAGGCTCGGGACCGGACGGAGGCTGGGGACACAGGTAGGCTGGACACACAAGGCCTCACACACACACACACACACACACACACACACACACACACACACACACACACACACACACACACACACACACACATGGATGGACACACACACAGGGATGGATGGATGGATGGATGGACGGACACACACACAGGGATGGATGGATGGATGGATGGATGGATGGATGGACGGACACACACACAGGGATGGATGGATGGATGGACACACACACACACACACAGGGATGGATGGATGGATGGACACACACACACACAGGGATGGATGGATGGATGGACACACACACAGGGATGGATGGATGGATGGACACACACACAGGGATGGACAGGCATATCTCACCCTCGGCTTATACACGAGTCAATAGGTTTCCCAGTTTTTTGGGGGTAAATTGGGGGCCTCGGCTTATACTCGGGTCGGCCTATACTCGAGTATATACGGTACTTAGAAAATGAAAGTCAGTTAGTTTTGAAGATTGTCGTTCTTTTTTTTTTCCTTTATACAGTCCAGTTATAATTTAAAATTATACTGTAATTTGGGAAATACTGTATATGGGCTTACATAAATTTTACTGGCTGATAGCTATTCGTTTCTACCAAGAAAAGCCATAACCTACAGACCGTGCCAGGAAAAAGGTCATCTAGAGCCCAGACTGAACATGCCAAATTGCATCCCCTAAGGTGTATTATTGTGTGTCCACAATAATCATGCCCCCCCCCCCCAAACTTTTTAGCTTAACCCAGTACAAATCCACTCCATGCTGAAATCCCCCCTCCTGGCACATATCTTTGTCCCCCCATCCTGCCCAACTCAAATCTTTTTTCCCCATGTGCCCCCTGTTCAGCACAAATCCCGTCCAGAAGAAAACTTCTCCCTTCTAACACAAATCCTCTCCCCCAACTCCAAATTACCCCTCCTAGCACAACCCCCCTCTAATTTTCTCGCCTAGCACAAATACCCCCTAATCTTCCCTACTAGCACAAATCCCCCCCCCCCCCATAAAACAACAAAAAAAACTTAGCACAAATCCCCTTCTACCATATTAATTTTTTTTATAGCACAAAATCCTCCAAATCCCCCTTCCTAGCACAAATCCTCTTCACCCATCCCCCTGCCAACACAAATCCCCCAATTTCTCACTCCTAGCACACACCTTCAAATTCCCCCTTCCAAAACAAATTCCCTGCCTCTAATCTCCTCATGGTGCCCTCCCACCTCACATGATTCAACAGTGCCCAGGGCAGTTGTCCCACCTACCCACCCCTTGTCCTGGCCCTGCCTACTAATCTCCTCCTCTCGCCATAGGCATGTGATGAACTTGCATGTTTGCAGAATGGCAGTTACATACTACAATACTACATGCACATCTAAAGTCAACAGGCCCCTTTATACTCAATAATATCATTGGTAGAACATAAAGGTTGGCATTATGAACATTTGAACAACATATGAACATTTAGAAACAACACAAACATAGGTATTACCCAGGCCCGTGCTCTTCCCTTATGGATGATAGTACCACAAGACAGCTGAAGATGTTATCAGAAAAAAAATACATGGACTAAAACTGATTTTTGAAGGTGCTAGGCTGTTATATAATACTTCCCTTAATAAACAGTGAGTGACCGATTTCATACAAGCATGTTCTGACCAGGTGTTAAAAACTCCTAGGATGCATATGCCCATTGGAGGTTAGCTTGTAGAGCACAAATCTCCAAAAACAGGAGGTCAATGGCAATTTCAATATTCCAGGCTTGACAGATTCTCTTTAAGGGGAGATGAGAATTTTGTTTCAGTGCACCATTCTCTCACAATAACGGTCCTTCTTTTAGGGTCCCTGGTATTCTAATCAATGTAGTGCAGCTAGCATATTCTGCAACAATTTAGAAATAGTAATATTTAGTTTTCATTCCACTTTAAGAAATGGAACATATCATTCAGTACAAATTGTAAGTCACTTTTATTTCTTCCTTCAGACTACAGATTGAATGTGTCATTGTTGTTTCCGGATGTCTTATCTATGAAATGCTTCAGCTAGATAGCCAGACTCATCATGGGCATTTATTTCAGTGACTTTTATTTCTGAGCTAAACTCCATTATACACATTCTTATCTGACAGCCAGTGGAGTGTAAAAAGAAAGTCACTGCTATAGTAGCAAACACCCACTAAAGACTTTTCTTCGCAGTACTCATGTCTCTTGGTAAGCTGACCCAACAGTCATCGTCCCACTGATTTATGGAGGAGCATGTGGCTATTTTTTTCCTAGACCCAACAAAACAAACTATGAATTTTTAGGTACATGTAGGGAAAATGGATTATTATTTTTACTTTAAACATTGGCAAAAGATCCATTTTATTTTCAGGGCAATATGAGTTATAAGTGAATGATGAATATCCCAAAAAATGATATAATCTCAAACTTTAAAGAAGTACAGCCAAAACTTGCTTTGCTGTACTTCTCATGTGGATCCTGTGACCCATTTTCAGCAGACTGTGGGCTGAAGCAGGCTGATGTCACAGAGCCATCCCAGGCTCTGGCAAGATCGCGACAGTGAAGTCAGGGTCCACCCACATGACTGGACCGGCAACCAGCTCAGCCTCTGAGAGCTGCCGCTGAGAGCCTGAGCCGAATTCTTCTGCCCCCTCCACAGCCCAGAGCTTCAGTGAACGCACAAAGAGGGGAGGGACAGAGCAGAGGGCTGCTGACTCAGGAAACTGAGAATCAATTGATTGGTGGTGTTTGATCGCTCGGTTCTCAGTGGTAGAGGTACGAGGGACAGATGCAGAATTGTACTGATGCCGCATCCACTTAGCTTTTTTAATGCAGTCACTGTGAAAATAGAGTGTTGTAAAATTCAATATATATAGATTTATATTGTGTATATATCTATATTGATGCATTCCCAACAAGATCTTAAAGGCTAAGTTCACTTTTTTTTTCTAAATTTCAGCTCCCCTATGTACCAATATACTATTAATATACTTCTTTTTCAAAAATAAAAAAGCTTTCTATTTATTCTGTACATGCTTACCTCACTGTCCTCATGACTGTTCAAAAAAACAATTCTCCATTACTTCTGCCTTACTTACTGACTATAGGTCATGACACAGGAAGGAGTTGACCAGCTGACCTCATTAGCAAACACCCTGCATCATCTACCCTGCTACCTACTACCCACTTCCAGGTGCATGTTTGTTAAATGAAATGCAATCAATCTGTGATCACTGTTCTCACTAAATACACAGGCATAATTTTTTTTTTTTTTAATCTTAACTTTCATATTGTATAGATCGTTCATTTGGCAGAGTGTGCTGAGCAATCCGATAACAGCCTATGTGGATAGCTGTAGTATTGGAAACAAGAGAAGTGTGTCTTGGGTTCTGTAAAGCTCACCAAACATATACAATCAGATTGTACAGTATAGTAGGATTGTATGTACTGTTCATTATAGGATTTTTCATATATAGCAAGAGGATTTTGTGTTTCAAACACTGAGATTAAAAGAATCGGAACACATGAACGTTAAGGAATTATTAATTAAGGAATTTCAATCATGTTGTCATGTACATTTATAAACATTTGAACACTATATTGTATCCTTAAAATTAGGATCATCATTTATTGTTTGTTTGCATAAGAATGTGATCAGTTTTGCATGTTTAAGATAAGATACATTCATACATGAGAAAAAAAACCCGCATTCCGATTAGATGCAAAAACCCAGTAGGGGTTGCTGTGATTATCTGCGGGAGGCAGCCTCATTGAAAGCAATGAGAGACTGCTTCTCTTCAGGGCTGATTACTCGGCAGTGATGTATTTAGGTTTTGTGCTGCCCTAGGCCTGACTAAACTCCTGCACGCCTAATTAAAATATAACCTGCCAATGCCACACCCCTTCCTGTTACAGCCGCTAGCAGTAATCACTGTGTTCTCCCGGCAGGGAGATCTCTCCGCGCCCTCCCCAGCCTGGTGAACATGATATATCCACAGTCAGTGTTGATCGGGAATCAAGCAATTTTCTTTCTCGCAACCCATGTTTGCAGGAAAGAAAACAACAATCTATGGCCTGCTAAAAGGTCCTTTTACACCAGGTGCAGTGGGACTGTGTTTCGTGGCTATTCCCACACAGCCCCATGGCACCCCCAACACAAGACAAGGAAAAAATGATGGCTTGCGCTGATGTGTTGTGCAGGCAGTGTGCACTGAAAAAAGTACTGCATGCAATACTTTTTTCCAGCGCAGAGCGGGTCACCGCATGGCAGCCGACAGAACTCTACAAATGTGACAATTTAATAAAGTCTGTTTGCAAATAAAAATAAAAAAAAGAACAGTGAACTGCACTGATATCAGTGCATTTACACTGCGCTGGTCCTGCTGGTCCTCACCATACCACACATGCTGCAATGCAGAGGCTGGTGTGACCCTAATGCTCTGGGAGATCGCAGTGCATTGCTGTATAATGATTGGCCAAAACATGCACTTGACCTTCATGCTTTGGCTAATCCTAGCGCCCTCTGCTAAGAAAGCCATAATTGGCCAAAGGCAGGATGCTTTTGGCCAATCATGGCTCAGGGGGACTAAGGCCACTCCGCACAATATATAAGGCTGCCTACAGGGCGGCCCTGTATAGTGTTGTTGGCGTGGACGGAGAGATAGTGTGGTTTAGATTAAGCAGGCAGGTTATACAGTTAGTGGCAGTTTATTTGATATATATATATACAGTCAGTCTAGTATATATATATATATATATATATATATATATATATATATATATATATATATATATATATATATATACACACTCTGTATCCAGTGTAGACTATATCTTCAGTTCATTCCATTGTCTACTAAGTGAGTACACCCCTCACATTTTTTGTAAATATTTTATTATATCTTTTCATGTGAAAACACTGAAGAAATGACACTTTGCTACAATGTAAAGTAATAAGTGTACAGCTTGTATAGCAGTGTACATTTGCTGCCCCCTCAAAATAGCTCAACACACAGCCATTCATGTCTAAACCACTGGCAACAAAAGTGAGTACACCCCTAAGTGAAAATGCCCAAATTGGGCAAAATTAGCCATTTTCCCTCCCCGGTGTCATGTAACTCAGTGTTACAAGGTCTCAGGTGTGAATGGGTAGCAGGTGTGTTAAATTTGTTGTTATCGCTCTCATTCTATCATACTGGTCACTGAAAGTTCAACATGGCACCTCATGGCAAAGAACTCTCTGGGGATCTGAAAAAAATAATTGTTTCTCTACATAAAGATGGCCTAGGCAATAAGAAGATTGCCAAGATGCTGAAACTGGTGGTCAGGATCTTACAGCAGTTTAACAAGAACTCAGAACAGGTCTTGCCATGGTCGACCAAAGAAGTCGAGTGCACGTGCTCAGCATCATATCCAAAGGTTGTCTTTGGGAAATAGACTTATGAGTGCTGCCAGAATTGCTGTAGAGGTTCAAGGGGTGGGGGACAGTCTGTTAGTGGTCAGACCATATGCCACACACTGCATCAAATTGGTCTGCATAGCTGTCATCCCAGAAGTAAGCCTCTTCTAAAGATGATAAACAAGAAAGCTTGCAAACAGTTTGCTGAAGACAAGCAGACTAAGGACATGGGTTACTGGAACCATGTCCTGTGGTCTGATGAGACCAAGATAAACTTATTTGGTTCAGATGGTGTCGAGCGTGTGTGACGGCAACCAGGTTAGGAGTACAAAGACAAGTGGTGTGTCTTGCCTACCGTCAAGCAGGGTGGTGGGAGTGTCATTGTCAGGGGGTCCATGAGTGCTGCCAGCACTGGGGAGCTACAGTTCATTGAGGGAACCAGGGATGCCAACATGTTCTGTGACATACTATAGACAAGCATGATCCCCTCCCTTCAGAGACTGAGCCGCAGGGCAGTATTCCAACATGATAACAACCCCAACCACCTCCAAGACGACCAATGCCCTGCTAAAGAAGCTGAAGGTAAAGGTGATGGACTTGAAAATCATGGCTCCAGACCTAAATTCTATTGAGTATCTGTGCGGCATCCTCAATCAGAAGGTGGAGGAGCGCAAGGTCTCTAACATCCACCAGCTTTGTGATGTTTTCATGGAGGAGTGGAAGAGGACTCCAGTGACAACTTGTAAAGCTCTGGTGAACTCCATGCCCAAGAGGGTTAAGGTAGTGCTGGAAATAAATGGCAGCCAGACAAAATATTGACACTTTGGCCCAATTTGGACATTTTTAGGGCCGGTTCACACTGCGGCGCGAGGCGAGGCGACACGGCTCGCCTCGCTCCCGCAAGTCGTCCCCATTGAGTACAATGGAACCGTTCTGAGAGGAGCGACTCGAGTCGCTCCGACTCAGAAAAAAGGTTCCTGTACTACTTCGGGGCGACTTCGGGGGCGACTTGCATTGACTTCTATGCAGAAGTCCTCTGCAAGTCGCCCCTGACCCCCCCTGCAAGTCGCGGCGAGGAAGTCGGAGACGCCTCGCCGCGGCTCGCAGTGTGAACCGGCCCTTACTGTGCTCACTTTTGTAGCCAGAGGTTTAGACATTAATGGCTGTGTGTTGAGTTATTTTGAAGGGACAGCAAATTTACACTGTTATACAAGCCGTACACTCGCTACTTCACATTGTAGCAAAGTGTCACTTCTTCAGTGTTGTCACATGAGTATAAATAATAAAATATTTACAAAAATGTGAGGGGTGTACTCACTTTTATGAGATACTATATATATATATATATATATATATATATATATATATATATATATATATATACATAGCCTATATCTACAGTTCACTCCCTGGTGTACTATTTCTAATATACTTCAGGCGGTGTATTAATATATATCTATATATACAGTCTAGTATATATATATATATATATATATATATATATATATATATATATACACTCTTCATACAGTGTAGTCTATATCTACATATATTATTAAAATGCTTCAGGCGGTGTATATATATATATATATATATATATATATATATATATATATATATATATATATATATATATATATATATATATGTGTGTGTATAGGTATACATATATATATATATATATATATATATATATATATACATATATATACACATACATACATATATATATATATATATATATATATATATATATATATATATATATATATATATATATATATATATATACACATATATATATATATATATACTCTGCATCCAGTGTAACCCCTAAATCTACAGTGCATTCCATGGTGTACTGTCTCTACTACACTTCTGATGATGAGTACATTACACAATACAGTGTAGTGTGGTGTTGCAAAACAAAACATACATCATGTTCGGGAGGCCACCAAGGAGAGGCAGATGCTCACAGGCCACTAGAAGAGGGCAAGCAGCCTTGGTGTCTACAGTCAACGGTGCTGGTCGTGGACATGGTGCATCCTCTGCAGCTGGCTGTGGGGCACGCTTGTCCTTTTTTTCTGCTGCTTGGGCAGGGGCAGAAAAATTGGGCCTTTGGTGGTGGTGGTGGTGCCACAACACTGTAACCCCTCACAGATACTATTGTTGGGTGCAGGAACGGGCCCTGCTGTGAAATATTAGATCAAAAATTGTAATCACATGCCCCTATTAAACGGGGACAGAAAAATTAGGCCTTAGGCAGTGCTGGTGCCCTAAACCAAAAATATTATTGGAAGCTAGCATCATCAAGATTGATGAGGAATAGGATAGCCACTTAGCATAGGCAGTCTTCAAGGGATCCCACATCCATAGAAAAATCAATCAGGTACATCAGCATCAGGTGCTTGATAGCTGCTGATCCAAGACTGATTCATTTTTATGAATGTGAGCCTATCAACGGAGTATGTGGACAGGCACAATCTATGATCCGTTACAAACCCTCCAGCAGCACTGAATGTGCATTCAAAAAGAATGCTGGATGCAGGACAGGCCCGTAGCTCATTTGAATATTGAGCAAGTTCTGGCCAGTGGTCCATCCTCAAGACCCAGTAACCCAGTGGATACTCTGTTGGAAAGGTCTCCAAGTCTGCTCTGGCCCCTTGATATTCCTGCACCATGTAATGCAGATACTGGTGATGGTTGCTTGAACCGATTAGACCTTGGCACTGAGGACTGAAAATTTTTCTAAAGGCATTGGTCAGCCGGCCACATTCTCCACCGCTCTTCCTTTGACTGAACGAAGCCTCAGCAATACATTGTACATTGTCCAGCACCAGGAAATTGTAACCTCCCAGGGTCTGGAAATGCATTGCACAAACCTTTCTTCAAGGCCTCCTGAAGATGTTTCATCCTCTCCTCCCTCTGGGAAGGCAGGATGAGTTCTGCAACCTTACCCTTGTAACATGGATCAAGAAGGGTTGCCAGCCAGTAATGATCCCTCTCCTTGATACCACAAATTCTAGGGTTATTTCACAGGCTTTTCAAAATCAGGGACTTTACGCAGTGTAAATTTGCAGAGGCATTCTATTCTGAGTCCTCTGGGTCACTAAGGATCATATGATCCGTAACAAACTCCTCCCAGGCACGTACAACTCCTTGGGTTTCTGGGTACTGAAAACCATCCCTTAAAGACTGCTGCTGAGTGTTATCCTCCATGTCCATGCTGACACAATCCTCCTCCTCTTCCTCTTCTTCCTGTGTGTTTGGCGGGCCTGCAGAAATACTATCTGGATGAAGGGGGCCTTAAGAGGTAAGGAAGTCTTCCTCTTCCTCCCTCTGTTCTGCCTCAAGTGCCCTGTCCATGATTCCACAAAGCGTGTGCTCCAACAGGAAGACTAGAGGGACAGTGTCATTGATGCATGCATTGTCACTGCTCACCATTCTTGTGGTCTCCTCAAATGGTGACAGGACAGTGCATGCATCCTTGATTGGTAGCCACTGGCATGGGGAAAAGAAGCCAAGCTCCCCTGACCCTGTCCTGGTGCCATACTCACACTGGTACTCAGTGATGACCCTCTGCTGCATGTGCAGCCACTGCAGCATTGCCAATGTTGAGTTCCACCTAGTGTGCATGTCACAAATTAGGCGGTTGGTGGGCAGGTTGCATTTCCTTTGAATGTCAGCCAGCCGAGCACTGGCATTGTATGACTGGCAGAAATGGCCACAGACTTTTCTGGCTTGCCTCAGGAGATCCTGTAAGCTTGGGCACATGCTCAAGAACCAATGCACCACCAAATTTAGGATGTGTGCCAAACATAGGACCTACGTAAAATGTCCTTGTTGGAGGGCGGAGGGAAGGTTGGTGCCATTGTCGCATACAAGAATTCCTGGCTGAAGCTGGCATGGCGTCAACCACCTCTGAGCCTGCCCCTGTAGAGCTGACAGAATCTCTGCCCCAGTGTGGCTCCTGTACCCTAAGCAAACCAACTCAAGCACCGCATGGCATTTTTTTGAGTGCTTGCATAGACCCTTAAACACTTATGGAGCACCACTGGTTCAGAGGACAAATCTGCAATAGAAGCCATAGAGAAGGAAGAAGAGGAGGGGGTGGAGGAGAGAGTTGTGGCAGAATCACCAATAGCATTTTGGAAGCATGGGGTTGGAACAAGCTCCAACAATACTGAACTCTGTCCTGCATCCTTCCCAGCTGCCAGCAGAGTTGCCCAGTGTGCTGTGAAGGAAAGGTAACGTCCCTGCCCATGCCTGCTAGACCATGAGTAATATGCACCTTACTGCTGACCGGACCGCCCCTGTCCAACAAGGCCAAAATATTGCCTTCCACATGCCAGTAGAGAGCCTGAATGGCCTTCCATTAAAAGAAACGGCGTTTTGGAACTTGCCACTGAGGTACAGCACATTCCACAAATTCACTAAAGGGGTTCAGAGTCTATCAGCTGAAAAGGCAGCAGTTGCAGTGCTAACAATTTGGCCAAGCTAGCATTCAGACACTGAGCATGTGGAAGGCTGGGACTGGATTTCTTTTTACGGTTTAGCAACTGGGGTAAGGAAATTTGCCTGCTAAATTCAGATGGTGGTGTACTGATAGCAGATTGGCTGCAAGCACTTGGGACACCTATTGCTATACCTTCATTCCTCTCACTGCACCTTTTTCTTTGATGTGGATCTTTCAAGTGCTGTTGCCAACAGACTGCATGGCAGGTCATCAAATGTCTGGTCAAACGTGGGGGGACCCAAGTGGCTGCTGTTCTAGGCACACTTGATCCACTTCAGACATAGGTTGCAAACAGCAACAGTGCGATCTGCTGCACACGTGTCAAAACATGGCCCAAACCAAGGAACATTTCAAAATCAGTGGAAAGTCAGCAGCGCTCTTCACCGGCAGAGCTCTGCGGTGTGATGCAGTAGGGTGGCTGCCTTAAGCTGCCCCTAGAAGACATCCTGCCTCATTGGATTTGTGCCCCCTCCTCTCTTCTCTCAGGCACCCAAGTACAGTCTGTGACCTCATCATCCCCTCACTCCTCATCACTGGAGCAAACTTGGCAGTATGCTGCAGCTGGGGGAACATGACTGCCAGTTTCTTGTCCTTCTTGGGCACCCCCTCTCTCTAGGCTCATGTTACTCCCTTCCTCAAACTGGCAACCAACATCGGAGCCTTCAAATTGCTGTGCATCCTTCACCAGCATGTGCCCGACACTGTAGTCGAATAATTCTGGGGACTCCTTCGTGCAAGATGGTGAGGCTATGGAAGGAGTGACTGTGGACAAGGAGCCAGTGGAATAGATTGCTTTGGCAGCTGCATTGGAAGGCAAACTTCTCTGAGCCTGGGTGACAGAGGATGAGAAGGATGGCTTTGTTATTCACCCCACCAACTCTTCTGCAGGTTCTGGCTCAATAACACGGCCAGCAGCAGAAAAAAAAGGACAAGTGTGCCCCACGGCCACCTGTAGAGGATACACCATGTTCACGACCAGCACTGTTGCCTGTAGACACAGAGGCTGCATGCCCTCTTTTAGTGGCCTGTGAACATCTGCCTCTGCTTGGTGGCCTTCTGGACAAGGTATATACAGTGGTGTGAAAAAGTGTTTGCCCCCTTCCTCATTTCCTGTTCCTTTGCATGTTTGTCACACTTAAGTGTTTCGGAACATCAAACCAATTTAAACAATAGTCAAGGACAACACAAGTAAACACAAAATGCAATTTGTAAATGAAGGTGTTTATTATTAAAGGTGAAAAAAAATCCAAACCATCATGGCCCTGTGTGAAAAAGTGATTGCCCCCTAAACCTAATAACTGGTTGGGCCACCCTTAGCAGCAACAACTGCAACCAAGCGTTTGCGATAACGTGCAATGAGGCTTTTACAGCGTCCTGGAGGAATTTTGGCCCACTCATCTTTGCAGAATTGTCCTAATTCAGTTACATTAGAGGGTTTTCGAGCATGAACGGCCTTTTTAAGGTCATACCACAACATCTCAATAGGATTCAGGTCAGGACTTTGGCTAGGCCACTCCAAAGTCTTCATTTTGTTTTTCTTCAGCCATTCGGTGGTGGACTTGCTGGTGTGTTTAGGATCATTGTCCTGCTGCAGAACCCAAGTTCGTTTCAGCTTGAGTACACGAACAGATGGTCGGACATTCTCCTTCAGGATCTCTTGGTAGACAGCAGAATTCATAGTTCCTTTTATCACGGCAAGTCTTCCAGGTCCTGAAGCAGCAAAACAGCCCCAGACCATCACACTACCACCACCATATTTTACTGTTGGTATAATGTTCTTTTTATGAAATGCAGTGTTCCTTCTACGCCAGATATACTTGGACACACACCTTCCAAAGAGTTCCACTTTTGTCTCATCGGTCCACAGAATGTTGTCCCAAAAGTCTTGGGGATCATCAAGATGTGTTGTGGAGAAATTGAGACGAGCTTTGATGTTCTTTTTGCTCAGCAGTGGTTTTCTCCTTGGAACTCTGCCATGCAGGCCATTTTTGCCCAGTCTTTTCCTGATGGTGGAGGCATG
Source organism: Lithobates pipiens (assembly GCF_037356315.1). Taxonomy (NCBI): domain Eukaryota; kingdom Metazoa; phylum Chordata; class Amphibia; order Anura; family Ranidae; genus Lithobates; species Lithobates pipiens. The sequence continues at coordinate 428,063,668 of NW_027507758.1, read as the reverse complement.
AACGCTGACCTTAACTGAGGCAAGTGAGGCCTGCAGTTCCTTGGACGTTGTTGTGGGGTCTTTTGTGACCTCTTGGATGAGTCGTCGCTGCGCTCTTGGGGTAATTTTGGGCGGCCGGCCACTCCTGGGAAGGTTCACCACTGTTCCATGTCTTCGCCATTTGTGGATAATGGCTCTCACTGTGGTTCGCTGGATTCCCAAAGCTTTGGAAATGGCTTTATATCCCTTTCCAGACTGATAGATCTCAATTACTTTCTTTCTCAATTGTTCCTGAATTTCTTTGGGTCTCGGCATGATGTGTAGCTTTTAAGGATCTTCTGGTGGACCTTACTGTGTCAAGCAGCTCCTATTTAAGTGATGCCTTGATTGTGAACAGGTGTGGCAATAATCAGGCCTGGGTGTGGCTAGAGAAATTGAACTCAGGTGTGGACAACCACAGTTATAGTATGTTTTAACAAGGGGGGCAATCACTTTTTCACACAGGGCCATGATGGTTTGGATTTTTTTTCACCTTTAATAATAAACACCTTCATTTACAAATTGCATTTTGTGTTTACTTGTGTTGTCCTTGACTATTGTTTAAATTGGTTTGATGTTCCGAAACACTTAATTGTGACAAACATGCAAAGGAACAGGAAATGAGGAAGGGGGCAAACACTTTTTCACACCACTGTATTTTGTTTTGCAACACCACACTACACCGTATTATGCACTGTGTACACCAACATAAGTGTAGTAGCAACTGTACTATGGCTGCACTGTATTGTCTACTGTGTACACCACCAGAAAAGTAGTAGCAACTGCACTTTGGATGCACTGTATTGTAATTGTGATGTAATATTTAACAGCAGGGCCCGTTCCCACGCCCACAAAGAGTAACTGCGAGGGCTTATAGTGTTGTGGCACCACCAAAGGCCCAATTTTTCTGCCCCTGTTTAACAGGGGCATGTAATTACAATTTTTGATATAATATTTAACAGCAGGGCCCATTTCTCAGCCCAACAAGTGTAACTGTGAGGGGTTACAGTGTTGTGGTACCTCCACCACCACCATCACCAAAGGCCCAATTTTTCTGCCCCTGTTTAACAGGGCTTACAGTGTTGTGGCACCACCACCACCAAAGGCCAAGGGACATATAATTACAATTTTTTAAATAATATTTAACAGCAGGGCCTGTTTCTGTGCCCAACAAGAGTAACTGTGAGGGGTTACAGTGTTCTGGCACCACCAACACCTAAGGCCCAATTTTCTACATATATAGGGCAGGCCGTATAGTATATATACTTCTGCTCAGAGTATATAGTGCCTGCCCCTACCCCCCCCCCCCCACGCCATTTTTTTCTCAATGATTTTCATCTATATTGCCAGGACCCAACAATACATTATAGCCACAAGCAGTGCTAAATGACTTTTTTTCCTTTCAAAATGTAATTTTGCTGTGGTTTAGTTCTAAACATGGGAAAACTGTGCCACTTTACAGGCATACTATAGACACACCCCAGGCACGACATTTAAAGGAAAATTTCATTTTTAGTGTTTCACTTTAAGCATTCTTAACCACTTCCCGCCCTACAGCTACAGGCATCATTCAGATATCCTTGTTTTCAGCCAGCAATTCTGTGCACCATAAGAACAATCATAGTGGCAGTTCCGCCGCTTGATCATTCTTAGAAGTGATGGGAGGGGAAATCCCCCCTCCCGCCGCCATCCTGTGTTTTCCAGTTCTCTCTCGTGCCATTGGGGACCCTGAGAAAGAATCAGCTTCCGCAGGATGATGAGCATAGAGATTTACAGTGACAAGATGCTCACCAGTCATATCTATGATGTTATGAAGTCATGTCCGGGCCGCGGTTGTAAACAAAGCTGCGATCGCAGCTGGTAAGCATGAGATTGTGGACTTTTTTCTGATCTCATGCTTTCCAGCCTGGAAGAGAGATGTGGGGTCTTACTGACCCCACATCTCTCCATAAAGAGGACCTGTCACAAATGATTCCTATTACAAGGGATGTTTACATTCCGTATAATTGGAATAAAAGTGATAAAAAAAATGTTGTAAAAGAAAGCAAAAATAAAAAAATAAAAGTAAAATAAAAAATATAAAAAAAACTATTTAAAAGCCCCTGTCCCCAGTAGCTCGCGCCCAGAAGCAGATGCACACGTTAGTCCCACCCACATATGTAAACGCTGCTCAAACCACATATGTGAGGTATCGCCGCATGCGTTGGAGCACGAGCAACAATTTTAGCACTAGAATTTTAAAGTGATGGCTATGGAGATTTTTAAGTACTGAATTTTGTTGTCATTCCATGAGTGTGCGCAATTGTAAACCCACCTGACTGACCGGGTAGGGGGGTGGCGTCAGGTGGATTGTTTGCCGCCCCCAAAAAGTATACCACCAACCTCTACTTCTCACAAGGAAATAATCCCATAATCACTTTATATATCTCTTCAAAGTTATCAAACAGGAAGGAAACCACGTACATGCCCTCTTCAGAGTTTTCACTGAGCATGCAAAGAAAATGGACCCTCTGCTGCCATACCTGGGGACTTCCCTCCTCTCTTCTCTGTGCTATTGACACAGAGAGCCCTGGGAGGAAGTTACTTTAAATATCGTAACTTCCTCCCAAGGGTGCCGGGGAGGAGGGTAGGTGGAGCATTAGGCGGCTAAGACCTTCTGCCAGTGCCACACTTACTAGTATTGCCAGCCGCCAGTTGTATTAAGTGCGGCCTCCATTCTGTTCGAAAGTCAGACTGGCCACCGGTCAGTATTATTATACCAGCAGCAGTGCGGTTGCTTTATGTGGTCGCCAGACCAATTTGCCTCCTGGAACCTGCCCCCTGGCCCCGTCTGCTCCATAAGACTGGCGCTACGCTAAACGTACACCACTAGCTGGTGGGGACTCTTTTCATGTGAGAGCTGGGAGGAGACTTTTTTTTGTGCCGAGGGGTGGCTTTTATGGCCCTCCTTAGCAAAGTGCTGTTCTAGGCCTGGGCCTTGTCGGCCTAGGCTAAGATACAGCGTTGTCACTCACATGTGATCGCTTTATGAGTGATTACATGGAAGTGACTGCAATTAGCTGCATTAGCTGACAGCCTTCCATTGCATTTAATGGGGTTGCCTCTCCCAGCTAATTGCAGGAATCTCTGCTGGGGTTGTCACATCAAATGACAGTGTGGGTGCATTCGCAGGTGCAAATGTACCTTTAGTGTTATAGGGTGTATGCTGTTTATTTGTTTATATATTTATTTTAGTTTTTTCAAGTTTGTGATGGCTGCTTCACTATTGAATTGATTGTTTTAGAGCGAATGTTAAAGAATCTTTTACAGAAATAGCTAACAATTTGGGATATTGTTTTAGGTTATTTTCTCTTCTGGTTGAATGTTTTAGGCTATTTTTTTTCTCCTGTGGTAAAATAATAGTACAAAGAATAAATTTGCCCTTGCATGTGTGTAATAAAACATACAGAAGAAAACAGTGATTGTAACCCCTCAAGGTAAAAATGCAGAGTTTAAAATACAACTGCTAATTTTGGGAGATAAAGTAACTACTGTATCCACTATGTATCCATTGTGTACAATGTTTGACTGACTGCTTCAAATGTCAACAAACAGCGTGAGTAATGTCCCTTTCACACAGGCGCTCCAATCAGGTCCGCCTGTCAGATTTTCGGGCAGACCTGATTGGAAGCTCCATTCACTTCTATGGAGCGGCGGATGTACACTGACATCTGTCGATATCCAATCCTGTATGTGAAATCCTGATGGATGGAAACCTTATTTTCCATCCGTCTGGAGGATTGGATCAGATTAGATTGAATCAATTGAAAATGGACAGGCAGTCTGTCTTCACCTGATCTCCCATAGAGGACAGTGGAGCTCTGACAGTGAGCAGAGATGGACCTGTCATCCGTTCCCTCAGTGGGGATCAACGAAGCGATCCCTCGCTGAGCAAAATGGAGTCAGCTGGGCACAAAGCCCTGTGAAAGTACCCTTAAAAACTGCTTGTGCCAAGTTAGCCATACATAGCTCAATCCATGTATGGGCAGGCAGATTGTAGTCCATCAATCAGCTATAACAGCTAGCAGTAATCAATGTGTTCTGCCACCCAGGAAGGCTCCCCATGCCCTCCCACCAGCAGAACACAATAGCACTGCAGGAGGCATTCCCCCATCAACACTGACTGTGATGATTGGGGAATTGAGTGGTTTTCTTTCTTTCCACAGGTGGTGGAAGGAAAGAAATTTGAATCATCTATGGGCTTCTTTAGTATATACTGTATTTGCAGCTGACTACGTGCGCTCGTAAAGGTATAAGGATTCAGGCTTGAATTGTGGGTGGCCCTCCTCACCAGCACTGGTAATCAGATCATCCACTGTGTGTCCTAGTTTGCGACATGTTCCAATGCTCCAGCATTCCAAAAAAGTGGTGGCTATTGTCTCTTTGATAATAATATAATACACTTAACCCCCGCAGTTGTACTGTGGCAACATGGCTCGGCAGCGCGATTCACTGTTGCTTTTATATTTGGCCACTAGGGGCGCACAAACGCGCTCCCCGCTCGCCCACAGTGCCGATGTGAGTGCCCGGCAGTCGCGATCACCACGGCCCATAATCGCTCGGGCACACGGAGAACCGGGATCTGTGTGTGTAAACACACAAATCCTGGTTCTCTGAGAGGAGAACAGACACACACATTGTAAGGCTATTGTAAGGCTTCAAAAATGAAACAAAACCATCAGAGAGATAGCAGCAACATTAGGAGTGGTCAAATCAAGTTGAGGAACATTGTGAGGAAAGAAGAACGCACTGGTGACTACAGCAACATAAAAAGGCCTGGACGTCCATGGAAGACAACAGTTGTGGATGATTGCAGGATCCTCTCTATGGTAAAGAAAAACTGGTTCACAACATCAGACAAGTGAAGGACACTCTCCATGAGGTGGACATATCATTGTCAAAATTTACAATCAAGAGAAGACTTCACAAGAGCAAATACAGAGGGTTGACTGCAAGGTGAAAACCATTCATGAGCCTGAAGACTAGAAAAGGCAGATTAAACTTTGCCAAAAATCTAAAAAAGCCAGACCAGTTCTGGAAAAGCATTGTTTGGAAGGATGAAACTAAAATTAATCTGTACCAGAATGACATTTAAGAAAAAAGTGTGGAGAAGGCCTGGATGTCCATGGAAGACAACAGTGGTGGATGATTGCAGGATCCTCTCTATGGTAAAGAAAAACTGGTTTACAACATCAGACAAGTGAAGGACACTCTCCAGGAGGTGGACATATCATTGTCAAAATCTACAATCAAGAGAAGACTTCACAAGAGCAAATACAGAGGGTTGACTACAAGGTGAAAACCATTCATGAGCCTGAAGAATAGAAAAGGCAGATTAAACTTTGCCAAAAATCTAAAAAAGCCAGACCAGTTCTGGAAAAGCATTCTCTGGAAGGAAAAAAGTGTGGAGAAGGCTTGGAACAGCTCATGATCCAAAGCACACAACGTCATCTGTAAAACATGGTGGAGGCAATGTGATGGCATGGTCATGCATGGCCTCCAGTGGCACTGGGTCATTGGTGTTTATTGATGATATGACAAAGACAGAAGCAGACGGGTGAATTCTGCAATGTTTACAGATATACTGTCAGCCCAGATTCAGCCAAATACTGCAAAGTTGATTGGATGGCATTTCACAGTACAGATGGACAATGATCCAAAACACACCACAAAAAAACTCAGGAGCTTTTGAAGGAAAAGTAGTGGAATATTCTGCAATGGCTGAGTCAATCACCTGACCTCAACCCAATTGAGCATGCATTTCACCTGCTGAAGGCAAAACTAAAGACAGAAAGATCCACAAACAAAGAACAATTGAAGACAGCTGCAATTAGAGCCAGGCAAAGCATCAGAAAGGAGGAAACCCAGTCTTTGGTAATGTCTATGGGTTTCATACTTCAGGCAGTCATTGCCAGTAAAGGATTCTCAACAAAATATAAAAAATTAACATTTTATTTATGATTATATTCATTTGTCCAACTACATGTAAGCTCTTGTAAAAGGGGGGCTGTGTATAAACATGATTGCAGTTCCTAAAATTTGTACTTCATATTTATGTTCAACTCCTTGAATTAAATCTAAAAGTCTGCACTTCATATTAATTTGGATTGTTTCTTTTTAATTTTATTCTGGTGGCATACAGAGCCAAAAGTATGAAAATTGTGCCTGTGTCCAAATATATATGGACCTAACTGTATATCTGTAGTGTTTTCTTATCTCTCTCCAAAGCCCTAAGTCCCGTTCTGCTGCTTCATTCCTCTGTTAACAGCATGATAACTTCTGACACGGGAGATAAAAGCAGCTGAAAATTTGCTTCAATACTTATGGATGCTTTAATAAAATAATAGACTCTACTTTGTATTTCTTTATAAAATACTAATCTAATAATCTCTCCTTCTTAACCACTTCCGGACCTCCGCATGCCGATATATGTCCTAATTTTGACGAGGATATCATTGTTATGGCAGCAGCTAGCTAGCTGCCATAACCCCGGTATCCTCGTGTTCAGCCGGCGGTCCGGTTTCTGCTAAGAGTGGTCTCTGCAGCCGTTTGCCACTAGATCACTTTTATCGGCGACGGGAGAAGAGCCCCCCTTCTGTCGCTCTCCAGGTGCCCTCCGCCACTTACCGGATCCATCGGCAGCGGCGGAGGCAATTGGATCTTCACCCTGGCTGGTCATGGAGACGAGTGAGGGGAAGATGGCCCCCACTCATCTCCATAACAATGCAGGCAAAAGCGACGTCAAAATGTCACTTCTGCCCACACCTCTTAAAGGTCCTTTTAAAAAAAAAAACATTTAAATGACAATTTTTTTTTTAAATTGCATTTAGGTGTAAATATGAGATCTGAGGTCTTTTTGACCCCAGATCTCATATTTAAGAGGTCATGTCATGCTTTTTTTCTATTACAAGGGATGTTTACATTCCTTGTAATAAGAATAAAAGTGACACCTTTAAAAAAAAAAAGAAAACAATTTAAAAAAATAAAATAAAAGGTAAAATTAATAATACATTTTTTTTTTTTATTAAACTCTCCCCATCTCGCTGAGCTCACGTGTAGAAGCGAATGCATACGCGAGTAGGGCCCCCATATGAAAACGATATTAAAACCACACACGTGAGGTATCGCTGCAATTGGTAGAGCGAGAACAATAATTCTAGCCCTAGACCTCGTCTGTAACTTTAAACATGCAACCTGTAGAATTTTTTAAATGTCGCCTATGGAGATTTTTAAGCTTAAAAGTTTGTCGCCATTCCACAAGCAGGTGCAATTTTGAAGCGTGACATATTTGGTATCAATTTACTTGCCGTAACATTATCTTTCATAATATCAAAAAAATTGGGCTAACTTTACTGTTGTCTTATTTTTTAATTTAAAAAAGTGTATTTTTTCCCAAAAAAGTGTGCTTGTAAGACCACTGCGCAAATCCGGTGTGAGAGAAATTATTGCAACAACCGCCATTTTATTCTTTAGGGTGTTAGAAAAAAAAAACGTATAATGTTTGGGGGTTCTAAGCAATTTTCTAGCCAAAAAAAGAGTTTTCAACTTGTAAACAACACATCTCAAAAAGAGGCTCAGTCCTTAAGTGGTTCATTTGTGGCCTAATAAATCTGTTCACCTAATGTGCATTTTCTGTACAATATTTGTGGTTATTTATTGGAAATAGTACACTATCATTTTTTATTTCTTGATTAAAATTTGTCTCATCTCTCCCTCTTAGATTTTAGCCTTAAAAAAATTGCTTACATACTGCGCATCGACTGCACTAATTTCCAACTGTACAATATTTCCACGTACTTTCTTTGTTCTGTTTGTCTAAAAGTAGGTCTGAGTCAAGGGCAGGCAAGAGTGATGTGGGGACCTACATGAACAATATGGGAGAAATCAAAGCTCACGGGCACATTGCCTTTTTTTTAAAGGAGCTAACCTAGCAAAGCCATGCATACTGTAGCACATACTTCACAGATCAGAAGTACAGTGCGAAGTTCACTGGTCAGGAGTGCATAGTGCAGAGTTTATAGATCAGGAGTAAATAGCACAGAGTTCATACAGTGACAGCTAACATACAGGATATACAGTGCCTTGAAAAAGTATTCATACTCTTTGAAATTTTCCTCATTTTGTCATGTTACAACTAAAAACATAAATTTATTTTTTGGGGATTTTATGTGACAGATCAACACAAAGTGGCACATAATTGTGAAGTGGAAGGAAAATGATAAATAGTTTCCAATGTTTTCACAAATAAATATCTGAAAAGTGTGGCATGAATTTGTATTCAGCCGCCATTACTCTGATACTCCTAACTAAAATCTAGTGGAATTAATTACCTTCAGAAGACAACTAATAGTAAATGGACTCCACCTGTGTGTAATTGAACCTCAGTATAAATACAGCTGTTCTGTGAAGTCCTCAGTGGTTTGTTAGAGAACCTTAGTGAACAAACAGCATCATGAAGGCCACATCAGACAGGTCAGGGATAAAGTTGTGGAGAAATTTAAAGCAGGGTTAGGTTATATAAAAAATATCCCAAGCTTTGAACATCTTACGTAGCAATGTTCAATCCATCATGTGAAAAAAATTTTGGGCGTTGGGGTTCTCCTTTAAGTCCATACCAGGTGGCGGGGCCAGCGACGTTTCCTTCGCGGGCCTCGCCTACCTGGAGACCCGCTCAAATTGAGCGGACTTTTCTCCGGGCGGGAAAAGTCCGCTCATTTCAAAAGTACGGCAGACTGGCATACACACGGCCGGATTGTCCGCCAAAATGCGAGTCCGGCGGGAAGATTGGAGTGCAACACGGCATTCTAAGTCCGCCGTACTTTCGGGTCAAAAAAGTATGCCGGAGGCTACACACGGGGGGATTGTTTGGCGGACTTGAGTTTGCCAGACTTTTCCACCGGATTGTTTGATCGTGTGTACGTGGCATTAGAGTCTGCAAAAGACTTGGGTGGAAGTTTACCTTTCAGCAGGACAATGTCCCTAAACATACAGCCAGAACTATAATGGAATGGTTTTGATCAAAGCATATTCATGTATTAGAATGGCCCAGTCAATGTCCAGACCTAAATCCAATTGAGAATCTGTGGCAAGACTTGAAAATTACTGTTCACAGATGCTCTCCATCCAATCTGACACAGCTTGAGCTATTTTGCAAAGAAGAATGGGCAATAATTTCATTCTCCAGATGTGCAAATCTTTTTTTTTTATTAAATCTTTTTATTTTATAAACATATAAAATGTACATACTGTTAAGAATAAAGAAACTACCAAGAGATAATCTTACACAATTCCATCAGTGTCACGATTAGTAGCTCCCTACATACATTAAAAACACAGAAAAGTTTCCCCAGGGGTTTTTTAGCAGCAGAGAGTTGGTATGAAAATAGTTGATATAAAAAAATAATTTAATTTGACAGACAATAGTAATTCCAAATGAACAATAATACATCATCCATATAGGTAGTGCGACAAATACAAACATGGAACATCACTCATAGCAAAAGACTCTATGTACAAGCATGGTTTGCCAATTGTATTCGTAACATATATATCCACATGAAAAACCCCGATGCATTTCGACCCTTGCGATTTCCGGTCTCTTCAGGGGGATTTATATTCTAGGGGAATGTCAAAATATCTAATTAAAGACTTTGGACAATATAAAAATATATATAAGTATAATATTTCAAATTAAGCAAAAATATGTCTCCATGCATATAGAGATATAATTACCAATGGGTGTATGAGGACATGAGGACGTGTCGCATGAACCAGCATTACAGGATTATAGCCATCCAGTGATCCCATTGCTGCCACATGTTCCCCTCGCGCCCTCTGGGTGGGTGCATAGTCCGCTGAGCTTACAGGGGGCCATGTTATGGGACCCAGAGAGGAGGATGGGGGGTAAAACACCTGCAGATGGACATGCAAAAAACTTTTTTTTTTTTTTTTTTTTTTTTGCATGTCCATCTTATGGGTTATGTAGCTTTGGGGGCTCCCTCATTGTGTTATTTTTCCTTCCTACATACATTATTCTTTCTATAACCCTTTAAACCCCTCCCATCCCCCCATTCCCCCCCCCCCCCCCATTCCCTCCTAGTGCCTTATCTTTCAACCACCTTTTTACTGTGCCTTATTTTTTTGTGAAATTAGTAAACAATAAATATATTACTATTATCCTACTTTCCCTCACATAGATTACTTTGTCACTCTTCTAATCTATTCTCCCTTCCTTATATCATCCCCTCAGTGTTTAATTCTTTCTTGCCATGTGCCCATTGATACCCTTTATGGCGGACAACCCATTTTATCCAACCATGGTGTCCACAACTTTAAAAAAACACCAAAGTTCCTTCTTCTAGTGTATACCACTTTTTCCCTCCATACAGTATCATTCATCACCTTTATCCATTCTTCACACGTGGGGGATCTTACCGATTGCCAGTTCTGGGCTATTAACTTTTGTGCTTGAAATAGGCCCCTTATCACTGCTAGGGATGAGCTTCGTGTTCGAGTCGAACGTACGTTCGACTCGAACATTGGCTGTTCGGCCGTTCGGCGAATTCCGAACGTTTGGGCCGTTCGCATCAAAATTCGAGTGGCGCGCGCGCGGACCACAATGCACTGCGGTGGCGCAGTGCATTGCTGGCTCATGATTGGCCAAGCATGCACTGTGACCCCGCATGCTTGGCCAATCGTAGCGCCAGCAGCGAGGAGAGCCATGATTGGCCACAGGCATCCTGCCTGTGGCCAATCATAGCTCAGGCTGTGTAGTGCACGCCCCACACTATATAAGGCCGCCTTTGAGGTGGCCTCGTGTAGTGTGTTAGCATCTGAAGCAGTGGGTGTTCTGTGTACCTTCAACACAGCACACACCGATCGTTTTTGGCTGATTTCCTATCTTGCTGCTGTGTAGTGGTTGTTGTCTGTGCCCTGACTGCAGTATACACCACTATATTCACCTCACCTATATAGCTAGTGATCTAGCTTTAACCACTTAACAACTGCCCATTGCCGATTAACGGCTTCAGGGCGGTTGTTTAACTCTGAGAGGCCGTTAATTAACGGCCTCCCAGAATTCTGCTCTCGCGTGCCCCGAGGTGTGCGCACTCGAGAGCATCCGTGACCGCCGGGTCCACAGGACCCGGCGCATCACGGATCACGGTAAACGGCCGCTCATAGCGGCCGTTTACCACGTGATTGCTCCGCCAAATGACGGAGTGATCACTTGGAAACAAACCGGCGTTTTGTTATGACGCCGGTTCCTCCCTCCCCTCTCTGTAACGATCGGTACAGCGGAGGGGAAAGAGATCGGTGTCAGCAGCGATGTGGGCTGCATCTGCAGTGCCCACATCGCTGCTCACCGAATTTAACCCCTCAATTCCCTGCCAATACTCTGCAATACCAGTGCATACTCTGCAGTACCCTGCCATTACTCTGCAGTACCCCGCCATTACTCTGCAGTACCCCGCCATTACTCTGCAGTGCAGTACCCTGCCATTACTCTGCAGTACCCTGCCATTACTCTGCAGTACCCCCCATTACTCTGCAGTAACCCCCATTACTCTGCAGTACCCTGCCATTACTCTGCAGTACCCCCCATTACTCTGCAGTAACCCCCATTACTCTGCAGTAACCCCCATTACTCTGCAGTACCCCCCATTACTCTGCAGTACCCCCCAATACTCTGCAGTACCCGCCATTACTCTGCAGTACCCCCAATACTCTGCAGTACCCTGCTATTACTCTGTAGTACCCCGCCAATACTCTGTAATACCCTGCCATAAATTGCCATACCCAGCCATACTCAGAGATACCCAGCCATACTCGGTGATACCCTGAAATACCCAGCCATAGACGCCCCCCACCCCTCACCGCCCTCCGGTGCTTCTACCAACTCGCCAGTACGATCAAAGCCAGAATCTTTTTTTTATTTTTTATTTCAGGCTTCCCAGCCTAGAGGTGAGATGTGGGGTCATATTGACCCCCCAGATTTCACTGTAAAGAGGACCTGTCACCCCATATTCCTATTACAAGGGATAGGAATAAAAGTGATCAAAAATATATTTTTGGGGAAAAAAATGTCAAACTAAAATAAATAAAGTAAAATGAACAATAAAAAAATAAAATAAAAATTAAAGCGCCCATGTCCCCATGTGCTCGCATGTGCCACACATGTGAGGTATCGCCGAGAATGTTAGAGCGAGAGCAATAATTCTAGTCCTAGACCTCCTCTGCAACTCAAAACATGTAACCAGTAAAAAAAAAATTAAAGCGTCGCCTATGGGGATTTTTTAAGTAGCGACGTTTGGCGCCATTCCACGGGCATGTGCAATTTTGAAGAGTGACATGTTTGATATCTATTTACTCAGCATAACTTCATCTTTCACTTTATGCAAACATTGGGCTAACAAGTGGTTAATAATAGAGCTTGCAGTCAGTAGTGTTAGGAGAGTGCGTGCTGTCTGCGTGCTCTGTACCCAGTACATACCGCTATAATATAGGGCAGGCCCCTACTTCAAACATCCAACTTACAAACGCAAGGAGACAGCAGCAAGTGAGATGAAAAAAGATGGACGACAAAACAAATTATACAGGGGTGATAACCCTTCCCTATGTTTTCCAAAAAGCTTAAAGATAGTTTTTTTGACTGGAGCTACACTTTAAAAATGTACCGGTTGAAAATGACAAACAGATTCAACTTAACACAACAAACCTACACAGTCCCTGTCTTGTTTGCACCGCCTGTATACTGCTGTTCTGAGTATATAGGGCCTGGGGGCCACACGCATTTCCTTTTTTTAATATGGGTACGGGGTTCCCCTTAATATGAGTACAAGACAGTGGCGGCTGGTGAAGTTTTAGGATGGGGGGGTCGCAAGACCACGCCCCTCCACAGTTGGCCCCTCCCACTTCTCATAAGCCACACCCCTTATATAATCCACATCATATACCAGGCTGCACATTATACACCGGGCTCTGCACATTATACACAGAGCTCTGCACATCATATACCAGGCTGCACATTATACACAGGGCTCTGGACATCATATACCAGGCTGCACATTATACACAGGGCTCTGGACATCATATACCAGGCTGCACATTATACACAGGGCTCTGGACATCATATACCAGGCTGCACATTATACACAGGGCTCTGGACATCATATACCAGGCTGCACATTATATACATCGGGCTCTGCACATCACATAAAAGGCTGCACATTATACACCGGGCTCTGCAAATCACATACCAGGCTGCACATTATACACCAGGCTCTGCACATCATATACACAGGGCTCTGCACATCATATACCAGGCTGCACATTCTGTGTAGTAGTATGAGATCATACTATGATCATGGGCCACAGGTATAACATTATAAGTCTTATAAACACATGCAGACAGTGATAGGAGCCGATATATACTAATCTCACACACACATATTAGATGTGTATTTAAACACTGCGGTATTTAATAAAAAATATACTATATTTTGTATAGTGATGATGTACTTGCACACATTACCTTATACTGTAGCAAATAGCTATACATGTACAATGTTGGACAAGAGCGGAGATTATTATATTTTGTACATAAATGTGCAATTATCATTGTCTTCAATGTATATCAGCCTCAGCCCAGATTATACGGAACATTCAGAACATTTTATAGAAAATAAATTGCTGGGGACATATACATTTCGCGCTATAAGAGCGGAATCTATAAATAAAGGATAATAAGTTTATGGCAGCATTACATGACCATCGCGATAAATTATTATTATTGCAATGCCACCATCATACATCCGATATAAGGTATATTTAATAATTTAATTAATAACAGTAACATACCCACCACAAACTGTATAATTATTCATGTAATCGTTCTAAAAGGGAGAAAAAAAAAAAAAAAAGGGGGGGGGGGGGGAGAGAAATTTCTGCTAATCCATGAATAAAAAATGTTGTTACCCCATAAGGACCATTCTGTAATTAGATTATTGAGAAATCAATTGGCAAACTGGTGGCGCCATATAAATCCTGAATAATAATCCTACTATTCACTAAGTGGCTGCTACCCCTAAATATAAAACCCATCAGACAGTGGTTACCCCTATAAGCCATTGTGCGTCAATTAATATCTCAAGACCACCATTGTGATCAGTTTTTACCCCTAAGAACAAACAAACATTCAGTATCCACTGTTTCTAGGGATCACGCAACATCAGTTGTAACCCATAAAAATAAAAAAATAAAAGCATAGTCCCTACCCCTGGTAACCATACAGCATCAGGCATTGCCCCTGCTCATCATTCAGCATCCGTTACTGACCCTAGTCATCGTTCAGCATCAGTTATTGTCCCTAGTATTCATTCAGCATCAGGTATTGCCCCTGGTAACCATACAGCATCAGGTATTGCGCCTGGTAACCATACAGCATCAGTTATTGTCCCTGGTAACCACACAGCATCAGTTATTGTCCCTGGTAACCACACAGCATCAGTTATTGTCCCTGGTAACCACACAGCATCAGTTATTGCCCCTAGTATTCATTCAGCATCAGGTATTGCCCCTGGTAACCATACAGCATCAGTTATAGTCCCTGGTAACCACACAGCATCAGTTATTGTCCCTGGTAACCATACAGCATCAGTTATTGTCCCTGGTAACCATACAGCATCAGTTATTGTCCCTGGTAACCACACAGCATCAGTTATTGCCCCTGGTAACCATACAGCATCAGTTATTGTCCCTGGTAACCACACAGCATCAGTTATTGTCCCTGGTAACCACACAGCATCAGTTATTGTCCCTGGTAACCACACAGCACCAGTTATTGCCCCTGGTAACCATACAGCATCAGTTATTGCCCCTGGTAACCATACAGCATCAGTTATTGTCCCTGGTAACCATACAGCATCAGTTATTGTCCCTGGTAACCATACAGCATCAGTTATTGTCCCTGGTGTCCCTGGTAACCATACAGCATCAGTTATTGTCCCTGATAACCACACAGCACACAGCATCAGTTATTGTCCCTGGTAACCATACAGCATCAGTTATTGTCCCTGGTAACCATACAGCATCAGTTATTGTCCCTGGTAACCATACAGCATCAGTTATTGTCCCTGGTAACCATACAGCATCAGTTATTGTCCCTGGTAACCACAAAGCATCAGTTATTGTCCCTGGTAACCACACAGCATCAGTTATTGTCCCTGGTAACCACACAGCATCAGTTATTGTCCCTGGTAACCACACAGCATCAGTTATTGTCCCTGGTAACCACACAGCATCAGTTATTGTCCCTGGTAAACACACAGCATCAGTTATTGTCCCTGGTAACCACACAGCACACAGCATCAGTTATTGCCCCTGGTAACCATACAGCATCAGTTATTGTCCCTGGTAACCATACAGCATCAGTTATTGTCCCTGGTAACCACACAGCATCAGTTATTGTCCCTGGTAACCATACAGCATCAGTTATTGTCCCTGGTAACCATACAGCATCAGTTATTGTCCCTGGTGTCCCTGGTAACCATACAGCATCAGTTATTGTCCCTGATAACCACACAGCACACAGCATCAGTTATTGCCCCTGGTAACCATACAGCGTCAGTTATTGTCCCTGGTAACCATACAGCATCAGTTATTGTCCCTGGTAACCATACAGCATCAGTTATTGTCCCTGGTAACCACACAGCATCAGTTATTGTCCCTGGTAACCACACAGCATCAGTTATTGTCCCTGCTAACCACACAGCACACAGCATCAGTTATTGCCCCTGGTAACCACACAGCATCAGTTATTGTCCCTGGTAACCACACAGCATCAGTTATTGTCCCTGGTAACCACACAGCACACAGCATCAGTTATTGTCCCTGGTAACCACACAGCATCAATTATTGCCCCTGGTAACCATACAGCATCAGTTATTGTCCCTGGTAACCACACAGCATCAGTTATTGTCCCTGGTAACCACACAGCATCAGTTATTGTCCCTGGTAACCACACAGCATCAGTTATTGTCCCTGGTAACCACACAGCATCAGTTATTGTCCCTGGTAACCACACAGCATCAGTTATTGTCCCTGGTAACCACACAGCATCAGTTATTGTCCCTGGTAACCACACAGCATCAGTTATTGTCCCTGGTAACCACACAGCATCAGTTATTGTCCCTGGTAA
The DNA here is from genome assembly GCF_037356315.1 of Lithobates pipiens. NCBI lineage: Eukaryota > Metazoa > Chordata > Amphibia > Anura > Ranidae > Lithobates > Lithobates pipiens. The sequence continues at coordinate 428,047,416 of NW_027507758.1, read as the reverse complement.
CCACACAGCACACAGCATCAGTTATTGTCCCTGGTAACCATACAGCATCAGTTATTGCCCCTGGTAACCATACAGCATCAGTTATTGTCCCTGGTAACCACACAGCATCAGTTATTGTCCCTGGTAACCATACAGCATCAGTTATTGTCCCTGGTAACCATACAGCATCAGTTATTGTCCCTGGTAACCATACCTTACTTCATGGCAGCCTGAGCGCTTAATGTTAATTAGCAACCTACAGCTTGATTTCCAGCTAGTCTCCCCCTCACACATGGATGGAGGACTCACATGTTGCTTTTTGTCCTAATGAGAAAATCTTTTTTTTTTTTAAGTCAGGATCTGTGCAGTTGGTATGGAGCTATTACTTTAACCTTAAAAATGAAGAAGAAAAAAAAAAAAGGCTTTCTTGGACAAACACTTCCCTTCCTTCTATATAACATAAATTAATGAAAATAATGTATCTTAATGGAAATATTCCTCCTATTTAATGCATGGCCTCCCCCTCCACCCCCCTTCTCTATGGGAGCACAGGATCAGCACTTACCTGTGGACTGTGTGCTCCTCTCTGGTGTTCTCCGCTCCTCTCCTGCGGTGTGCTTTATTGCTCTTACTTCCTGTTTCCTCTCTCATGTGCAATGGGAGAGAGAAGACAGGAAGTGACATCTGAGTCAACTCAGATGTCAATCAAACAGCCCAGCCGTAGTGATACAAACTACAGCGCCGGGCGGAAGCTACTCAGCGCTTCAGAAAGCGCCCCAAGGCGGGCTAAACGCCCGCAAATGAAGCGCCACGTCTGCAATCTCATGATTGCATTGACGTGGCGGTTCCCATAGTGCACTGTGTCCGGCGCTCGAACACAGTGCACTTCCTTTAAGAACTTTTTTTTTTTTTTAAAGGAGCAGTTTTAAACTTTTTTTTTTTTTTTTTTGTGACTACACAGAAGGGGTGGCGGCGCCCGGGCGCCCCCTATGGACGGGCCGCCACTGGTACAAGACCCAAATAGGCTGGTAATGGGCAGGGAGGGCTACCCATGCCATGTTTCTCAATGATTTTCAACCATATTGCAGGAACCAGATATAACATTAAAACCGCAAGCAGTTTTAAATGGTGTTATTTCCGTTTAATGTCATTTTGTGCAGGGACTGTTCTAAACACGGGAAACACGTGGCACTTCACAGGCATACTACAGACACCCCCCAGGCACCATATTTAAAGGAATATTTCACTTTTTTTTTTTCACTTTAATCGTCATTAAAATCAGTGTTCCCGCCAAAACGGCAGTTTTTAAAACTTTTTTTTGCAGTGACCCATGTCCCCTGAGGCAGGAGGCAGGTCCCCAAACCCTTTTTAGGACACTATCTTGCATATTAGCCGTTAAAATTAGCACTTTCCAATTCGAACGTTTGAGTCCCATAGACTTCAATGGGGTTCTAACGTTCGTACCGAACGCGGGGGTCGTTCGCAAGTTCTGGTCCGAACCGAACTGGGGGGTGTTCGGCTCATCCCTATTAGAAAGGAATGAGTCAGCTTCCAGAGCTTCCACCAATTTAACATGCTTAGCTCCCTGCAACAGGATTGGCTCATTTTTATTCCTATCCTCCACCCGGTCCCAGCCCCTCAAATGCTGTAGCTGAGTGGCCAGAAAATAGCAGCGGGGGTGTGGGACTGCTGCGCCCCCCTCTTTTATTGGTAACTGCAGTGTCTGTAGGCCTATACGAGGTTGTCTCTTCTTCCATATTAGTTCCCTAAATAAAGTTTCAATCTTTTTGAACCATTCCATTCTTATCCAAACTGGGGCGTTGTGTAAATAATACAACAACTGTGGCATCCAGACCATTTTAATTAAATTAATTCTGCCAGCTACTGACAAAGGTAGATGTTTCCAAATGTCCCGCTTCTGACTAAATCTAAACAGGAGGGGAGCAAGATTATCTTTTATATATTGGTTTGGGTCCCTTGTTAACCATATTCCCAAGTATTTCATTCTGTCTACCACCCGCAGTTGAGCAACTGCAGGCGGCAGAGAGCTTATTGGGTCTACCGGCAGCAATGCAGACTTCTCCCAATTAATTACCAACCCTGATATCCGTCCAAAGTTTTCCACTATATTCATGGCCGTCACTAAGGATACATCTATATCCCCAAGAAAGAACAGGATATCATCTGCGTATAATGCAATCCTGTCTTCACCCGCTTCTCTTTTAAATCCCTGTATCGCCCCTGCTGCTCTAATGGCAATTGCCAATGGTTCAATTGCCAACGCGAACAACAGGGGGCGACAGGGGACATCCCTGTCGTGTACCCCTCTCAAGTTCTATCGGGTCAGAGTACATGTTGTTAATTTTTATTTTTGCTCTAGGGGTCCTATAAAGTGCTTTTACCCAACCTATAAAAGTGGGTCCGAACCCAAACATCTCCAGAGCCCGCCATAGATACCCCCACTCCAAGCTATCAAAAGCTTTAGCGGCATCTAGAGATACAATGGCCCACGACCCCATGTTTAGCGTCGGAATCTGTAAGTTTAAATACACCCTCCTGATGTTAACACTGGTGGCCCTATTCGCTATAAACCCAGATTGATCTGGGTATATACGTTTTTGTATATGTCTATTCACCCTTGCTGCCAATACTTTTGCAAGTATTTTCACATCAGAGCACAACAATGATATTGGCCTATACGATGCAGTGTCCTTAGGGTCTTTCCCTTCTTTTGGCAGCACTATTATGGAGGCTTCTGACATTGAAATAGGCAGCCCCCCTCCTGATGCCACATCCTCCAGTACGTTCATTAGTTCTGGGATAAGCACCTCCCCATACCGTCTATACATTTCTACTGGAAGACCATCTGGTCCTGGAGACTTCTGATTGGCCATCCCGGCCACAGCGCACTGTACTTCTTTTAGGGTTATGGGGCTCTCTAGTTCTTCTTTTGCTTGTTCTGACAGTGTTGGCATTTCTATCCCTTCAAAAAATCGATTCCATTCCCCCCTCTCCTCTTTCTGTCTAGATTTATATAGCTTTGAATAATACTGCCTAAATGAGTCCAGAATTTCAGAGGTCCGAGAGGAGATCTCCTCCCCCCCCGGCAGCCTAATCGCTGCGATCCGTGATGGGGAGTTGTTGGTTTTAACCAGCCTAGCAAGCATACGGCCTACACTCTCCCCATCAGCGAACGCCGCTTGTCTCTGAAATAGGCACTTATTCTCCACCTTTCTCATAACAACATTTCTATATCTCTGCTGGCTTCTAAGCCATCTCTCCTGTTTTTCAGGGGTTGGGTCTTCCACATATTGTTTTTCAGCCTCCACCACTTCCTCTCTGATACTCTCTTCCCATTTCCTAGAATTTGTCTTAATTCTTGCCACCTGTTGTATTATTAACCCTCTAAGGAATGCCTTTAGGGTGTCCCATACCACCCCTATTGGTACTGTCCCCTCATTTAAAGTTACAAACTCTTTTAATTTTTCATTTACCTCGGTTGGTCCCCCCATCAACTCTAACCAGAATGGACTTATTTTCCATTCTCTTTGCAAAAATTTGTCCTCAGCTTGAACCGTTAAAATTAAAGGTGAGTGGTCCTACACTCCCCTTGGGGAATAGACTATGTCTTCTACTATCCCTAGTGCCTCCCTATTTCCAAACGCCATGTCTATTCTTGATAGTGTTTTATATGAGCTTGAGAAAATTGGGCCAACCCGCTCTCCAGAGCCTTGTCTGATTGAGCCCCAGGCGGAAACATATCTTTTCCCCTATTGAGAACCTCATTAAAATCCCCCATCGCAAAGACTGGTATACCCTCTTTATATTCCAGAAATTCTGCCAACCTAAATAATACCTCCATTTTAAAGGGTGGTGGGATATAAATGTTTACCAGAATATAGGGCTTATTTTCTATTTGACAGTGTAGAAACACATAGCGTCCCTCCGTGTCTATTATAACTTTCTGAGGAACAAAGCGCATCCCGGTTCTAACCATTATGCTCACCCCCCTTGCATATGAGGAGTAAACCAAATGGTATTGGAACCGGAAATTGCTTGCTGTAGAGTCCCCCCATAGTGTCTTTTGTCAAATGTGTCTCCTGTAGACATAATAAATCTGCTCTGTTTTTCTCCATAATTGAGAAGACAGCCATTTTCTTAACTGGGTTCCCAAGCACCCTGATATTCCAGGAGGATATATTCAAACTACTAAATTGTGTAGACAGGGGTTGTATTATGTTCCTGGCCTACCAGACTATAGCCACCAGAACTTGGGAGGCAACCCATTTCCATTAATAACAAATTATGTTCGCTTAAGACCCTTTCTCTAAAAAACTGAACATCTTGCACCCATAAATAACCAACCAATTGAATTATTATACCAATCCCATTTTGTAATGCATAAGAAAAAACTCTTTTTACCCTATTCACGTGACAATCCTGTGTACTGATTTTAATGTGGTTAAAGTACCTTCCCTGCTCCCCACCTTATTCATCTTCCATTGAACTAAATCTTTCCTCTAGGGCCGTAGTCCTTTCCGTGGTTTTCTGCAATTTTTGACCAAGCGAAAGTAATTCCTCCTTAATTCCCCCAATTTGTTCACATAAACCGTTCAATGAGCTCTTGCATTCATTAATGGCGGTAAATATATCCTTTAGTGACGGTTCCTCTTGTTCTACTACAGGGGTATGAGAGTTAGGTTCAACCATAGGCTCTGAGCTCCTATCTACTCTTATTATTGCCTGCCATTTTTGTCCCCGTTAGTGACAAACTTTTCTGGCCCTGCACTTTGCCTTGACTCTTTCTGTCTTGAGCTAATTGAGCTTTTACTGTTGGCTGTTGCTGAGGCCCTTTATTAGGGGAATTTTCCGGGGTATGGGCAAACCTTTCAAGTTTAGCTGCTGCGGCTGCTGCCCTCTGGCCTCCCCTTTCCTTCTCTTTTACCGGATGTGCTGTTTGTGCCCCGGCATTTTCCTGATGTGACTGCTCTTCTCCCCTCTTTCTGGTCATATTGCTTACACTTCTCCAGTGAGGGGCAGAGCAAAAAAAAAAAAAACAGACGGGGGAGGGATATTATACAACCGGCTGCACTCCCTGCAACTTTTTTTTTCTCCCCAGTACAAAAATGCGACAGTTACGCAAAAAATTGTTCAATATTGTCAATTAACAGCGTACCTGTATATTTTCCAAACTGTAACCATCCAGGAGGGAAAAAAAAAAAAAAAGGTTTTCTTTTCTCCTCTGCAATTTAATCCTGCTAGATTTTCAGGAGCTTCAAATAGCCCAATGAGTATCCACTTGCAGTTATATCTATTTTGTTATAGTCCTGAAGTGGGCAAGGTGTTCCAAACCAGGTGTATTTACACCCTCTTCCCCTAATATTTCCTTCAGCTTATTTTAAAGAGTAAATCAATGTAGAACAATCTGTGATAACAGTTACAGGCAGATTAAACTTTTTCCCACAGCTCCTACTCATCACTTCGTCTGCAGCTTGATATTTTTCTTTCTTAAATACAAAAGTCACTCACCAGTCTGATTGAGCCCAGTTTGTACCTCTCACATATCCCCTGTGTTCAGTCCATGAGACCACGAGGCAGCCTATAGATCTAAAAGTCCGGATAGTATAGCAACAATTTAAGCAAGAATTCACTTAGGATATCAGCACACAACACACCGTAGATAGTTTTCCCCGCTAGGGATATGCAAGATAAGTGTAAGCAATGCCTTCGGGGTTAGTACGCAGCGCTGTGGGGGAAAAAAAATAAAATAATATGTTTTCCTTTTTTTGCCTCTGCGCTTCCCCGCACTGTTATGGCTTATAAGGCTGTGTGATGTGCAAATCTTGTAGAGACATACCCAAAAAGATGTGCAGCTGTAATTTCAGCATAAGGTGTTATACAAAGTATTGACTCAGGGGGGCTGAATACATATGCACGCCACACTTTTCACATATTTATTTGTAAAAAAAAACATTTATCATTTTCATTCCACTTTACAATTATGTGCAACTTTGTGTTGGTCTATCAGATAAACTCCCAATAAGATAAATTTTCATTTTTTTGGTTGTGACATGGCAAAATGTGGAAAATTTCAAGGGGTATGAATACTTTTTCAAGGTACTGTAACCCCTTGTAGATTCTGACATGCTTCCTGTGCTCAGCTGTGGTGTCCCTCTTCCATCTGCTCCTGCAGTATAAGAATTACTGTTTTAACCGTCCCTAACAAGTGGCTCTTGTAGTAGCTCATCTGCCTGTTCTAAAGCTCTGCCTTTCCTCTAATCCACCCCTCACATCTATCCTGAGTACCTGTATGTGACCAAAAATGAACAGGAACAGGGGAGGATAGCAGGAGACGATGTACAAAGTGTAGCTATACATCTCAGCTGGCTGCTTCTGTTTGCAGTACTGCTGTGGGGAGAAGTTCTGATGAGGGGGTTGGCACTGCGGGGATCTACCCATTAAACATTTGCAATGGACAGGTAGATCATGATCAAAGGGTTGCCAACCCGGTCTAAGTCTACCACATCCATGCAAGCCTGGATGATTTCCTGTGCTAAATACTACTATCTCCAGTTATCCTTTACACTATTTAACGTTGATTGAGTAAAGGTGTTCCTCAATGACAAACTTCACCACATTCAGAAAATCATTAACCACGCTCATGCATACATTACCACATTATCCGGCGGACTTGTGCGGTGACTTATATAGGGACAAGGGGTGGGGTCACTGGGTGATGTCACATGGTGACCCCATCCCTTATGATGTCACAGCCCCAGCATCCTCCGGGGCCTGCGACATCACAAGGGGGAGGGTCACCATGTGACATCACCCGGTGACCCCGCCCCTTGTCCCTATATAAGTCGCCACACAACGCGTCCCCAGCATTACGGCTGGAGAGAGAATCATGTCAACATCGGAAGAAGAAGCAGAAAGCGGCGACGACGACGCCAACATCGACAGAAGACCGGGCCAACGCTAGTTAAGGAGCTGGAAGAAGAAAGCGGAGGCAAGAAGAACCGAAGAGTGGGACAAGACCCCCGAAGAGCGGGACAAGACCCCGAAGTCGAAAAAAGACCCCCGGGTGGCGGCGACGACGAGGAAGAAAGCCGGGATCCTCCACTAGTAAAAGAGCTAGCAAAAGAGCAGAAGATAGCTGAGTCTGGCGAGAAGACCCCCGAAGACGGAAGAAGAGAAGACCTCCATACTCATTCACATAGGGTAGGGGGCCGCAATCTGGGGTCCCCCTTATTAAACGGGGCTCCCAGATTCTGATAAGCCCCCGCCCGCAGACCCCGACAACCAACGGCCAGGGTTGTCAGGAAGAGGCCCTTGTCCTCAACAACATGGGGACAAGATGCTTTGGGGTGGGGGGGCCGCAGGGCCCCCCTTCTCCAAAGAGCCCCCTCATGTTGAGGGGACGCGGCCTGGTACGGCTCAGGAGGGGGGGGCGCTAGCTCGTCCCCACCCCCTTTCCAGACTAGCCAGGCTGCATGCTCAGATAAGGGTCTGCTATGGACCTTGGGGGGACCCTACGCCATTTTTTCGGCGTAGGGCTTCCCCTTTAAATCCATACCAGGTGATGGGGCAATGGAGGCGGCAAAATTCACTTCCTTCGCTAGTTCCATCTACCTGGAGCCACGTTCAAAATGAAGGGACTTTTCTCCGTGTGTGGGCAAGTCCGTTCATTTCAAAAGTCCGGCGACCTCCGCTGCAAAGTCCGGTTGGTTGTCCGCTGGATAGTCCGATCGTGTGTACGCGGCATAAGAGTTTTCAATATGTCAATCCTCGTTATTTTTTTTAAGAAAATAAAGTAGAGACCTACTGCCCCATGCAGCATTGTGTTTAGATGAGCCTTAAGACTTGGAGCTGGACCACCTCAAAATCCTCCTAGAATTGGACCTTAAATCTTTTTAGGAGGTTCTAGCAGGGAAACACAGCTACTATTATAACCTCGACTGAAGATCAGTACTTTTCTAGTGGGGATGACCAGCCTTTTCAACTAATTGTGGATTTTTGTGAGGCATGCATATGGAGCTTTCAGGGAAGAAGGGGAAACCTGCCTTGCCAGTCAGATCAGCCTAATCAACCCTAGCAATTAACAGGGTGACAGATTTTGCAATAGCCCTCACATCCCATTGTTAAACATTTGATCTTCCCACTGCATCAGCATCTTCCAGACACTTACACATCCTGTGTTTTGTTGGATGAAGAACCGCCATCCATGTTGAAAGTATGTAATGAAAAAAATTGGAGACAATATGGAGTTTCATGATATTACCATAGACATTACAACAATTAAAAAATAATGTTTTTATTATCTCTATGAGCCCCTGTGAGTTTGTTTCTTAATGACTGGGAAATGTATTGATTTATGTGATACATCCCTTTGTGTTTTCATCCTTGGAGACCCACACATCATGGTGGTTAGATACCTTTGAAGAGGTTGAACATACTTTGCTTCTCCAAATAATCATGCCCACCGCCCATTTTGATATATCTGCGAACCGTTTTGACATGGTGTTATGTATCATGGGCTTGACGCTCATGTTTTTATGTGTCCACCTTTTAGTATTTGATAACTATATGAATCTATTTTATTATGCAGACAGGTACCTTTTGTCCCCTTGTATGCTGTTCCCACACCCACTGGGGGATCTAACCTTTGGTGCCGTTTTGTGTGCCGGTGAGATTGGACTCATTAGGCAGACCAATTTGCTCTATTGACTGTACGATTTTTTCGAATGTTATGTTTTTTGTTTTGCATTATATCATGTTTACTATTCTTGCAGGTAAGCTATTCTTCAAAATACTCCTGAAGAAGTTGTTGATCCACGAAACTTGTTGATAAGAACTGGATGTATATGCTCAAGATTGCACCATTTGCATGGTGGTATCTGGTAATATTGTTATACTAATAACATTAGTCTAGTTTTTTTAGATAGCTAGCAGTGTGTCCCTTTTTGAGATATAAATATTGTATATGTTTTTATATATTTTTTGTAATAAAACATTATTTTAAATTGTTCTAATGTCTATGGTGGTACTATGAAAGTCCGTATTGCCTCCAATTTTTCCATTACATAATAATTTGAAGGCTCTAGGTATCATTTATCAGTAAACTATTTTTACCATTAGTTTCCCATATCCATGCAGAAAGGATTCATGGCACCCAATACAGAAAAGAAATGGCATGTTCTGGAATTCTCACTGCCACTCCCCACTCACTCCTAGCTCTCTTTGGTATTTTTAATAGTGTAGTAAAGCCCTACTCTACGTTAATTTGTCTCTAGTAAATACCTGTATTTATCTGGATATAACACGCACTTTTTTCCCCTTAAAATCAGGGGAAAATCGCGGCTGCGTGTTATACGCCGATCCTCCGCGATTTCTGTGCAATTTTTTGGGCTCTGGGTGGCTTTGAGATACACAGGACATCTTGGCAGCGCCATTTTTAAAAATAAAAGCTGACAACGATGCACAAGGCTGCAATGATGGGCAGGCTGCATGATGGACAGGCTGCATGACAAGGCTGCAATGACGGCCGGGCTGCATGACAAGGCTGCAATGACGGACAGGCTGCATGACAAGGCTGCAATGATGGACAGGCTGCATGACAAGACTGCAATGACGGACAGGCTGCATGACAAGGCTGCAATGACAGACAGGCTGCAATGACAAGGCTGCAATGACGGACAGGCTGCATGACAAGGCTGCAATGACAGACAGGCTGCATGACAAGGCTGCAATGACGGACAGGCTGCATGCAAGGCTGCAATGATGGACAGGCTGCATGACAAGGCTGCAATGACGGCCGGGCTGCATGACAAGGCTGCAATGACGGACAGGCTGCATGACAAGGCTGCAATGACAGACAGGCTGCATGACAAGGCTGCAATGACGGACGGGCTGCATGACAAGGCTGCAATGATGGACAGGCTGCATGACAAGGCTGCAATGATGGACGGGCTGCATGACAAGGCTGCAATGATGGACAGGCTGCATGACAAGGCTGCAATGATGGACAGGCTGCATGACAAGGCTGCAATGACGGCCGGGCTGCATGACAAGGCTGCAATGACGGACAGGCTGCATGACAAGGCTGCAATGACGGACAGGCTGCATGACAAGGCTGCAATGACGGACAGGCTGCATGACAAGGCTGCAATGATGGACAGGCTGCATGACAAGGCTGCAATGATGGAGAGGCTGCATGACAAGGCTGCAAATGACACTGACGAGGCTTCAGATGGACACTGATAAGGCTGCATTGATGAGCATTTAAATGTAAGTTTTTTTTCCTTAAATTTCCCTCCTAAAAGTTTTTTTCCTTAAAATTCCCTCCTAAACTTGGGGTGCGTGTTATACGCCGACACGTGTTATACGCCAATAAATACGGTACTATCTATCCTTGCCATTTACATAATTTTACACAGTTTTTCACTTTGACATGAAGCATTTTGGATTTTTAAAGCGGTATTAAACCCATATACAAAAATGTATTAAATTACAGCATATCAGTTCATAGATATGGTGGCTGCATTAGTTTACCTTTTGCAGCTTTTTTTCTTTATTTGCACCTGGTGATCTTTCCAGTAAGGCATGGTTCACACTGGTGCGACATACGCTCTGACTTTGGGATCACATGTTGCATGAGGTGTATAAAACAATGATTCCCTATGAGAGTCATCTTAAATGGTCAGACACAAGTTGGTCCGACTTTAAAAAAGGTTCCTGCACTACTTTGGTCCGACTTTGGTCCATTTGCAGTCCATTCAATATCATTGAAGTCAGATCAAAGTAGGATCCTCATCCTAACCTACCGATGTACCCCGCCCCCCCCCCCCCAAAATGTATGAGCAATATATGTCAGTAAAAATCTCCCCACAAAAAACACTGAGCACTAATCTGCATGCTTACCCCATAGAATAAAATACCCCCTCCTCCCAGTACAAATACACCCCCCTATTGAAATCCTCCATCTCAGCACACATTTTTGCCCCCCACTCCCCAAATCCCCCCAGAAAAAATTCACCCCTTCTAACACAAATTCTCTACCCCTAAAATTTCCCATCCTAGTGCACCTTTTCTCCCCCTCACTTCAAATCCCCCCTCCCAGCACAAATCTTATCTCCATCCCCCTCCCAACACAACCCACCCCCCCCCCCCCCCCAAAGCACTCCACTTCAAATTTCCCCTCTTATAACAATATTTATCCCCTGCAGTCCACCAAATTCACCCTTTCAACACAGATGCCTTCCCATCCAATCTCTTTGTGGCACCCCTTACCTCATATGATACCACAGTGCCCAGGGCAGCTGTCCCTCCTGCCCACCCCTTGTCCCGGCCCTGAAAACCTAGCAATATTTACATCGAACAGTGATTTTTTTCTACGTTGCTCTACTTTTTCCCCAACCTTATCTTGCATTCATGCTGTTTGTTTTCTTATGAGAATGATGTATGATACAAATAGTGCACCATCTGCTACAAGTGTCAGCATAATTGTTACTTCAGAATGATTGTTTCTGGGAGATATGTATCATGATTGATTTTGCTTTAATGCTGACATGTTGAGTAGTAATACTTACATGGGAAGCGTGTCTGAATTACTAGAAATAGTTTTCGAATCCCACGTGGAATTATTATCAATATGCTTGTCCTAATTCATCATTCCTGTCATATACTTTCCGTTTAAACCCTTTCTCTTTACCAAATTCTAATGCTCAGAAAAATTTGATATTCCTTCACTTTATACAGTCAATTGAAGAACTACAACGTGCAATATTGTAAGAATACTTAGTCCACACGACTCCGATTTTTTTTTTTTTGTGCAACATTGCCCTGTACCTGTAATCCTTCTTTGTACTAATATTCTATTATTTCCTACCAATATGGCTGGCACTGTGCCTACAATACTCTTATAATAGTGTTATATTACCAGCACTGTCATTGATATGTTTATACAGAAAAAAAGGTAAGGGTAAAATTCAGGCATGTGTAAAGAGGTGGAACACATACTTCTGCGAGACTAATCATATAATTAGAAAATAGGAATTATGGATCTCATAAATGTGAGATGAAAGTAGCCTGACCCAAAAGCCAGTATCGGAGGTAACTTGCAGACACTGTTAGCTAAATTGTTCCTTTTTCAGAGAATTGCTGGTAATTCTCATTAGATTTTTTTTCTTTAGTACTTTTTTATTGTATTTTAACCACTTTCATGGCCGGGCTATTTTTTGCGATACGGCACTGCGTTGCTTTAACTGCCAATTACGCAGTCATGCGATGTTGTACACAAACAAAATTTATGTCCTTTTTTCCCCACAAATAGAGCTTTCTATTGGTGGTATTTGATCACCTGTGCGGGTTTTATTTTTTGCGCTATAAAAAAAAAGAGTGACAATTAAAAAAAAAAAAAACAATATTTTTTACTGCGATAAAACATATTCAGTAAAAAAATAAACACATTTCTTCATCAAGTTAGGCCAGTATGTATTCTGCTACATATTTTTTGGTAAAAAAAAAAAAAATCCCAGCAAGCATATATTGACTGGTTTGCGCACAAGTTATCACGTCTATAAAGAATGGAATATTTTTATGGCATTTTTATCTTTAACCACTTAACAACCGCCCTATAGCCGAATGATGGCTACAGGGCGGTTTCTTAACTCTGGGAGGCCGTCATATGACGTCCTCCCAGAATTCCGCTCTCGCGCGCCCCCTGGGGCGCGCACTCGAGAGCATCCGTGACCGCCGGGTCCGCAGGACCCGGTGCATCACGGATCACGGTAAATGGCCGCTCATAGCGGCCGTTTACCACGTGATCGCATACGGAGTGATCACTTGTAAACAAACCGGCCTCTGCATTACCCTGCAATACTCTGCATTACTCTGCATTACTCTGCATTACTCTGCAATACTCTGCATTACTCTGCAATACTCTGCAATACTCTGCAATACCCTGCAATACCCTGCAATACCCTGCAATACTCTGCAATACTCTGCAATACTCTGCAATACTCTGCATTACACTGCAATACTCTGAATTACACTGCAATACTCTGCGTTACACTGCAATACTCTGCGTTACTCTGCAATACTCTGCAATACCCTGCAATACTCTGCAATACCCTGCAATACCCTGCAATACCCTGCAATACTCTGCAATACTCTGCTATACTCTGCAACACTCTGCAATAGCCTGCAACGCTCTGCAACACCCGCCAATACCCTGCAACACTCTGCAATGCTCTGCAACACTCTGCAATGCTCTGCAACACCCACCAATACCGTGCAACACTCTGCAATGCTCTGCAACACCCTCCAATATCCTGCAATGCTCTGCAATGCAATACTCTGCAACGACATACTCTGAGATACCCAGCCATAGTCGGTGATACCCTGCAATACCCAGCCATAGACACCCCCCCCCTCCCACCGCCCTCCGGTGCTTCTACCGACTCGCCAATACGATCAAATCCAGAATCTTTTTTTTTTTTTTCAGGCTTCCCAGCTTAGAGGTGAGATGCGGGGTCTTATTGACCCCATATCTCACTGTAAAGAGGACCTGTCATGCCATATTCCTATTACAAGGGATGTTTACATTCCTTGTAATAGGAATAAAAGTGATCAAAAAATTTATTTTTGGGGAACAAAATGTCAAACTAAAATAAATAAAGTAAAATGAACAATAATTTTTTTTTTTTTTTTTTTTAAAGCGCCCCTGTCCCCATGTGCTCGCATGCAGAAGCGAACGCATACGTAAGTCCCGCCCACATATGAAAACGGTGTTAAAACCACACATGTGAGGTATCGCTGCGAACGTTAGAGCGAGAGCAATAATTCTAGCCCTAGACCTCCTCTGTAACTCAAAACATATAACCAGTAAAAAAAAATTAAATCGTCACCTATGGGGATTTTTAAGTAGCGACGTTTGGCGCCATTCCACGAGCCTGTGCAATTTTGAAGAGTGACATGTTAGGTATTGATTTACTCAGTGTAACTTCATCTTTCACATTATGCAAAAATTGGGCTAACTTTACTGTGTTTTTATTTTTTTTTTAAGCACAAAACTGTTTTTTTTCCAAAATAAAGCATACGAAAAATTGCTGCGCAAATACCGTGCGAGATAAAAAGTTGCAACGACCACCATTGTATTCTCCAGGGTGTTTGCTAAAAAAACATATATAATGTTTTGGGATTCGATGATGATTTTTACATGTAGGAGAGAAATGTCAGAATTGTCCTGGGTGCTCCAGAACGCCTGATGGCGCTCCATGCATGTTGGGCCTCTGTATGTGGCCACACTGTGTAAAAGTCTCACACATGTGGTATCACCGTACTCGGGAGTAATAGCAGAATGTGTTTTGGAGTGTAATTTGTGGTATGCATATGCTGTGTGAGAAATAAACTGATAATATGACAATTTTGTGAAAAAAAAAAAAGTAAAAAAAATCTTGATTTTGCAAAGAATTGTGGGAAAAAATGACAACTTCAAAAAACTCATCATGCCTCTTACTAAATACCTTGGAATGTCTTCTTTCCAAAAAGGGGTCATTTGGGGGGTATTTGTACTTTTCTGGCATGTTAGGGTCTCAAGAATTGAAATAGGCCGTCAGTACTTCAGGTGTGATCAATTTTCAGATATTGGCGCCATAGCTTGTGGACTCTATAACTTTCACAAAGACCAAATAATATCCACCAATTTGTACTTATTTTTACCAAAGATATGTAGTGGTATAAATTTTGGCCAAAATTTATGAAGAAAAAATTACTAATCTGCTAAATTTTATAACAGAAACGAAGAAAAATTCATTTTTTTACAGAATTTTCTGTATTTTTTCTTTTATAGCACAAAAAATAAAAAACCCAGCGGTGATTAAATACCACCAAAAGAAAGCTCCATTTGTGTGAAAAAAAGGACAAATATTTCATAAGGGTACAGTGTTGCATGACTGAGTAATTGTCATTCAAAATGTGAGAGCACCGAAAGCTGAAAATTGGTCTGGTTATTAAGGGTGTTTAAGTGCCCAGTGGTCAAGTGGTTAATAGTAGTGCTAGCGATCAGCGATTTTTAGCAGGACTGCGACATTACACTGAACAAATCAGACACTAAGTGACACTGTTTGGGGACCTGTGACACTAATACAGTGATCAGTGCTAACAAAATGCACTCTCACTGTACTAAAGATACTGGAAGGGAAGGGCTTAACATCAGGGACGATTAAAGGGTTAAGTGTGCTCCTAAGGAGTGATTACTGTGTGAGGGGTTGGCTTAACTGGATGAAAACAGAGATTCGTTTTTCTGCTTAGCAGAAACACAAGATCTCCATCTTTCTCTCTGACAGACTGCCATTCTGCTTCTCCTGTCAATGATCGGTGGGTCCCAGTGGATGTCGTGTCTGCCACACCCGCTGATTGGCTACCGCTGTGTCCAATCACAGTGGGAGCGGATAGCCGGGGGCACATGCGCGTGCGCCAGACCCAGGAGAAGAGACATTGTACAGGCACATTGTTTCGCGCAGCCGGGCTGCCCTGCCACAGTAAATGTTCGGTGAGCGGTCCAGAAGTGGTTAATGTTGCTGCTGTATATCATAGGGCTAACATATTTATTGTTTCACTGCACTATGTATTAGGCCCCTTTCACACTGCCATCGACCGGGCGTGAGCGGTAAAACGGCGCTATTTTTAGCGCCGCTTTACTGTCGTTTTAGCTGTGCTATGTTCCCACTAGCGGGGTGGTTTTAACCCCCGCTAGCGGTCGAGAAAGGGTTAAAAACCACTGCAAAGCGCTGCTAAAGCAGCGCTATGCTGATGGTATTGCTGCGGTGCCCCATTGATCTCAATGGGCAGGAGCGGTGCATACACTGCTCCTTCACCGCTCCAAAGTTGCTGCTAGGACTTTTTTAGCATCCTGCCATCGCACTGCTCCAGTGTGAAAGCCCTCGGGGCTTTCACATTGGAGAGACAGCAGTGCCTCTTTCAGGGCGCTTTGCAGGTGCTATTTTTTGTACTGTAGTGCCCCAGTGTAAAAGGGGTCTAAGTAGTATATTTGTCATATGGAAGACTGTTTTGTCTGCAGGGAGACATCGTAATGACTTTCATGATTAATGAGACAATGTCCCTGTCCATTTCAGTCCTTGTGACAATGGTCATCAGGACCATTAGAAAGACAAAATCTCCATGGCAGGGAAGCAGGCAACCATAAAACTTGTTAGGGTTTCTAATACCTCATCACTCTACCAAACACTGATAAAAAAAAAAAAAGTTTTGGCTGGAGATAATAGCCGAAATCACGCGAGATGTCGGCTGTATTAGCCGAAATCTCGCGAGATGTCGGGTGCATTAGCCGCAATGTCTCCTGGGATTACTTGGACGAGATCCCAGGAGACAGTGCAGGCTTCAGCAGGAAGTGATGCTGATCCCCGCAAGAGACCGCCCATCGCCGCAGGGGAGGAAAATAAAATACTACGGATTACAAAAGGTAGATGAATCAAAAAAAAAAAAACATGTGGCATTATCAAATGTATGGTCTAGAGGCAACAGAATGGGCAAATGTATTATTATGAGTGCAGAAGCGCTTTAACTGTCTAAAAAAAAAACATAAGTGGTGTTGTAGACAGTGCCTGCTAAATGTTTGATAGAGAGAGAAAAATATGTTTATTTGGTTATGAAAAAAACCAAAAACAAATTAAATCCACTTTAAATCCTTTCTAAAATAGAAAGACATGCTCATGTCTCCTCGTGTTAGAGGTATAAATACTGCAGATCGGTTGCTTTTTTATGGTACTATATTTTCTCTATGGAGGTATAAATGAAGCCCCATACACACTATCAGATTGTCTGCTGATTTTTTTTCCT
This sequence comes from Lithobates pipiens, assembly GCF_037356315.1. Lineage (NCBI taxonomy): Eukaryota > Metazoa > Chordata > Amphibia > Anura > Ranidae > Lithobates > Lithobates pipiens. The sequence goes on along the minus strand of NW_027507758.1, from coordinate 428,030,577 downwards.
TCAGATTTACCAAAACCATATAATATGAGGTCAAACCTTAGGAGTTTCAATGTGTATGCAATCAGGCAGGCCCTTCTACTACATGGTTTTGGTAAATCCAAAGGCAAAAATCAGCAGAAAATCTGATAGTGTGTATGGGGCTAATGAGTACAGCTGTAATAATCCCCTGCAGGGGATATGAACAGTAGGCATAGCCAGGGGCGGACTGACAATTCATGGGGCCCCGGGGCAATAGGAGATTATGGGGCCCCAAGGCAATCAGAGATTTTGGGGCCACACAGTATACACACACAGTATACAATCACACAGTATACACATACATATTTCTATTGGATGAGAAGGTACTGGAGAGGTGGGGAGGCTATAATTTCAGGATTTTTAGATCGAAAGGATGTCGGTAAGGGACATTTCAGAGAGAGATGTAAAAAAAAACACACATTTTTAAATACTGTCCTTGGTTTTACTGAGGCTGACAACCCTGATGGGGCCACCTAGTGGCCCGGGGCCCTTGGGCAGTGCCGAGTGGCCAAATGGTCAGTCCGCCCCTGGGCATAGCATAATACAATATATAAATACACATATTAACCACTTAAGCCCGGGACCAATTTGCAGCCAAAGGACCAGGCCCCTTTTTGCGATTCGGCACTGCGTCGCTATAACTGACAATTGCGCGGTCATGCGACGTGGCTCCCAAACAAATGTGGCGTCCTTTTTTTCCCACAAATAGAGCTTTCTTTTGGTGGTATTTGATCACCTCTGCGGTTTTTATTTTTTGTGCTATAAACAAAAATAGAGCGACAATTTTGAAAAAAATGCAATATTTTTTACTTTTTGCTATAATAAATATCCCCCAAAAATATATATAAAAAAAATGTTTTCCTCAGTTTAGGCCGATACATATTCTTCTACATATTTTTGGTAAAAAAAATCGCAATTAGCGATTACTGATTGGTTTGCGTGAAAGTAATAGCGTTTACAAAATAGGGGATAGTTTTATAGCATTTTTATTATTATTTTTTTTACTAGTAATGGCAGCGATCAGCGATTTTTATATTTTTATATTGTGACTGCGACATTATGGCGGACACATCGGACATTTTTGACACATTTTTGAGACCATTGTCATTTATACAGCAATCAGTGCTATTTAAATGCACTGATTCCTGTGTAAATGACACTGGCAGTGACATTGGCAGTGAAGGAGTTAACCACTAGGGGGCAGTGTAGTGGTTATGTATGACGTGATGTGTTTTTTTTATTGTAGGGGGCGTGGCCTGGCTTGTGACGTCACTGACCATCGTTCCCTTTAAGAGGGAACAGACAATTGGTGACAGCCACACTAGGAAGCACGGGGAGAGGTTTGTTTACACAGGCCTCTCCTCATTCTTCAGCTCTGTGACCCGATCGCGGGACACCAGCGATGATCGGGTCTGCTGGTCCCGTGGCCATGATCACGGAGCACAGGACCGGGTCAGGAGCGCTCTGCCGGCGGCGTGCTCCTGACCCACGGCTGGGCACTTAAAGAATCATGTACTGGTGCGTGATTGTGCCCAGCCATGCCATCCTGCCGACGTATATATAGGGCGGTCCTTAAGTGGTTAAATGCGCTTTAAGGTGCAAACCAGGGGTTTCAAACTGATGGTGACCCTCCAGCTGTTATGAAACTACAAGTCCCATGAGGCATTGCAAGGATGACAGTTACAAGCATAACTCCCACAGGCAGAGGCATGATGGGACTTGTAGTTTTGCAATAGGTGGAGGGCCGCCAGTTTGAGACCCCTGGCCTAAACTTTTTAATAACAGTAACCAGAGCCAGGGGGTCAACACAGGATGCCAGAGCCATAGAGCTCAGGGACTGGGGTGTAGAGCAATCCACAAAAATGAGGATAAATAAAAGATAAACCAGACATACAATAACAAAAGAGGGATAAAAATGGGGAGGGGAGGGGTCAGATAAAGAGTGAGGAAGTGAGAGGAGTCAAAGAAGAAGAAGAAGTAGAAGGGGGAAGAGAAGGGAAGAATAGGTGAGGGGAGGTTCCATCAGGCCAGGAGGTGGAAAAGGTCAACTACAGAGCTCCAGGCTGGTCGAGTGCAAAGTTGGAAGAGTGTAAGTCCACCACAGGGCCCGCGTCTTAAGACATTTAGCGTGGGTGTTGTGGAGCATACTAGTCATCTTCTCATTAATCATGAAATACGATGTCTTGTATCCCTGCAGACGAAAATTTTTCCAGGCCCTAGCTTTTGCAGGTTTAGCAGCAATAATGTTTATTGCACATATCTCTAAAAGCAGCCCGACTAGTGTCTCCCATCTAATTTATTATATTCATATATATTATTATGCTTTGGTACTAAATATGCATCTCTGTGTGGGTAATATCTTTAAAATGTTTCTTGTATTACAAGAATCTGTGATTTTCAGATATATTTTTAATCACTGACACCCACATGCCCTTTGACTCGGCCACCCAACTATGTTATATTTTTTCAAGTTCCCATATAATTATATTTTTGTGCAGTTGCACTTTCTTTCCAGCACTAAATAGTACTGCTTATTTAATGACTTTTAGAGAATCTTGGCCTAGCGAGCATGTTGCCATGGCAACGGCTATTGTGCATTCCCTTTTTACCAGGGTTTCCCTTGAATTTCTAAGTGATATAGCGTAACATTATATCATGTGGATTTAACCCATTCCTTTGCAGTACCAGTAACTAAAGCAAAAGCTGCATCACTTCAGTATAAGCATTCCGTTAAATATATTGGGCAATGTTACCTCTAAAATGCTTTCCTTATTTACATATATTGATAGCTAAATGCATCATAATAAATACTGGATTTTTCTACATATAAATAGGCATTTTATAAATGCACATTGACACGAGGAGTCCTCAGCAGTATCTTGTAAATCAGTACGTGATTTGTCCAATTAAAGGAGCGTGTTATACAGACAGCCTCACATGCATACCTTGACCCTTTTGCACCCTTATGTTCACATCCTTGTGGTATGTTAATACAAAAAGCATTAACATACATTACTTCATGTTTAAGTGCTTATGTAGAAGACCTTGAAATGTGTCAATGAATTCATTCAGAGCTATGCCGTAGGAAGTCCTGATAACAGATAGATAAGACATAGAGAGTGTGCCTTAAATCAGGGGAAATCTGGGCATGCTCAGTGACTTAATTCTACAGAACAACAAGGATTACAATACTAAGCAAGTAAGGAGATATCTACAAGCAGTGTTCATTAGGGTTTTTTATGCTGATTTACATGGGACAAAGTTGTGGGGAGGGTTTACAACCACTTTAAGGTATAGTTGATGAAAGGATATTGGGCACATGATCTCATAGGTCTGCTGCAGGTATGTAGACATATTTTATCAGTCTCCCCTCCCACAGTATAATATATTTTAACAATGGCATCTTATGCTGCGTACACACGACCAGACTTTCCAGCAGACTAGGTTCAACGGTCTTCCCGACGAACTTTCGGCAGAGTTCTCATGGACTTTCCAAACAAATGGACTTGGCCACACATGAACGGACTAAGTCCGTTCGAAAGTTAGTTAGTTTTGAACGTGATGACGTAAGACGGGACTAAAAAAGGAAGTTCAATAGCCAGTAGCCAATAGCTTCCCTTGTGTCATATTTGGTCTGTCGGACCAGCATACAGACGAATGGTTTTCCCGATAGGAATTGAGTCTGTCGGGCAGATTTGAAACATATTTTATTTCTAGGTCCGTCAGATTTTTATAACGAAAAACAATCGGATTAGCCCACACATGTCCGATGGACTGATTCCATCGGACCTAGTCTGCCAAAAAGTCCGGTCGTGTGTATGCGGCATTAGAGGGTGAGAGGCAGCAGGGGGACTGAGCTTTCTTAGTGTGATAGATATTTACACTGGTGTGTCACTGACTAAAAGGAAGAAGTTACAGGGTACAACTATGTGTCATGTGTATGTGCCTTCACATTTAAAGTGGTTCTAAGGGCAGAAGGTATTTTTTACCTTAATGCATACTATGCATTAAGATAACAAACCTTCTATGTACAGCAGCTCTCCCAGCCACCCCCTATACTTACCTGAGCCCCATCTCGATCCAGCCATGTGCACAAGAACCTTGGCTCTCTGGAGACTCTCCCTCCTCATTAGCTGTCAATCATAGCCAGTGATCTAATGAGTAGAGAGAGGGGGCAGGGCCGAGCTGCGGCTCTCTGTGTGTGAATGGATACACAGAGCAGTGGCTCAAGAGTGAGCCTGCTCTGGTGCCCCAAGCTGCTTTCTTTGGGGGCACTTGGCATTAGAGAGGAGCCAGGAGCACCAGCAGGGGACCTAAGAAGACAAAACCACTGCCAAGAGCAGATAAGTATGACATGATTGTTGGCATAAGGAGTAATAATTTCTGATTCCAGCAGGCTTCCTGCTTCCATATGTCTGGCCCAGCGCTGCCACTTGCCTAAGATGCTCTCAGCCACCGTTGCATGCTTGCTTATGGTAAATAGCACCACATTGCATATGGTATGCCAAGGGACCATCCACAGCCCTAAGTGCCAAGGAGAAGAGGACAGCACTGAAACCAGTTGAAGTAATACAGTCTCTTTCTCTCTACCTAGAAATAATAAGTATCATGCAGTGCAGTGGGACAGCACTGCAAGATAGTTTTTTTCAACAATCAGAGTTCAACTTTACGGGGAAACTGTATGGACAAAGCACAGGCTGACCTCAGTTTTTCAGGTAAAAAAGGTGAAACACCTTCTGTGCTGCTGCAGCCCCCCTCCCCCAAGCCCCCATTTTACTTACCTGACATGGATCTTTCTCTGGCCAGGAACCAGCACACCAGCTCTAGCTCTGATTGGATAGATTGATAGCAGTGCAGCCATTGGCTGTTGTCAATCAAATCCAATGACAGGGGCGTCGGGGGACGGGGCTGAGTCCTGCATTCTGTGTGAATGGACACAGAAGCAGGACTTGGGAGCGTGCCCACACGGGTGTCCACCTTAGGAGAGCTTTCTCCAATGTGGGCGCTTGATGCAGGGAGGAGCTACCAGCCCCATCAGGGGACCCCAGAAGAGGCAGATTTGGGCCACTCTGTGCAAAACGAACTGCACTGTAGGAGGTAAGTATAACATTTTTGTTATTTTAAAAAAAAATGAAAAAGGGGGTTTACAACCCCTTTAACTTAACAGTTTCTTGATATGCACAGGGTATTGTTTCTTTTTCTGAAGTCTAGCTGACTATATCTAACACAGTCAGCCATTAACTGGATTGTCAGGATTTGGATCTAAACCTGCAACCTCCACGGTGTCTGCTGTTTTTTCTCACTGTGCCACTATAAATACTGAACAACTCCCAGCCAGATTCCTTGAAAACACTGCTTTGTGTCTTGTTTCTGGTGAACATTTAACCCTTTGCTCCTTCCATGAACTTCCTGATTTAAGCCATGTCTCTGCACTTCCTGTTTGCAAAATGATTGTGCTCCTCCATCCAATATCTTGTTTCTTTTGCTCCTGCTGCTGTCTGTATCTTCACAACATTTGGTGTGCTCCTTGACTAAGCTTCTATTTGACCCCAACCTGCAACCATTTGTTACCAACCTTTGACTTGTTTTTTGACTATGTTTCTGCTTGATCTCTACCTCCATCTACCACAGGACCCCAGCTTGTTCACCTTCTGGTGGCCCAATCCTGCCATTAGTACGAAGCGAAATCCAACATCAGGAGCCTCGCTACTGCTATAGCTATTGGTCTCTGAGCCTAACCCTTGACCAAAACACGATGTATGTAGATAAAAAATTGACTTTGTTTTTCCTATTTTGCATAATTGTTCTTGGCCACTGGTTTAGACATTTTTGAAGCCTGACAGCATAACAGCTATACAGCTTGCATTTCCGATGGGGGCCAGCAACTGCTGCCCTTATATTTTTCTTGTGACAAGTTTATCTTAATGATGCATATTGTAGACCTCTATTAACCAAATGTTCTTTTACTGGATGTCTACTTATTTATTCTCTTTCCAAGATTACCATAATATTAGATGGATTCTAATCATTTAATATCACTGCCAATGATAGTGATATTAACCAGAGATGACAATAATTTTGCCATGTCATACATACTGTAGCTATACACCAGAAAGCTTGACGGATAACAAAAAATGGGCATGACAGTTTTTTTCTGTACAAGAAAATGACTTTCTAACTAGAATTTAGACACTTTAGGTATATGCAATAAGTTAGGTAATGTTCAAGTAAACCATAGCAACCATTCAGCAATCAACTTTTATTGTTCAGGTTGTTCTAACCTGCCAAAAGGGAATATCTGACATTTTTAACATTTCTCTTTAAATTGTTATCAATTTTCATCACTGCTCTTTCTGTTGCCTTATTAAATAGGTCTTTGTGTCAGTTAAAGGATGGCCTAGTTTTGTTTTCAAGATCTTCTCAGTATTAAACTCAAACATAATAATAAATGCTTATTCTATTTGTTTGAATTATGTGTTGATTCATTTCTATATAAAAAAACGGCCAAGAAGTTCACCTTCCAACAATTACCCTTCATATATAATCTGCACTCTAAAAGCAAGGACAGTGTGTATAATCTCTGTAGGCATCTCATTGTTCCTATGGGAACAAAACAATGGAATGTTACTAAGCCTTTCAAGGCTCGAATTCTTCAGAGAGAATCCCTGAGGATAACTAACCTATTTCTACAATTCGCTGGCACTACGCAAGTCTTCTAATTCTACTCAATTATCCTGTGCATAATTTTGGGTATCGTGCACTCTCTCCTCGTGATAAAATTTACACTCTCTGCACATCTGCCAATTTCACATTCCTAATTAAATGTTGATATTTATTTATCGGGCTGGTGACATATTTTTCAAAGAAAGCAGATATTATAGATTCCACAAACGAAAGGGTCACTAATCATAATTACAGACAAGACTACATAGCAAATGTCTGCGTTATTTATAACAGACAGCCAGCACAAATCTCAACTGTAGGAATATTTTACACATATGCCAGTTACTATCATGGAATTTCAAAGCTGGGTTTCTAAATTAGAACTAGGAGCTTTTTATAGAATGTAGATAACCATACTGAAGATGGCAGTATAATGCTGTAGAAAGGGCAGCAAAACAATCAGCAATGCATAGCTGTCTGCGTTCGAGCTTCGCAATACAACTGATTCATTTGTGTCCCGTTTGTATGTTGTGAAATACACTAAACTGTTTAAATTGGAGAATAGACTATTATAGTTTGTGTAAAATGTGATGTTCCGATCACTGCAATTTTGATGGAAAACAATGGCCATTTAGTATTTCCGCACAGACACTGATAGCATGTTGGTTGCCCAGGGCTGTTATTTTTGTTGAGTTTTACTGGAAAATAAGAAATTACATCAGGAGCGCAAAAAGTACACCAAGTAGCGGAGAAGAAAAGGTACCAATTCTAGATATACACACACATACACTTAATAATTATTATCATAATCACCACCAAGTTAATAATAAGAAATCAGGTTTTAGCTATAATAAGAATGATGAAGCAGTGAGCGTCGGTGTTGGCTGTATTTATATTTAAAGCAATTGCTGCATGACATATAACTATCAGTGATCTCATATAAGAGACAGAGAAGGTTGTAAAGGGAAGTACACTGATTTAATGGAGAATTTCTCTAAATGATGACAGGTATTTTATTGTAGGATATGTGAGATAATCAGAGACAGTCAATGCCATGGCGAGCTGGTCACTGCACTATATAGTATTTCATCTTTATGTAGCACAGTCATTACAATATTTAGACAGTTGCATTCTAGACTTCTCTATTGTCATATACAGTACAGTATAACTAGGTTATCCTTTCAACAGTTTTTAATATCCCTATCTAGAAAGATAGTACTGCCTTTGAATACCTGCAATTCTAAATTGCTCTCTTCACTTATCTCCTTCACAGTTTATACCTCATATGTGAACACCTCTTGATCAGTAGGCTTCCCTAGGGCTATAGACTTCAGAGGAAGGTTAGATCCTCTGGGATGTTTTTTCCTTGATGGTAGCTATTATTCCTCAGAGATAAGGTTGGCATCTGGGGTGTCTGTAGAATTCACAAACTTACATTATAGATTGGTGTGACTGTACATTTTCATGCAATTATCATACGAAAGGTATCTTACCTTAGGACTGCTTGGTCCTGGCTGACCCAATGCTTCTTCTCTGAATGACTTTTCTACATATCCTTGCCCTCACTGCACCCCACTCTATATTTGCACATGCCCTACCTACACTTCTTATTTCCCTACAGCAGCTGTATATACCTCTCCTGGCTGCCATTATCCATCTCTATAGGCTCCTCATATACCCAACACCAGAACTGTTTATTTCTTCAAACATCCCACTCCAGCCTTTTTGGCATCTCTTGCAAAGCCCCTTCAGCTCTCAGTTCTCTACACCAATTCTGTGGATCGTCTCCCTGGCTTCTACACTCACTCCTCAGTCTTTCCTCCTGGGCCCCAGTAACCTCAAGTGACTGCAGCTTGGCTGTAATAATTGATATTAGCAGTTAAAGTATATGTCTAGGAAACGAAAAAAAGAACATGGCTGAAATACAGTGCATGTACATTTATCCACGTTTTGTATCTTAAAATGCTGTACAAAATACAATACAATACAAAAAAATACCTATTGATCCACCCAGAATTTAAAGGGGTTGTAAACTTACGTGTTTTTTTTACCTTAATGCATCCTATGCATTAAGGTGAAAAACACCTGGCATTGACCGCCCCCCCCCAGCCCCCCATTTTACTTACCTAAACCTTAGAACTTGACCCAAGGGGACACGCTGTCTCACTGCCCAGGGTCTCGGCTCTTGATTGGATAGATTGATAGCAGCGCAAATATTGGCTTCTGCTGCTGTCAATCTAATCCAATGACACAGGCGTCAGGGGGGAAGGGACGAATCCTGCATTCAGCCTCTATGGATGCCGAATGCTGGACTCGGGAGTGCGCCCACAAGGTAACCCCCTGTGAGAGCGCTTCTCCTAGGGGGTTATCTGATGTGTGGAGGAGCTGCAAGAGCTGCCAATGGACCCCAGTAGACGAGGTTTGGGGCCACTCTTAAAAACCCTTACAATCACTTTAAGTTGACTCCATTAACTTCATTTAGTGGGATATCAATCCTTCATATGCTGCACTGAAATGCCAAGGAGTGTTTTCAGTCCTGCTCTGTGAGATACAGAACACTTCATCCCTATGCTATGCAAAAGAGGACAAGGGGAGCTGACTGTATTTCTATCAGGATTAATAAGAATAATTCTTTATTATTTCAAAAAGTCAAAACATGGAGAAATAACCATGTATTTCTGAAATATATTAAATATGTGTTTAATAGTTTACCCAAAATTAGAGGACTGAAGCTTTATTGCAATAGTTCACGCTAATGGTTAATGGTGGAGATAGACCAACCTTGGACAACTGAAACTTCAGTGTATGAAGCTTAACCATGCTTCACCATGCCGGAGACATATCAACATCAGAAGACTGCAGCTTGATAAGTGTGATGTTTGGACTTGCTGTTACCATGGGTTAGCAGGCAAAATCACAGGTATTCATTAAGATCCCTTTCACACTGAAGGTGCTTTACAGGTCTAAAAATAGCGCCTGTAAAGCGCCTGTGAACTGGCTCCCCTGTCTTCCCAGTGTGAAAGCCTGAGTGCTTTCACACTGGGGTGGTGCGCTTTCAGGATGGAAAAATAAGTCCCGCAAGCAGCATCTTTTGGGTGGTGTGGGAGCAGAGTATACACCACTCCTAATCCGCCCCTGCCATTGAAATCAATGGGCAGCGCTGTCGAAGTGTCTGCAAAGCGCTTTGGCAGTGGCCCTTTTCCGGCACTTTTAACCCCTCATTAACCCCTTCTTAGGGGTTAAAAGTGCCCGCTCCCGTCTGCACAGCACCGGTAAAGCGATGCTAAAACGAGCATCGCTTTACCGCTAACGTAGCCCGAGTGTGAAAGGGCTCTTAATGCTTGAAATTGGCCAAAATACTTTGCAGGTCAATTACCAGAAATAAGTAACTACAGGTATCTTTAGTATCTGTAAAGCGCCTGAAAAAACGCCTCTCAAGCCACCCCAGTGTGAAAGCCCAAGTGCTTTCATACTGGAGTGGTGCACTTGCAGGATAGGAAAAAAAGTCAAGCAGCATCTTTGGGCAGTGGAGGATCAGTATATTCACTGCTCCTTCACCACCCCTGCCCATTGAAATGAATGGGTGCTATTAACCCTTTGTTTGGCTGCTAGCGGGGGATAAAAGCGCCCTGCTAGTGGCCGAAAAAAGCACTCTAAAACTAGCGCCGCTTTACAGATAACGACCGCACTGCCCCTGTGTGAAAAGGGTCTAACTAAAAGAATAAACCAGTCCCCTTTCTATATATATAAAAAAAAAAAAAACGGGCTCATCATAGCAGTCTCATTATTAGCATTTGTTTTAGCTGTTGGGCTAGGTTCACACTGCTGCGATCTGATTTTGATCAGATTTTCAGGGCGATTATGTAGTGTAACTTTAATAAAGTCTGCATATTCTTTGGGGCCAAAATTACACTGGAACCAAATTAGTATAGGAACCTTTTCCAAAATCGCAATATGCTGAGTCGCATTGATGTGAATGGGCATCATTGAACACAATGTCATTTCGATTGTGATGTGATTCTGTGTAACTCAAGTCGCATCTGAAATTGCACTAGTGTGAACGGATCCTTAGAGTGAGCTGTCAATTTTGTTTAGGGAGAGATAGTGTTTTATTTTTTTTATACTGGTGCTGGTACACTTATCACATGACTGTGCCCAACTTTCTATGCCTTTTGGTTGACAACAGTTTTCTTATTAGCCTTACAAATTTCCTGAAATAAATTACAAAATACTCCCCACAAGACTTCAATGTAATTTGCTGCAAAGCTTGCAAACTTTTAACAGATTCGCTTATCCCTATAGTTTGACTGTAATAGTTCATGTTGGCAGGTAATGCTGGGGATAGACTAACATCAGAGGACTGCAGCCTGACTGTAATATCTCACGTTGGCAGTTATTGCTAAGGATGGAGCAACATCAGAGAGCTGTAGCTTGATTGTAGAAGTTCTTGTTGGTAGTCAGTGCTGGGGATAGACCAATATCAGAGGATCGCAGCTTGACTGTAATGGTTTTACCCTAGCAGTCATTGATAAGGATGGAGCAATATCAGGGAACTGTAGCTTGACTGCAGTAGTTCATGTTCATTCCATGCTATGAAACGTGCCTAAAAAAACAGCAAAAGTCTCATCTGAAAACACAGAGTTTTGTGACTGTCGTTTATTTGCTTTTGAAATGAAATATTCCTTCACTTGTATCTAGGGTAGAGATTACCTGTAATTTATCTTCTTTCTGAGCAGCTTGCGGAATTTGAAGTCAAACAATACCCAGAAGTTCTTTCGCTTTGATAGACACCCGCATTTCTGCTGTGAATCAATAGATTAGCTTGGCGGCTTCCTTAGGCTTACAGACATTTTAAGAGATGTGCTCAATTCTCTAGAGCAGACTTGCTATGAATCATGTCATGGAAATATTTACCACAATATTTACCATTTAAAAATAATAACCACCTGCCAGAAGACATTCAAGAACTTTTTAAATATATTTTTATATATATATATATATATATATATATATATATATATATATATAAAAAAATAAAAAAAAAACTGCGCTTCAGCTTACTGTTCTGAAAATCACTGTGATATTTAATGTGAAAGCCAAGTGATGATCTGAGTCTCATAAAGGGGTGGATTATGATAATTCTGATTTGCAGTTATCTTTTTTTCTTTCCTTTGCTTTAAAAGTCACATAATACAACACATTTTAATGACAGCTAACAAAGTGTAATAGAAAGCAAAGGCATGCTGGGAAGAAGATTAAAAAGCCAGTAGCTGAAAAATATTGAATAAGATGTTTATTTTAGATAACCTCAAAGAACCTTTTTTTGGGTAAGAGTGATGGATGTAGCTTGGAAGATTTGGGATGATTGCATGGCCATGAGAGGTTGATACTCTGATACAATACACACGGATTTTAACAGCTTCCAAAATGACAACAGTCAAAGTATATTACATTCAGAGTTATTATATTCACAGTTTATTTCTGTATCCTACAATTTTGCTGCAGATCATTTCAGACAGCACATAATGCATCTTTAGTTTAATCAAGTGTGTTTCAATACGTGTGTATAAATGAGCATCTTTAATATTTCTTTAAAAAAATGTGGGCCTTTCAAGGGTGTGTCTAACCAAATGATATTACAGTTCTTGGTGGATAACTGGGAGTGAAAAGACAAGGTTTCTACTATTGTAAAAATGGATCTGTCAGCACAGCATTTACAGCAAGGACACAAGTAGGGATGCACCGATGCCACTTTTTTGACACCGAGTACAAGTACCGATACTTGACATCATGTACTCGCTGATACCAATTACTGATACCTGAATTAGGTCATGTGACCATTTGTTTTTAAAATAATGAAAAATTACCCATTTTCACCATAATATGAGGAATTGAAACACAGTCAAAAGACATTATGAAAGAAAACATGTTTATTTGCTGGTCACAAAGCTGATAAAGCGCAAATTGCACAGAACATGTTATATAAAAAATAATGTCAATGTCATCAATGACATGCACATTGCAAGTTCACAATTTAGGCATGAGGAGAAGCAAGAACAGTACAGTACCTCAGTCAACTCACATGTTAGGCAAGTGAGAGAGAGACAATGTGGGACAAACTAAACTAAGTATAACACAGGCCGGCCGACATGTTAGGCAAGTGATATAAGCTAGCCTAGTAGTACTGTACAGCAATCACCGGCCGCTGGACACATAAGAAGAAAGCAAGCAACAGTTATAAATAGAGAAGAGCACTCACCAGCTCACCATGTGGGGCAGCCATGTAGCAGGAGCAGCAGCAAAACACATCTCATGAGGGAAACAGCACTCACCGCCGTGTGGAGAGTTATCTGGTTCCCGAGCTCCGCCCAAGTTGACATCACTTCCGGTATCAGTTTCTGGTATCAGTGTATTTTCACTGATATCCCTGAAAATGCCAAGTATCGGTACCGATACTGGTATCGGTATCAGTGCATCCCTAGACACAAGGCATACTTTGGAAACAAAGCTATCAGTACAAAACAGGTTTATAAGGCAGGCACTAAAAAAATAAACAATTTGCAAATGCAGGTGTCACCACATGGTCATGCTTTACAGCCAGTACTTCTAGTGTTGCCCGGTCATCTTATTTTAAGGGAGCCATTCACCTTCTCACCAGCAGCTGATTGCCAGTCAAACCCAAGCCCCAGTAACTTGAAGTGTCACATTGCAAAGGTACAGTTCACCCAGTGTAGGGCAAAGGTTGCCATTATCCCCTTACCATAATGTAATGTCCTGTATCTCCTCTCACCTGGACTTTATCAGGGCATCCAAAAATATTCAAAATCTTAGCTGTAGAAACAAATATTTATTTTATTATGACTTTTTTAAAAACATCATTTGACTTATCAGACCATAAAACATCAATAGTTTGCCATTCAAAACCAAATTATACATAGAATGATAGGTGTTTGCTGGGTGGTACTACCCAAAACCATTCTTAACTGCACATAACTAAGAGATCGATTGCAGCTAGTTTAAACGGATTGGGAGATCCAAAGCTTTCCAAATATTGCAAGTAAATTCTTCTTCAGGGATGTAGTGCCACTAAAAATACAAACCAATCCATTACTCTCAGAGTTATCCCAACCTCCTAATGAATCTAAGGGCGCAAAAGCACCTACCAACAAGGACCACATATATCCAAAAATTGGGACCAATGTGCAATATAATGTCCCAGGGAACTGCTATTGGCAATGCTGGGTCCCAAAAAATATTGCATCAACAGGGTGACCTTTCCGCCCATGACATTCATTCAAAGTATAATTTGGTTTTGATTGGAAAGCTATTGATGTTTTAGGATCTCATAAGTCAACTTAAAGCGGGAGTAAACCCAGTTTCAAAAAACACTTACATTCCCGGCATGCCGGAAGTTCTAACTTTTACATTGGTTGTGCTCTCAACCAAACTTTCAAACCATCCAATGGCTGGTGTCATAACTGATCACATGTGCAGCATTATGGCAGTTGAAGAATTCTTAGAGGGCAATATGGCAGCCTCCTTGACTGAAAACGATAGAAGGGTTTACTTCCACTTTAAGTTTTTACAAAAGTCTTAATAATATATATATATATATATATATATATATATATATATATATATATATATATATATATATTATATAACTAAAATTTAGTTATATAAAGATAAAAGATTTGAAAGAGCAAGCAAGGAGTTGCGGACTACCTCTTTTCATGATTGTCATTGCAGCTGTGTGACTGCCTTTCCGCACCCGGTCACTACCCTCATCTTATTGGGTAGTAGCATCCCACCTCTGCTTTATCCTAAATTCTGTATTTTGTCTTTGAATACTGTCTGAACAAAAAGGATCCTTATGATCTCTTAAGTTTTATGTTATTCTCCAGTTCGTGTTGTCATTCTGATCCTGACTGGGTCCATCTGTGGAAATGTACCCCTTGTCTGCCTTTTGACTGAACTTTTTTGCATTATGACTCCTCTTGAGTTCTCTCTGACTTTTTCCACTGCAACGCCATGAATACACTGTAGGGATGGGTGAATCTGTTTGGGTTAAATTTCTCTTGGAGACCTATGGGGGTAAATCTTTATACTTAAAGTGATACTAAAATCAATTTTTTTTTTTGTTAAAAATAACAAACATGCTCTACTTACCTGCTCTGTGTAGTGGTTTTGCACAGAGCAGCCCAGATCCTACTCTTCTCGAGTCCCTCTTGGCTCTTCTTTCCCCTCACTCCATGCCGAGTGCCCCCACAACAAGCATTCTATAGGGACACCTGAACTGAGCCACAGCTTCCTGTGTCCATTTAGGCACATTTCCCACTGGACATAATGAAAACTTCAAAAGCCTACACTGACATAACTGAGCTGCAAAGTTAGCAAAGAAGATTCATTATTTCACCATACTACCCAACAACATAAATGAGTGATGCTTAATAGACAAATCTAAGCTTATTGTTAAAGAATATGTATTAATATATTTATTGTTGTTTTTGATTATTTCTAATATTCACTATGACATTAGTTTCTCTGCTATTACAGTTCACTAAACACACATTTTTTTACTTTACAGAAAACTAAAAAAACCTGCCTACCATTCAGGGTCTCGCCATGTAGAATTACCAGCCTCGCTTCTCATTTAAAAATTTCAATTACGATTCCACCTACTAGTAAAAATACTATTATTCTCCAGAAGTATGCAATGTATTACAGTAACATTTATAAAATGTATTTCTAAGGCATGAAAGCACTTGAGAATTTCCAAATGTTTATTTACATCATTATCTACAGCTATAAGTTAGGCTAAACAGCTACAGTATGTTTTGTGCTAGCTTTGGTAATTCTTCAGAAAGCTTTTTTTTCTGAACAGCATAGAACATAGAATATTAAAACATTAAAGTTGCACAACATTATGTATAAAATCCATAAGTCATTCAGAGGATTCATAGTACTTTTAGAATTTGTGTGCCTAAGGACTTTGGACTTCATGAGGTTATGCAGGGACGTATGGGTTGTTGAAAATAATATATGCAGGGCTTAGCAAATCTATAATATTAACTCTCTGTTGTGGACATTTTTGCAGGTTTTGACAATGATCATAACCAAACATCTCTAAATCTGTAGGTGAATGTGGATTTTCGTTTTTTGATGTCTGCATTCAGAAATCATTGTACTTAAGTATCTGCAAAATTTCATCACTAAGGAAAAAACTGTTTTTTTGTGAGAAGGAAAAAAGTTGACATGGTTAACCTGAAATGTTTGTAACTGCATGCCGTTGAGATGTAATACGGTCATTTGTGAACCTTGAAAACAAAATATTTTATGAGATGGCAGACAGTCCAGTGAGGCATATTATCTGACTATGTGCAGGAGCATGGGTCCCATGTGCAACAAATAATTTACAGTGCCAAGAGCTGATTGATGGAAGGATTAGTAGAACAGTCAAATATATGAGCTAAAAATCTTTAGCGCTAAACCTTACACAGCAAAACAGATATTTGTGGATAAATGAGCTGGATTTCATAACACTAATATAAAGATGCACTTAATTCACAGATTCTAAATCATATCAGTACAGGGTAGACATAAAACAAATCTCAAAGGTCATTTTGGTAGGCAAATATTATCATCCAATAGTAATATATAGCAGCACTTCCCTATTCTGGCCTTCAAGAACCATCAACAGTTCAAGTTTTCGACTTTACTGAACTTATAAGAGATATGGAGATGATGACCCGTTTGAGGTCCCCAAGAGGAACACTGGTGTAATTGCATTCATCCAACAAAATAAATGTTGCAAGTTCTTCCCATCATTCTCATTGGATGCCATGGTTATAGCATGGGCAGGCAATGATGTAATCTCTCATCAAGCAAGGAATCTAGCGGTCATTCAGACCAGCAGTGCTAGACTGTCTTGCCCAATTCAAGAACAAAACAGTTTTCCTTATCTTTTACAAGTTACGTTTACACTATAGTGCTGCATTGGTGTGTTTTGAAAACAAAGAAAGTAAGAAAAAAGCTGACACTTTGTTTAAATAAATTATCCCTGTCCAAATTACCCAACAAATAGCTTCCTGACACTGATATTCAACAATACAATACACAGGTACTCAACAAGACAATACGCAGGTACACGCAGACCACGTGCACTCGCAGCCTACGTGCACTCGCAGACCATGTGCACTCGCAGCCTACATGCACTCGCAGACCATGTGCACTCGCAGCCTACATGCACTTGCAGACCATGTGCACTCACAGCCTACGTGCATTCGCATTGTTAAACTAAACAAAAATAGTTCATAGATAATCTTTAGTTCAAATGGTGACCATAATTCTCAGTAATGTGTTTAGTCTTATCCGGACTCTTCAACCAGGTTTTACAGACATGTCCCTCCACCAATCCAAATGCACTCACCAGAAAGCAATGCTGCACAGATTATAGACAGCAAAAATGGGCTAAACAGCATAATCCAAGGCCAATGAATCCTTCTGAGCAATCCCTTTAAGGAGATGACCCTCTTGGAGATGACAGCAACCAGACTATTCCATTGGTGAAAACAACAAGTGGATGGCAGGGCTGAAAATGAGATAAGTGCTCCCCAAAAATAAAAAAAGATATACATTATATATAGTGAAGTACTTATGAAAATGTTGTAAAATAAATGTGACCTCATATAAAAATAATATAAAAGATGGTATGTATATGTATACCAAACATCCACAGTTTTCACCACCACCAGTCCACTGCACTCCCCCGACTAGATGGCTGCACATAATGTGAACAGTATAATGACTATCCCCAGGTCTCCGCAGTTCACCCCTCAAGAGTAGTCGCTTTAAGGAAGTCCTCTTGATGTAGCATCGTCCAGAAAAGGTGTCATGCACCAGCATTCAGGCAGCTGACAGGACTGTGTGGAACAATTTCTCACTGAAAATGGAGCCAAATTGAAGGCATATAGTGTAGCATTTATTAAAAGTATTACAACGGGCAGGATAAAAAGAAAAAAAAACACATACAGTGTCCTGGACTTACAGCTATGGCTACCACATGCAAACCATGCAGTGGCAAATATGTCACCACTTTTACTCTACCCAATGTGGGTTTCATGCGCTAGTGCATCATCCAGGGTCAAATTATTTGGTAATATGTACACAGCAACAGCATTTCCCAATTCTGGCCTTCAAGAACAACCAAACATTCAAGTTTTCTGGACTTTCAGGCACACATCTGGGTTTACTGGGTTCATAAGCAATCTGGAAAAGGTAACCTGTTGGAGTTCCCAAGTGTAATTGCAAGTGTAATTGGTGTAATTGCATTCATCCAACAAAATAAATGTTGCAAATTCTTCCCATCGTTCTAAGTGGATGCCATGATTATAGCATGGGCAGACACTGATGTAATCTCTCATGAAGCAGGAAATCTAGCAGTCATTCACACCAACAGTTCTGGACTGTCTTGTCCAATTCAAGAACAGAGCAATTTTACTTATGTTTTACAAGTTACGTTTACACTATAGTGCTGCATTGGCGTGTGTTGAAAAAAATAGCACATATTACATTTGTGAGCCAAACATTCTGACACATTGAAAGTCATTGCTGCAGAGCATTAGAATAACATTAGAAGTTGGGAAAAAGGAAGGCATTGCAATAGGGGTTAACAATGCATTGCAGTGCAGCATGAATTACAATGCAAAAGTGTTATGTGCAAAATAATGCATATGACATGGTGTGGACAACCCCTAAGGAATATCTGGTGCATTTCCAAGTTACTGTCTGTTTGTAATAGCTAATGTTGTAGACAGGTAATGAAACAGAAATAACTAATCAATAGGTGGGGAAAGGGCTGTGAAACAAGTGATTTCAGGTGCAAGCAATGTTCAGTAGAAGTTGTTTAAGGTTAAGGTTATGTTGATGGGCATTCTTACCAAATGAAACAGTTTCCATTTGAAAACAGCTCTGTTCAAATTCACAATTTTAATATAAAATAAAGCTTCTGACAATAAAAGGCTGTGTCTGACCTGTTTTGCTTGCAGTTCAAGCAAGCCTCAATAGTACATGCTATGTCTGAACAAACAGAACACAATGCAAAGCAAGTCAAATGCTGTTTCACAAACTGTTATATACAGTACCTCTATTGAGGTGAGAAAAATAATGCGTGTCTACATGAGCCCTTAGAATGCCACCAACTACAATTGGGAGCATTTCTACTTAGGTTCTATCTCAAAGCACTAAGCAAAATCTATGCTTGGGCCCAACTGTTTGCAAATGCTACATTCTGCATTTAACCATTACATTATATAACAGCAAAAAATAGACCTGGAGTAGACTTTGAAGATGCCAACAAAGTCACTGTCATTTAGTTACTTAACCCCCCGAAGATTTTATGGCCTTCCTGACCAGAGCACTTTTTACAATTTGACACTGCGTTGCTTTAACTGACAATTGTGAGGTCCTTCGGCGCTGTACTCAACAAAATTTGCTTTATTTTTTTCCCCCACAAATAGGGCTTTCTTTTGGTGGTATTTGATCACCTCTGCCCTTTTTATTTTTTGTGGTATAAACAAAAAAGAGCAACGATTTTGAAAAAAAAAACTATATTTTTTACTTTTTGCTATAATAAATATCCCTCAAATTTAAAAAAACAAAAAACAAATTTCTTCATCAGTTTAGGCCAATATATATTCTTCTACACATTTCTGGTAAAAAAAAAAAAAGCATGTTATAGCGTCTGCAAACTATGAGAAAGTTTTATGACATTTTTATGGCATTTTTTTTTACTAGTAATGGTGGTTATCTGAGAGTTTTAGTGGTACTGTGACATTGTGACGGACAGATCGGAGACTTTTGACATTTTATTGGGACCATTGGCATTGTTACAGCGATCAGTGCTATAAAAATGCAGTGATTACTGTGTAAATGTCACTGGCAGGGAAGGGGTTAACACTAGGGGCAATCAAGGGGTTAATTGTGTGTTCCCTCACTGTGTTCTAACTGTATGGGGATAGGATTGACTAGGAGAGGAGACATATAATTTTTCCTACTTAGTTGGAACAAACAATATGGCTCCTCTCCTCTGACAGCACAGGAATTTATGTGTTTACACACACAAATTCTGGTGTTCATGCACGCGATCACGCATGGCTGGTGTTGATCCTGCCCACCGGCCATGCGCATCGGTCTCCCGCCATGTAGCACGTGCCCTCTGGTGGCCCAAAAAGGGTAGGATGTACCCATATGGGATTTCGCCCAGGAGAGCCATGGTGCCGCAGTATATCTGCGTGACATGGTCAGGAACAGGTTAAATATATTTTCTCCTTTCCTGTACATTGCCTAGGTAGGTCATTATTATGCTATACTATAGGAGGGTGTCATCCCATATCTAAAAGTGACTAAAAATCTTTGCCTTCATAAATATACTAATATAGAGTCTTTAGTTTTTTTAGATAACATTTTTTTAAGTGTCTGTTCTCATAACGAAACGCTTTACTCAAATCTCCATAAACATATCCTGGTCTGAAGTGTTTCATTTTGCTGCACAAAATAGCCTAGATTTTAAATGAATTCTGGCTCCAATTATTTGTATTCCAAAGAAGGCTGTCTCTGGGTATAAATTAAAACATTAAATGTATTCAAACTGAAATGCAATCTTAGAATAGCTCGTTCAGCAGGTTATTTCTTCAAGCACCTTTACAATCATTAATTTATTTGTTTTGTAATCGACCTCTGAGAATGAAAGTGGGAGAAAACAACTCAAAGAGCATAATTTCTCTCTCTCTCAGACCTCATAAATAACAAATATTCAATGCAATACATTTATGTCAATGAAATTTAATATTTCAGATCTATTAGAATGCAATCTAGTAGAAGAAAATTATTTAACACCGTGAATTATTGCTGCTTAATATGTAATGTGCCTGCAATACCATAGACAATCTATTTAATGCAAACTATTGATGAGACACATGTTGTATTGATCTACATTGTTCATGTTGATAGCGTATTGTGATTTTCAACATGAAAGTTTTAGTGGAAGAAATAGCATTTATAAAACAGATGGCATATGTGATGGCAATGCAAACCGTGCCTGCATTCCTTATAGAAATACATGAATAAAGCATGTCCTACGTGTATATGGGCAGCACTGTGGTGTAATGATTAGCACTTTTACATAGCAGCAAAAAGGGTCACTGGTTCAAATCACGACCATGACACCATCTGCCTGGAGTTTGCATGTTCTCCCTGTGCCTGTGTGGGTTTCCTCCAGGTACTCCGGTTTCCTCCCACACTATAAAAGACATGCTGGTAGGTTAATTGGATCCTGTCTATATTGGCCCTAGTATATGAATGTGAGTTAGGGACCTTAGGTTGTAAGCTCCTTGGGGGCAGGGACTGATGTGAATGTACAATGTATATGTAAAGCACGGTGCTATATAAGTACCTGCAATAAATAAATACTGTGGCAGAAATAGGGCTAGTTGTCAGATATGCAGGCCACTGGGTCCTTTGTTTTGGTACCTCCTACCACCATTGATATTGGTATCCAAATCGTTCCTCATATAAGCAAGTATAATCTATATATGATACAATGTAGGGAAATATTGATTCATCTAAACATGATGAAATGTGGTAAAATAAAACAGAAAGAAGAAAGACATGCCATTGAGTAAATAAGAAAACCCCACTGTTTACTTATCTGCTGCCTTGTGTAAAGACCAGTGTGGCTTTTGCAAAAGGCTGGTCCAGGATAGGGATGAGCCGACAACCCCCCAGTTCAGTTCGCACCAGAACATGCGAACAGGCAAAAAATGTGTTCAATTAAAGTGGTTGTAAATCCTCACATTTTTTCACCTTAATGCATTCTTTAAGGCCTGAAGAGGGGGCCTGGTGAGCTGATGGGGCACCCCAGAAGAAGAGGCTCGGGGCACAGAACAAGCAAGTATAGGCATGTTTGTTTTTTTATTTAAACAAGGTTAACAACCCCTTTAAGCTTTGACAATAAAATATGGAAGCTAGTTGGTTTCTATACAGAGCTGCACCAGAATTTGCTCTCTCCAGTTTTAGTAAAGTTTTAGTAAATCAACTCTTTGTACCATTGACTTGTAAACACAAAACAAATATGCAGGCAATCTAGGAAACATGTTCCAGGGTATTGGTCTCTGAAGGTGTCAAATAAAGTAAACATGAAATTAAAGAATTTTTATTGTACAAAATATTAAAAAATCATGTCACAGAAAGATATAAACAAGAATATAAAGATGTAAGGTTAATCACGTAGTTAACTTTAGTCAACTCTTATTGTTATCCTTTACCAACCATAATGGATCACAGGTGTGGCATATCAAGATGCTGATTAGACAGCATGACTATTGCACAGGTGTGCCTTAGGCTGGCCACAATAAAATGGCACTCTAAATTGTGCAGTTTTATCACATAGCACAATGCCACAGATGTCGCAAGTTTTGAGGGAGCGTGCAATTGGATTGCTGACTGCAGGAATGTCCAACAAAGCTGTCGCCCTTGAATTGAATGTTCATTTCTCTACAATAAGCCGTCTCCAAAGGTTTTTCAGCAAATTTGGCAGTACATCCAACTGGCCTCACAATCGCAGACCACATTTAACCACACCAGCCCAGGACCTCCACATCCAGTATCTTCACCTCCAAGATCCTCTGAGACCAGCCACCCAGACAACTGCTGCGACAATCGGTCTGCATAACCAAAGATTTTCTGCACAAACTGTCAGAAACCATCTCAGGGAAGCTCATCTGCATGCTTGTCATCCTCATCGAAGTCTCAACCTGACTGCAGTTCACTGTCGTAACCTGGTTTTCACTGTACAGGGCAGATTGCAGACATTGTGTATGGCGTTGTGTGGGTGAGAGGTTTACTGATGTCAATGTTTTTGATCGAGTGGCCCACATTGGTGGTGGGGTTATGGTATTGATGGCATTTTGAATGCACAGAGATACCGTGATGAAATCCTGAGGCTCATTGTTGTGCCATTCATCCATGACCATCACCTCATGTTGCAGCATGATAATACACAGCCCCATGTTGCAAGGATCTGTACGCAATTGCTGGAAGCTGAAAACATCCCAGTTCTTGCATGGCCAGCATACTCACCAGACATGTCACCCATTGAGCATGTTTGGGATTCTCTGGATCTGCGTATACGACAGTGTGTTCCAGTTCCTGCCAATATCCATCAGCCATTGAAGAGAAATGGACCCACATTCCACAGACTACAACCAACAACCTGATCAACTCTATGCAAAGGAGATGTGCTGCACTGGGTGAGGCAAATGGTGGTCACACCAGATACTGACTGGTTTTCGGACCCCCCGGACCCCCAATACAGTACAACTGCACATTTTAGAGGGGCTTTTTTTTGCGGCCAGCCCAAGGCACACCTGTGCAATAATCTTGCTGTCTAATCAGTATCTGGATATGCCACACCTGTGAGGTTATCTCGGCTAATGAGAAGTGCTCACTAACACAGATTTAAACAGATTTGTGAACAATATTTGAGAAAAATAGGCCTCTTGTGTACATAGAAAAAGTTGTAGATCTTTGCGTTAGCTCATGATAAATAGGGGCAACACAAAAGTGTTGCATTTATAATTTTGCTCAGTGTATATATGTACATTGTTTATATGCAATTTGGGGAAGATTTACTAAAACTAGTGCACACAGACTATGGTGCAGCTGTGTATAGTATCAGCTTCCAGGTTTTAGGCTGGGTTCACACTGGTATGATATACGCTCTGACTTTGGGAGCACATGTCGCATCACATGTATAAATGAATGGTTCCCTATGAAAGTCATCTTAACTGGTCCTACATAAGTTGGTCCGGCTTTGAAAACGGTTCCTGTACTACTTTGGTCTGACTTTGATCCTACTACAGCCCATTGAATATCATTGAAGTCGGATCTTCATCTTACCTGAATCGACTTTGGCGAGTATTTGTTTGGGCACCAGCCTGTTGTTGGCTCCCAGCAGCAGGGCATTACATTTTTTGATGGACCCCATAAGTGTGACACCAAGTTTGTTGACAACCAGTTAGTTGCTGAACCCTGGCAGGGAGGCACTTTGTCTGTTACAGATCAACAACAGAGATTCCTCTCAATGGACACGCTCTAGAATCAGGATTTCCTAGAAACTTGTGGAATTATGAAAATATAGACTTTTCTTATGTCACATGGACTTAGGCTGCTAACTTACTTAATGTTAATAACATTTAAAGGACTGCCTGTTTGGATGGCACTATGCAGACGTCTCAGGCAGCAATGTGGACTTAATTTGCCAAAGCCTACTGGAGCATCTTAAGGCTACTCCTTAAAAGGGGGCACTATTAAAAGCTGGTTCACCTGCTGGTGGTACTGGTGACCACAAATCTGAAATGTGCAGTTCTGGTGATCACCAGCCAGTGACATCCAGCAGCCAGCAGGTCCCAGGAATTAACCTGCACATGGTGCTACCTACTGGGACGATACTCAGCTCCTCTTCACTTATGTCTCAGTGCCTCAGTGTTTTAATTGTGTGCTAATTTGCTCTGTTCTGCTACCATTCATCCTGTTCCCGCCTCCTGTGAATCTGATCCTTGCTCTTGCCTTGCCCCTGATGTGTCTTACCTACTGCACCTTGCCAGATCTTGCTGCCTATACTTTGAAGTTAAATAAACAAAGGATTAATGCCAAGCAGGAGTTAATATAAAGTTGTTTTATTTGGCTGGCTGGGAACAAGCAATTCAAGCTAGTTCAAAGAGTATGGGCTTATAGGCCCTGTTTACAATAATTTGAACAATAAAGTCATATTTGCTACCTTTGAATTATCTCCAAAAATTCATATAATAATGGCACCCTGTACTTGTATTAGCCTTCACAAAGAACACTAAATAGTTATTCTTGTCTTAGTTAGATACCATCATATCAAGGCTAGAAGACAACTGTCTTAGCATTGGAGCTTTTGTTTCTTATGCAAAGGTCAGAAAACACATTTGTGACTTTCTGTTATTGAACTCTAACCTCAATTAAAATACATAACAATATGTAAGGCTAGTTCAAAAATTACAAATGCACATTTCTATGCAGAGACATACTCTGCAAGCTTATATAATGAAGTCATACATCTACTAAATAATAATAATAATAATAATACATATTATATATAAAACAAAAAAATGCACACATTGCAAGTGAATAATCAAGTGATTGAACACTGACTAAAAATCAGTATAACAACTAATTCTAAATTTAGTGAAAAACTTGACCTTTTATATCTATCTCCAAACATAAAACTAAAAAAAGGGGGGGGGGTAGAAGGGTAGAACACACACAAAAAAAAAACACAAAAAAACACAAATAGTGAAATGTTCTTTTAAAAAATATATAAGTAAAAAGAAAAAATGTGTAGGTAATCACGCAAAAACAGTAATGGAAACTTGCAGCACTGTTAAAACTTGCTGCAGAAAATCAATACAAAGAAACAACAACATTCAATATTTAGCAATATTTAGCAACTGTAGGTATAGAAAAGACAATAATCTATATGCCCATAACACAGGCGCTGAGAGGGAGGAGAGAAGGTTTGTCAACTGTTCAGCTCCTTCTGGGCCCCGAACACCACTGAGAGATCAACAACAGAAAAAAAAATGGGTTAACAGGTGCAGTAAACAAAGTTCTATCGCTTTGCAGATCCTGGGGTGAAGAATACTAGCATCTTCTGCTAGCAAATGGTGGGGCCCTTGTTTTAAGAGTTTGAACAAACTTGCGTGGAGCAGTAATCATCTAGAATATTCAGTTAGATAGAGATTTAAAGGACAAACTGCTAAAGATGGCAGCTCCAAACAAGCATCCTGTTATACTAGAAAGGAAAATTGGTTCCTGCATGCAGTGTCAATACAGTGTCAAGAAGGATGTTCACCAACCCTCTGTGTGATGACACAAGGGTAATCCGAGATGCTGGTTCAGGCCCCTGTTGCTCCTAGAGATGTAGAAAGGCATCGGATCACCTCCTGACGGCTGATCAAGGTGACTGGTAATGAAACTGAGAAGAATACCGGACAGCGGCCGACCTGGACGGATGTTGCAATCTCCAGGTCGTCTCTGCTGGGCTGGACTGGATGGCCTTGGGTCACTGGTCAGGGTCCCTAGGCTGAAGGGTGGTGTAACTTTTGATGACACCGTTCCTGGTTCCCCTCAGTCT
This sequence comes from Lithobates pipiens, assembly GCF_037356315.1. NCBI lineage: Eukaryota > Metazoa > Chordata > Amphibia > Anura > Ranidae > Lithobates > Lithobates pipiens. Next base: position 428,004,677 of record NW_027507758.1, on the reverse strand, counting down.
CCTGGCAGTGCTCTCCCGGTCATCTCAGAAAAAGGATGTCTCTCTCTCTTTTAGGTGGAGTTTCACCACACAATCCTGCCACCTCACCACTCCTGTGTCCCCTCTTTTGGGTGTAGACTGTCACACAGCAAAAATGGCTTTTTGAGGCTTGGTATCTCTGTCCTGTCAGCCACTTCAGCTTCCCTTCCTCTCTCCTCTATATCTTACACACACTGCTGTCACCTCTCCTCTCCTATTATGCTCTCCTCACCCCTCAGTGTCAGACACTTCCTGAAACTTTTTTTCCAGTGTCAGGTGTCTAGCCATGTTCAGAAAGGAAATTTTAGCCTCTCCCTTGCACCATCTTGTAGCCATCAGGAGAAACGGTCTTATATACATCATGTAATCTATGGCTATATGTATGTCTTGCTGACAACATACCCATTACACTGAAAATTGGCCTGAGCGGGAAGGGGGTCGCGGTGCTCAGTATTGAAGTTGTTAATAATTGCAACACTACTTTCTCTACTCATCAAAGTAAATTTAATGTACATAAAAATACATGTATTTCAGTTATACCATGCTGTATATATAATATCCCACAAGCCAAATAACAATTTAAATACAATAAGATTAGAAGCATTGCACCAAATGCAATATCTATAGTGACCAATTACAATCCATATTGCAATTCTCTTGATAAACTGAATTTGAATTGGATGTTTTCGGTTACTGTACTTTGCCCTTTGCTCCTTGCAATGCTTATTGTATATGCTCGTTAGTAACTATTATCTGGCATCTTAATTACATCTGCCATCAAGATAGATTGAATGTTTTATTTGGACCAGAGACCTTTGGTAGAAATATTTCTTACATATTTTTATTTTCCCCTTTCTTGCTAATAGTTTCTGTTATCTATATGTACCGTATATACTCGAGTATAAGCCGAGATTTTCAGCCTCTTTTTTGAGGCTGAAAGTGCCCCCTCGGCTTATACTCGAGTCACCGCTGTCTGACTGCTCGATCAGCGTATCGAGCAGACAGACGGCGGACATTAAAATTCAAAAGCCGCGCCTCCTTCTCCGCCTCCGCCTGTGATAGGCGGAACACTGAATTTCCCAGCAGTCAGTGTTCCGCCTATCACGGACATCCGTTCATTCTCATACTACGGACGAGTATGAGAGGATGTCCGTGATAGGCGGAACACAGGCTGCTGGGAAATTGAGTGTTCCGCCTATCACAGGCGGAGGCGGAGAAGGAGGCGCGGCTTTTGAATTGTAGAATGGCCGCCGAGAAGAGCGGCGATCCTGGAGCGGCGATCCATCGGCACGACACGGGACGGAGGAGGCACGGGACGGAGGAGGCACGGGACAGAGGAGGCACGGGACAGAGGAGGCACGGGACAGAGGAGGCACGGGACAGAGGAGGCACGGGACAGAGGAGGCTCGGGACGACGGCGGCTCGGGACGGAGGCTTGGGACACAGGTAGGCTGGACACACACACAAGGCTGCACGGACACACACACACACACACACACACACACACACACACACACACACACACACACACACACAGGGATGGATGGATGGATGGATGGATACACACACACACACACACACACAGGGATGGATGGATGGATGAATACACACACACACACACACACACACACACAGGGATGGATGGATGGATGGATACACACACAGGGATGGATGGACGGACACACACACAGGGATGGATGGATGGATGGATGGATGGACACACACACAGGGATGGATGGACGGACACACACACAGGGATGGACGGACACACAGGGATGGACAGCCATGTCTCACCCTCGGCTTATACACGAGTCAATAAGTTTTCCAGTTTTTTGGGGGTAAATTGGGGGCCTCGGCTTATATTCGGGTCGGCCTATACTCGAGTATATACGGTATATATTTATTTTTACAGTCAATGCATCAACATTACAGCCTGGCAACTAGCATTTTCAGAAAGAGAAGTTAAAATAGGAGTCTACATATTTCTTTCAATAGGGGTTTCCTTTAAAATGGGTCTAAATCTCATTAAAGTTCTCTGCTGATATGCCAGAACCTAAGATTTGGGATATGATTCAATCATGGTTTAATCTGCATAGAGATGTCTGCTTTCAATATATCCAACTCATGCAAGGCATTTGAAAGGTTCAAGGCAGGTGAAACTTAATTAGGAGACATATCTAAATGAAATGTTTTACTGTAACATAGTAAAGACTCCATGCTGCAATATTAATAATGTCTTCACAGCATGACATGTGACCTAGAGATAAAATTGAAATTAAATCAGAATTAGAGTCATCTGATCATATTAAGGAATAATACATTTATTCCGGCTCAGATACACTTTAACATTTTGTCTACTTGACACAAGAAAGTTCTGTTAGGATGGAGAACAATTCTAATGTTTTTTTTTAAGTTAATTACTTCAAATGTCACACACACATTTGTCTGTCTTGAGAAAGTGAAAGCAAAGCGGAAGATGTTAATTACATTTATGAAACTAGCAATTGGAACCTAAGGGAAAGTACAAAGGTTAAAATGTAGAGAGCTGCAGATATATATCTGCAAAAATATTGCAGAAGTAAATTTTATACGATTCCTTTTTACAAGTGTTACTAAAACCTCTATTTATGTTGCATTGTCTACGGTGATCAAAGCCCAAGGACAAGACATACAGTATGCATAGAATCAATTTGATTACAACAGAAATCCGAACAGGTACACTTTTGTCTATCTATGACTTATACCATCCAAAATGTTTGATTCAGGTAGTCATATGATATTCACACTCTGGCCACAGTGTATATCCAGTATACAATCTTCCAGAGGGCACGTGGTTATTATTTATTTATTTTTTACATACTGTCTCCAGTCAGTTCTCCTGATCATACCCACACCATTTATCTGATGACGCTGTACTGCACTGGTGACAGTATGTAAAGAAAACCCGCGGACCCTATCACTGCCGGTGTCCTGCGATCGGGTCACAGAGATGAAGAACGAGAAGAGGTAAGTGTAAACAAACCTATCCCCGTGCTTCCTACTGAGGCTGTCGCTGATCGTCTGTTCCCTGTTATAGGGAAAGACGATCAGTGACGTCAGACGCCAAGCCATGCCCCCCTACAGTTAAAAAAATACACACACACACACACTTAACCCCTAAACTGCCCCCTAGTGGTTAATTCCTTCACTGCCAGTGCCATTTTTACAGTAATCAGTGCATTTTTAATTGCACTGATTGCTGTATTAATGTCAATGGTCCCACAAATGTGTCAAAATTGTCCGACGTGTCCGCCATAATGTCGCAATCACAATAAAAATCACTGATCACCGCCATTACTAGTAAAAAAAAAATTAATAAAAATGCCATAAAACTATCCCTATTTTGTAGACGCTATAACTTTTACGCGAACCAATCAATAAACGCTTATTGCGTTTTTTTACCAAAAACATGTAGAAGAATACGTGTCGGCCTAAACTGAGGAAAAAAATGTTTTTTTTAGATATTTTTGGGGGATATTTATTATAGCAAATTGTAAAAATGTATGCGTTTTTTCAAAATTGTCGCTCTTTTTTTGTTTATAGCGCAAAAAATAAAAACTGCAGAGGTGATCAAATACCACCAAAAGAAACCTCTATTTGTGGGAAAAAAGGACGTCAATTTTGTTTCAGAGCCACGTCGCAGCGACGCAGTGCCGAATCACAAAAAGGGGCTTGGTCCTTTAGCTGGAAAATGGTCCGGGGTTTAAATGGTTAATTAAAAAAAAAATTGTTGCAAAAAATTAGAACTTCAAAAAACTTGCCATGCCTCTTACTAATTACCTTGGACTGTCTACTTTCTAAAAAGGGGTTATTTGAAGGATATTTGTACTTTCCCTGTTCCTTCTAAATGAATGAGCATCACCACTTCTGCTGAAACTCTAGAACAGGTAATACTAATCCTACGGCCGCGTACACACGCGCGGACTGTTCGCCCAACTTTGTCCGCTGAACAGTGTTTCAGCGGACAGTTTCAGCGGACAGTCTGACGAACAAAGTTTTTCGGAATTTCCGTAAAACTGTCCGCTGAAACTTGGTTTGAGCGGACAGTCCGCTCGTGTGTAGGCTTGTTCGTCAAACTAAGTTCAGCGCATACTCAGAAAGGATTTACACGCCGAAGGTTGCATTGCAGTGTATAGGACGTCGTTTTCTAGTCCCGTTGTACGTGCCGTTCACCTCATCGTGCACGGTTTCAGCGGACTGTTCGTTCGTCGTGTGTGGCCAAGTCCGTCCATGCTAATTTTGAGCGGACTGTCCGCTCAAACTGTTTGACGAACAAAGTTGGGCGAACAGTCCCCGCGTGTGTACGCGGCCTACCAGCCTCATCATACATTTTCACAGGGAGATCACTAGGCTGATGAAACAGAACTAAAGATCATTTCCTAGGCAAACCAGTTCATATACTGTATATTGCCCGATGCTGCACAGAATTATATCAAACCCCTCTCAGGTTAACATCGTTACAGTGAGACATTTGTGTACCTAAAGGGGGAATCTGCTTTGAGCATGGGTGCCTCCAGGGAGGCGGCGCTCCATGGGGGCACTCACTTATGAGGAGGAGCCAGGAGCACCCCAGAAGAAGAGGAAAAAGAGGATCGGGCTGCTCTGTGCACAATCTTTGCAAAAACATTATAATACCCAGTTTAACCGATCCTGAGAGCCATCATAGCTATATGTCATATCCTTTATACGGGATAGCAGGCACGTACATGCACCTGCCACACTCTGGGGGTGCTGAGGCTCATGGCCGATGGTCGCAATAACTGCTGGCCAAGAGTGATAGTGGGCACAAGAGGCAGAACAGGAATGTGTGTAAACACACAAATCCCTGTTCTGTTCTGTGAGGAGAGACAGATTGTGAGTTCCTAATAGCTAGGAATCACGATCTGTCATTTCCCCTAGGTCAGTCTCCTCCCCCTACAGTTAGAAAAACACACAGGGAATACAGTTAACCCCTTGATCACCCCCTAGTGTTAACCCCTTCCCTGCCAGTGACATTTATTTTAAACATATGAATCAAGTCATTCCAAATGCAATGAAGATGCTACACACAGACTGTAGACAAGTATTACAGCCAGATATGCATATTTTACCAGTTTATTTAAAACTTAAAAAAAGACACAAACTGCTGGCATCATTAAAATTGGCACCCCGAAATATTAGTGAAAAGAATACACTGCTGTACACATTTAAGACAACATTTGAAAAGAAAAAAAATGTAAAGCTTGTTACCATATTAAGCTCCTCCCCTGGTTGTATTTTCTATATAAGGCACTTGTCTAAATAATAACTTTTTGTCCCACCTAGTTTCATTATTCTGTCTACATTTAAACACTGCAGCTACATTGAGTAAGAAGAGTACATTAGTGAGAAAGGGGTAAAACAAATTTTGACTGATGGCAAAATCAGAAACACAAAACCACCTCTATTTTGTTTGGTGGTCTGTGCAATAGAAAAGTAACTCTGCACATACAGTAAAGTAGGCCACATTCTAGACATATACAATTAAACTTTCTTGCAGTTTTAAAATGAACACATTGGCTATTTTATCCAGTTGCTATACATATATATATGTGAATGTTGCAAAACAAAAGTATAAAATTCAGCGAAAAGTTACAATTTGCTTTAATGCCTTACATTCTTGTTTTAATTCATGTGATGCCTCAAAGTACATGAATAACAAAATTATAACAATATGAATAGTCTGTAATCAAAGCCCAATTCTGCTTAGGCAGAGATTTAAAATGACATGCTTATTTTTTTAAATGTTTTTAAAAACCTTTAAAAATAAGTTCTGGAGTTAGCTGTAAAAATGTAAAATATAATATTAAAAGATAAAAAGAATAAATGTCCCTTCAAAGTATTTGAGTACATGTTTAGTGTTTGACTTTTTAACTAAATTATGAAGTGTATGCTAGTTATGACATTCCTTTTCCTAGGGAATAATAAAAATCAAGGGTTGTCTTACTACTTTATGGTGAGAATCAAATTTTACAATTATATGTGTACTGAAAAAAGACTAACAATGGAGGCTGATGGGAAACCTCCAGAGAAATCCATTTATCTACTGACATCTCTGAAGTACAAATATTTTCAGATTTGTCACATACTTCTTCTTTGAGAGTAACATACCAAGAAAGACACAGGGTTGTAACATGTCCACCTTAGCACATTTTTGGCATGTTGGACGAATCAAAAGAAAAATGAAATTGACCTTTATTCAGTCCTAAAACTATTGCTATATTGTGTCATCTGACACAATTCATATATCTTTTCTCATGGTGATTATACCATGATAGTACTAATGACAAATTTAAAGTCTGATTAACTTATGCTTGGCTACTGGAAGACCTTGAAGGTGCAACTATGGCACGGCTAACAACAAAAGGGAGTACATTTGTTTGTGGGGTAAATTTGTTTTCATATCCACATGTCTCAGTGACTTATACCTTGAGGCAAAGTGAGCACATAGAAGACAAAAAACTGAATAGAAGGGGGGCATGTGCGCAGAACTGGCAGAGATGGACATGTCCCGCTGAAGCTCTGTACAGTATCTCCCGAGACTTCACAGCTTGATAAGACACCCGCACAGCTCCATGTCCAGCTTCACCCGACCTACCTACCTTCATTGAGGTATAGTGAACCGCCGCCCCTCTCCACACACAGGCTTAGCTCCTTCTGCTAAACAGAAACAAGATCCCCTAGAGGATTTTGAGGAGTCCGACAGTGATTATAATACCTCTTCCCAATCTATAAAAAGCTAATATAATAAAACAATTTGAAAAGATGTTACAGAAGGCTTTAAGACAAACATCTGACCATATTACAAATAGTCTAACTAAAGAAATCAGTGAATTAGGTCAGCGCACCTCAGACCTAGAAAATTGATGACGTAGAAACAAACGTACAATCTTATGTTTATGAATTGGAAAACCTTAAAGAAGAAAATCTTACTCTACAAACACGTCTAGAGGATTTTGAAAACAGAGTGCGCTGCTCTAATTTGCGTATTTGTGGAATTCCTGAGGCAATAGTTGATCTTTAGTGTACAATAACTGCCTTATTCCAACAGCTACAGCCGGCAATTGCAGTCGAACGTTTAGAATGTGACAGGATTCACAGAGCTTTACACAAAGCAAAACTGAAGGCCCGCCTCGTGATTTAAAATTCGTGATGTGGCAAATTATGAAATCTCCAAATGCAGCGCACAATTCTTTTTCTTTAATGCTTTGCTGGTGATACTGATGGAGTTATTGCAAATTCATTTTCAAAGGCTTTTTTTCCCTAGTGATATCAAGAATAATATTATTATGTTTTTTTTTTTATTTGTGCAAGTTACCACAACACCATTATCCTGTAGTTTATAAGATCAAAGATACAACTATGTTGGTGTCCCTTGTCAATTTTACATTATATTTTCTAAAAAGTAACTGCTCACTACCAAACATTTGAAGTACAACACATAGCCAACTATAATTCTCCACAATTTTTTTATTGTGCGTTAAAAAAAAAAAATTACACATGCTATCTGCCAATAGAACTTAACCAAAAATTGCATTCTATGCATCCAAAAATACAGAAAATATACCAAATCAAATCATTATTCAACCCAAAAAAAAAAAAAATCAAAGCAATAACTCCAAAGCCAATAATAAATAACACGTTATCTCCTCCCATTCTGCAACATGTCTGGTTAACGAACAGACGATCAAAAACTAACTGAAAAGCACGAAATGAAAAACGTGAAAAGAAAAGCGCAAATCAACACTCACCAAACTTCTACTAATGCGAAATTAGCAGAAGGAGCCCAAAGGGTGGCGCTAAAGAGCTGAAAAGCACGTAGTACCCTTCTAAACCAATATATTTGAAATTTTCCAGTAGGGATGAGCTTCGAGTTCGAGTCGAACTCATGTTTGACTCGAACATTGCCTGTTCGCCTGTTCGCTGAATAGCGAACAATTTGGGGTGTTCGTGGCAAATTCGAAAAGCCGCGGAACACCCTGTAAAAGTCTATGGGAGAAATCTATAGTTCTAATTTTAAAGGCTTATATGCAAGTTATTGTCCTAAAAAGTGTTTTGGACGTTTTTTCAGGAGCAGTGATTTAAATAATGCTTGGAACTGTCCCTGCACAAAGTATAATTTCTGCAGGAAAAAAAGTCATTTAACCACTTGACCACTGGGCACTTAAACACCCTTAATAACCAGACCAATTTTCAGCTTTCGGTGCTCTCACATTGTGAATGACAATTACTCAGTCATGCAACACTGGACCTATATGAAATTTTTGTCCTTTTTTCACACAAATTGAGCTTTCTTTTGGTGGTATTTAATCACCGCTGGGTTTTTTATTTTTTGTGCTATAAAAGAAAAAATACAGAAAATTCTGTAAAAAAATGAATTTTTCTTTGTTTCTGTTATAACATTTAGCAGATTAGTAATTTTTTCTTCATAAATTTTGGCCAAAATTTATACTACTACATATCTTTGGTAAAAATAAGTACAAATTGGTGGATATTATTTGGTCTTTGTGAAAGTTATAGAGTCCACAAGCTATGGTGCCAATATCTGAAAATTGATCACACCTGAGGTACTGGCAGCCTATTTCAATTCTTGAGACCCTAACATGCCAGAAAAGTACAAATACCTCCCAAATGACCCCTTTTTGAAAAGAAGACATTCTAAGGTATTTAGTAAGAGGCATGATGAGTTTTTTGAAGTTGTAATTTTTTCCCACAATTCTTTGCAAAATCAAGATTTTTTTTACTTTTTTTTTCACAAAATTGTCATATTATCAGTTTATTTCTCACACACAGCATATGCGTATCACAAATTAAACCCCAAAACACATTCTGCTATTACTCCGGAGTATGGCGATACCACATGTGTGAGACTTTTACACAGCGTGGCCACATACAGAGGCCCAACATGCAGGGAGCGCCATCAGGCGTTCTGGAGCACCCAGGACAATTCTGACATTTCTCTCCTACATGTAAAAATCATCATTTATTTGTTAGAAAATTACATAGAAAACCAAAACATTATATATTTTTTTTAGCAAACACCCTGGAGAATACAATGGTGGTCGTTGCAACTTTTTATCTTGCACGGTATTTGCGCAGCGTTTTGTGCTTAAAAAAAAAAAACACAGTAAAGTTAGCCCAATTTTTGCATAATGTGAAAGATGAAGTTACGCTGAGTAAATAGATACCTAACATGTCACTCTTCAAAATTGCACACGCTCGTGGAATGGCGCTAAACGTCGCTACTTAAAAATCCCCATAGGCAACAATTAAATTTTTTTTTTACTGGTTATATGTTTTGAGTTACAGAGGAGGTCTAGGGCTAGAATTATTGTTCTCGCTCTAACGTCCGCAGCGATACCTCACATCACTTCTGCATGCGAGCACATGGGGACAGGGGCGCTTTAACCACTTGAGGACCGCCGTATTGCCAATGTACGTCAGCACAATGGCACAGGCAGGCACAATCACGTACATCTACGTGATTGCCTTCCAGCGGGTGGGGGGTCCGATCGGACCCCCTCCCGCTGGTTACGGCGGTCCGATTCGGTCCAGGAGCGCTCCGTGATGAGGGGATGGCCGTTGGTTTTCGGCCACCCCCTCTGGATCGCTCCTGGCCAATGAGAAGCTTCCTCCCCTGTGTATTGTTTACACAGGAAGGAGGAAGTGATGTCATTCTCCTCGGGGCGGTCTTTTTGACCGGACTACGAGGAGAAGACAGAAAGTAAGTGTGCACCAACACTACACTGACATGTAGGTACACACAGGCACACAAACCCCCCCCCGATCCCCCCCCGATCGCCCCCCGGTTTTTATAGCGCTAGGTACCCCGATATACTACCCAATAATGGTTTTAACCCCCTGATTTCTGCTAGTTAACCCTTTCACCCCCTTTCACCAGCGATCACAGTATAAGTGTCACTGGTGACGCTGGTTAGCCAGTTAGTTATTTAGGTTCCCCGTCAGGTTTTTATATAGCGCCAGGGACCCCCATATACTACCTAATAAAAATTTGAACCCCCTGATTGCTCCTAGTTAACCCTTTCACCACTGATCACCGTATAAGTGTTACGGGTGACTCTGGTTAGTTTGTTTTTTATAGCATCAGGGCACCCACCATTTATTACCCAATAAAGGTTTAACCCCCTGATCACCCGGCGGGTGATATCAATTAGGTTTTAGGGTCAGGGTCTGCGTCGCCCCAGGCAGCGCTAGGTTAGTGCCAGTACCGCTAACACCCACACACAAAGCATACACCTCCCGTAGTGGTATAGAATCTGAACAGATCAATATCTGATCTGATCAGATCTATACTAGCGTCCCCAGCAGTTTAGGGTTCCAAAAAAACGCATTGTTAGCGGGATCAGCCCAAATACCTGCTGGCACCTGCGTTTTGCCCCTCTGCCCAGCCCACCCAAGTGCAGTATCGATCGATCACTGTCACTTACAAAACACTAAACACATAACTGCAGCGATCGCAGAGTCAGGCCTGATCCCTGCCATCGCTAACAGGTTTTTTGGTAGCATTTTATATTCAAATCCGGATGGCAGTGCTTGGTTTTCGGGGTCCCGTACGTGGCTAGGCTCCCAAAAAGTCCCCCACATGTGGTATCCCCGTACTCGGGAGAAGCAGCAGAATTTATTTTGGGGTGTAATTTGACTTCTGCCCATAGCATGTGTGAGCAATATATCATTTAGTGACAACTTTGTGCAAAAAAAAAAAAAGTTTGTAATATTCCCGCAACTTTTGGCAAAATATAAAATATTCCATGGACTCAACATGCCTCTCAGTAAATAGCTTGGGGTGTCTACTTTCCAAAATGGGGTCATTTGGGGGGGTTTTGTGCTATTTTGGCATTTTATGGACTTCGAAACTGTGATAGGTAGTGAGGAGTTAAATCAAAAATTTGCACCCTTAGAAATCCTGAAGGTGGTGATTGGTTTTCGGGGTGCCGTGCGCGACTAGACTCCCAAAAAGTCCCACACATGTGGTATCCCCGTACTCAGGAGAAGCAGCAGAATGTATTTTGGGGTGTCATTTCACATATGCCCATAGCATGTGTGAGCAATATATCATTTAGTGACAACTTGGTGCAAAAAAAAAAAGTTTGTAATATTCCCGCAACTTGTGGCAAAATATAAAATATTCCATGGACTCAACATGCCTCTCAGTAAATAGCTTGGGGTGTCTACTTTCCAAAATGGGGTCATTTTGGGGGGTTTTGTGCTATTTTGGCATTTTATGGCCTTCGAAACTGTGATAGGTAGTGAGGAGTTAAATCAAAAATTTGCACCCTTAGAAATCCTGAAGGTGGTGATTGGTTTTCGGGGTGCCGTGCGCGACTAGACTCCCAAAAAGTCCCACACATGTGGTATCCCCATACTCGGGAGAAGTAGCGGAATATATTTTGGGGTGCAATTCCACATATAACCATGGCATGTGTGAGCAATATATCATTTAGTGACAACTTTTTGTAAAAAAAAATTTTTTTTTTTTTTTTTGTCATTATTCAATCCCTTAGGACAAAAAAAATAAATATTCAATGGGCTCAACATACCCATCAGCAATTTCCTTGGGGTGTCTACTTTCCAAAATGGGGTCATTTGGGGGGGATTTGTACTGCCCTGCCATTTTAGCACCTCAAGAAATGAGATCGGCAGTCATAAATTAAAAGCTGTGTAAATTCCAGAAAATGTACTCTAGTTTGTAGACGCTATAACTTTTGCGCAAACCAAAAAATATACGCTTATTGACATTTTTTTTACTAAAGACATGTGGCTGAATAAATTTTGCCCTCAATGTATGACTAAAATTTAGTTTATTCGATTTTTCTTATAACAAAAAGAAGAAAATATCTTTTTTTTTCAAAATTTTCGCTCTTTTTCCATTTATATCGCAAAAAAAAAAAATCGCAGAGGCAATCAAATACCATCAAAAGAAAGCTCTATTTGTGGGAAGAAAAGGACGCAAATTTCGTTTGGGTGCAATATTGCATGACCGCGCAATTACCAGTTAAAGCAGCGCAGTGCGAAATTGCAAAAAGACCTCTGGTCCTTAAGGTATTTATTGGTCCGGAGCTGAAGTGGTTAAAAAAAAATAAAAAATGTATTGTTCATTTTACTTTATTTATTTTAGTTTGACATTTTTTTCCCCAAAAATAAATTTTTTGATCAATTTTATTCCTATTACAAGGAATGTAAACATCCCTTGTAATAGGAATATGGCATGACAGGTCCTCTTTACAGTGAGATATGGGGTCAATAAGACCCCGCATCTCACCTCTAAGCTGGGAAGCCTGAAAAAAAAAAAGATTCTGGCTTTGATCGTATTGGCGAGTTGGTAGAAGCACCGGAGGGCGGCGGGAGGGGGGGATGTCTATGGCTGGGTATTGCAGGGTATCACCGACTATGGCTGGGTATGGCTGGGTATCTCAGAGTATGACTGGGTATCTCAGAGTATGGCGTTGCAGGGTATTGGCGGGTGTTGCAGAGTGTTGCAGGGTATTGGTGGGTGTTGCAGAGCATTGCAGGGTATTGGTGGGTGTTGCAGAGCATTGCAGAGTGTTGCAGGGTATTGGCGGGTGTTGCAGAGCATTGCAGAGTGTTGCAGGGTATTGGCGGGTGTTGCAGAGTGTTGCAGGGTATTGGCGGGTGTTGCAGAGCATTGCAGGGTATTGGCGGGTGTTGCAGAGCATTGCTGAGTGTTGCAGGGTATTGGCGGGTGTTGCAGAGCATCGCAGAGTGTTGCAGGGTATTGCAGAGTGTTGCAGGGTATTGCAGAGTATTGCAGAGTAATGGCAGGGAATTGAGGGGTTAAATTTCGGTGAGCAGCGATGTGGGCACTGCAGATGCAGCCCACAACGCTGCTGACACCGATCTCTTCCCACTCCACTGTACCGATCGGTACAGAGAGGGGGAGGGAGGAACCGGCGTCATAACATGACGCCGGTTTGTTTACAAGTGATCACTCTGTCATTTGACGGAGCGATCACGTGGTAATCGGCCGCGATGAGCGGCCGTTTACAGTGATCCGTTATGTGCCGGGTCCACTGGACCCGGCAGTCACGGATGCTCTCGTGTGCGCGCCCCAGAGCAGAGAGCAGAATTCTGGGAGGCCATTATTTAACGGCCTCTCAGAGTTAAACAACCGCCCTGAAGCCGTTAATCGGCAATGGGCGGTTGTTAAGTGGTTAAAAGCACTCGCGGCTATAATGAATTGTCGGCTCCCCGTAATACAGAGAACAGTCATTGAAAGTCATTGATTAAAAAAAAAAAGCGTTTCCCCTAAATTCAATTACCAGGGCCTTCAGGTCTGGTATGGATATTAAGGGGAACCCCGCGTAAATTTTTTTTTAAAAATGACGTGGGGTTCCCCCCAAACATCCATACCAGACCCTTCAGGTTTTTTCATGCCCTTTATTCAAGGAAATATTGCACTCATTAAATTGTCATACATTGAAAGTATGTGCATACATGAGTGCCATAAAAAAAGACTTATTTTGACTCTCTATGCCCAACTCATTAAACCTAATTATGATCCACCCTTGTATGTAGCTAAATGGGAGTCTGACCTTGGACTTTGGAAATAACTGAACGGGACCGGATTTGGAATACTACAAAATCATCTTCGCAAAATTTAACAGCATTAGAGACTCATTATAAAGTGCTCACATGCTGGTATTTGGTTCCTGACAGAATTGCAAAGTTTGTCCCCAATTACTCAATCTTGTTTTAGTGGGTGTACTGATTTAGGGTCATACTTTCATACCTGGTGGAGCTGTCTGATATTCAAAAGATTCTGTAAAGACATATTTCTTTCAACCTTATTTGTAGTGTCTATCCCTCCTGATCCCTTGATACCACTTTTAAATTTAAAACCAATGATTCTTTCCCATATCCGATTAAACTTTTACTATAGGTCACTACGGCTGCAAAACAAACTATCGCTAAAGCCTGGAAATCACCAAATCTGGTATTATCTGAAACTAAAAATAGAATAAATCAAGCTATGATTCATGCCAAAATAGATGTTACAATTCAAGACAAAATAAGTGACTTTAAGAAAACGTGGCTCCCATGGGTGACTCACCATTTGCCTCCCCATTTTAATGAATCTTTGTTGATGTCTTGGTAATTTTACTTACTTATACATTCTCTCGCTTCACATCATATGATTAATACCACACTTTACACCGGGTATTCCTCTATTCCTCCTCTTATTTCTCCTTTGCTTATTCTTCCTTTTCTATCTTATGCTCTCTTCTACCCTTTACGTACCCTTTTCCTCGTTCTTTTCTTCAAGTTCAAATGGCAATACCCTTATATTACTCTTAGTAATTTTACAACACTACTGTCATAAGTTTCTGCATGTTTTTATTTACATAATGGTGATAATTTCCTCTCATCCTTTTTTTTGACAAGCACTCTTGATAATAGTAACTTGTCATTAGTCTGAGACTTTGCTGTGTTCTTATTACTTGTGATTAGTCCTAACTTCTCTCGACTAATTTAACAGAACTATCTTCTACACTACTAATCCTATAATAAGTTGTGCAATATAGGCCCTTTTTTTTTCTCTTTTCTTTTTCTAATTATATAGTGGAGCTATAACCTCTTATACTCTGACATGTTAATTTCATGCACTGCCTTTGAACTTGTCTTTGTATTTTATTGAATTTTAATAAACAAAATTGACAAGAAAAAAAATTTATAGATAGTTAAAAGAAGTACAAATTGAATACATGTATGTAATAATGAACAATTTGCACATAGTAAAGTCTGTTTATTGAACCATAGTCATGATGTGCACCCAATAAGTAAATACAATCCTCTGTGGAGGAAAACACGATTGTAAAAAATTGTAACTAGATAAGTATTACTGCTCCAGCCCCCTTCTCAGGCTTTCTTGACTAACTGTGGAAGTGCAAACGTTGACAAGCCTAACCTTGAAATAATTGAAATCAATAAATGCATTATTTTCACTAACAACAAAGCAGTATTCATTAAAGAAACATTGGTACATACAATATGTATTATTGTGTATTCTTGAGACAGTTGCTACAGTGCACCTCTGCTTTCATGTATGTACTGTATGTACTGTACTGTAACTGTATGTACATAATCTTCAAAGCAATGCCATATACCCATGTTGTTTACACTATATGGAATTCATATCTCCAGTAGTCTTGATATGTGTGGACATAAAATAAAACTATAAACATAAACGAAATATGTAAGCAAACAATACTACCAATAATACCAAGTAGAGCTGCACAATTCTGGGCAAAATGGGAATCAGGATTTTTGCTTAGTATAAAGATCACACTTCTCTCACAGTTCTTCCAGTGTAACATCATCTTTGACATTATACAAACAAAATTGGGATAACTTTACTGTTTAGTTTTTTATTAATTCATCAAAGTGTGTGTTTTTCCAAAATATTGCGTTTGAAAGGACCGCTGGGCAAATACTGTGTGACATAAAATATTGCAACAACTGCCATTTTATTCTCTAGGGTAGGGATGAGACCTGAACAGGAGGCTGTTCGGTCCGCAGCAGAACATGCGAACAGGCAAAAAATTTGGCAGAACACATGACCGGTGCTAAAGTCTATGGGACACGAACATGAATAATCAAAAGTGCTCATTTAAAGGCTTATATGCAAATTACTGTCATTAAAAGTGTTTGGGGACCTGCGTCCTGCCCCAGGGACAAGTATCATTGTAAAAAAAATTATTTAAAACGGCCATTTTTTTGGGAGCAGTGATTTTTTTTTAATGCTTAAAGTGAAATAATAAAAATGAAATATTCCTTTAAATATTGTGCCGAGGGGAGGGGGTGTGTATCTATAGTGTGCCTGTAAAGTGGCACATTTTTCCTGTGTTTAGAACAGTACCACAGTAAAATTAAAAATTACATTCCTAAAGGAAAAATTGTAATTCAAAACTGATTGCGGCTGTAATGAATTGTCGGGTCTCGGTAATATAGATAAAACTCATTGAAAAAAAGAGCATGGGATCCTCCCCAGTAAAAAAAAAATGGTCCCCCCCAAAATCCTTACCTGACCCTTAACCTAGCATGCAACCTGGCAGGCCACAGGAAAACAGGGGGGATGAGAGAGCGCCACATGCCCTCAACATGGGGAGGGTGCTTTGTGGCAATCCCCCAAAGCACCTTGTCCCCTGTGATGGGGAAGGAGGCACACCACCTATACCGAGAGCGTGCAGGTCTGAGGTAAAAGTGAGTCTTACAGAGGAGCGGAGGGGGCCCACCCTGGCTCCATCCACCCCACCTCGATCCCATCCGGCTCCATCCATCCCCCAATCCTATCTCAGCTCCATCCATCCCCCTGATCCAATCCTGGCTCCATCCACCCCCCTGATCCTGTCCCGGGTCCATCAATCCCCTTGATTCCACCTGTAAGGATTAAGGGGTGTCTAAACAAAATGGTTGACAATATGTCTTACTAAATACTTGTCTTTCTCTATACTTCTCAGTAAAATAAGGACTCGTCATCTATTGTCACGTACTCATCAAGAAGAGGCCGCATCAGCCCTAAAAAGCAGTCTACGCCCAGAAGATTGTCTTATCAGCTGATAACACCCGGAGAATTGCTTTTTCTTTGCAAAAATGTTGTTTTTTTACACTGCTGATGTTTGCTCTTTTCTGTCTATAAAAGAGAAGTAATAAAGAGCTCAGGGTCAGTCAGAGAGAGTCAGAGTTACGACGGACTTCTGAGCAGAAATACTGAATACCTCCGTGTCTCTTTGCTTAGATAAGAACTCTAACTAACAATTGGGAAACGGTAACATAACCTGACAAATAGGTGACTTGTTAAGGTCACACCTAACATTTCTGGCGCCGCGAACAGGGACCTGCAGAAAGAAACTACAAGAGGCGAACGAACATAAGGACGGAACGAAATGGTCGGGCACATCAAGAACCACAGACAAATCCTGCGCAGGTAAGAAAAGCTTTATTTTCTTATAAACTCTGTGCTTCTTAGATTTGTGCCCACCTGATCTGTCTGAATTGTTCTTCAGGTAAACACCAACCTCTGTAGTAAGCGGGTCTTGAACTTAATATTTTGGCTTATGTTACCGTTGTTTCTTGTCTGTCTACTTGTCATCTGTCTGTTGTGAATGAGATAAGCCCTGTTTGTATGGTGTGAATTGAAACATATATCATCCCAATGGGTAACGGAATGCGCCCTTAACTCGTAAGAGTACTTTGGGGGTCCGACACTTAAGTTTGATATACGCTTTTTGATTCATGAGCCTAAAAACGGGTTGAAAGTATAAGTCCTGACTGCCTCGATAAAGCAGGAATAAGAAACGAATGCTGAGAGATTCCATGGTAATGGGAAGGGAATAAAGGTCTCCACAAAGTCCCGGAGACCTAGTCATATGTGTTTGGCCACCAAAAGGGAATGCTTGTATATGTTGTAGCCGTCAGTCTGGTCATAATATTTGTCAGTTGGCTAGCATATAAAGTAATTCGATTTCAGAAATCTCATCCAGGAGAGGTTTTTAATATTTTGGCACCCTAGGAGGAGAAGGCAACGAGACACTTAGTAAGTGATCCAAACGCCACCTAGGCAGGACTGTCAAAATGGGCCAGACACATGGCAAACCCCAGGAGGAATCTCAGAAATGTTATGCTGTTAAAGACATAATTACAATGTTGTATGGGAAGGATAAGGCACAGGGCACAAATAGGATTCTCAAGAAATTGGGGATGGATGGAGAAAATGGATTAAGTGTAGAAGGTTGGGAAGAAATAAAGAAAGACAGACAGGGAGAGATATTGCAGAACAGATGGGTATCACAAATACAATGTTTAATTAAGGTTTCCAACAGGGCTGAAGAGGAGGGATGGGAGTATTGTCAGGAAAAAGGGTGGATGGGATATGAAGGTCCGACACAAAAGTCTTCCTTCTGCTCCCGGCGATAGGGTAAATACAGGAGATACTCCACCTCCTTATAACACCACCACACCAGGTAATGAAAGACCCAAACTTTATCCTTCCTTAAGAGGAAGAGGATGGGTATGCCGAGTATGCGGTATCCAGAACCCAGACTGGGCACAGGAATGTGTGCATTGCGGCGCTCAAAGACCAGAGCCCGTAGCTCCAGTCCATAGTCGGACTAGGGTAATACAAGTAAATAATCCAAATGCGGGTCAAGCAGGACAGCCACCTACAGTGACCCGACAAGTCGTTCTGAGGACATGGACACCTTGGTCGGCTGACACTCTTATGGCATTAATACAGAATGCTCCTGATCCCGTAGCAAAACCTGCCGCATTCTGTAGATTCGTGACACAATTACTAGACACACATGAAGCAACTTGGCAAGATGGGGAAGATTTGTGTAGACATAAAATGACACTGACAATGTTTAATCAATTCATGACTAAACTTACCCCACTTAGACCGAATGGGGATCCTACCACAGATCCACCAGGAATACATCCTCGTCATATAGACTCTAGACCCCTGTTTATTGCTCAGTTACGAGAATTTTGCCAAGGGAAACAGCAGGAAAGGGGTTCGACAGCGCCCATAAAACAGGCCCCAGGTCAGACTGTTACAGAATTTTACCTCAACATGGAAAGCATGATGGCTGACGAAGGTCTAGATTTAGCCTTACCCGTCACCATTAGGGCTTTCAATCGACAGTTTATGGAAGGACTAGTACCCCAAATAGGTGACAAACTGAAGGCATGTACTCCCGAATGGAGAGCCATACGGGACAGAGGAACATTGTTGCAGAAAGCACAAGGCATAGAGGCTGATTTAGCAGAAACTAAACCCAGAAGGACACCGGGAGTTAACACTGTTGCCCGGGTCAATGAAGGAGGGAATTCCTCCCGTAAACCTCTTACCTGTTATTACTGCAACAAGGTGGGACATATAAAAAGAGACTGTAGGAAAAGGATAAAAGACGAACAGGAAGGAAACACGGACAGAGACACGAGGGACTACAGACAGAGGCGTACCAATGATAGGGACGATCCGACCGCATGACTTGCCCCAGTCCTAGCTGAATCAGAGAACAAAATGCTCCACATGTTGATGAAGGTGGAAGGTAAACATATTCCTTGTTTGGTTGACACAGGAGCGTCACGCAGTCTGTTGTCTGATTCAGTAGTCCCTCCACACATGACGTCCCGTGACACCATACCCATAAGTGGTTATGACGGTCTTTTGTCCGATGCCCCACTGACTAAACCTTAAAAGGTAAAAATAGGGAGAATGGCTACCGCCTGACACTTGTGTATTGTTGCAATGTGTAGATGACCTATTGTTATGTTGTCCGGATAACGATACTTGTTTAAAAGCCACTCTCTCACTGTTACAATTCCTGGCTGAAAAAGGGTGCAAGGTGAATAGAACTAAGTTACAGGTATGTCAGAAAAAGGTTGTCTTTTTGGGCCACTGTATATCCCAGGGTACTCGACACCTCACTGAAGACCGAGTCCAGGCCATAAGACAAATGAATATCCCACGCAACTTTAAGCAACTTCGTATGTTTCTGGGAATGGTGTCACATTGTAGACAATGGATACCACATGCCAGTTCTCTGATGCAGCCATTATATGATTGCTTGAAAATAGTACCCTATGTACTCACAGAAGCAGGTCATGAATCTTTTAGCACCTTAAAAAGGTCACTGATTTCGGCACCTGCGATCGGGATCCCTGATTATACCAAAACATTTCATTTGTACATTGCTGAAATCACGGGACACGCAACAGGGGTGTTGACACAACAACACATCAAACAAAGGCCGGTAGCATACTTCTCGGCGGCTCTCGATCCTGTCTCTAGAGGATCACCGTCCTGTGTACGAGCAGTTGCAGCAGTGTCAATTATCATTGACAAATCCTCAGAAATTGTCTTAGACAATCCTGTAGTGGTACATACCACACATGACATACACGCCATCTTGTCACAGGTCCAGCCAAAACACATATCAATGGCAAGGCAGCTGCGTCTACAATGCACTTTGCTCCTACCCCCCAATGTTACCTTTCAGCGATGCACTTCTTTTAACTTAGCACAGCTTTTACCATTACAGACAGATTTGACAGGGGGGAGTAATGATGATAATGGTGTAGATACAGCACAAGATACTCAGGATTCTGACACACTTTCATTTCATGACATAACATCTGATGAACACGATTGTTTTCAACTTATGGAACAAGAAACCACGGGGTTCCCACATGTCACAGACATACCCATTGCAAATGCAGAACACACACTGTACATAGATGGTAGTAGATTTGCCGATGACAAAGGTAAATATCACACAGGTTATGCTGTGGTAACGGACACACAGGTAATTGAGGCAAAGTCACTACCAGCACACATGTCGGCACAAGAAGCGGAACTAACCGCTCTAGAGAAAGCCCTAGAACACTTAGAGGGACAAGAAGGGAACATTTACACTGATTCCGCATACGCCTACGGTGTGGCACATGATTATGGCCACATATGGAAAGCTAGAGGTTACCTTACAGCAGCAGGCACACCTGTTAAACATGGTGAAGGAATCAAAAGAGTCCTGAACAATCTTCAAAAGGTTAAAAGAGTAGCCATCATGAAGATAGCGGCACACACGAGCGCAAAAACAACTGAGGCAAAAGGAAACGCATTTGCAGATTTAACTGCAAAGAAGGCAGCTCTAGGGGAAGTAAGCCCTGAGACCTTAGCCACGGTACAGGTGAGTATGCCCGAAACCACATGGCAGCAGCTAATGGAACTACAGGAACAAGCAGGGGCTATTGAGAAGGACCGTTGGGTTAAGGAGGGAGCTGCACCAGGCCTTGACAATGTATGGAGAGAAGGAGACAAAATATGTCTACCCGCTTCTCTATACCCCGCAATGGCAGCGGCTGTCCACTTACCCACTCATGTCAGCTCCAATTCTATGTATAGGATTGTAAGCCAAGGATGGCTAGCCCCTGGATTCAGTAGTACTGCAAGGAACTACTGTGCTGCATGCCAAATCTGTCTGATTAATAACCCAGGACAGAGAGTGAAAACCCCACGTAAACATCAGGTCCGGGCCCAATATCCCTTTCAGAGACTGCAGATTGACTACATACAAATGCCTAAGAGCGGCCCCTTTGAATTTGTTCTCGTGTGCATCTGCCTATTTTCAGGCTGGCCCGAAAGTTATCCTGTGAAATCAGCTACGGCAAAAGCCACCGCCAAGAAACTGATTACTGAGCTGATACCTAGGCTTGGTCTCCCAGAAACAATAGAATCAGATAGGGGGACACATTTCACGGGAGAAATAATGCAAAATGTGATGGCAATGTTAGGGGTTCAACAAAGTTTTCATACTCCTTACCACCCACAGAGTTCAGGATCAGTAGAAAGAGTAAATGGTACAATCAAGCTGAAAATACAAAAAGCTATGCAGGAGTTGAACAAACCATGGCCTGAGTGCCTACCCTTAGCTTTGTTCTCTATTAGGTACACCCCAACAGGAAAAACAGGGTTATCCCCATATGAAATACTGTTTGGAAGTGCACCTAGATTAGGTTTATATTTTCCTCAAAGTATGCAATTACAATGTGATAGTTTAATTACGTATGTAATACAGTTGCAACAGCGTCTGACTAAAATCCACAAGAGTGTGTATTCTTCTCTTCCAGACCCTAATTCTGTCACAGGTACTCACGATCTACAACCAGGAGACTATGTGTATGTAAAGAAACATACCAGAAAGACACTGGAACCAAGGTTTAAAGGTCCTTTCCAGGTGCTATTGATTACAGCAACCTCAGTGAAATTGGAAGGGAAACCTACCTGGATCCACGCTTCTCACTGTAAAAAGGAGCCAGTTGGCAAATGACAACATGTATCTTTTTATTGTTTCAGTAATTCTGGCTAATAGTTTGGTTACCTCACAGAATAAAATACACAAAGATGAAGGATTTTCTAAAAAAATGTTATTACTGAAGTTTAAATATGCTTATGCCCAGAAGTCAGGATATGAGAAATGTTGGATTTGTAGCAAATTACACCCCAGCACAGCAAGTATACCACTGATGGCAGTTCCTATAAACTATACTGATCTTGCTAACAGTAGCATTAACATAATTAGAACAAATACCAATGAGACAGTAATGTTTAAGTCAAATGGCCTCGCCTTTTCCCCTGATTGGTGTTTCAACTTAGGGAACACAACGGGAGGAAATGGAGAATGCCAAGACAGCAAGTTTAATTTGTCCATTGTCGTATTAAATGGAAGCTTCTATCCCAGTAATTCCAGCACACACCAGACATTATCTGACTTCCTCACTAACATTGTGGATAATAATGTTAGGTGGTTAGTATCCAACTTATCCCTCTATGGATACACCTCTCGTTATAGAAATGATATCAGTTCAAGATCAGTAGCTCTAGGAAATAATATATACATCTGTTGTGAGGATAAATGTTATACTTGGATACCTAGAAGAGCTCAGGGATGGTGCTACCTCGCAAGTTTAGTACCAGTAATGGGAGTAGTAGGTGATGAACGAGGTGATCACCTATTAGAAGCTAGCATGCACCCTAGATATCCCCTCAGGTATCGTAGTAAAAGAGAAATATTCCTGAAGAAGGACATGGCATGGGTTTGGTTCCCGTCCTGGACAGGATGGGGTATAGACTTAATGAAACGACTAAATAACTATACAGGAATTATTAATGATGTTTTGGAGAAAAACTGATGACATTACTAAGTTAAATCTGGAGACCAGAGCCATCAGACAACAATTAGAATTACATGAATTAGCAATTGAAAGTATGAGTGCAGCACTGACAGGACTCTGTGAAACTACTGAGGACTATGAGTGCTGTACTTGGATACATAACACCAGCATTGAGGTACCTGACTATTATGACATCATTGCACAACACCGTACGGAAGTAAAGAAAAAAGTACAAGAGAAGGCCCGAAATATTGGTCGCGACTGGGATCCGTTTGGTGGAACTTTTAGTTTCTCAGGGTTATTCTCTTGGGTTAAGAAGGCAGCAATGACGATTATAGTGGTGCTCTTATTCGTATTTTTCTTTTATGCATGCTTTAAACTGCTCATGTGCTTTTGCAAGAAAGCCAAGGTAAATGATGCGGAAAAGATGGAACTTTTGTGAAGATAGGTAGATTTAGATCCTTGACATCACCCATCTGTCAGAAAAGCCACTCTTCCTGAATTTTAGATGTTGGTACTGTCCAGGGGGATGGGTGTATACCCCTCTGACAACTCGCGGTCAGGGAGAGTACTCTGGATATAGGCCGACTAGAACTTGTTAAGGTGGACCCAGGGCAAGAGGGAGGGGTGATGTCAAAGGGGGAAATGTAAGGATTAAGGGGTGTCTAAACAAAATGGTTGACAATATGTCTTACTAAATACTTGTCTTTCTCTATACTTCTCAGTAAAATAAGGACTCGTCATCTATTGTCACGTACTCATCAAGAAGAGGCCGCATCAGCCCTAAAAAGCAGTCTACGCCCAGAAGATTGTCTTATCAGCTGATAACACCCGGAGAATTGCTTTTTCTTTGCAAAAATGTTGTTTTTTTACACTGCTGATGTTTGCTCTTTTCTGTCTATAAAAGAGAAGTAATAAAGAGCTCAGGGTCAGTCAGAGAGAGTCAGAGTTACGACGGACTTCTGAGCAGAAATACTGAATACCTCCGTGTCTCTTTGCTTAGATAAGAACTCTAACTAACAATTGGGAAACGGTAACATAACCTGACAAATAGGTGACTTGTTAAGGTCACACCTAACACACCCCAATACCATCTGGCTCCATCCGTCCCTCTGATCCCATCCCAGCTCCATCCATCCCCTGATCCAATCCTGGCTCCATCTACCCCCCAATCCCATCCCAGCTCCATCCATCCCCTGATCCCATCCTGGCTCCATCCATCCCCTCAATTCCACCCCACCCCAATCCCACCTGGCTCCATCCATCCCCCTGATCCCATCCCAGTTCCATCCATCCCCCTGATCCCATGCTGGCTCCATCCATCCCCATCCCATCCTGGCTCCATCCATCCCCATCCCATCCCGGCTCCATCCATTCACCCAATTCCATCCCGGCTCCATTCATCCCCCCAATCCCATCCTGGCTCCATCCATTCCCCTCGATCCCATCTCTGCTCCATCCACTCCACCCAATTCCATCCCGGCTCCATCGACATCACCCCAATCCCATCCCGGCTCCATCCATCCCCCCAAACCATCCTAGCTCCATCCATCCCCAATCCCATCCCGGCTCCATCCATTCCCTCGATCCCATTCCGGCTCCATCCATCCCCCCAAAACATCCCAGCTCCATTTATTCCCCCAATTCCATCCCAGCTCCATCCATCCCCCCAAACCATCCCAGCTCTATCCATTCCCCCAAACTATCCCAGCTCCATCCATTCCCCCCAATCACATCCCAGCTCCATCCATTCCCCTTGATCCCATCCCAGCTTCATCCATCCCCCAGTTCCCATCCCAGCTCTATTCATCCCTCAATCCCATTCTGGCTCCATCCACTCCCCCATCCCATTCCAGCTCTATTCCCCCCGCCTTAATCTCATCCCTACTCCATCCATTGGGGCAGGCTAAGGGGGAGAGCCACACCGACGCACTAGCCTGCCAAGTTCAGGGGGGTGACCCCATGTTTTACCACACCAGCTGACACCAACCCTAGTGACACTACTGTGTGCTAGGGGGCATTTTAGGACTTGTGCTACAAGGGGGCTTGGATATGAAATCCACCCCCCAGCACATGTCTTCTCCCCTCCCAAAGCCCCTCTAGCACATATCCTTCCCCCAATCAAACAGATGCTGTCTGCCACAAAGGGGGAAGATGCGTGTTAGGGAGGATTTGGAAAGGGAGAAGGCATGTGCTGGGGGGGTAGATTTCATATTCAAGCCCTCTTGTAGGCACCCCACAGGAGATGTGGATAAATGCTCCCACTGCCCAAACTAGTGCCCCCCTACTAGGTAAGTTAGCGGAGCAAAGTGTGGGTTTCAAGACACAGGGCGGGCTCACACCATGAATTGCATAGGAACGCACTGTGTAATTCACATGTGACCCAAGTGCAGTGCAATTTCAGCCCATTTATATCTGCAGTCTCTGATCATCTCTTGCAGTGACAGCCCGTCCATTAGCCTAGGTTCACACTGATGTGATGGAGGAACCAGCGTGATTATAGCGCTGGTTCCCGCATCGCATCTCTCCCGCAGCGCAGAACCGCTGACACTGCGAACCGCTGCGGGTGTCAACACATTGGTAATGACACCCGCAGATCCGGTCACAGATTGCAGTGTGAACTGTCAACTCGCACAAGAATTGGATCGCATAGATGAGAACATCCATGTGATCCGATTTCGAAAAGTCCCTGCATTTTTTTTCCCTGAGAATCTGCGTTTAGCCATACAACTGTATGGCACAGACATTGCATGTTATTGCCACCGCGGGTGTAAATCAGATGCAATGTCTGCGATTGTACTAGTGTGAATCTGGGCTCAAGGGCGCATGAGCATCGCTCCCTCTATCACGCCACCCCCTATATGTATAACGGATAGATTCATGCAAAGCATGAATTTATCCACGCCCGCCGCGGCCACCCCTACACATGCGTCCAGCCCCTTTTAGGATGCCCGGCACCTGAATTACAGCGGCGGGGGGGGTGTTTGAAGCACCTGATTAGAGCCATAGGCTCTAATAGGCTTTAAAATAGGGTGTGCTTGCAGTGCAGAGCATTGAGCTAGGAGCCCACTCAAAATATTTATTTTCTAAGACCCGCCTCTGCACCAATCAGGAAGCATGGTTCTGATACCCATCACCATCCTATTGGACGCCTAGCAGGAGCAAAGAAGAGAGGCACATGGTGGAAGCATGGAGGACACAGTGACAGTGGGGTAAGTGGCAGTCAGACAACAAGCGGGCATTGGGTTGCTAATTAAATGGGGCACAGTGGCTGCATTTGATGGGCACAGTGGCTGAATTTGATGGGCACAGTGGCTTCATTTGATGGGCACAGTGGCTGTACTTGATGGCACAGTGGCTGCAATTGATGGCACAGTGGCTGCAATTGATGGCACAGTGGCTGCATTTGATGGGCACAGTGGCTGCAATTGATGGCACAGTGGCTGTAATTGATGTTTCTAGGTGCTCCAGAGCGCCCTCCACATTAGAGTTCCCATTTTAAATGCAAGTTGGAACTCTGTGATGTAAAGGGGAATGCAGTGGACTCTGATATAAAAGTAATCTTTGGTCACCAGAGCTCCCCCTTTCCTTCCCTTACATTAGCATTCCCCTTTACACCAAGTCTGCAGATTCCCCCTTAGATCATGGTCCACAGCATTCCCCTTTAATATCAGTTCCCTTGCACTGTAAGCAGGAATCCTGCAGACTCTGATATATGGGGGAACTCTGTGCTGGCTGGGTTATATTAACCTGACCTTCGTGTAAAAGGAGAAATATGCGTGTACTATATTATATATATGTACAGTGGGGATCGAAAGTTTGGGCACCCCAGGCAAAAATGTGTATTAATGTGCATAACGAAGCCAAGGAAAGATGGAAAAATCTCCAAATGGCATCAAATTACAGATTAGACATTCTTATGATATGTCAAAAAAAGTTAGATTTTATTTCCATCATTTACACTTTCAAAATTACAGAAAACAAAAAAATGGCGTCTGCAAACGTTTGGGCACCCTGCAGAATTTATAGCATGCACTGCCCCCTTTGCAAAGCTGAGACCTGCCAGTGTCATGGATTGTTCTCAATCATCGTCTGGGAAGACCAGGTGATGTCAATCTCAAAGGTTTTAAATGGTCAGACTCATCTGACCTTGCCCCAACAATCAGCACCATGGGTTCTTCTAAGCAGTTGTCTAGAAAACTGAAACTGAAAATAGTTGACACTCACAAAGCTGGAGAAGGCTATAAGAAGATAGCAAAGCGTTTTCAGATGTCAATATCCTCTGTTTGGAATTTAATTAAGAAATGGCAGTCATCAGGAACAGTGGAAGTTAAAGCAAGATCTAGAAGACCAAGAAAAATATCAGACAGGACAGCTCGCAGGATTGTTAGAAAATTAAATTCAAAACCCACGTTTGACTGCACGATCCCTCCAGAAAGATCTGGCAGACACTGGAGTTGTGGTACACTATTCCACTATAAAGAGATACTTGCACAAATATGGTCTTCATGGAAGAGTCATCAGAAGAAAACCTCTTCTACATCCTCAACACAAGAATCAGCGTTTGAACTTTGCAAATGAGCATACAGACAAGCCTGAGACATTTTGGAAACAAGTTCTGTGGACCCATGACGTTAAAATAGAACTTTTTGGCCCGGAATGAATAAAGGTACGTTTGGAGAAGAAAGGGCACAGAATTTAATGAAAAGAACCTCTGTCCAACTGATAAGCATGGGGGTGGATCAATAATGCTTTGGGGTTGTATTGCAGCCAGTGGCACAGGGAACATTTCATGAGTAGGAGGAAAAATGGATTCAATAAAATTTCAGCAAATTTTGGATGGTAACTTGATGCCATCTGTGAAAAAGCTGAAGTTAAAGAGAGGATGGCTTCTACAAATGGATAATGATCCTAAACACACCTCAAAATCCACGGGGGATTACATCAAAAGGCGTAAACTGAAGGTTTTGCCATGGCCTTCACAATCTCCTGACCTCAACATTATTGAAAATCTATGGATAGACCTTAAAAGAGCAGTGAGTGACAGACAGCCCAGAAGTCTCAAAGAACTGGAACACTTTTGTAAGGAAGAATGGGCTAAGATACCTCAAACAAGAATTGAAAGACTCTTGGCTGGCTACAAAAAGCGTTTACAAGCTGTGATACTTGCCAAAGGGGGCAGTACAAGATATTAACTCTGCAGGGTGCCCAAACTTTTGCAGACGCCATTTTTTTGTTTTCTGTAATTTTGAAAGTGTAAATGATGGAAATAAAATCTAACTTTTTTTGACATATTATAAGAATGTCTAATCTGTAATTTGATGCCATTTGGAGATTTTTCCATCTTTCCTTGGCTTCGTTATGCACATTAATACACATTTTTACCTGGGGTGCCCAAACTTTCGATCCCCACTGTAATATATATATTTGACTAAAGAAAAATTGGTTTGAGAAGATTCTATAAACGGTGAATTCATAGTTCATAGAATTTAAAGCTTCTAATATATGCACTTTATGAAAGTTAATTTTTATCTCCTGAATTATTTTTTCAAATCTGCATGTGAATGGGGCCTCGTGTCTTACATTTGCCTAAGGCCTCACAAAGCCTAGAGCTGCCTCTGGCTGCAGCAGATCTAGCAAAGATCTGGTATTGTGTCTGTTCACATATTGTTTAATGAATAGAGGATAATAATGACTTCTGGAATATTGACATACCATATCAAAGAGACATTACTTTTCATTCATAGTAAAATATGTAAACAGACAGGTGCCATATTTCTGTCTGCGCATGCACAAGATCTAGCTCTTTGTTTACATATATTCAATAAATGGAGGAAGTAATACCACCTGGAATATGTAAACTAGATATTCCAGAAGGCTGCAGGAGGAGACCAAAATGTCATTCTGATAATGGAGGCAGGGTGTACTGGAAAAAGTAAAAAAAAATATCTGAAAATAGTCTATTTTTTAACAGTGACATGGAGGGTAATTAGACCGGTGCAAACATTCTAAAAGAGAACTGGTCCTTTTATAAAAGCAAAAAGCAGTGCTAAAACTAACTACAGTAAGTAATCATTGGCCATCTTTCACTGCCCAGCTGTTCTAATCTTATGAAATGTTGTTTAACCACTTTAATACTGGGCCTTTTCCCCCTTCCTGCCCAGGACAATTTTTAGCTTTCAGCGCTGTCGCACTTTGAATGACAATTGTGCAGTTATACAACACATACCCAACTACATTTTTTTTTATCCTTTTCTTCCCACAATTAGAGCTTTTTTTTGGTGGTATTTGATCACCTCTGAGGTTTTTATTTTTTGGTAAATAAACTAAAAAAGACTGACATTTTTGAAAAAAAAGTTTTTCTTTGTTTTAAAATTTGGTTTTCTCCTTCACTGATGGTCACTGATGAGGCTGCACTAATGGGCACTGATGAGGTAGCACTGATGGGCACTCATGAGGTGGCACTGATAAGGGGATATTGATGGGCACTGATTTGGAGGCACTGATATGTAGAATAGATGGACACTGATAGGCGGCACTGATATGCAGCACTGATGGGCACTGATAGGTGGCACTGATGACCACTGATAGGTGGCATTGATGGGCACTGATATGTGGCACTGATTGGCACTAATAGGTGGCACTGATGGGCAGCACTGATGGGTACTGAATGAATGAATGAATGAATGAATGAAATACTTATATAGCGCGCAATGCGAACTGAATCGCCTCTAGGCGCTGTGGCGAGCTTTGATCATCTGCTAAAAGAGGAAGGTCTTGAGTTTTTTCCTAAAAGCCAGGTGATTTTCTTCCAGGCGGATGTTGATTGGTAGAGCATTCCATAGCAGAGGCCCTTGGACAGCGAATCTCCGATCACCCTTGGATTTATACCGGGCTTTGGGCACGAGGAGGAGGTTTTTGTTGGCTGATCGAAGACTGCGGTTTGGTGTGTAATGATTTATTTTCTCCATTAGGTATTGCGGAGCTTCTCTATGCACGCATTTGTGGGTGAGGCAAAGGGTCTTGAACGTGATCCGATTTTTTACGGTTAGCCAATGTAAGCTCCTCAGTGAAGGAGAAATTGATTCCCAGGGTTTTTTTCCTGTTATCAGCCTTGCCGCCGTGTTTTGGATCAGTTGTAATCGCGCAAGATGATATTGTGGTAATCCTATGTAAAGCGAGTTTGCGTAGTCCAGTCCTGAATTAATGATTGTTCCAACTACCACTGCTTTGTCATTCCTTGGGATAAAAGGGATGAGTCTGCGAAGCATGCGCAGTAGATGGTGAGATCGACTGACTACAGATCCTATTTGCGCATCCATTGACATTTGTGCGTCTAAAATAACCCCGAGACTCTTCGCTTTGGTCTTTGGGGAGATAGTCTGCCCAAAGACGGTTGGTGGAGACCAGGAGGTTTTGGTTGCGGGCTTATGATTTGGGTGTAAGATAAGAAGCTCTGTCTTTGATTGGTTCAGCTGGAGGGAGTTGGTGGTCATCCAGTCCTCTATTGATTTGAGGCAGTTTTCAAGTTGTTGTTGGTGATCTTTTTTTCCATTGATCCGGAAATAAAGTTGTGTGTCGTCAGCGTAAGAGTGGAAGCAGAGATCTGAGCATCTGATGATTTGAAGGAGTGGGCGAATGTAAATGTTGAAGAGAACGGGTGACAATGGAGAGCCTTGAGGGACTCCGCAGGTGACTGCCCGAGTTTCGGAGAGGAATTTTCCTAGTTTCACTGTCTGTGACCGATTTCCTAGGAAGGACGCGAACCAATGGAGATCTATGTCTTGGACTCCGGCTACTTCTGTGAGGCGGACGAGTAGAGTATTGTGATCTACTGTATCAAACGCTGCACTTAGGTCTAGCAGTACGAGGAGACACGGCTCTCCGTCATCTGCTGCTTCGAGGGCGTCATCCCAAATCTTGAGGAGAGCTGTTTCTGTTCCATGACCCGGGCGGAAGCCTGATTGCAGCGGGTCCAGGAGTTTGTGAGTATCCAGGTGAAGTTGTAGCTGATGTACTACAGCTTTCTCCATGATCTTAGAAATGGTGTTGAGGCTTGTAATCGGCCTACGGTTGTTTGGATCCTGAGGGTCCAGGTTTGGTTTCTTGAGTAGAGGTTTGACAATGCCTTGTTTGAGGATGCTGGGAACAATCCCTTCGTGGAATGATCGGTTTATGAGGTGGGTTATGGTTGGAGCCACGATGTCGGAGCATTCTTTCAGTAGTTTTGTGGGGATGATGTCAATAGGTGAGGTACTGTCACGCAGTTTATTAATGATGTTTTTTGCGGTGTCTACGGTAATTGGGGATAGTGAAAATTTTGGCGGTTGCGGTATGTTGGTGCGGACATCCTCTTTATGTTTTTGCTGGCTGAGGTTGGATGTTTTCTTCTGACAAATTGTTTCCCTGATGGTTTTGACTTTATCGATGAAAAAATCCGACAGTTTGTCACAGTAATCCTGGGATTCGCTTTCTGGGGGTTCTAGGCACACCGGATTCATTGATTGATTAACCAGTTTAAACAGTTCCCGTGGTTGGTTTGCGGCCGTTGAGATTGTATATGAGAAGTGGTCCTTTTTGGCTTTGAAGATTGCTTTCCGATAATTCTCTGTCAGACCTTTGTAGTTAAATAGGTTTTCCTCGGTGGGATTTCTTCTCCATGTTCTTTCCGCTCTTCTGCGTTCTTGCTTTAGTATGGAGAGGGAGCTATTAAACCATCCAGCATTTTTCTTCCTGATGAGAGCCCTGCGTTTTGGTGCTACCGAGTCTGCTGATTGCAGTAATGCCTTGTTCAGGGAGTTGAGTGTTTCCTCCGTAGAGTGGTTTAAGGTTATTGTAGATATTTTTTTGGACAGAGTGGTTTTGAAGGCTTCGGAGTACAGTTTTTTATGCGATCTGGTCCAGTGCGTTGTTACAGGTTTCCGTTTTGCGTTGGTGATGTTGGTAGCGATTTTGAATTTGATGGCGTGGTGATCCGTCCATGGCAGAGTTATGTTGTCGAGTATGTTGACGTCGATGTTCTGTTTGAAAATCAGGTCCAGGGTGTGTCCTGACCCATGCGTGGGAGTCTTTATCAGTTGCTGTAGACCCAGTTCTTCTAGTTGATTGATGCAGGCAGTCGCGATGGGGTCTTTAGGCTCGTTTGCCCAAAGGTTGAAATCTCCGAGTGCCAGGAAATTTTTGAATTTTAGGGTGTGCATTGCAAAGGATTCCGTGAGGGGTGAAAGAAGATTGGACTTTGGTCCCGGTGGTCTGTAGCACAGTAGAATATGAGTGGTGTCATGGGGTGTTGGTTGAAAATGTAGCGTCAGGGTTTCCATAAAAGACACTGGGTTCTGAGCTGATGGTTTAGTGAGATCAAGGTGACCTTTAAAGATCACTGCTAGGCCTCCTCCTTTTTTCCCTATCCGGTGTTCGGTTAGGATCCTGTAGTTTTCCGGCACCAATTCGGTGAGGATGGTGTTGCAGTCAGAGGTTAACCAGCTTTCGGTGATGAAGAGGCAGTTTACATTGTTCTCGATGATGAAGTCGTGTACTTCCAGTCTATGTTTGACTGCAGACCTGGCGTTAATCAAGGCGCAATCTAATTGTAGTGGTCGAGTAGATGTCTTCCTGTGGTTGGGAGCTGGTTGTCGTCCGGTTTTTAATAGTTGTTCTCTTTGAAGTATTTTTTGTATGGAAGATGGCAATGTGGTGTTGATGTTCCTTAGTCTGTGCAGAACTTCAGCTGAGTATTTGAAGTAGCACATGGTTTGTGGATGCTGTTGATGGTACTATGGGCCTAAGATGATGATCCTGATCAGGGTATTGATCCTGAGGTGGGACTAGGTATCAGACTTGCCGCCGTGCTTGAGGCTATTAGCGTGCAAGTTGATCAGGGGATGCCTATATGGATGCGGAAGGAGTTGTATTCGGTTGCTGGCTGTATTCGGTTGCTGGCTGTTCCAGCTGCCTTTACTTAAGGTTGAGGTCTCCGCTTAGAAAAGAAGTCTGGCTGTGATCTGGAATAGTTGTCCTAGGATAGCGTAAAAAATGGAAAGGAGGCCGGAGGTAGGGGTATGCTAACCTATGGTTGTTCCAGAGGAAGGTAAAAAACCCCCTGACAGTAGCAGCCAAATGCACCAGTGGGGCAAAAATTCCTTCCTGACCCCCGTAGGCGGTCGGACGGAGTCCCTGGAACAATCACTGGGGGGGGGGGGAGTGGAGGTGCGAGCTTACCTGGCTGCGGTTGTCCCCTTTAAACACTCTGGTTCCGGTGAATCTGGCTTGCTGTCAGCCTGATGTTTCTGGAAAGCTGTCTGGTTGCCCCTTGCAGTGGGATCTTTAAAATGGAGGGGAGGATGGAGGTTAGAGACTCCTGTTTCAACTCCTGGTTATTAACTCTCCACTTAGTTCAAAAAATCCACTTGTGTTCAGAAAATCCACATGCAAGCCACAATCAGGGAGCAAGCTGATAGGCGGCACTTATGGACACTGATAGGCAGCACTGATAGGCACTGATAGATGGCACTGGATAGGCAGCACTGATGAGGAGATACTGACAGGCATTACTGATTGGCATCTGAAGGGCGCTGACAGGCATTACTGATGGGAGCACTGATTGGCACACTTATGGCCACTGATTGGCACATTTATTGGCACTGAATGGCATGTTGATGGGCACTGACAGGCGCTAATGATGGGGCACAGACTGGCAGTTGATGGGTACCTCATGGGGGGATGCGCTGATAATCAATGTGCTGATTATCAGCGCAGACCCTCTCTGACAGGAAGAGCCGATCTGCTCTCCTTGTCAGCATAAACCGAGGAAAGCCTGGTTCACGATGTAATGAGCTGTGATGTGTCACAGCTGATCACATGGTAAGGAGCCTCCATCAGAGGGGTGTGTCACAGTGACACACAGCACCATCATTCGTCGTGGTGCACGCCCCTGTGGGTGCACGCTGGCATGTTATCCTGAAAGACATCATATGATGTCCAGTCACGATAACAGAACCACTTCCCGCCCAGCCTATAGTAGAATGACAGCTGGGCGGGAAGTGGTTAATATGTCTTGTGAAATGAGCTAATGTATATTAAAAGTGATAAAGTGGTCATCTCTCCTTAGCTAGGGTCTCATCTAAGGTGAATATTTATTTACTTAAAGGTGTTGTAATTCCCTCGTTTTTAATTTTTTTATTTAAAATAACAAATATATCATACTTATCATCACTGTGCAGTTAGTTTTGCACAGTGTGGTCCTGATCATTGTCTTCTGGGGTCCCCCAATGGGGCTTTTGGCTCCTCCTCGCATTGGTAAACCCCCTAGGAGAATCGCTTTCTCTGGGGGTTACCTTGCGGGCGGGCTCCCGAGTCCAGCATTTGCATCCATAGACACGGAATGCCAGACTCGGCCCCCGCACCCCGGCGCCTGCGTCATTGGATTTGATTGACAGCAGTGGGAGCCAATGGCTGCGCTGCTATTAGTCTATCCAGTCAAGAGCTGAGAACCCTGGGCAGAGAGGCAGAGCACGTCTCCACCAATGGAACGAAGGGCTCAGGTGGGGGGGGGGGGGTTGGTCAGTGACAGACGTTTTTTACCTTAATGCATAGGATTAAGGTGAAAAAACACAAGGGTTTACAGCCCATTTAAACTGAGTTAAATAGTCTTTTATTTGTAGCTTTGTAGAAGAATATGTTTCTGTGTAAGGGATGCCTTTTCCATATTCCTATGACATTTTCAGCTGTCAGTCATTCAGATTACAAATTACATTACAGAGCTCATAGAATGTGCCAGGATTAGGTACTCCAGCAGATAGCTTGCTGCACTATGTCTAGAGAAAGTCCTGTAGGGATAACACAATTAGGTTAGGCTAATAAAGAGCAGCTCTTGGTGTTACTTTATATGCAGTTTTAGTAATGGTAAATTAATTCGTAATTACCTCCATGATTTTTATTAATCTTAGGTTCCCGCTTGATCTCTACTGCAAACATTTTGCAAAATTATATGACCCAGTAGAGAGCATGTAATACTTGTGAATGGGTAGTTTGTGCTGGATGGAAAATGAAATTCTTGAAATATGCTTTTTCACCCTATTATTAAATTAGTATATTTTGGTTGAAATTCTTTTGTAGGAAAATGTAAAGCAAATGACATAAAGATGAAAAATGAGCTCTTAATGCTTTGACAGATAAGTGATGATCACTCTCAGGACAGGAACATTATAATATTCATAGCAGAGGAATTCTGAGAAGAATCTTAAGGAAAGCACATAACCATTTTACACAAGATATTACCTCTGATCTATTATCTGAAAAGGCACAGAACTGATACATTATAATCTGGCAATATAGACAGCACATCAGGAGTTCAGGGGGTTACGCACAGAGGGCAGAGCTGCCACTTGTAAGCACAGAAACCTCAAGTGATTGTGGTGAACAGACACCAAATGGTCTGAGCCAGAGGTGGTGGAACTGAGTTCCACCAATTTCCACCTGAAAAAAAGCCCTGCATTTATATATACTGGTAGTAAAAATCATATATATGCTCAAGGCCAATCTTTTTTTAGATTTTGTGGTTTCATATTTTGAAATAGATAAAGGTTTTGCAGTGAATTGATTTCTAAGCTATATCTCATGCAATGAGCCTGATTTATCAATGTGCCTAAAGGCGACTGTCAGAATTATCCATAGCAGTAAAACAAGTTCACTTTTTTTTTGTGCAGTATAATTGAGCAAATGGATTAATCCAGTTGGTTGCCAAAAAGGATTGTGAGATTTCTTACCTTTTAAAAAAAGTTTGTATTGAAAAACTTTTCTGACATTAATGGGATCTGATGATTTGGAAGTTGTATTAACTGTGCAAATGAGCATTCATCCAGAAATTGCACAGCTTCTCAATACAGACTCGCATTGATTTCTGCAATGCTGGAGCCAGTAACCACTGCTGTCATTCAGACATTGTGACTACTCTTTCTCACACTTTTTGCCTCTCTGGCTAATTAAACACATGACTATCCGCTGTTATTCCTTTTAAACCACTTGCTTACCGGGCAATTTTTAGCTTTCAGCCGCACTTTGAATGACAATTGCGCGGTCATACAACACTGTACCCGAATAAAATTTTTATAATTTTTTTTCCCCACAAATAGAGCATAGACCAAATAAAAAAAATATATATATTTTTTTATTTTTGTTATAACATTTTGCAAACAGGTAATTTTTCTCCTTCATTGATGTACGCTGATGAGGCTGCACTAAAGGGCACTGATGGGCACCTAATGGGCTGCACTGATGGGCACTGATAAGGCAGCACTGGTGGAAACTGATAGGCGGCACTGGTAGGCACTTAAGGGTGACACTAAGAGGTGGCACTGATGGGTGGCACTGAAGGGCATTGATAGGTGGTACTGGTGGGCACTGAAAAGTGGCACTGATAGCTGGCACTGATAGCTGGCAGTGATGGGCACTGATATGGGCAGTGATGGCCACTGATGAATGGCAGTGATGGGCACTGATGAGTGGCAATAATGGGCACTGATCGGCTTTGGTAGGTTACGCTGATAGGCAGCACTGCTAGGTGGCACTGATAAGGCACTGATTGACACCACTGGTGGGCATTGATAGGTGGCACTTGTGGGCATTGATAATTAGAACTCATGGGAATTGATAGGTGGCACTGGTGGGCACTGTGGGCACTGGCAGGTAGCGATGGCAGGTGACACTGGCAGGGGGTACTGCTTGGCACAGATGAGGCAGATGTGCCTCCTTCCTCTTCGGGACCAATGTCCCTTGCACATAAGCTGGTGATCAGCGTGAGGAGAAATAAAGATTACAAAGCTTTTGTCTACACACGTGATCAGCTGTCATTGGCTGACCCCTGATCACGTGGTAAGGGGCCGAGACCGGGGGAGCGTGCAAAGGGGAGGCCATAATATGACGGCCTCCCGGAAATTCAGGTATGCGCTGTAGCCATCATTTGGATGCCAAGTGGTTAAACAGACAAACATACCTACTTTTATGAATAAAAAAATGCTCACACTGACTAATGTAGTCATTGACTAATAACTGTAGTTCAAACTAAGCTGCAGTGCTTAAAGTTATGACATACTTTTACAAAATATAAGAAAAAAATTGCACTGCGCTGATAAATAACTGTTAGAATTAATTAACCCCTTGGTAACTGAATGTTAATGCGTGAACACAATTTTAAAACTTTGACATGCGTTAGTAAAACTATACACATTATCACATATACTTAGTGTTTCCTGGTGAATTATGCCTTGTTTTTCACATGACAAAAGCCTTCTTTTGGTGGTAAATGGTAATGGAAATCTCCTGTTTTTTTTTTTATTATCAAAGAAAAAGTGTCCCAAAATAGTAAAAAATAAATATATTTTTTAAATGTAGCTTTATATTTCTTGCTATTACCATAATTCACCACCAAAGAATAACCCCAAATAAATTCTCCTGCTCTTGATGATCGCAGTGATACCACATATGTGTATGTTATTTGTTGTTTGTACCTGTATTAGGGCCCAGAAAAAAATAATGTGTATTTTAATTTTTTTTATCCTATATAAAACTCACTGATACTCACACTAACTGAAACTGATACCATTTTTTTTTAATTCTACCCAAAATATACTGACCCGGACCCAGGGGCAGATCCAAATTCTAGTCTTGGGAGGGGCACTGCCAGAAAATAAGATTTTTTGCAGGCAATTTATTGGGGAAATGGCTGGTGTTGACACTTCAATTATCCTGGCACCATGTTATGGTGTCAGGATGAATGAAGCACATTATTTCTATTATTACATTGTTATAGAAAATTAAATCATTCAACTCACTATAATGCAGAATCAATGTGAGCCCTGAGTGTGTCACTTGCCACATCGGCTTCCACAAGTTACGGATTGTCATTTGCCACAAGTTGCCGATTATCACTTGCCACGTCACCTGCCACAAGTTGCGGATTATCACTTGCCACGTTACCTGCCACAAGTTGTGGATTGTCATTTGCCACGTCACCTGCCACAAGTTGCGGATTGTTATATGCCACGTCACCTGCCACACGTTGCGGATTGTCAACTTGCCAGCTCACCTGACACAAGTTGCTGATTGTCGCTTGCCACGTCACCTGCCACAATTTACCGATTGTCCACTTGCCACGTTACCTGGCACAAGTTGCGGATTGTCCCTTTCAACATCACCTGCCCCATGTTGTGGATTGTCACTTTCCTGCTAAGGTGTGGATTGTCACTTCCTGTGTCGCAGGCAACAGAGAGAGGATGTAACCTCTCTGCTGCCCACAGCTGTCTGCACAGTAAGTGAGGGCGGAATTGCAGGCATGCAGGGTGGGCGCCGGGCAGTGAGAGATTCGCTCTCTCATCCACCTGCCGAGCCGCCCAGCTACCAGTCCGCTCGCACAGTCAGTGTGACTGTGCGAGTGGACAAGCAGCTGGGGGGCTTGGTGGCTCACCCACTGCGCCGCACGCACACTCACTTGCCCGCTGAGCCACCTGCCGGCTCACCCACCGTGCTGCCTGCACACTCACCCGGCAACAACTAATTTCTGGGGGGGGGGGGCAATAGCCCTGTTGCCCTCCTGGATCTGCCCCTGCCCTGACCTTTGAGCCTTTCCTTGACCCTAACACTAATGCTGACACTGACTCTGCTGACTTCCATCCTCCAATCAGGCAAAAATTATGTTTTTTAAATTTCCCTTACACCTGATTGAATTTGTACCTTATTTACTAAGTTCTGGAGCAACTGCACTTGCAGAGGGTAACTGCAAAGTGCACAGTCTATTTGCCTTTAGTGAATCAACCCCAGTGCATCCATTCAGAAGATAAAGAAAACACAGGGACAAGCTGCACAGTGACTGATTACTCATTACAGTAAAAAGTGTGCAACCCTTCCTTCACTGTCAACCAACTGGACAATATTTCACCTGCTTAGTAGACCCTTTGATTTGAAAAAAAAGGTCAAAATTGGTAGTTTCTCTTTCAATGAATTGGGATAAGATACACTGGAGGGTTAAAAACCTACTTACACATCATAGTCAGCTTCAGGAACAGAGTATAATGTTGCCATTTAAATGCACACAAATAGACCATAGTGCTCTCCATATACATTTTAAAACTATATCATTTATTAAAAATACACTCACATATGAAAAACTATAAGTTGCATTCTACAAAGAGTCCAAGGACCAGGGGTTTTCCCCACAGCTCACTGCTCCACAGAGATCAGTCTGAGAGTTCAGGTTTTCCTTCAGTAAGGGTGGACTTTTTCTCCGTTACTGTATGAGCTCTTATACGCTCGAGGATATAGGAGCTCATACACTGCCATAGGAATACTGAGATGTTGATTACCATGCAGAAAGAGAAACATCTCTCCAATCCTTTCTGTATTTTCTGGAAGTGCACAGAATGTCAGCAATGTATACATAGCTTACCACTTGCCAAGCAGATTTACTGCTACAGGGTGGCCACGCTGCGCAAGAAAAGCCAGTAAAAAGACACTGGCATATACTGAAGAGTGACAGACACCTTAACAGCATTCTTCCGGACAAACCTAATATAGTATACAAGAGAGCACTTACTCTGAGAGACATTATCGTGAAAAATGTTGTTGAACCACCTGCAATTAGGGGTTACATTTGTTTTACTAGAAAGGGGTTTTATCCCTGTAAATATTGTTTTGCCTGCCTACACTCCAAGAGGCCAAAACTGAAACAAACAGACTTCACATCTATAAATACTGGACAAAGTTACCCCATTAGGGACTTTATTAGCTGCCACACCAAGGGCGTAGTGTATGTTCTTTAATGTAGCTGCAACCTACAGTATGTGGGAAGGACTAAGAGACCCCTTATAGTCTGGATCAGGGAGCATGTTCAAAATATTATAAAATGCTTCCCTAAACATAATATATCCAGGCATTTTGCACAGGTACATAACAATGACCCCACATATTTTCAGTTCTGGGGTATTGGGAGAAACAACAGACCCTGGAGGGGGGCACACAAGGTCAGATCTATTAGTCAGAAACAATATAAATGGATACACACTCGGCACACTCTCACACCAGATGGTCTCAATGTTGCATTTGACCTGAATAGTTTTTTCAGCAATTTTTGATTTTTATGATTATACACCTCTATGCCTCATTCCCGACATGCATATTGGTTCATCTTTTATGGCATCTTATCTATTTGCCATTTAGTGTTATTTATCCATGAGTCCCAATTAAGAGGTCGGTTTTATATACACACTTTTTGGCCTCACTGTATATCCTATTCATGAAATTTTACTCATTTAATTTCCCTATCTTATTCATTCTTTTTGTTATGTTGGGAGCTCTGCAACATTATATGTAGTTCCTTACGACCACTTTTAATCACCACATTGCTGTGTTTTTTTTAGTACTGGCCAGTTATACACTCATTCATGCATGTTAGTTCATACACTTTAGTACTGCCATTACCACCTGAAAAATGGCTGCCATTTTGTTGGAGACATGATCTCCAGCAAAGGGATTGCCCAAGTCTGTTTTTACTAACCCAGAAAATGGCCGCTAAGATGGTGGCCAAAATGGCCGCCAATACACTTCCTGTTTCCGTATATATAAATTGAAGCATCTGACAGCCAATCCGGGTCCCCTGATGAAGTCCCATCTTGTGATGTAATGCGTAGGGCATGGCCGGATACATAGAGTGGACCGGAAGTGATGTAAGAAGCATCTGTAACACAGTGTTTGCACTTTACAAGCTCCTTTAAACTGCTTTTAATGTAAGAATCCATTTGGCTTTTGAATAAGTTTGTATTGTTTATACGTTTTACACTATGGGAGGCTATTTTTTTGTTCTCATATAATATTCAGAACCTTGAGATGACTGTGTAATTGGGAGCCCCAAAGGGATAGTTTGGCTCCATCATATGGAGTTTTGAGCCTGGTCTTAGCCCTTGTACACACGGTCGGAGATTCTGATGGAATGTGTCCGATTGGACCGTTTTGTCGGATATTCCTACTGTGTGTGGTCTACATCGGACTGTTTCCGTCGGAGTATCCGACGGACCAAGTTTTCCAACTTGTTGGTAAAATTGTCCCACAAAATGCTCCGTTCGGACATACTCCGATCATGTGTAGAGAATTCCGATCGGACAAAGTGCCACGCATGCTCAGATCAAATTCCTACACCAAAGCTATTGGCTACTATCGTGAACGTAGTCCCGTCGTAACGAAATAACATAATCACTTTTTCCGACCGTGTGTATGCAACAGTTTCGGACAAAATCCGTCGGACAAAATCCGACGGATTTGGTTGTCGGAATCTCTGACCGTGTGTACAAGGGCTAATACCATCCAGAATCAGAACCTTCAACATGCATAGAAATTAGAGATCCAGAGCTGTAAGCCCATCTTCACCACAGGAGATCTATAAGGCTGATTATACTTCTTACTGAGGTAAGAGCTCTGGGAGCATTGAGCTATTGCGAAGCCACAAAGATTGTGTTCAGAAGAATTTGTTTATATCTTTTAGACAAATTGTTTCACTGTATCTGGGTATTTTGGAGCTCGATCACTGATTTCTTTGTCATACGTGTTTAACTGTTGACTAATTATTTACACTATTCATGATTTAGGAAGTTGCGCTGATCACCTCTTCTTACAGTCTGTCTATGTAAACAAGGCAGATTGCCGTTCTGTCAGAATGGAAGGCATTGCTCCTTTGTTTCTGCAAAGCAGGAACACAGCTCTTTGCCTTGTACTAGTACAAGCACCTCCCCCACAGTAGTAAAACACTGGTCAGACACACATTTAACCCTTTGATCGCCCCATAAGTTAACCCCTTCCCAGCCAATGTCATTAGTACAGAGAGAGTGCATATTTTTTTATCACTTATCACTGTATTAGTGTCACTGGTTCCCAAAAAAGTGTCAAAAGTGTCAGTTAGGTGTCAGATATGTCCGTCGCAATATCAAAGTGTATATATGTATAAGTCTTTGATCTCCACCATTACTAGTAAAAATAAAAAATA
Source organism: Lithobates pipiens (assembly GCF_037356315.1). Taxonomy (NCBI): domain Eukaryota; kingdom Metazoa; phylum Chordata; class Amphibia; order Anura; family Ranidae; genus Lithobates; species Lithobates pipiens. The sequence goes on along the minus strand of NW_027507758.1, from coordinate 427,962,865 downwards.
AATAAATAAAAATTCCATAAATATATCCCATAATTTGTAGACACAACAACTTTTGGGAAAACCAATCAATATACACTTTGTAAATACACTTTGTGTATAAAATAACATTGTTATTTTTTTTACCAAAAATATGTAGCACAATACATATTGGCCTAAATTGATGAGGTAAAAAATATATATTTTTTTTGTTTATATTGCAAACAATAAAAACTGCAAAGGTGATCAAATACCACCAAAGCTCTATTTGTGGGAAAACAGGACATACATGTTTTTTGGGTATAGCACAACACAACTGCGCAATTGTCAGTTAAAGTAACAGGGTGCTGTATTGCAAAAAATGCCCTCATCATGAAGGGAGATACATCTTCTTTGGGGCAAGTGGTTAAAAACATATATATGTCCATAGGATTGCTGCACTTAAAATTTATTTATTGAACCAAAGTGCAAACAAACATTACATGATGTGTAAGTTCATTAAGTTTCGGGCTCACAAGCTTACGCTCTTCTCCAGATCAAACACAGATCTAAAGTCAAAGTTACACACATGGCTTAAATGCCATAATTTTACACATTTGCAATCAATTATGTGATTAGTAATCGATCGAATACAAATGAAATCCTTTTCTTATACATCCTTATATCAGAGGTGAGTAAATGGTTAACAAACCGTAGAACCCTCCTATATTTCAACAGAAGCCTTCAATCTGTCAAAAAGAAACATGTACACAACATATCACTATCTGGCCATCATATCGAATGAATTATCACCTAAATAAACAAATATAAATCCAGATCTGTATTCAAACCCTTAGGTGCAATAATATCAAGAAAATTAATCCGAATGCTAATTAAAGAATGTATCTCACACAGAGTGGTGCTGTGGATACATAGGGGTATAATAAGTGCCACGTCCCAATTAATATTCTACAAAAAAGACAAAAGGTGGGGCTTCTGGACTTTTTAGGCACCATATATAAAATAACAATCATGGAATAGGGATAAAAATCAACATTTTATTAAGAACATATTATTTTTTCCATTATACTAAACAACAGAGATTGCTAAAAAAACATCTAATCACAGCAGGACTCATATGGACCGCCATTACACATTTTCACTTTTGAAAATAGATAGTAAACATTTAATACATAATCTTCAAAATATGATTATTCTACTCGCGGTATTAGGTGTACTGCTTGAGAAGGAGAGAACTCTACATGTTTCGCGTGTTTTAACACGCTTCTTCTGGAGCGAGAGATTTGTGTGACTAGTAAACTAACAAAGAGACAAAAATATTATTATTAATTAAACATACAAATATATTATACAGCATCACATCCCTAATACAATAAGTACTAAACGACATGGGTCAACACGTGATATATTGCAGATTCAATAACAGAGATAGGGATAACATTGTCAAAGCCAGGGGGAGGCCAACAGCGTATATAGGTCACCATGGGGACATGTAAAACATAATAGCCAAAATTTAAATAATAAAAAAAGAACAAAGAGAAAAGAAAACTCACTCAAAAAAGTAGGTTCAAAAAAGGGACCACAAAAGGCTACGAGTGACGAGCGTGTGGCGGGAGAAGAGAGCGGAGTCGACGCTCTGAGAAGGGGGTACAGGAGTTGGAGACACCAGCAGAGCCTATTAAAGGGACCAGGGGTGATTGTCTTGTTTGCAAGCTCGTATGATCTCTCTAAAAAGAGATCTTGTTAGCTGGTAAGCCTTACTGAATCTGGTGGTGGATGAACCTCTCTCTCTGGGTGCACCTGCTATATACCTGAAGGGTGTTTTATGGAGTCACTTTAATGGACTGAAATTCTTCTCTTTGTCTCTCTCCCTCCTGTTTGGACTGTTTATGTTTAAAAAAAAAATAATAATAATAATTTAAAATTTTTGCACTATTTGCGGTTACATCAAATATTTTTTAAATAGGATATATTATGTCATATTATGATTCTGGCACATTATAAGTTCTAGTGCAGCTTTTCTTTTGGGTTATTGTATATTGTGCGTATCTCACATTATGTTGCGGCAAGAATTTATTATTATTATTATTATTATTATTAAATTTTTTTTGTCTCACTGGCACAGAATTTTTTTGATTATTTAAGTATTGTTTGGACAGCGCTGTTTTCCAATGTTTTTTTAAGTTACATTGTATACACATTGTTTAGACAGTAATGTTTCTTAACCACTTCCCGACCAGCGCACGACGATGTACGTCGACAGAATGGCACGGGCAGGCATATTGGCGTACATGTACGTCCAATATTCGTTGCCGCCGTGCCATCGGGAGCGCGCCGCCGGCGGCACGCTCCCGCGCTGGTCAGGACCCCCGTGAGTCCGGTCGCGGGACCCGCGGACTCGATCGCCGCGGGCATCCCCGCGATCGTCTCACGGAGCGGCCGAATGGAGGAAATGCTGTATAAACAACCTTTTTCCATTCTGCCTAGCAACTAGTGACTCTGATCTCTGCTCCATGTGATTGGAACAGAGATCAGTGTACACTAAATGAAAGCCCAACCCCCCCACAGTTAGTAACACACCCCTAGGAACACTTAACCCCTACACTGCCACCCACTGGTTAACCCTTTCACTGCCAGTGTCATTTACACAGGAATCACTGCATTTATATAGCAGTGATTACTGTATAAATGACAATGGTCCCAAAAATGTGTCAAAAATGTCCGATGGGTCCCCCACAATGTCGCAGTCACAATAAAAATCGCAGATCGCCGCCATTACTAGTAAAAAAAAAAAATTATAAAAAATTATTAATAAAAATGCTATAAAACTATCCCTATTTTGTAAACGCTATAACTTTTGCGCAAACCAATCAATAATCGCTTATTGTGATTTTTTTTACCAAAAATATGTAGAAGAATACGTATCGGCCTAAACTGAGGGAAAAAAATGTTTTTTTATATATTTTTGGGGGATATTTATTATTACAAAAAGTAAAAAATAATGCGTTTTTTTCAAAATTATCGCTCTATTTTTGTTTATAGCGCAAAAAATAAAAACCGCAGGGGTGATCAAATACCACCAAAAGAAAGCTCTATTTGTGGGAAAAAAAGGACGTTAATTTTGTTTGGGAGCCACATCGCACGACCGCGCAATTGTCAGTTAAAGCGACGCAGTGCCGAATCGCAAAAAGTGGTCTGGTCTTTGACCAGCAAATTGGTCCGGTCTGAAAGTGGTTAAGAATGTTATGGATATCTATAACATTCTTAGGAAACATTGGGGTTTATTAAGAGAGAATTATCTGAATATTAGTGAATTCCAAGCTCCCCCCATCCTCATATAGAAAAGGTCAAACACTTAGGGATCGATTGGTCAGATCTGACCAACATACCCCTCCTAGCCAATCAGTAACTTTTTTAGGATCCCGTAATACAGGGTCATACCCATGTATATCGTTTTAATTTTAAGTGCAGCAATCCTCTGGACTTTTTTTCTTATATTTTGGTCAGTGGGATGATCAGATCGCATCACACTAATTAAGGACTGGGTGCGGCTTTCCTCCGTATATAACACACACTTTTTTGCCATGAAAATAAGGACAAATCAGAATTCACTGAGCCGTCATCTCCTGTTTACTCGACTCTCACTCGGCTCTCGCTTGGCTCTGACGACACACACACCATCCTGCCTCACAGGCATTGGACCAGTGTTCTGTCTATCACAGGAGCTAGTCTAATGCCAATGGCGGAGGTGGGACAGTATATGTGACTGCCGACTGAGAGTCAAGTAAACAGGAGAAGACGGTACAGTGATTTCCTGCACTGCATTGATGAGAGATGGTAAGACTGCAGATGGGCATTAATCAGGCTGCAGATGGACACAGATCAGGCTGCAGATGGGCACAGATCGGGGTGCATGTGGGCACAGATCGGGGTGCAGATGGGCACAGATCAAGCTGCATTGAATCTGCAGATGGGCACTAATCAGGCTGCATTGAGGCTGCAGATGGGCACTAATCAGGCTACATTGAGGCTGCAGATGGGCACTAATCAGGCTGCATTGATGGGCACTGACCATTATTTTGCTTCAAAGTGGTTTATTTAAAAAAAAGTTTTTTTTCCTGAAACTCCCCTCTTAAATTGAAGGTGCGTGTTATACAGCGATAAATACGACATAAATATATATATATAGTACACCCCTCACATTTTTGAAAATATTTTATTATATCTTTTCATGTGACAACACTGAAGAAATTACACTTTGCTACAATGTAAAGTAGTGAGTGTACAGATTGTATAACGGTGTAAATTTGCTTTCCCCTTAAAATAACGCAACACAGCCATTAATGTCTAAACTGCTGGCAACAAAAGTGAGTACACCCCTGATAAAAATGTCCAAATAGCAATGTGTCATGTGACTCCTCAGTGTTACAAGGTTTAAGGTGTGAATGGGGAGCAGGTGTGTTAAATTTGGAGTTATCACTCTCACATACTGGTCATTGGAAGTTCAACATGGCACCTTATGGCAAAGAACTCTCTGAGAATCTGAAAAAACTGTATTGTTGCCATAAATAAAGATGGCCGAGGCTATAAGAAAATTCCCAAGACCTTGAAACTGAGCTGCAGCACGGTGGTCAAGACCATAGAGCAGTTTAACAGGCAGTTTCCACTCAGAACAGGCCTCGCCATGGTCGACTAAAGAAGTTGAGTGCACATGCTCAGCGTCATATGCAGAGGTTGACTGGGCCGCAAGGCAGTATTCCAACATGATAACCACCCCAAACACACCTCCAAAATGACCAATGCCTTGCTAAAGAAGCTGAGGGTAAAGGTGATGGACTGGCCAAGCATTTATGCAGACCTAAACCCTATTGAGCATATGTGGGGCATCCTCAAATGAAAGGTAGAAGAGCTCAAGGTCTCTAACATCCACCAGCTCTGTGATGCCATCATGAGGGAATGGAAGAGAACTTCAGTGGCAACCTGTGAAGCTCTGGTGAACTCCAAGCCCAAGAGGGTTAAGGCAGTGCTGGAAAATAATGTTGGCCACACAAAATATTGAAAATATTGACACTTTAGGCCTAATTTGGATATTTTCACCTAGGGATGTACTCACTTTTGTTGCCAGTAGTTTAGACATTAATGGCTGTGTGTTGAGTTATTTGAAGGGGACAGCAAATTTACACTGTTATACAAGCTGTACACTCACTAATTTACATTGTAGCAAAGCGTAATTTCTTCAGTGTTGTCACATGAATGAATGAATGAATGAAATACTTGTATAGCGTACAATGTGAACTGAATCGCCTCATGAAAAGATACAATAAAATATTTACAAAAATGTGAGGGGTATACTCATATATATATATATATATATATATATTTTTTTTTTTTTTTTTCTCTTAATGAGTACATAAACCCAATTATGTGCTTGTTGTACCATATACTTGTATGAAAAAGTATCCCGTTCTCTTTGTATTGCTTCCTTTGTGTAAAATCCCTGATGTTCCTGCCAGTCCCCTTGATTTCCTGTTAAAACGGACCAAGCAGGAGAGTACAGCCTGATCAGTGTTTTGGCTGTGCTGGGAACTAAGCCTGTCCTACTCCAATGATCAGTCTTGTCCTGACACCCCCCCCCCCCATCCTGCAAAGCCTTTCACTGTGGATACCAGTGTGCTGCTGTTTCTTCTCCCCCAGCTCTCTAAGCTCCTTATGCAGCTCAGGACAGAGATTATGTGATCACCTATACAAAATGGGGAAATAAATATATATATATATTTTTTTTTATATCTACACATAATGTTTTGACATTTAATTTCTATTTTAAACTGAATGGGTTGTTTTACAAGGTGATAGTTTACAATCACTTTAAGTGGTAACATGTTAGGGGATCCACCCCTATAGAACTATAGAACTAACATTTTTTTCTACATTTTCTACATGAATGTTTTAACTTATCACCACACACTTCAGAGCTGTGATCCCATTCTTCTGTTTAAACCACATACTGGCTGGTTAAGAGAGAAAAAAAAAGTTAGCACAAGTTAACTGCATTTTTCTTTCCTTTTTAATAGCTTGTCAGTATTGTTTAGCATTCCAATGCATGAGTAATCTGTTCTGTTGTACAAGTATAAGCAGAACAGTATGTTCTCATATTTATTCTGATAAAGAGACACACGAGGAATACTGGTTGCCAGTCTACAGCCAGCAGAGCAAGATGGAGCTTGTTTTCTTTGTGGTAGCCCACTCATATTTATAAAGCAAACACTAATATATTGTTATGTATAATTTTCTATGCTTGCCAGCAAATTATTTCTGTTTGTGCAAATCCTTTTTTTCAAATAAACAAACTAAATTTAAGCAGTTTTTCTCGCAGCCTACTCAAATATATAAGGGTTAAAGCTAATAATATATTTTAGCAGGAAAACTGCATAATGACTCAACAGGGTACACAACACCTGAATGGCCAAACTTATTTCTTAGTACATTTCTGTTTTTTTAAATTGCAAAGCATAGTTTCCTAAAATACAAAATTAACCTAAAAGGAAAATGTATTCTGCATACTTTTCTCACAGACTGTTGTACATTTCTTGATTCTACAAGGGTGTTTGATGAGAACATTTATGGTTACACATAGGAGTGATTGATGAGAACATTTATAGTTCTGATCTTTTTATGAGTACTGGTGACACATACCATTCAAGTGGCCCAGTATATGTGCATTGTAAAGTTCCTTTTCTTCTCAAAAAATTGGAAGTTCTTCATCTAACCCTGTGTTAGAATCACTCTCCATTGCCAGTGATATAATTATTAATTATTATGAGTGAATTTTAATATAGTGGCATCACGTAGTGCTGTGCATGGTTATATTCTAAGGATGGCAATATACAGCACATCTGTAAATGGTTAGGTATAGCTCCAGCTAAAACTAATAGCTATACCCAGAAATGTTTCATAGAAAATCCACATAAAGCACAGAAATATTTGTATATCTGGGAGGATGTGGGTAATATTTGATAAGCTTTCAGTTCATCTGGATCAGGTTTGGCTTTTAATGCACACGAGCGGATTTTCTATCGGAAAAATCTTGGATGTTTTTTCCAACGGACTTCCGCTCAAGATTGGCTTGCATACACACGGTCAAACAAAGGTTCGCTGAACTTTCGACCGTCAAAACCACGGTGATTTACAACACTAAGACGGGCTGAGAAAATGAAGTTCAATGCTTCCAAGCATGCACCGAATTGTTTCCAAGCATGCCTAGGAATTTTGCGCGTCGGAATTGGTACAGATGATCAGAATTTCCCATTGGAACTTTTTCCGACCGTTCTCAATCTTTTGCTGGCTGGAATTCCGCGAGCAAAAGTCCGCATACACATGGTCACATTTTCTGACCAAAAGCTCTCATCGGACTTTTGCTGGCGGAATTTCCGATCGCGTGTAGGCAGCATAAGACCTATTTTGCAGCACTTCCTTGAGAAATGTGTATTTCTTTTTTACAATATCTTTGCAAGCATCGGTGGCTCGTATATGAATAAACACAAACGCAGCGCTTAATGAATTGTATATAATATAAGTGCTATACGGTGTGAAAAAATTTCCGTGATGGAAATACAAATAAACAATATCATGCGTGAACACAAAAGTTATATATAAAGTCCCATGCAGAAACTAGGAAATATCACAAGTGACTGGTGCTCTATGAAACACGATATGAAGGTATATCCCAAAAGAGATAGGCTTCCAAATTCAGTTCTTAATGCCACAATGTGAAGCACACCAGTGGATGCAAAGTGGGGACTTACCAGATTGCAGTGATCCTCATTAAAGAGAAGTCAAGAAGGTGTTTATGAGTATGTAATGGCTCCACAGGACCTTCAATCCACTTACTGTGAGTGTATATTACAGTATATCGCAACTAAGGATGAGCCAAACACCCCCGGTTGGGTTCGCACCAGAACTTGTGAACAGGCAAAAAATTCTGAGGAACACACGAACACCGTTAAAGTCTATGAGACACAAACATGAAAAATCAAAAGTGCTCATTTTAAAGGCTTATATGCAAGTTATTGCCATAAATAGTGTTTTCTCAGGACCAGTGATTTTAATGATGCTTAAAGTGAAACAATAACAATGAAATATTGCTTTAAATATGGTGCCTGGGGGGTGTCTATAGTATGCCTGTAAAGTGGCGCAGTATTCCCATGTTTAGAACAGTAGGGGTCCCCCCCAAAATCCATACCAGACCCTTATTCGAGCAAGCAACCTGACAGGCCGCAGAAAAAGAAGGGGGGACGAGAGAGCGCCCCCCCTCCTGAACCATACCAGGCCACATGCCCTCAACATGGGGAGGGTGCTTTGGAGTCCCCAAAGCACCTTGTCCTCATGTTGATGGGGACAAGGGCCTCATCCCTACAACCCTTGACCAGTGTTTGTGGGGTTCTGTGGGCGAGGGACTTATTGGAATCTGAAAGCTCCCTTTAACAAGGGGACCCCCAGATCCTGCCCCCCCATGTGAATTGGTAATGGGTACATTGTACCCCTACCAATTCACAGAAAAAGTGTCAAAAGTAGTAAAAAAAGACAGGAGACATTAAAAATTTAAAAGATGTAAATGTCCCGCGGTGTAAATCCATCTTACGCCGCCCGACCAACCATGGCATCCAGCGTGTTTCTCTTATGTTTTTAGAATTTCATATGAATATAGCTCAGTAATGTGGGGCTGCGGGAAAAACTGCCTGTATTGTCACACAGCATTTGATTCTTTAATTTTTCAGCTGTTTTATTTTGTTTTTATTTTATTTTGTTTTTTGTAATTGGTCTCTGTTGGTGGCACACTACTTATTCTGGACATGTTAAGAATTGGGTCCAATTTTGCCATGGAAATCAGTTAATTGGGTTTTATTAGTAATACTTCTACTGAGGTAACCCTGGAATTGTGACAGTTCTGTCTGGCTATATTCTGCTAATTTTGCTATTGCATTATTTAAAAGGTGGCTACATACAGTGACCAAAAGGGAAGGACATTGTAACTTTAATGGGTGGGTACCTTTACCAAGGAATAAATTATGCATGTAGAATATGTAAAGGGGGCTGATACAAAATATGTGTGGTGTAGCTGCTCCCATGTTTGTCTCTTGTGGAGTTCTGGCCACCTTTCTACAACTCTAATGCCGCGTACAGACGATCAGACTCTGCCGGACAATTGTACCATGTGTGGGCTCCGGCGGCCCTTTCCTCCCAAAAGTCAGGCGGACTTTGAAAGAAGACTTGCCTCAAATTTGTCTGCTGGACTCGTGACTTCAGGTACGATGGGACTAGAGAAGGAAGTCAATGTCGCCACCTCCATCGGTGAGATTGACACCTTGATAGCCCCGTCGCCTGGTATGGATTTTAAGGGGAACCCCTACGCCGAAAAAATGGAGGCGGTGACATTGACTTTCTTCGCTAGTCCCATCGTACCTGAAGTCACGTTCAAAATGAATGGACTTTACTCCATGTGTGAGCAGGTCCATTCATTTGAAAAGTCAGGCGGACCTCCGCCAAAAGTCTGGCAGATTATCCACCGGACCTAGTCTGCTGGAAAACTCAGTTTGTGTGTAGTCATGTGTGGGCAAGTCCGCTCATTCGGAAAGTCCGCCAGATAGTCTGATCGTGTGTACGCGGCATAAGGCATTTTTGTCCTCTGCATTATCTAACTTTTCATTATACTGTTTTGTAGTATCAGTTTATTTTTACCAGTTCTGTGCCATTTGTAGCCAGCTTTTAGGATCAGTTGCTAGCTATTTTTATTTGGGTTCATTATTGTAAAATGTTGTTTGTGAGCTATTGAGCTACTCATGAATAGTCACTGCTGAACAATAACAATCATTATTATTGAAGGAATGAAAAGAGGTGATCAGTGAGGCTGTAAAAGTCAAATTAAATGTTAATTGATGCACGGCCACAAAGCGCTGGCATTTAGGTGCATGACAGTACATTTATCAGACTTGTCACTTAATGGAGAGAAACTATACTGATATCTACCTGTAAATTTCAATTTGACTAACTGTTATTTCATAGCATAATGTTCCTCTTTGTTATAAAATACTTCAACATCTATGGGAAAAAATATACGTAACATCAGCAACTTAATGTTTTTGTCACCATTATTATCATGTACAAAATTTTGACATTGCTTTTGAAGAACATTGTCAAATGGCAAACAAAGGGAAACGCAGATTCAGTTGATTAGCATCACAGAGCAGAATGCTTTTGCATGAGGAAGTTTATCTGAAGGTTTTATCTTGAAATGGAAATCCTGTGGGAAATCTGTGAAGCGTAGAGGTAAATCTTTCTTATACAATACTATCCAGCACTCAGAATAAATTAGTGTTTAGTGTTTACTCTCTTGTCAGTACAAAATATGTTTCTTAGCTCATTAGACCTTTTGGCTCTGGAGCTATACACTGCCTTAAATATCTTATGTTTATGCATTTGCATTTATATAAAGGCAGATATGTTAGACCCACACAATACTAAAGTAGCCAACATTGAAACTGGGGTCTGCATAGCCCATCCTAATACACACCGGCATGGTGGCATAGACATACCAACAAAGTTGTTAGTATTTAAGTACAATTCTGGTCTCTAATTATCCTCTTCTAAGTCCAGGATAGTCATAATGTTTTTATCAGTTGAAAGATACTCATTGATTTGTGATTAGGGATAAACTTAAGCTTTGGTCTGAACACAAGTTTGGACTGCACCTTGGCTGTTTGTACATTTGGACGAATGCCTGAACATTTACCCATTTGGCTGGAGCCAAACAACATGTTTAATCATAATATTACTACCGTTATTATACATGAAAGCTTCTGTCAATGATTGTTAGGATACCAGTTGGTATGTTAAAGGGTAAGTTCACCTTTCATGAAAAATGAAAAGGTGAACTAACTTCAAATATCCTTGCCAACCTTTGGACCCTGCTGTACTTAGCTGCTATGATGCCCTATGCTGCTGGTATAGAGGTTCATACACCACAATACATCGATCCAGAGTGAGTATCCATCATAATGCTTGCAATGGTAAGCACTCACTGGTCATCACAGCCATGTGACCGTGCTTGCCAATGAGAAGTGCATCTGAGACTTCATCTTCAGGTAAAGTGTCCCAAGAAGAGGAGTGCTTCTCATAGGTCAGCGTTGTCATGTGGTTACACTGAGTGATGGGTGGTTGTCATTGCAAGCGTTATGAAGGATAATCACTCTGGTGCTGTGTATTGTGGTGTATGATGTATAGACTGCTACATTGGCAGCACAGGACATCATGGCCACTATGTGCAGTGGGGTCCAGCGGGCTAGCCAGGATATTTGTTAAATTATTTGTGAAAAGATGAATTTAACAACCAGTGACATCAATAGGCATGGATTTCCGGCATTTTTTTTGTTTTTGTGTGTGTGAGGATCCCCCATTAACATCTATATCAGATCTTTATCTAGGATGAGGTTCTGGTTTAGAGGAATGGAATCTCTGGCCACTTTGTTTACAAACAGAATGAAGCAGCTGTTAACTTTCATTTTGCCTGCAATTTAAAGTGGTTGTAAACCCTTACAAACAACTTTGACCTACAGGTAAGCCTAGATTAAGGCTTACCTGTAGGTCCAAGAAATATCTCCTAAACCTATACGGTTTAGGAGATATTTGCCCGAAGACAGGCACCGCTGTCTACGGTGCATGCGCCGTAGACAGCGGCGCGCAGGCGCACTGAGCGCGGCATTTCCAACAACGGAGCTGCCGCGCGTGTCGGCTCCTGTGCGCATGCGGAGCTGCGAGACCCAACCGAAAAGATGGATGCGCTGGACTACAGGGGACAGCGGTTACTTCGCTGGCTCCTGTGTCAGGTAAGTGACACATAATGGACTACTATGCATAGTAGTCCATTATGCTTTGCCTTTGCAGGGAATGAAAGAGGAAGTAAACCCACCAGGGTTTACTTCCTCTTTAAGCACACTCTTTTTATAGTAATTGGTAGTTTTGCTATAGTAGGCTGTATACATTGCCCAGATGAACAAGCTCACATTATTATTATTATTATTATTATTATTATTATTATTATTATTAATTTTTGAATGTTTAATGTTTAGTATTAAGCATTACTAAAATTCTTGCTCCCTGCCAAATGGATTTACATTTTTTTTAATAAAATTGGCTTTAGCACATGCCCTTTAGAGCAGTGACATGCAATTTTTTGGCAGTTCCTTGCTTATTGGCATAGCTAATGGCCTGTTTTTTTTTAACATTTGGTTCTCGCTGACTTCAGTGGGATTCTTATTTGACACCTGAACTTTAGTGAGAGATTTAGTGAGACATTTGGTAAGTATTATTTAAAATAATATTCTGGGTTATTCTGGTTCACATTTTGCATCATAACTTAGGTTTGGCCACATCTTTGACTGATAAATGCAAAACTGAAATGGCAAAGGTGTTGACTATAGTTCCACATTCTGCCTACCGTTTTGTAAAGCAACTTCCCAGAGACGCATAAAGAAGTAAGAGGGGATCCTCCATAGTTTGGGAATATTCAGAACACATGCCCTCATTGAATGATTTATTTTTACCACTTATTTGGATTTTCCTTTCACTACAGAATTGAAAAGTTTGCATTAGCCATCACTTTTTGTAACGTAGACGATGGTCACCGAACAGAGTGGGACAAGCCCCTTATGGAGGACACATATATAAACATTTGGTAAAAAGTGAAAGGTTCTAACCCTTTCACATTCTATGCAAAATAATTAGGTATAGTGATCTTAAAGGTACCCCTTGCTGTCTATAAAATCTACAATGTTAGTATGTGGCTCTGCTGTCCTCTAGTTACACTCTGCTGCAACTCAGTTTCTGCGCTGTGAATGGTCAAGTTTATTATGTTGTCAGATTGCTCCTTTTATGGCAGGAATGTTTTTTCTTCCCTTAGGGTATGTATAAGACTAGAATTGTATTAATTCACAGCGGCTTCAGGAATCATGTACATGATATCCGCCTCAGAAGAAAGTTAAAGGCAGCATGCAGTTAGATGATTCTGATTTGTCTTCTTTGCTTCTGAGCTGCTTTGCTTGACATGCAAATACCTTAAGAAATTGTATTCGGCTACACTGAGTTGTTAAAATATAACTAATAGCAAAACTTTTTTTTTTTAGTTTTGGTTACAGTAGACACCTGTCCATTTTTTTTTCCTGTCAGATGCTACGTTGTGGAGATTCACCCTCTTTATATGTCCTGTTTATTCTTATCATCAAAAGTGAATGTAAAAGACATTCCCAAATGTTGGGTTGACATCGGACCACTTATAGTGGGGAAAACATCAAATTGGGATACTAGTTCTGGTAACACCCTGGATTTCCCTCACTTTAGAGGGATTTACTCTTACTTCCTGTTTAGGCTATGGGACAGGAGGTGAAGGGAAATCTCCCCTATGGGACAGATGGCAAAAAAGTTATTATGACCCTCTGACAGGGGTTATGACCCTCCCTTATTCTATCCAAAATGAAGAATGAAGATTTCCTGACTCCCAGCTGTAGGCTGGCCTTACATAAATCTTTTTTTTTTTCAACCAGAATGTGTACAAGCAGCCAGCCCATACATAGATCGAATTTGACAAGTCTCTGGTGAACCCTGTATGGCTGGCTTAACACAGTAAACTCTGACACAAAGAAAAAAAATGATCCACCCTAAAAGTCTGACCCACAATTTAACCCTTAACTTCAAATTAACAATTAACTATTAGCTTTGTAAACGCACCCTTATCCTGATAGTAACAGTTAACTCCCACACTTGCCTTAACCATCAATCTACAGCTGAACGTGGATGGATTGAAAATGGTCGCTAATTGCTAATTGCTAACTTGCTAATTCATACAGGACACTATTATCAAGGTCTCAAGTTCAGCCAATACATTTTTTTACATTTTGAATAGAGTGAGGAAGGGATGAATTTTCTGTCTAGTTGTAATTACTGTCTATGTCCCTTTTTATCGCTGGCTGAGATTTTCACATGCCTTCTGTTTATTTGGCAGGCATAACATAGAACAAAATATGAGGGAAAATATGCTCTATTGGGCATACAAACAGCAAAGACTTGTTAGAGGGAAAGGGCTTGATAGTTTTAACTTTTGTGAGTTTAAAAAAAATGCTTGACAGTTCCCAGCTCTCTGCTCACTGAAGAGCAAGAACTGATTGATCAGCCATCTTTGATTGCTCAGTTCTTGGTCTAGAGGCAATGGGGGGCAGATACAGCATCAGTTGCAGCATCAGATTGATGCTGCGTACACATAGGTGAGTATGTAGGTTTGTTTTTGTTAAATCTCACTTCTCTTATAACCATGGCCATATTGGTCAATGACATCACCATTATCCCACCCCTTTCTTTGTATAGCTGATAGTAGGATTGGTCTCTTGTGCTGTGTTCTGTTTATTTTTGGCGATCTATGAGAAACTTTTTGGGGGATTTTAAAGTTTTTTAAATAAAGGACTTGCCAATGGTTTGAATGTCTTTATTTCAAGGCTACAACGTTTGTGAAAAAGTAGGGGTACTATGCACCCCTTGTTCATTAACATAGGGGGTGGTATTTGGGGGCTCCCTTATTAATAATGGAGATTTGCAGATTCCGATAAGCCCCTTGCTGGCAGATACCCACAACCACTTTGTCTTCATCAACTTGGGGACAAGGTGCTTTGAGCTCCCCCATGTTGAAGGAGCCTCGCTTTCGCTTTGAGCGCATGTGGTCTGGTATGGTTCAGGAGGGGAGTATGCATTCATCCTCCCAGCCAGGTTGCATGTTTGGATTATAAATCTGGTATAGATTTTTTAGGAGAACCTCAAACATTTATTTTTATTGTGAGGAGTTTCCCTCTAAAACTCGGACCTGACCTGAAGGCTCTAAGTGCTGGGTATAGAATACATCTAAAACCCTTGCCTCATTTTGAAAGATTACTTACAATTAAATATAATAGTTTTTGCCACAGTTTTTCATACACACAAATTAATTTGGGAATATTCTACAGATGAAATCTTATTATAAAAGGTAGGTAACCTGCCTACTTAAAGCTGAAGCATCTTGCTAAATTCAGGCCACTTGGCTGTAATCGGTCAAGGTTAAGTTTGTAGCTGTCCTGGCTCAGTTCCCCTCCTATTCTTTCTCAGCCAACCACTAGGAATGTCATTGCCAGTGCGCTACTATAGGAAAGGGTATAAATATTTGTGACCTTGAGCAGGGGCTTTTTGACTTTCCTGGCTTATGCCTAGGGGGAAGTTGCTAAGCTGTCTCTCTTTATGCCTGCTGCTTGGTTGGAGAGGAATGTGGGTTACTAGGCCTGGAGCTATCCCCGTCTTAGTGGAGGGAAGTTAGTGAGGCGCTAAATGTATATATCCGCAGCATACTTTTGATGGTGAACCAATTATACCCGAATGTCTATTTTTTTTACATTGTTCTTTTTTTTTTAATCACACCACAGCCAAGACTGAACTTAACTTTCTTTTTTTTTGTATATTCTGTATTGCAATCCCTGAATACCGAATATGTGAAAACATTTATATGTAGGAGAACTGTTTCAAGGTTATATCTCAGTGCATACCCCAGAGGTCACAGTTTTCAATTATCTCCACAGGTTAGGGACCTATATTGCATTGTTCAGTCATGCAGATTGTTGTAATCTATGCTAATTTGCAAGTCATTCACTTATTGATTTAGTTTTCTATGATGTAGCTGGCTAAAAACAAACATAATTAGGAGATGACTTGTGATTGTCTTAAGATGTGCTGTGAAGAATCTTTGTTAGTAATAGCTATAGTATTTTCATAGGCTTTATAGTTCATAATGTTATGTAAATCTTATTACTAATCGCACCTCAAATGAAAGGTTTATTTGAGGGTAACAAGTTAATTGTGCAGCTATGATGATTTGATGACTGGTATTTATAAAGTAATAAAGAAGAATAATTAAAGTACACATAGTAAGAACCCAGTAATGACTTAAAGGAACTGATTTTAATGTGATTTTATGCAACAATCACTTGTGTACACATTTAAACATGCAAAAATTATGAATATATCTGCTTAAACTTGAGAATAGTAGACTAAGGGTTGCATTTATACCTGAGCATTTTCAGCTCGTAAAACGATTGTAGAAATGCCAGAAAACGATGCCCAAAAAAACACCCAACAAGCAAAATCCCATTAATTTAAATGGCCCCTGTTCACATCTGAGTGTTTTGTAGCCTGAAGCAAAATGCCTGACACTCAAAAAAGTACATGAGCTTCTTTTTGGGCTGATTACAGGCATTTTTAACTTGTGCAAAATCGCGGTAAAAAGTGTGGCAAAATCTTTCTGCCTGAAAACGAAACAATGAATGAAGATATGGAGGCTGCCGTTTCACACTGTGGCAGTCTATTAAAGTATATTTAACTCACACACACTAATGCATATTGCATTAAGATAGCCTATTAATTTGCCTAATGCATGCCAATGGAAAGTCTAATTTTTGTTATCCCAGAGCTAACAGCTTTGTTAGTACAGAGTGGTTTGAATGGGCCCTAAGTATGAGATATCTGGCTGGGAAGCTGTAAATTCAATGTTAGTGAGAGGGAAGAGAGCAGGGTAAACTCAACTATTAAAGTGTAAGGCCGCGTACACACGGGCGGACTGTTCGCCCAACTTTGTCCGTCCAACAGTTTCGGCAAACAGTCCGCTCAAAATTAGCATGGACGGACATGGCCACACACGACGAACGAACAGTTTGCTGAAACCGTGCGCGATGACGTGAACGGCACGTACGACGGGACGAAAAATACGACGTCCTATACACTGCATTATAGCTTTCGGCGTGAAAATCCTTTCTGAGCATGCGCGCAACTTTGTTTGACAAACAAGCTTACACATGAGCGGACTGTTCGCTGAAACAAGGTTTCAGCGGACAGTTTTTCGGAAATTCCGAAAAACCTTGTCCGTCCAACTGTCCGCTGAAACTGTCCGCTGAAAGCCCACACACGAGCGGACTGTCCGCCCAAACACTGTTCAGCGGACAAAGTTGGGCGAACAGTCCGCCCGTGTGTACGGGGCCTTACTAAACCCACAACAGTAAAATCAGTCTGTATATGCAGTATGGCATGCTTGTTATACTCACTGTGGAACCTAAGGGGTTAATCCCCTGCATTGTGTGTGAACGCTGTTTGGTCCTGTCTTCTCTGATTCTCCTCATCTTTAACTGACTCCAACCCATCTTGTGATAGAATAGGGCATGAGTCAGGCTGCACATGCTCAGTTTGGTGTGTATTGCTAGAGAGTTTTTTATTTTTTTCCTTGGGAGAGTGCATATAATGAGCACAGGGCCAATCAGCACTGTCCAGACAGAGGATCAGGGGAGAATGAAAACTCCTCCATGCTCTAAGCAGATACTAATACAAGTCACAAGGCTGCTATATACTGCTAATGGGAAAGGGTATTTAGCAGTTAATATTTATTAGAATAATTGCATTTCCATGTTTTGTGTAGTGTGGGAGACCAGATATAGTGAATGAAGGGTCCTGGGTTTAGTAACATTTTAAAATAATAGTGACAGTGCTTTCAGAATGAATTATTGCAAAGTGCCTTCAGCTACAAGTTTGTTTGAAATTATATTTTCTGCTTGTAATGCCGCGTACACACGACCGGACTTTTTGACAGCAAAGGTCCGACGGAATGAGACAATTCGAGAGTGTGTGGGCACCATTGGACCTTTGCTTGCCAAAAATCCGTCAGACTTTAAAAATAGAACATGTTTTACATTTTTGGACAAAAACCAACACTAGTTCAGTCGTACGTCGTCAAGTTCGAATCCGTCGGAACTTTGGTGTGATTGTGTGTGTCCAAGTCCGTTCATTCAGAAAGTCCGTCAGAACTCCACCGAAAGTCCATCAGGAAGACTGTCGGACCCAGTCCATCGAAAAATCCGGTCGTGTGTACACGGCATTAGGTATAAGTAAAGTTTGGAATGTTCATAGCCTGATCACAGGGGAGTTGGTTCTAGGTTGTAATCTTGGTGCTGTATGATTTTTGCCTAAGCATCATGTGATTTCACTGCATAGAGAATTTTGGTGAAGATGCATATGCGCAACTGTGAGTTAATTTAGTGTAAAACAGGGATATGCAATTAGCGGACCTTCAGCTGTTGCAAAACTACAAGTCCTATGAGGCATAGCAAGACTCGGACAGCCACAAGCATGACACCCAGAGGCAGAAGCATGATGAGACTTGTAGTTTTGCAACAGCTGGAGGTCCGCTAATTGCTTATGCCTTGTGTAAAAGATGAGTACATTTTAGGTTTAGGTTTAATCCTAGGTTGAAAATTATGCTGAGGATTAGGAATTATTCTTAGGGATATCTCAGCTGCTTGAGGAATAGGTTTTACTAGTGCTGATATTCTTCCACTAAAATCATACAACTATATACTGTGGTAGAACTGTGGCCAGATTATGGACATTCAATAACTGCGGCATAAAGCGATATTAACCTCTTGTTTAGTGAGCACTTAAACACACCCTCCTGCCCAGACCAATTTTTAGCTTTCAGCGCTATCATTCTTTGAATGATAATTGCGCAGTCATGCTACACTTTACTCAAATAAAATTTTTATAATTTTTTTCACAAAAATTGAGCTTTCTTTTGGTGCTATTTAATCACCACTTGGGTTTTTATTTTTTGCTAAACACACAAAAAAACACAGAAATAATTATAATAAAAAAACATGTTTCATAGTTTGTTATACAGTTTTACAAACAGGTATTTTTTTCTCCTTCATTGATATTCGCTGATGAGGCTGCACTGATGGGCACTGCTGGGCTGCACTGATGGGCATTGATGGGCTGCACTGATAGGCACAGATAAGGCGACATTGATAGGCACTGATAAGATGGCACTGATGGGCACAGATAAGATGGCACTGATGGGCCCTGATGGGTGGCACTGATGAGTGGCACTGATGGGTGGCACAGATAGATATCACTGATAGTTGGCATTGGTGGGCACTGGTAGGTGGCACTGATAGACATTGATGGACACTGGCAGGTGGCATTGATTGGCACTGGTAGGTGGTATTGATAGGCAGCACTGGTGATACGGCACAGATTTGTGATATTTTATAGGCGGCACTGATAGGTGACACAGTGGGCACTGATGGGTGGTACTGTGGGCACTGGTAGGTGGCGCTGGTGGGCACTGGTAGGTGGCACAGGTGGGCACAAAAGCCTCTGCAGAGGCTCTCCACAATCGGGACTGATGCCCCTCTCACAGCCACTGGTGATCGGATTTTCTAGTAGTGGTTGGCTTACCCTTTTTTTCTACAACTGTTCAGATAGTATGCAGATATTGAAGATATACAGTGGTTGATTTACTAAAGGCAAATAGGCTTTTCACTTTGCAAGGGAATTTTCCATTAGCTTAGTGAATAATGTGAAGCTTGCTTGACTTCCACCATCCAATCATGTACAAGCAGAAATACATTAAAAAAAAGAAGTTCTTTACACATGATTGGGCATACCTTGCAAAGTAAAATTTCTCCACAATCACAATCACTTGCAAAGGAAAAAAAATATTCTACTTTAGTAAATAAATCCCACAGAGTCAAAACACATATAAATAAATGTGTAATATAAAACACAATAATTCAAAATTGAAACAACAAACTTGTATAAAAAATATTTAAGAATACTGTATGTTAGATTAAATGTCACAAGAACAATCCAATGTGAACACTTTAAATATACATCATAGCTTCCTTTAAAAAAAAATGTCAGGTCATGTAGTTCCCAAAATGTAACATTACAGCAAATTATATACAAAAATGCTGTCCCTGATGTATGCTGGGAGTGACAAATGTAACACTGATTGTCTATAGTAACATACCAGCTTTCAATTGTCATTTTTAAAGACCAGGGTTAAAAATAAACCAAGGAAGCTGATTGTTTGCTATGGGCAACAACAAATATTACCATCAGCGTACCTTTCCTACATGAGACCCTATAAGAATAACATTTTATCCACTGGTCACTAGCAGTATGCAGCATGAATAATGCATTTGAAAATAATTAAAATGGGACAACTCATTTACATGTGTTCCTTATTGGAGTTCCTAGAGATGGATTTTCTATGGTTGAATATCTAGCTGGCATTCCAGCTGTATTCATGTCATACAATGTTAGCATGCTGAATTGGCTGTCTGACAGCTGAGGCATTTTAAATGTTTTTGTTTGAGCCCGAAGCCAAATATATTAATATGTATTGCATTTACCTCTTGACTTTAGCCTCATTTGCAGGCTGTGCATTTTGCAGCAGAAAATTAGTAGCTTTTTGGTAGGACTGATTTAAAACCATACATATACAGTGTTGATTTTTTTTTTCTTTTCAGCGTTACTTTATTTCTGTCTATTTCACCCAGTCGATTGGGAAATCAAAATCTCATATCATCAGGTCTAGCCATCCTAGAAATAGCTGTTTGATTTCTGCAGTTTTGGAATTCAATTAGAATGTCTGCAAATAACAAAATTATGACAGTTGTTTACTGCAGAGCTAGAAAATCTTTAGATTTTGCAGGAATAAATTACTAAGCCACTATAATAAACCAATCACTTGGGATATAACTTCACTTTGAAAAACAACAAGGTCACATCTTTATCGTTATTATTTTCATAACCGATAGTACCCTTGCCAGCTTAGCTGTCAATACTTCTGGCTCTGCTAGTCAGCTAGTGCATATCCCTTATGTTCCTGCTGGAAAAACAGCATAAATCAGTCCAGTTCAATAATGAACCCTGTAAAGCATACAAATACATTATTTTGGAAATGACTGGCATCATTTCTAACTTTTTCATTTAGGTTTTTTTGCTTTTTAGTTGATTATTTCTTTTTATCATTGCCAGGTTACAAGAGTTTAAAAGGTAAGAAAATTCACGTGCAATATTGTAATTTCACCTATTCCTTTGTCCATAAATAAATATACTGTATTAAAGGCTGAGCATAATAAAATACTCTGAAATTCTTGTTTTGCCAAAGTCTGGTGCGGAGGGCATTGCAAGTGTCGCTAACATTCACCATTGTGCTGCATCTGTGATGAAACTTGTGAATGTTTTTGAAGACATTTACTGATAGAGAAAGTTAAAGGAAATCTGTTCTGAGTGAAAGTGTAGGCTTCCAAAGCTGAGATCACCTGATGAAAATGTTAAATGCTTGACTGTCCTAATGGATCAGAGGCCCTATTTCCTTCTGAGTGATTGATCAAGAAAATATTTGAAGATAAGGATTTCTGTCTCAACTCTGACTTTCTAATATACCTGTACATACCGTGACTTAGAAAGTACTAAAATAAACTCTATAACCACTACTGAAGCAGCAGAAACCCAAGAAATTCTTTGCTTTTATATAGTTTTCTTTTTGCGCTTTGTGCAAGTGATCATATATTCACTTTTCTGAAGTAGAAAAGGCTACAGGGTTACCAACCTTCTGTAAATTTACAGACAGTTTGCAAATTTTGATTTACAAGCTGTCCATTAAAAGTCTGTTACAGAGGGTGGCTGCCCATGAAAAAAATGGTCTTCGGCCGACTCTGGAACTGCGCATGTGCAGTTCCCAAGCCGACTGGGTTTGGGGGAGCTCGTGCTAGGTTATATTAACCTGACCTTCATGTAAATGGAGAAATACATTTTTTTGCTTTTTTTTTTGTTTTTTTTAAACATATTGCTAATTGCACTAGCTACATGTCCGCAGCTTACATATTGCTATTTGCACTGTTTTGCAGTGAAAACTTTCATTTTCTGTGCTTTTATGGAGTGTCAGTAAAAAAATGTGGCTTTGTCAGTACATTTCATGAGTTTTGTCTGTAAAAAAATTGGTGTTGTCAGTAAATTCTTGGCATCCTGCCAGTAAATTTCACTTTGGGAGGTTGGCAACACTGTACACGTGTAAGTAGTTTCATTTACAGATGCTGCTCTTATTACTACTATCAAAAAAGCACAATACAGTAACAAATACTGTAATTGTAAATTAATAAGGATGTATTGTAAACTACAGATTTGCATTACAAAGCGATCACATGGTACCGGCTGTGGGCACGTACACTGATCAGTCATCGGCTGTGTCCGATGGATATAGCTGGTGACAAATCCCACCACAACGCAGCTCCACGCGTTGTGTGATCCGAGAGGACGCACTATGACATCCACCCAGATCGGCAAAAGACCTGCCCGGCTGTCCTTTTTCTATAGGGCAAGAGGGAACTGGGTGAAGTAAACTTACCATGAGAGAAACATTGGGATGCTCTCCCACTGAAAACTAAAGTTGCCTGGCTGGAAGTCAGTGAAGAGTTTGAAATCATTATAGGCAGACTTTACACAATTTTATAAGCAAACAGGTTTCTGGTTTTAGGGCTGAGCCATATAAAGTAGTGTCAAACCCAGCAGCTGGATTAGGGAGTTCATTAGAAAAAACAGCGTGAGCTGAGGCTGTCGCTAATGGAATGATTATTGCACTGATTACCCATGTAATACCTTTAATGATATCACAACTAAAACGAGTGGTCTAGGATGATGTTTCAATGCCTATAGACATCAATGAATAAAGGCCCTCTCCCTTCTCCCAGTAAATGACAATATACTGTATATCCCCACCCCCGCTGTTCCGATAAGTACAATAATCCTCTTCTTTGTCCCAGTAATATCATTACACAGACTGGTAAGGTCTTTACTCCAGCAAAGTCCAGCAGTGACAACACCGATAACCTTCCTTTTCAGCAAATGTGATGGCTAAAGCTGGCTATACACGCTTCAGTTTTTTTATCATTCAGCCAACAGGTTGAACAAAAAAAAGCTTGCCCAATTCCCCCGTCCACACATTTGAGGTTGATGGGGGAATTCTCGCTGCCACTCTATTGTATTCTAGCAGCGAGGAGAATCTCCTGCTGTCAGAATTCGCAGAGCAGCACTACAGCCTATTGCCTGCAGTATTGGTCAAGCAGCTTTTATCTGTCAGGATGGTTAAACACAAGTCAA
The DNA here is from genome assembly GCF_037356315.1 of Lithobates pipiens. Classification (NCBI taxonomy): domain Eukaryota; kingdom Metazoa; phylum Chordata; class Amphibia; order Anura; family Ranidae; genus Lithobates; species Lithobates pipiens. Next base: position 427,939,840 of record NW_027507758.1, on the reverse strand, counting down.
TTGATACACATATCGACTTTTGTTCAACTGCAGTGACCACATATGGTCGAAATTTAGCTGGTTTCTACTGAACAAGCTGAATTTGGTACCAAGTATGGAAAGCTTAAGCCATGTGAGGTTCTGAGATTGACAATGTTGTGGAGAATTCACCTGCAGTCCCTACATTGTTGACATCCTTCTTGAGAAAAGGGGGAAGCTCTGGCAGGAACACAGGTAATTAAGATATTTTATTCTAGTTGATATTGTAAGATAAATAGTGTCAAATAAATTGGTTATAAAGAGTCTTTGCACATTTTTTTGGTAAAATTAGGGTACGGTTGTATTATTACTGAATTAGAATAAATGCTAAAATGTGCACAGATTTTATGGACTGATCAAGTATTATGCCCATTCTATATTCTAAAATGGCATATACACTAAATCAATTTCTTATATGCACAGAGGCAGATATAGGGAAAAAAACCTTTAGAAGGTATTCACTGACTCATTTCTGCATTGCTAGCACTTGGATGGAAAATTCTATGCTTTATCCACTCCAACACATAAAACGCTCTCTTGCTCTATCTACCTCTGAGGCCTTTATAGGTTTCAAACCACTATATGCACTGGTAAATATAATTTACACAGTTCTATAAAGAATGATTTCCTATGCAGCTCAAATCCTGAAAATTATCCATTACAAAAAGAGATCTAATATGACTAACATACAAAAAAAAGGAGGTGACAGATCAGTGTATGAATGCAATGTACAAGTCTTTCACTAAGAATGAGCTACTCACATTTAAATGGATTTAAATGGAAGTCCTCAGAATGAAGATACATTTCAACTGCTTGATAAATACGTCTAACCATGTACTTGCTGCCAAGCGCCAGTTAAAATTTCTATGAAAGAAAAGAGAGCTTTGATAAGAAATGGCATAATTGCACTGTATCTATACAGACAGGGTGTCGTATGAAGCAAAAAGTCGAGCTCTTTGGAATAGGACCTGGGTACCGAAGAGATGCTTCATCTCTGCATTTTACTCTGCATCAATTTATTTACTTTTTATTTTAAGTCAACCTTGGAGAATACTTTTCAAATGATGTAAGTTTGAAATAATTATCCAGTAGACACAAAAGCTACTGGTAAGGACAATAAAACAAATATCCACAAAAAAAAGAGAAGTGAGATATAGATTAGAAAGTCTTATATGAATATGCAAATACAGAGTCTTCTCTTTTACGGCTGCAATTTGTTTGCACAACAGGATTTCTGCCCCTATTACCCTGCTGATTTAGCACACAACTAATAAGAAAACAACATTATGTAGGAAAAAGAACTGTTCTGGACAGTAAACGTTGGACATAATTGCATCATAAGCTATAAAAATCCTGCTTTATTATTTATTGAACACTACATTTTTATGTAATGTACACTGAAATGTGACACTGGGGAGTATTTTTGAATAGATAGCATAATGAAGCTAGCCAAAGATTTTCCCCTTTTATTCTTCATCTGGCCATACAAGGAGATATCACATAATTTGCTTCCCTCAGGCTGGAATATGCATGAAGTTTCATGTGTTTTTAAAATATGTTGTGACACATGTATTGGTGCATTTTTTGGCTGGACCCTATAATCTGTGCTAAAAATTTGATTGGAGGTTAGGTCATGGTTAGTGTTGTTGGTAGTTTTTGAATCTGTGATCTTGGTGCATTGCAATCTAAGGGCATTCATGTCAGTTATGGAGTTATGGGTTAGCGTAAAGTGATATTAGGGTAAAAGTTTAGATGGTTAAAATTACTGCTGAAATTAAATATGGCAATTGGGGGATTGATACAACTTTTGATTTCTTGTTGAAATCACAAAAGAATCAATGACATAAAATTATTTTAATGGACTAAAAAGGAGATCGATTTTAAATTACCCAATCAAACATGGTGGAAAATGTTATGAAATTCCTTGTTTTTTTTGTTTCAACTTAATTTAACCACAATTTTCCTTTAACCTTGTTTAACATTATTTAAAACTTAAGTTCACATTTTCCAGAAAATAGCCAATGCAGTCAAGAGACCCTGAGTAGATTTTAAAAACCTCTGCAGCTCTGTAAAAGGTTCATTGCTTTATTTACATACCTGTAGGCCATTTGGCCCCCTCAATAAACCTGTCCAAACAACTCCTAGTTAGCAACCTCCACGTCCTGCTACATCCACATCCTTGTTGCTAGGATCTGAAAACTGTTGAACACTCACTCCCAGCATTACTGGACTGAAAATCAACAGTTTTTTCATCTTAGCAAAAAGGCAGGACATTAAGGGCTCATTTACACTTGCTTCGGCTTCAACAAGGCTTCAAACAGGATTTGTGAAAGCTCTTTGAATGTCAGTCAAAGCTCCATTCACTAAATAAAAAGGTTAGCTTACAATCCTGTTTATATCTGCTTTTGCTTTGCTTTGCTTCAGCTTTGTTCCCAAAATGATACCCCATGTAGCTTCAGTGCAGGTAGTTCTGCGAGTGCACATAGTTCTGCAAGTGTACATACAGTAGGTCTGTGAGTGCATGTAGTTCTGCGAGTTCACATAGGTCTGCGAGTGCACATAGTTCTGAGAGGGCACGTAGGTCTGTGAGTGCATGTAGTTCTGCGAGTTCACATAGTTCTGTGAGTGCACTTAGTTCTGCGAGTGCACGTAAGTCTGCGAGAGCACGTAGGACTGCGAGTGCATGTAGGTCTGCGAGTGGCCTGAGAGTGCAGGTAGGTCTGCGAGTGGTCTGCGAGTGCACACAGGTCTGCAAGTGCAGGCAGGTCTGTGAGTGCACGTAGGTCTGCGAGTGGTCTGCGAGTGCATGTAGTTTTGCGAGTGAACGTAGTTCTGCGAGTACCTGTGTATTGTCTTGTTGAGTACCTATGTATTGTCTTGTTGAGTACCTGTTTATTGTCTTGTTGAGTATTAGTGTCAGGAAGCTAGTTGTTAGGTAATTTGGACAGGGTATAATCCCCAATCCTCATCAAATTTAATAGGTACAATGCTTGGCGGGTGTGGAGAGGCAACTCATTGTACATCTTGCAGCATGTATGCATTCCTTGATCATCTGATCGAGGGTGAATACTGTTGTGCAAAATGTAAGAGCATTGTTTCCCTGGAAGCCCAGGTTCTGAATCTGGGGAAGCAACTGTCAGCACTGAGAAGTCCCTCCATACTAACGGAGAGCCAGGAACGTACATGGCAGGGGCCAGCACAGAGGCGGGTGGAGATGAAGAGGTGCAGGCACTAGCAAAGAGTAGATGGGTGACAGTCAGGAAGGGTAGAGGGGGAAGTGCCAGGGAGGCAGATCCAGGGCTGGAACATCCTAATAAGTATGCTCCATTGAGTGACATTTGTGAAAGTAGTCAGGGACCTGCACTGCTGGAGCTGTAGGACTCTCCTAGCTGCCGGGAGAAGAACTCCAGTGAGAGTGGGGGGGGGGAGCAAAGGGAAAGGAAAGACAGATTCTGGTGGTAGGGGACTCAATTCTTAGAAGGAAAGAGAGGCCAATCTGTAACAAAATCTCAAGCGCTGAACAGTATGTTGTCTACTGGGAGCTCGGGTTTGGCACATCATGAATCTGGTGGACAGATTACTGGGAGGGTCTGGGAAGACCTAACTGTCATGGTGCACGTTGGCACTGATAACAAAGTCAGAGGCAGATGGAGTGTCCTAAAGAACGATGTTAGAGACTTAGGAGCTAAATTGAGGAAAAGGACCTCCAAGGTAATATTCTCAGGAATACTACCGGTACATTGAGCCACACCAGAAAGACAGTGGGAGATTAGGGAAGTAAACAAGTGGCTGAAGAGCTGGTGTAGTGAGGAGAGGTTTGGGTTCCTGGAGGACTGGGGCGACTTCTCAGTCGATAACCGGTACTATAGAAGGGGTATACTGCACCTAAATGAGGAGGGTGCAGATCAACTGGGAATGAAGATGGCCAAAAAGTTAGAGGGGTTTTTAAACTAGGCGATGGGGGAGGGTCCAGAGGTAGAGGTAGTCAGCGCGGAACATATTCCAGAGGGTAGTATTGGGGGCATTAGTGGTAGGTTGACCAAAGCGCATAAACCCAAGGTAACTATAGTAGCAAGTCCTAGTTGCAATCTTGGAACACCCAATAAGAGGATAATATGCGATCAGTCTAAATTATGTGGCATGTTCACCAATGGCAGGAGCCTGGCGGACAAAAGGTGGGTGAACTAGAGATACTGTTGTACGAGGAGGATTTGGATTTTGGGGAAATTTCAAAGACCTGGATAAACAGCTCTCATGATTGGCTGGCAAACATTCAAGGGTATACCCTTTATCGCAAGGATAAAGAGGGTAAAAAAGGGGGAGGGGTATGCCTATATATCAAGAATAATGTACAAGTGAATGTGATTGATGACATCATTAAGGGAGCTAGGGAGGATGTGCAATCCTTAGGGGTAGAGCTCCAAAGGGACGAAGCTAAGGGGAACATAATACTGGGAGTATGCTATAGACCCCATAACCTGAGGGAGGAAGGGGGACAGATCTCCTATCACAATTTGGATTAGCAGCAAGGATGGGAAGTGTTATCATAATGGGGGATTTTAACTATCCAGACATAGACTGGGTGGAGGGAACTGCACATTCAGCTAAGGCTCGCCAGTTCCTAAATGTCTTGCAGGAGAATTTTATGGGTTAGATGGTAGACACACCAATAAGAAATAAACATTACTGGATCTACTGATTACCAACAATACAGACCTGATCACGGATGTGGAAATATGGGGCAATTTAGGTAACAGTGATCACAGGTAAATTGGCTTCAGTATAAATCACACAAATAGGAAACATAAGGGGAATACAAAGACACTGAATTTTAAAAGAGCCAACTTCCCTAAACTACGAACCTTGCTAGAGGGCATAAGCATAAGATCTTAGGAACAAAGAACACGGAGGAGAGAGGGGTTTGCTTTAAGAGTATATTAAATAAGGGCATGCTATGAGGAGGTGAGTTGCCACCTAGATAAAGGAGGGCTGTAGATGTGGTGTATCTGGATTTTGCAAAAGCATTTGACATAGTTCCCCATAAACAATTACTGTACAAAATAACATCCGTTGGTATGGGTGAGTACATGGATTAAAAACTGGCTACAAGGGCGAGTTTAGAGGGTAGGTACTTGTAATGGTCGGGGGTGGATAGTGGGGTCCCCCAGGGTTCTGTGCTGGGACCAATCCTATTTAATTTGTTCATAAACAACCTGGAGGGTGGGGTAAACAGTTCAATCTCTTTATTTGTGGACGATACTAAGCTAAGCAGGGCAATAACTTCTCTGCAGGATGTTGAAACCTTGCAAAAAGATCTGAACACATTAATGAGGTGGGCAACTACATGGCACATGAGGTTCAATGTAGAAACATGTAAAATAATGCATTTGGGTGGCAGAACCTAGGGGTCGAACCTCTGGGGAATCTAGGATGGAAAAGGACCTGGGAGTCCTAGTAGATGATAAGCTCAGCAATGGCATGCAATACCAAGCTGTTGCTAACAAAGCAAACAGAATATTGGCAGGCATTAAAAAGGGGATTAACTCCAGAAGATAAAACAATAATTCTCCTACTCTACAAGACTCTGGTTCTGCCGCACCTAGAGTATGCTGTCCAGTTCTGGGCACCAGTCCTCAGGAAGGATGTACTGGAAATGGACAGAGTACAAAGAAGGGCAACAAAGATAATAAAGGGTCTGGAGTATATTAGTTATGAGGGAAGGTTGCGAGCACTGAACCTATTCTCTCTGGAGAAGAGACACTTCAGAGGAGATATGATTTCAATATACAAATACCATACTGGTGACCCCACAATAGGGATAAAACTTTTTCATAGAAGGGAGTTTAACAAGACTCATGGCCACTCATTAAAATTAGAAAATAGTTTTAACCTTAAACTACGTAGAGGGTTCTTTACTGTAAGAGTACCAAGGATGTGGAATCCCCTTCCACAGGCGGTGGTCTCAGCGGGGGCATTGATAATTTCAAGAAACTATTAGATAAGCACCTGAATGACCGCAACATACAGCAATAAACAATGTAATACTGACCTATAATCACACACATAGGTTGGACTTGATGGGCTTGTGTCTTTTTTCAACCTCCCCTACTAATATAACTATGTAAAAAAGAGAAAACTTGTTGTGCTATAAAGCTGGAAATACAAATGATAGCTGCTAACACAATATTGTTGGATGCAATACAAAATATTCAAAACCTTCAGTGTAGCGCTTAAAAATAAAAAATAAATGTAAACAAAAGTTTATATATGATGCCTTAAAGAAATGTCTTTATAATCAAAAAAAGTCCATCTGTGCTCTTTGAAGAGATAAAAGAAGGAGACCATCACCAGCACCCAATCACACTGCCTCTTACCATCAGTACAACAACTGTACACAGTTATTTCATCCAGAAATCTCATCAAATAATACGCATATAGATCTCAGCCCAACCTTATTTGTACAGGGGTACTCCAAATCAATGGCGTGATGATCCTGGCAGGATTAGGGATGAGCTTGGTGTTCGAGTCGAACGCATGTTCAACTCAAACACCGGCTGTTCGCCCGTTCGGCAAAGCCAGAACTCTGTGGGCCATTCGCGCCATATTCATGTGGCGCTCACAGCCCACAATGCACTGCGGCATCACAGTACATTGCTGGCTCATGATTGGCCAAGCATGCACTGTGACCCCGCATGCTTGGCCAATCACAGCGGCGGCAGCGAGGAGAGCCATAACTGGCCACAGGCAGGATGCCTGTGGCCAATTATAGCTCAGGGGGGTTAAGTACACACCCCACACTATAGAAGGCTGCCAGTGCGGTGGCCTTGTGTAGTTTGTGTTTGTGTCTTTGTGGCTTGAAAACCTAATGCTGTTAAATTGGGTGGTGTGTGCCTCCAGCACAGTATACACCTGAAGATACCCTTTATTGCTGGTGTTCTGTTTCTGTAATACAGGCATCTGCAGCAGTTAAAGTGGGTTTTGTGTGCCTCCAGCACAGTATACACCTGAAGATACCCCTTATTGCTGGTGTTCTGTTTCTGTAATACAGGCATCTGCAGTAGTTAAAGTGGGTGTTGTGTGCCTCCAGCACAGTATACACCTGAAGATACCCCTTATTGCTGGTGTTCTATTTCTGTAATACAGGCATCTGCAGCAGTTAAAGTGGATGTTATGTGCCTCTTGCACAGTATACACCTGAAGATACCCTTTATTACTGGTATTCTGTAATACAGGCATCTGCAGCAGTTAAAGTAGGTGTTGTGTACCTCCTGCACAGTATACACCTGAAGATACCCTTTGTTACTGGTGTTCTGTTTCTGTAATACAGGCATCTGTATCAGTTTGAGTGGGTGTTGTGTGCCTCCTGCACAGTATGCACCTGAAGATACCCTTTATTACTGGTGTTCTGTTTCTGTAATACAGGCATCTGTATCAGTTAGAGTGGGTGTTGTGTGCCTCCTGCACAGTATACACCTGAAGATACCCCTTATTGCTGGTGTTTTTCTGTTTCTGTAACACAGGCAGGCAACTGCAGTAATTACAGTCGGTGTCCTGTGTTATCTACTCAGTGTGCACCTCAATCTACCCAATTGCTGGTTTTCCATCTCCCTGCAGGCCATTACTATGTCTGGAAGGCCAACAAGGAGAGGCAGACAGTCACGAGCCAATAAAAGAGGGCAAGCAGGCTCTGTGTCTAGAGACAACAGTGCTGGTCGTGGACACGGTTCATTGTCATCAGCACGTGGCCATGGGACGCGCTTGTCCTTATTTCCGGCAGATGGACGTGTGGAGCCGCATCATGCTGAAGACTTGGTAGAGTAGATGACTAAGCCCTCCTCATCTTCCTCATCCTCTCTCACCCAGGCTCAGGGTACTAACAAAGCAGCTGCCAACGCATCCTCTTCCCTTATCTCAATGACATCAGTCACTCCTTCCCTAGACCCACCATGTCCTCCTGAGGAGTCCCCTGAACTGTTGCCAAGTGTTTTGAAGGCTCTGATGATGATACCAAGCTAGAGGAAGGCGGTAGAGTGAGCGCAGAGAAAGGGGATGCTCAAGAAGGAGAGAAATCTGGCAGTAATGTTCCATCAGCTGCAGCATACTGCCAGGTTTGCTCCAGAGATGAAGAGGGAGGGGATGATGAGGTCACTGACTCCACGTGGGTGCCTGATAGGAGAGAGGAGGAGGAGCAGGCACATCTCCAATGAGGCAGGATGCCCTCCGGGGGCCAGTTTAGGGGCAGCACACTGACTGAATCACACCGCAGAGCTCCGCCTGTGCAGGGCGCTGCCTCTGTGCGTAATTCCAAAAGTTCTTTGGTGTGGGCCTTTTATGAGATCAGTGCATCAGATCGCACCGCTGCTATTTGCAACATATGTCTCAAGCGTATCTCGTGTGGCCAAAACATCAGCCGCTTGGGCACCACATGCTTGACCAGACATATGTTGATCTGTCATGCAGCTTGTTGGCAAGCGTACCTTAAAGACTCACACCAAAGAACAAAGCGGACCACTCCTTGCTCCTCATCAGCTGGGATCTCCAACCCCACTAGACCCTCAGTCCTCTCTGAAACCTGCACTGAGAGGAATGAAGGTGTAGAATTAGGTGTGTCACAGCCAAGTACTTGCGGCCACTCTGCTAGCAGTACACCGGCGTCCGATTGTAGCAGGCAAATTTCCTTGCCCCAGCTGCTGGACCGTCGAAAGAAGTTCATGCCCAGCCATTCTCATGCCCAGCGGTTGAATGCTAGCTTGGCTAAATTGCTAGCACTTCAACTGCTGCCTTTTCAGTTGGTAGACTCGGCCCCCTTCCGTGAGTTTGTGCAATGTGCGGTTCCTCAGTGGCAGGTTTCCAAACGCCACTTTTTCTCATGGAAGGAGATTTTGTCAGCTCTGCAGGGGCAGGCTGAGAGGTGGTTGATGCCATGCCAGCTTAAGCCAGGATTGGTGGTTTGCGACAATGGCACCAACCTCCTCTCCGCTCTCCGACAGGGACAATTGACCCATGTGCCCTGTGTGGCTCATGTCCTTAACCTGGTGGTGCAGCGGTTCTTGGGCAGGTACCCGGGCTTACAGGATGTCCTGAAGCAGGCCAGGAAAGTCTGTGTGCATTTCCGCCGATCATATAATGCCAGTGTTCGGCTGGCTGAGCTCCAAAAGGAGTTGAACCTGCCCAAGAACCACCTTATATGTGACATGCCCACCAGGTGGAACTCAACATGCTGCAGCGGCTGAACACGCAGCAGAGGGCCATCAATGAGTACCTGTGTGACTCCGGCACCAGGACAGGGCCAGGGAGCTCAGTTTTTTTTCACCATGCCAGTGGGGCATGATCAGGGATGCATGCACTGTCCTGTCAGCATTTGAGGAGGCCATGAGGATGGTGAACAGTGACAGTGCATGCATCAGTGACACTGTACCTCTTGTCCACCTGTTGGAGCATACGCTGCGTCAAATAACGGACAGGCACCTGAGGCAGGACAGTGACAAGAAAAGGAGGACTTCCTTGCCTCTCAGACAATGATGTCGGAACATATGGAAAAGTAAATTATTACTTCAGCGATGATCCTGATAGGATCATCACGCCATTGATTTGGAGTACCCCTGTGCAAATAACTTTGGGCTGAGATCTATATGCTTATTATTTGATGAGATTTCTGGACGAAAGAACTTCTGTCGGATTGGTGAATCAGTCTAAGGAGAAGGTGGAATCTGATACCTGACCATACGTGGTTTTTGCTTTCTGTGTACAGTTGTTGTACTGATGATAAGAGGCAGTGTGATTGGGTGCTGATGATGGTCTCCTTCTTTTATCTCTTCAAAGAGCACAGATGGACTTCTTTTGATTATAAAGACATTTCTTTAAGGCATCATATATAAACTTTTGTTTGTATTTTTTTTTCTTTTTAAGCGCTACACTGAACTTTTTTAATGTAACTATGTAGTGGTGCTTCAAAGTGTCTTTAACCACTTCAGCCCCGGAAGAATTTACCTCCTTCCTGACCAGAGCACTTTTTGCGATTCGGCACTGCGCCTCTTTAACTGACAATTGCACGGTTGTGCGATGTGGTCCCAAACAAAATTGATGCCCTTTTTTTCCCACAAATAGAGCTTTCTTTTGGTGGTATTTGATCACCCCTGCGGTTTTTATTTTTTGCGCTATAAACAAAAAAAGAGCGACAATTGAAAAAAAAAACACATTATTTTTTTTACTTTTTGCTATAATAAATATAATAATATCCCCCAAAAATATATAAAAAAAACATTTTTTCCCTCCGTTTAGGCCGATATGTATTCTTCTACATATTTTTGGTAAAAAAAATCACAATAGGCGATTATTGATTGGCTTGTGCAAATGTTATAGTGTTTACAAAATAGGGGATCGTTTTATGGCGTTTTTTTTAATAATCTTTTTTTTTAAATGGCGGTGATCAGCGATTTTTATCATGACTGCGACATTATGGCAGACACATTGGACATTTTTGACACACTTTTGGGATCATTGTCATTTACACAGCAATCAGTGCTATACAAATGCACTGATTCCTGTGTAAATGAAACTGACAGTGAAGGGGTTAACCACTAGGTGGCAGTGTAGGGGTTAAGTGTGTACTATGGGGCGTGTTTCTAACTGTGGGGGGGCGTGGCTGTGTATGACACGTCACTGATCTCTGCTCCAATCACAATGAGCAGATCTTTACATATACACAGTTAAAACCTACATAAACTGTTTTATAAAACAAAATATTCTTTATTTTGTCTAGCCATGTTATGATTCACATACTTTTGCATTATTATACAGTCAGACATTATCCACTTTGCAAGTTCTTGATGATGCCTACCTGCTCATTGAGCTAGCAACATCACACTGCTGATCTATTTCCTGTGTCCCTGCTCTTTTAGGCTGCTTAAATGATTCCTTCAGATTTTGTGCCTGATCTCGGGTGTATAGCAAATTATATGTAGGCAAAGTCAGGTCCCAGGCAGTTAGACTAGAAGCATCTTAAAATACATTTAAAAATGTATGTTTCAATTAAGTAGAATCTGTTGATCTGAATATTTTGCTGACTATGTATTTTTTCTTGAAGGTGCACTCAATAAGATCTCCCCATGATCTGAACTTTGTTCTTGTTCATGTTCAGTGGCGGCTAGTGGTGTACTTTTTGAGGAGTGGCAAACAATGCACCCACAGCAACCTCCTCCGGTCGGTCGCCAGGTCACCGCCCACCAGCCCCCTGGTCAGGTCACAGACTCTGCACTTACCCCATCTAGGTAGTGACGGCTCCGGGCTTCCCTTGCATTTCCTCCTGCCCTGCTTCACACCGTGTGTCTCCTCCCTCCTCTTCTCCATGCACTGTGCATCTCCTCCCTCCTCCTCCTAGGCGGCCAATTGGTTGATGGGTCTCATGACCTGTTTCCTAATTGACTGGTAAGAGAATCAGTGTGACAATAGAGAATATTCATTCACTATTGTCATACAAGCGGGTGCTCCCCGAGCCCACTTTTTTTGTGAAACATATTAGAGCCTCCGGCTCTAATCACGTGCCTCAAAAAAACCCCTATTGGAATCCAGTGCCCCACATGTAGATTAAGGGGCCAGACGCATGGATGTGGGGTGGCACCATTGCGCCCTGTATGGACGGGCCACCACCAGTCATGTTGTAGTTTTGGGTGTTCCCACACCTCCATTAAATTTTCTATAATATAAAAAAAGTAGTAGAAAGCAGTGGAAGAGTAAAGCCTGAAAAGTTTTTCTAAGTTATACCAAAAGCTTGCATCTTTAATAACTTAAGTAAGTCAGTAAAGGGCATCATCCTTTATTGACTTAAAACTTCAAAATTTCTAAAATAAAATACATATTACAAAGCCAATGGGGAGGGTAAAGACTTACTGTATTTGCTCTTTAAAGCACCTACCTAACATCCGAGTAGCAGTTTTGAATGTACTTGCCCTTTACTGATTTTAGAGGCAAAGTTTTTTTTTATGTTTTTCTGGACTTCTTATTAAATAATTAATAAAAAACTTGCAAAAAGTCATAAAGGAATAGAAGGTACATGATGATGCATTTAAAGGCAACCTTTCCTAAGAGATTAATGGAGACTGCTGTTGCTACTTTTCATTTCTGGCTGCTCACCCTCTTACTTCATTATTTTGTGTCCCATATCCTGGAATATGAATACAAATGAGTATGTCTGACTTTACAGTTATGCTTATGTGTTCCAGGTCATTGACTCAAACCTTATTGAATTATTTGGTATACTTTCTAGCCAGACAACTAACACCTTTGGAATGGGATTGTCAATGACAGCTGCCATGTGTCTCTCAGGAAAGGTTTGCTTTTACTTTGCAATTCAGCTTGTCCTATGTTGTCTGCCAAATTAGGATAAAGGGAGTTTACCAGTAAAACATTTACAGCATTCATTTATGGACTACTGCACAGGATGTGGTCTATTTACAGGAATATCCTACCACAGTCAAATTTTAATTTTAACAAACAACAAAAGATTCCTCTTAATCCAGCGCTTGGGGTGTGGTGGCTACAAACCACTTGAGGCATCCGTCAGAAAAGTCAGAAAAATGTCTATGCCACAGTTTGTGATAAGTTTGTTTTATTGTAAAATGAAATCCAAAGGATTCCAATAATGGAAAGGGTTATAAGTTGATAAAGGGCCATACCTGAAATGTGTTGTCATGACTACAGCCCGCTGACAGCTTTCCATCTGCTCTACTACTGCAGCTACATTTCATCCTAAGCCTCACGATGGTGAGTTGGTTCGACAGTGCTCTCTGTGTTGATGATGTTACATCCATCACACCACCCGACTACTGTACACCAACTGCACCATCTGGCAGCTTGGAGTCCTCTGTCTGGTCCATTGGAGGCCTCTCCACATAGTTTACCCTTACGGGCTCAACCAGTGGCCTGTAATCCCTTCCATTGGGTGGATGCCCATGCGACAGTCTGCTGAGGTTTGGGTGAGAACGAAGTTCATAATCAAGTATGATGTTTAACATAGATTGTCTGTCAGCCATATTTTAACCCTTTCCGTTCTTGGAATACTTTGACTTTGATTTTACAATAGATCTTTTATCACAAACCATGGCATAGACTTTTTTTTTACTTTTCTGAGGTATGCCTCAAGTGGTTTGTAGCCATCACCCCCCAGCACTGGATTAAGAGGAATCTTTTGTTGTTTGTTCTTTTGCACAACACCATACTGTTTTGGATCCCCTCTAGCTGCAGAGTACTCTTGCATTGGGTATATCAACTTGAATAATTGTGTGCTAGGCTGGCACTTTCCAGAAAAGAAGGTCAAATGCTGTTGCCTTTTTTTATTAACCACTTTAAGTCTTTGAATGCCAATTACTTAGCCATACAACACTGTGCCCAAATTAAATATTTTATAATTTTTTGAGACAGATAGAGCTTTCTTTTGGTGGTATTTAATTGCCACTGTTTTAGCTATATACTGTAAGTAACAAAATATCAAAAATTTAGAAAATAACACGTTTTCTTTGGTTAAAATAACCCAAATCAGTGTACAATAAAACCTTGGATTGCGAGTAACTTGGTTTGAAAACGTTTTGCAAGACGAGCAAATTTTTTTAAATAAATTTTGACTTTATAAACGAGTGATGTCTTGATATACGAGTTGCATCACATCACAACTGAGTATAAAAGAGAAGAGAGGTGCCTTTTAGGAGTACAATGTGGTTACATTTAATGAAAGTACAACCCGTCACATTGCTATAATCATTTTATATGGAATAAAAAACTGGAGGACTTATGAATAAATGGTTGTGGGCTGAATCATCTGAGTTTCCATTATTTTTCTTATGGGGAAATTTGCTCTGATATATGAGTGCTTTGGCTTAAAAGCATGTTTTCTGGAATGAAATATGCTTGGAATCCAAGGTTTTACTGTATATTATTTAGTCTGTGTGAAAGTTATAGAGTCTACAAACTATGGAATATATACTTGAAAACATATCAGTCCTAATGTACTGACTGCCTATCTCATTTCTTAAAGCCCTAAAATGCCAGGACAGTACATTCCCTTCATGACCCCTATTGAAATGTAGACAGTACAAGTTATTTAATAAGAGGCATTGTGAGTTTTTTGAAGTTGTAATTTTTGGCACAGTTTTTTTGAAAATTAAGAAATTAAACATGTTATTTCCCACAAACAGCATGGGTATACTTACAATTATTTGCCAAATCCCATTCTGCTAGGACACCACGTCTGTAAGGTTTTTCACAACTTCGATGCCTAGAGGGGCCCTAAATCCAAGCAGCACCTTCACATGTTCCAGGGGCATAAATTATGCATCCAATTTCCGGACTATCTTTTTACATTTTTGAGGCCCTGAAGCACCAAAACAGTGGAAACTCCCACAAAATTACCCACATTTTAGAAAGCAAAATTCCACGGTATTTTCTGAAAGGCATAGTGAGTCTTTTAAAAATGTAATTTTTTGCCACAAGTTTTTGGAAAATGCAGGAACGAAAATGTTTTTTTTTTTAACACTAAGTTGTCAAAGAATAGGATATTTCTAACACACAATATTGGCATACTTAGAAATATACCCCAAGATACAGTGTGCTACTCCTCCTGAGTGTGGCAATACCACATGCATGAGACTTTTTCACGGCCTAGCCACACAGAGGGGCCCAAAATCCAAGGCGCACCTTCAGGCTTTCTAGGGCATAAATTACTTGTGAAGAAGCTCATTAGCAGGTCACAAAGGCTACTTATCTCAGGAAAACTGGTAACTAATTAATCAGATTTACTTTATATCAAATGTTTGCTTTTTGGTAAAATCAATATTCTCTTTAGATTTATATAGGTAACGGAAAATCTATTTTTCCTATACTTATATTGTCCTAGGTTTAGTAATCTCATAAGCAGACACTTTTGATGTCCTTATGGGCCTGTTTAAAGGAAACTCCAAGCTCTGCCACACAGTACATATATGTCTAGCAAGGCAGGAGACATGCCTTTTTGCTGCACAGTAACATATACTGGTAGTGTCATCCCTCCTCCAGTAAAAAAAAGAACAAAGACTTTCCTTATATGAGCACTGCAGTCCAATTGGTTGACTGATTGGTTTCTTGTGCTGTTTTCCTCAATATGAGCTCTACTCTATTCAGGTCTATTATAACCTGACACCAAGTTGACACCAAGCAGGTACTTTTGCCGCTTACATTTGAAAAATGCATTCAATGATGTATTAATCAATACTAGAATGCATTATCTGGGTCTTTTTTTTGTCTGGCTAGACTTCTGTTTTAATTTATGAATATAATCTTCACTTTAAAGCAATATGTCTCTTATTTTCCCAGGATCCCAGCAAGTAAAAAAATCATTTTATGAGATTGACCTCCAGCTTTTATAGTTATATTAGCTTGATATAATGGGCTGTATCTGTGCTGATGGACCAAGGATAGATAACCTATGTGACTGCTATATAAAGTGTATGTAAAGTGGGAAAAAAGTGAAAAAAGTGAAACTCCTTTTGGATTTTTACTGCCATTCAGGGCTCAGGCTGTGAGAGAGGTCTATTCTCACTTTCTGACAATGATTTCACTAAACAGGAAGTGAGGGAAAACTTGCAATAACAATTTTATTCCAGTTAAATTTGTTATGTCACTGTTGGAGATTTCCCTTCACTTGCTGTCTGGTAAACCATTATCAGATTTACAGGCAGTGAGGAAACTCTTCCCCGTTCTATTCAAAATTATGAAGAAAAAAAGATATGGCTGTACGTATACTTTAAAGGCATTATAAACCTTCCTCCCTGCAACTTGTGTGTTTCACCTGCATAAGATGTGCATTGATCATGTTGCTTTGTGGTATCATTTGTTGCTCTGTATCCACAACCTATGGAAGAGTAAATCCTCACATTGCTGTATCAGATGTTTCTGTTTGTGTTCAAACATGAGGCATGCAACATGGCACTGCACAGGTTAATGCATGACCTACTGTATGTCTGTAGTCTAAGAACTGACATTTCCTGTAAAGAGACTACATAGCCCAGAGTCCCTGGGTCTCTCAATACAGTGCTCTTCAGATGTAGTAATTTGATTTGAAATAAATCATAAAATTGGTTGTGGGAGTCCACTAGATACTGAGGGTGCCAAATCCTGCCATATGGGTGGGTGTCGCCACAGACATAATCATGAACTAAGCAAATAAAGAAATGTGGCAATACAGACACCATTCAAGACTACCCATTCCACGACTGTGTAAAATTAACTTTATTATATCAATTCATATTAAAAATGGGCAACAATTAATATATAATTATATATATATATATATATATATATATATATATATATATATATATATATATATATATATATACAGGGGGCATACTATGCAGCAGCTGAAAGATTTTTTTGTCATCAGTACGCCCACATTTGTGATGCGACACAGATTGGATGACTCAGAACAGAGAGTACTATTGTCCTATGGGCGAATAGGAATAGGCTTGCTGTAGTGAACCATGGACATGGCGGAATGGATCAGCCATGATACTGCAAACTTCAGCCATAATATGTAAGCCCAGCATTACAATGTAAGGCAACAAACAGCACAGGGAATAGAACTACACTAATATCTTGTTAAAATATCGAAAACAATTGAAAGTGCACAATGCCTTTATGGCACATATCAACTTAAATTTATGTCTAGTATGTTGTGTTTTTTGTCCTGTTGCACATTAGAGACTATAATGAAAAAAGATATATACTGGCGGATGCCAGTAAATTGATCCTCCTAGTGTATTTTTATATCCTATACTCCAGAGATCCGACCTTCTTCCTGGCCTTCTTAGCACTGTCACACGCACCACCTAACATTTCTGAAGCCAAACAGAGAGTCCTGTGTCATTGTAAAGGATAGTGGATGATTCAATTCACTCGCATTCAACCAATAAATGAATAATAGTTTTAGCAGAATTACTTTTTACTGGCTAGTTTCATTACCAGTTTCAGTTTCTCAGAGAAAAATTGCTAAACAACATTTCTAAAATATTTTTCACTGATTTTAGTGTAGCTATAACATGAAGGTCACAACTATCTTTTTTATACCTGCAGCTACATTTTCTGGTATTTGATTTACTTTTGTAATATGCCTTGATGTTCTGCATTTGTTCTGATTATATTCATGATGTGCGAGCTTGTTGTCATGGTGAACAGAGGTATCTAATAATAATCTTTATTTGTAAGCAGTGGCAATGGCTTCATACACCGCTTCATACAGTTTCATCCAAACACAACCTTCCTCACTAATTTGCAGCGACTGTGAGGTATAGTGACTTTTCTAGGGGACCCTACGACTTATAGTCATATGGTGTCATTTAAATTTTTAATACGCACTGCAGGCAGCCAATAGATTCTTCCAGTCAGTATTCAATAAATGTAACAAACTTTCACTAGATCCATGGGTTTTCATAACGTGCCATTAGTTTATCTTGTGCACAATATGTTAATTACCCCCTCAGGTTTCAAGAAAAAAAAAACAGCTTTTCACAGAAGAAACAGAATTGCTATAGTAATAGCAAAAGTGTTTCTATTAATATTTCATGGAAATACTTAAAGGAAATGTTCTCTTTGCCAGTGTTTGAAGTAAATGTATTAAATGGGGAACTGTTCAACTTATAAACAATAAACTGCATAATCCGTGAATAAAAACTTCACTCCAGCTTATTCCCAGAATGGTTTACTTAGCATCTTCTTTCTGTCACAAAATAGAGAAGCCGAAACAAAGATGTCTATCATAGACTGCTCATCAAAGACAGCTCTGCCCTTTCAATGACAGTCATGTGTCAGTGCTCGGAGGGTGGAGAGAAAGGAGGACATAGTTGACTTTGGACACAATTTTAAATTGTTTAATCTGCTTTTGGGAAAAAAACGCTATGTGTTTAAAACAGCTGATAGAATGAACCATTAAGGTCCCATTAGTTTTACATGTTAGGAAAAATAGAAAGGTTCACTTTAATATACATCTAAAAGGACCAGTAGAGGAAAAAAAATGTAAATTAATAAACGGCCATGACCAATATCTAATATGGCTGATTCCTCCTCCACTTCAGGGGCTGGTCCCAAAAGAAGCTCATCTGACTCCACTCATCCACAACCATTCCAAACTCAGGTCTCATTAGCTTCAGCTCCACTGCTTATACCCCTCTGACATGTTTCGCCTAAATTGGGCTTAATCGTAGGGAAGACCTCTATGAGTAAGCTCAATTTGGGTAAAATTCATCAGAGCGGCATAGCCAATGGGCAGGGACTGAACTGAAGCCGACACCTTACTATGAGAAATGGTTAACATTACAGAGTGCAGCCTGAGTTTGGATGGTCGTGGATGAGTGGATTGGAAGTCCTGAAGTGGAGGGGGAGCTGAAAGACACGTGCACTTTGAGCGGTGCTATTTGCATAAAAACAACCTATATTAGATATTGTAGGTAATTTCAATTTCAATTTCGGGCACACAGTTAAATACACAGTTAAAATATGTGTAACCAGAGCCAGAGCCATTTTACCTGCCTTCTCTCCACCCTGACTAGAGGGAAGGAGCAGCAGGAGACTTATGAGGTCAGTTCTTTGCTAACTCTGCTCACTCCTCCTATGAACATGTTCCTTGCAAGTGAATTTGCATGCAGCACACCTGATTGGCTCCTAGTATTGCCTCTAAATGCTGCTGTATAGGGTAAAAGAAGAGGCTGATACATAGTCAAATTTAGAAATACACACTAGTTACATTACAAATCCATGTAATAATTTATTATTGAATATCTAGCTACATTTATTTGTGTCTTTTATACCTGTCTAGCTTTCATCTTTACTTAAACTCAGGAAAGTGATGCCATTGTTCAAAGGATTGTACAATCAAATTGTGAAAGCCATTAGTGCATATATAAAGAAATATACAATCAGCGCAAACCTTATAATACTACCGAATAAATTAATATGCCAGTGTAATACCTGGGAAATTCTGAAGCCTAATAACACGCAAATGTATAAAAAATGGTGCAGCACATATAAAATCAAATGATGATAGCATAGCTAGGGTTTCAATAAGAAGAGCTTCATGTCTCTGTCAGGGAAGTGCTTTGAATATGTTTTTCATGCTATCACATGGCATGCTCATTTTCAGTCAGCCCTGTCACTATTGATAAGGGGTGTGAGGGTAAGAAGAGGGGATTCTGTCTAGTATGTAGCTTCTGTAGACAAGAGAGTGTCACAAACACTGGTCAGTAATGTTCATAGAGTATGACAGATCTTTATGCACAGCATTTCAACCTTATCTATGTAGTTTTGCCAGCACAGGTCAGTAAAATAATAAAAAAAGGGAAGACAATTTCCTGTTTTAAGCAAGACACCTGTGATCTCCTCATTGTCTTAATACGTTTAGGCGTAGGTTTATTAACCACTTTCAGACCGGACCAATTTGCTGGTCAAAGACCAGACCACTTTTTGCGATTCGGCACTGCGTCGCTTTAACTGACAATTGCGCGGTCGTGCGACGTGGCTCCCAAACAAAATTAACGTCCTTTTTTTCCCACAAATAGAGCTTTCTTTTGGTGGTATTTGATCACCCCTGCGGTTTTTATTTTTTGCGCTATAAACAAAAATAGAGCGATAATTTTGAAAAAAACGCATTATTTTTTTACTTTTTGTAATAATAAATATCCCCCAAAAATATATAAAAAAACATTTTTTTCCCTCAGTTTAGGCCGATACGTATTCTTCTACATATTTTTGGTAAAAAAAATCGCAATAAGCGATTATTGATTGGTTTGCGCAAAAGTTATAGCGTTTACAAAATAGGGATAGTTTTATAGCATTTTTATTAATAATTTTTTATTATTATTTTTTTTACTAGTAATGGCGGCGATCAGCGATTTTTATTGTGACTGCGACATTGTGGGGGACCCTTTGGACATTTTTGACACATTTTTGGGACCATTGTCATTTATACAGTAATCACTGCTATATAAATGCAGTGATTCCTGTGTAAATGACACTGGCAGTGAAAGGGTTAACCAGTGGGTGGCAGTGTAGGGGTTAAGTGTTCCTAGGGGTGTGTTACTAACTGTGGGGGGGTTGGGCTGTCATTTAGTGTACACTGATCTCTGCTCCAATCACATGGAGCAGAGATCAGCGTCACTAGTTGCTAGGCAGAATGGGAAAATGTTGTTTATACAGCATTTCCCCCATTCGGCCGCTCCGTGAGACGATCGCGGGGATGCCCGCGGCGATCGAGTCCGCGGGTCCCGCGACCGGACTCACGGGGGTCCCGACCAGCGCGGGAGCGCGCCGCCGGCGGCGCGCTCCCGATGGCACGGCGGCGACGAATATTGGACGTACATGTACGCCAATATGCCTGCCCGTGCCATTCTGTCGACGTACATCGTCGTGCGCTGGTCGGGAAGTGGTTAAACTTGTCAGGTTGAAAACCTCCTTTACTAAAATATATATTTAACTTTTCTAACAATTTATCAGACAAAGCTGTCAGGGCTTATTCTCACTTTAGTGATCTATGGTGGTGCAGGCCTAAAGTAGTTGTAAAGCCACGCTAACATGTATGCACCATCAGCGCTGTCTCCTATTGCAGTGTCCCCCTCTGTGTGTGATTTATAAAAATAAATGCTGTAAATACCTAATTTCAGAGGCTGAGATTCTTAATCACATGGCTGTCTCTCTCCTCTCCCCTTCTGACAAATGCAGTGGGCAGGGTCAAGATTACCCCACTGACGTCAGTCGGGAGGGGAGGAGGAGAGAGCTGGCCAATCATGTGAATGCAGATCTCTGCTCTGAAATTAGGTATTTACAGAATTTATTTTTATAAATCACACACAGAAGTGGACACTGCAATAGGAGACAGTGCTGATAGTACATACATGTTACAGTTATTCAAGCAGCAGGAGAGAAGGGGATGGTCACTGTCACTAGCTGACAGGCACAGAGGGAGGGGGAGAGGAGGACAGAGGAGAGCATAGAGCACGGCTGTGAATGATGGAGGCAAGTAAACTGACCATGGTGTCAGGGCTCAGCAGCCATGATGCACCGTGGTCAGTTTACATAGGGTGGGTAGAAACTGTCAGGATCAGACAGGTTTTGTAGGTGTTACAGGGGACCAAATGACACAACACAAGCACTGTGTCATATAACATGCTTTAAAGGAGCAGGATCCATTTTTTTTTTTAGGTTAACATACACTTTAATGCCCATTACTTACCACTTTAACATGCTTTCATTATGAATGGGCTGTTAATTGTTACAATAAAAAAAAGTACATGGCCCTTTTTTAGCAATGCAGCATGCAGAAACACATGATATGTGAGTTGTGGTGCTTTGCGGTGAATTGTGTGTTGCTTTCTACTGCACAGTGCATTGGGGTCCCATTTACAATAAGTAGCAATTCATTATACATAGTGCAGAACAGTGTGAACAGGCCCTAAATGTTATTACATTTTTAGGTATAGCTAAGAGATATATATCGTACAAACTGATTTGCACAAACTGGGGTTTTGCCTGGGCTACTAGTAATCAATCAAATTCAATTAGAGTTGTTTTGTAATATAAAAATGTTTCATAGCTGATCCATCCTACCATGGCCTGTATAGTCTTTCTTGAATATTTTTAAATAATCTGAAATAATACTGATGACCATCTTGACATTCCATAAATCTTGAAATAGCACTTGGCTCAGATTCATGTTAAACAAACAAACAAAAAAAATGTTGTATAGTCCTTCACGTTTACATGTAATCTTAACACATCCCGGAAAAATCTCTTTTTATAAGAAATACAATATTCTCTACATTAAAGACGATGGATGCATTGCTTGTCAGATACATAATCCACAAGAACTAATAAATAGGTAAGTAAATAAAAAAGAAGACAAATTGAAAAACCTGATTTTCATTGCAAGTACATTTTTTATAAAAGTGTTACTGTGCAGAAAGACGTCACCTTATTTTCTGTAAGCAAGCTAGCACAAAGCTTTGACTTCTCCTTTAAGTAAAATAGTTTAATATTTTGCAACTCTGGGATAGAACCGGTTAGTGACTAGACAACTCAATAGATACCAGTAACAGAGATAATTACATACATCAGCTACAGATCTTATGATTTGAATGGTAAAGGAGAAGCAAACCTAACTACAACTAACTCATTTTGTAAAAACAGTCTTTCCATATGTCACATTGGCCAGTGAAGAATATATACACAGAACAAATATAAATGTCCACAACAAGCAAATGTAGGGCCTCACTTTATGATTTGCAGTTGCAATGTTTGTGTTCCTGTGAAAATTTTTATAAAATGGCAGAATTTTAGTCAAAAATTATTTTCACTGCCTCCATCCTTAAAGCGTTTGTAACCCTAAAACAAAATTAGATTCTGTTAAATTAAAGCATATTATACAGCACAGTACTTGTGCTGTGTAATTTGGCCCCCTGTATCACCTGAAATACCTGGCTGATCCTGCCAGTTTCTACTCTCCTCTCTGTAAACTGACCACATGTTATCATGGCTACTGAGCCCTTACACCACAGTCAGTTAACGTGCCTCCATCAGCTGCAGCTATCTGCAGCTCTCCTCTGTCCTCTCCCCCTGTCTGTCAGCTCTGTTTTAGGGCCCCCCTCCTGCTGCTGAAATTACTGTGTAAAGTACATGCAATCCCCTTTGTTACAAAATGTTCTATGCCCCAGTGTCTGTGCTTTGTAAAAAATATGCCCATTACTACCTTATTTCAAAGCACCACTCGGCACTCACGTGACTCCTCTCTGCTCTCCTCCTCTCCTCCCCCTCTCCTGACTGATGTCAGTGGGGGATTCTCGGCCCCTCCCACTGTAGCTGTCAGATCGGGAGAGGGATCAGCGAGGAGTCACATGAGTGCCGAGCGGCGCTGTTAAATAAGATAGTAAAGGGCAATTTTTTTACAAAACACAGACACTGGCACATAGAACGTTTTGTAACAGAGGGGATTGTGTGTACTTTACACAGTGGCTTTACAAACACTTTCAATAAATTTCATAACACTGTCCTGTTAATAAAACAGCTAAAATTGTGTTTGCATCTAACCATCCTGTTGAGGCCATGTAGGTGAAATTTAATGAAACAGCATATTACTCCATCAAGTTGCAAAAGGGCCCTGGAATGCTGAAGATCGACTGGTCTGCTTTAGGATCCTAAGTACAGAACAGGTAGCTGTGGAAAAGTCACCTAAGAGTAAGGATGATCTTCCACAAATATCAGGAACAGGTACTAGCCAATAGTTCACTGGTATCTGTTTACAGCCTATGGCCCTACTGGTACTTGACCAGCAGTTTGTTGGTCCATTTATACAGTCACATGCACTTGCAAAGACACTTTAGCAGTATCAAGCAGTGTCTCAACTGAGGGTATATTCAAATCCACTGGGGATAAAGATGAACATAATTGGTATTGCTTTCTGGCATAAATGCATAAATACAATGCAGGTTCTGGCAGCTGGTTCCAAGAAGCAGTGACTATCTTTGCCTTTATTAAGTGATACATCAATCTGCTCTCTTTTTATGTGAGTGGGAACTGAAAATAAATGGCACTGAAAAGCTGATCATTCACTGTAGATGTAGTGCAGGACTATCTTCTGCAAAGAACTTTAAAAGCAGTGAACTTGCTGAATAAGCCTAACACTATTTTCTTCAATGAAATATCTTGAGTAGTTCCAGGCTCAAATTCTGTATTTTAACAGGTCTGACTAGCAGAAACACAGATAAAAGAGATACCAGCACTTCTCCAACATAAGAGGGACACTATCCCTATTAATCAGTAGCATGCTCTCTCTGGGTACACTGAAATTCCAGAAAATGGCTGCTGTTCCTCCCTTCTCCTTCCTTCTTCTTTCCTCTCTGTCTCTTTTATTGCTTGCCAATGCCCCTGGGAGAAAGTTAAGCAGGTCAAACCTTCCTATGCACACGTTAGCTGTAGCAATACTTAAAAATGTTGTAACCCTAAAAAAATAAAAATAAAAAACATGTTCCTTTAAATCATGTTAAACCGCATAGTACTTGTGCAGTGCCATTTTTCCTTTTCTATGCTGTAAAAAACCTGTCTGATCCTGCCTGGTTTCTGTGTCCCCCTATGTGTCCTGACCACGGTAATCATGGCTTATCCATAATACCATGATCAGGTGACATGCCTCCTACAGCTTGCTGCTCTCCTCTCTCCCTTCTCCCCCTCCATCCCTGCCTGTCAGCTCCTGTGTGTGAGTCACTCCCCCCCTCCTGCTGCTTTTCCATGTGGCAGTAGAGTTACTGCTCACAATTACTGCCAGCCCCGATGCTATGACAAAATATGCTACAGTGTCTGTCTTTTTGAAAAAATTCCTGCTAAATGCCCTATTCCACCTCGCAGATCTGCGGTCACGTGAACACTCGGCAGACATCAGAGTGGGATCTCAGCCCCTCCCTCCCCCTGTAGTCCATAGATCAGGGGAGTGGAATGGCGGATGGCCATGTGACCGCAGATTGGCGAAGTGGAATAAGATATTTAGCAGGAGAATTAAAAAAATAAACACACACTGTTTAGTATATTTTGTCATAGCAGAGGGGTTTGCAGTAATTGTGAGCACTGCCTTTACAACCACTTTAAGTTTCTAAAAGGACTGAGCTGTTGTAAAACTGCAAACTCAGTCAACCAAGTTTAAAAGGGTGCTCCAGTTCCTTATGGGGTACTACACATGTAAATGTTTGCATAAATGTTTACCATACCTGCATACAGCATCAAATACAGTCCATGAACAGGATTGTTTTTTTTTTCAGCTGGAAAAAGCTCCAGATTAGAGCTGTGTGAAACTTTGTGTATTGGTCCATAGCATATCATATAGCTATGTTCAGATTTATTAAAAATTTATGTATTGTGGAGCAGTGCATTTTTTAGCAGTGTACATTAGCCATTAGGCCGCGTACACACGCGGGGACTGTTCGCCCAACTTTGTCCGCTGAACAGTGTTTCGGCGGACAGTCCGCCCGTGTGTGGGCTTTCAGCGGACAGTTTCAGCGAACAGTCCGCTGAACAAGGTTTTTCGGAAATTCCGAAAAACTGTCCGCTGAAACTTTGTTTCAGCGAACAGTCCCCTCGTGTGTAGGCTTGTTCGTCAAACTAAGTTCCGCGCATGCTCAGAAAGGATTTACACGCCGAAAGTTATAATGCAGTGTATAGGACGTCGTATTTTTCGTCCCGTCGTACGTGCCGTTCACGTCATCGCGCACGGTTTCAGCAAACTGTTCGTTCGTCGTGTGTGGCCATGTCCGTCCATGCTAATTTTGAGCGGACTGTTTGCTGAAACTGTTTGACGGACAAAGTTGGGCAAACAGTCCCCGCGTGTGTACGCGGCCTTAGAGCTCTGCCAGAAAGTAATCCTCCAAAAGGTAGCATTTAATGCAGAGACAATACCTAAATTAACTGACCTTGGATGGGTACCTAACCTCAGTTTTTCAGATAGGTAGAATAGTTTTATCATGGGATTTTTTTTTAATCTTAGGTTAGTTGGATCTCTGTTCTGGAGGAGCACTACCAGGGATTAGAAAAATAATAACTTACCAATACATTTGAAAATGCAATCCACGAATATGAATGCATTATTTTTAGGCAATGCAGTAAGAAATCAGAGTATCTATATATTCATTGCTCTCATCACGCTGTGCAGATTTAATTCTGTGCTTGTAGCAATGAAGCAAATTCCAGTTTAGGCTGCAATGAAATTAATCCTTGCATATACAATCTATATTTTAATGCCCCATTATGTAAAACATCTGTGGTAAAATTTTCATCTGCAGACACACATTAGGTGCACTGATACAGAAGGTAATTACTTGTTGAACTATAATATATTGCTAGTGTCAGTTTAATGCTAAGTGAGATCACAATGTTCTAAAAAGTTTAATGCAAACATACACGTTGCATTGGAGAGGTCTTGTGATGCTTGCTAAAAGACATTGGACTGGACTTGTATTTGCCATTACTATTGTTACTGATAAGCTTTTCAGCAGCAATAAAAAAAGCCAAGCGACTTGGGGCAACAAATAATTATGTGCACCTAGCTCTGGAAGCTCTGTCTCTGGAATTTACATTTTAAAATGTTTTGCAAATTGCTTCACTGATGATAATCAATATTTTCCATATAAATGAATTTTTATTTCCATAAAGTTTTTTTTTTTATAAGTATGGGGATTTTATATTCATTTTTTGTTCTGATTTTAGGAACATAACAAAATAGAACTTTTCCTTTTCTTTTTTTCTATACTGTAAGTATTTTAAGTAGGGATATTGTCCAGCCAAATTGTTTTCTTATGCCATGTACACATGGATTTTCATCATATATTCCGATCATGTGTATGCCTCATCAGACTTTTTTTAATGAAAATTCTGACGGACCTAGAAATAGAACAAGTTTTAAATATTTCCGATGGAACCAATTCCTGTTTGTAAAACTGCTCGTTTGCATGCTGTTCCGACAGACCAAAAACGATGCATGCTCTGAAGCAAGTACGAGAGAGAATCTTTTGGCTACTGGCTATTGGACTTCCTTTTTCTAGTCCCGTCGTACGTGCTGTACAACACCGCGTTCTTAACAATTGTACTTTGGTGGGATCGTGTGTACGCACAACAGATTAAGCGGAACTTCGACGGAAAAACCTTCGGAATTTATTTTGATGGGAAGACCGGTTGCGTGTATGTGGCATTATGTTAGGTTAGGGTGTAGTGCACTGGACAGCAATACAACTAGTACTTTTCAGATCCCAATTGAGGGCAGCTATCTGTTCGTATGTTCTTTAATAAGGGCAATTTGGGTGACTGTATTACTGATGCTTAAAAATGGTCAGAATAAGAGCACCACAAATGTAAGTAGTAAAAATCACAGAAGTATCCAACACATTTTGGGTGTTCACCAGCCTGACTCAGGGCTTGTGGTAGCAGCAAAAAAAAAAAAAGAATAAATACAACTATTACAATGGGCTGGATTCAGACAAAGCAAGCATTTTCTGCACTCTCCTCCTTTGACTACTTTTAAGCATCAGATTTTTACTGCTATCCAGTGCACTGTTAAAGAGATATACTCTAATTCCTGTCCTGCTGTTCACATTTTATCAGATAGGAAGCCAAGAAAACTTCTAAAAGCAACACAAACTGAACAAAATGCATTTCTTCAGTAGATTACAGGAAAGATAGAAGCCAGATTCTATTGGAGATTCTCCTATTGGAGATTTTCCCTCGCTTCCTGCCTGATAAAATCATTGTCAGTAAAATCAGACAATTCTTTTGCACTTTCCAAAACAAAAACAAAAATGTTTTGCTTTGACATACTGTACATTTTAGGCAGGCATATACATACATAACAAAAAATGGGATGTCCTTGTGCTCCTAAAATGCATAGTATACGTTATACTTTGCTTTTCCCTTGTTAAAGATTCATCTTTTGAGAGTAGTTTAGCTGAAATAAATGGTCTGATGACAAGGTCCCTTTAATCATCCATTACAGCTTATGCCATTATTGTGTGCCTTCATGGTGTTTACCTGTTGTCATGGCAGTGGTAGCAGATTAGGCTTAGGAAGGATAAAGAGAGACAATCTCAAATGTAATACAGCATGTCAGAAAATCACTACTGGCCTTATAACCTGCTTGTCCTGAAAGTAACTTGTCATAAATCTGAAAAATTCTGATAAAAAACAAAAAAACCATAAGCAGCAATTACATTCAGTGACAACCACATATCAAAATGATTAGTTGATCCACACACATTGTATAAGCAGATTTATACACAATGCATTTTGATTTAATAGTATAGGGTTAAGTCTAATATTATTATTTTAGCAATCATTACTTAATAATAACTTATACATATATTTTAATAAGGTTGAACGTTCTTTTCTTAATCCACTAGTTAGTTTAAAAGCAAAACAATGTATCCTCCTTGAAGGTCAAAGAGGAATGTGGACTGGGCTCCACTGAACAATGGATAAGAAAAAATAAAGATTTGAATTATTTGCACCAAGTCCAGTTAAGTAGCTTCTTTCACTGGTCACTTGTCTGGTCATGCGGTGTGTCAGGTCCTCCTGCTTGAATTTTCTGTTTTGTGGTTGAATAGACTACAGTAGGTATGAGCAAATTTGCAGCAATCCATATTGACGTTTATGGGGATGAATGCTGTTATTTGATTAAGGAAGTTATTGTCAAAGGCATGACATAAGCGACATGTACCAATGCCAAAACTAAAAAGTAAAAAACGGTATTTTTCCCTAAATATAACAACTTCTTGATAGATCCAACACATGCTGAATATATGGCTGATGTGAGACCATCCTTATAGAAAGATTATTGTGTTATCTATTCCTTCAAATTATTTGTTCTTGTGACCAACCGGGGCAAAGGCTATGCACACTGCAATGTAGGTTGTTTCTTGGCAGCAAGCCTGTGACCTTTTCAGCCCAAACTTTGGAAATCTCTGAGATGCACTATGAATCCATTTTAGTTGCAAACCTGAATCTGAACCTCATCCTACAGAGAAAAGCGTTGACCACAATTTTAAACAGAAACTTTAGGGGATTTTGTAAGTTACTTTTGTGAAAAAAATGACAGTCTATAAAACAATAAGACCAAAAAACTTTTTTTTTAAAACAGCTACTCTTAATCTGTATTATGGAATTTTGTGCCTCTAGCTTTGGAATATTGCAAAAATGTTATGCTGTATCTTATAAAGTAAAGTGAATTTCCTTTCAGCAAGTATATATGGAGGACAGTTGCCACAGAAGCGTAATTGCTGTGCAACAGCTTAGAATTCACTTAACGAGTTCCAGTGTGCCATGTTACACAATTAGCAGAATGTATCATATGAATCACATTATCTCTACAAGCAAATAGCTAAATCAGAATGTTTGACCTGCTTTACAAAGAGGAACCAGGGACAACATCTGGTTCTTATGGCATTCTGCCACACGCAAGTCATATTTGCAGGTTAATTATTGGATAATGTGCGTTTCACAGCAATTTGCCAGCCTTTCAAAAGAAGTGCTTAAGGAGGCAGATGTTTCTGTAAAAGAGTTCATTTAGACATTTGACAACTTCATAACACTTTGACAAAAAAAATCCTGATCTTGAAATGGCTGGGAGGAAGGCATGAAATCCGCAAGATGGAGACCTCATGAAATGTATTGTAGTGTCATAATGATTCATAAAGTTTGGATCATTGCCACATGAAATCTTTCATCTATGTACCTAAAAAAAAAAACATAATTTTTTACTCCCATGTGAAAAGATTATTAAATAAATAGTCAGACGGAAAGAAAAGTGAAGTTTTATTCTATGAATTTATCAGAAAGTTCTAGAAATGACAGTATTTCGAGAGATCTTAGATTCAGTGTTACGATGCAGGCTTCCTTTTATTATCTGCTGTTTGCCAGGATTTGTAAGTATCATTCTCCCTTTCGCTGCTTACTGGACCCAAGCCTAGTCAATTTAGTTGAGCTCGCTGTGGCACTTCACACTTTCTTAAAACACTAGGCTTTCCAATTTTGAAGAACATTTATAGTATCAGAATAATTTGAAACAGGTGCGTAAATGTCTTTCTTGCACTTTGCAGCAGAAGGCTTATGTATTTTTCATTGTACACAAAGACAAAACACAGTACTTAACAGAATGACCATCTGTCTCAAAATTCATTGTGCTTAGATGGAAGGTGAAATAAAGATTTTCATTTTCCATCATCTTTGTATTCCCTTGTAGAGACATTACTGAACAATGTTGAACTTATATTCAACTTCTTAGACAAGGGAGATAACCTAAGAACAAAAATTATGGCTCTTTTGTCAGAGAAATTGTCTGTGAATAATTCTAACAATGTTTTTGTTAAATACTGTATCTTCAGTATGTCCTACTACAGAATTTCTTCCTTGAGGATATATATTTGTGGTTCCTGTCTCCTCTACAGTGTTAAAGTAAACCTTTCAATAGGGAAAAATAGAGGATTACTGTCCTTCTTCAAAAACACTTCCTGCGATACTTACAATATAGAGCATGGAGCCACACACTATGGGGTTGATTTACTAAACCTAGGAGAGTGTAAAATCTGGTGCAGCTCTGCATAGAAACCAATCAGCTTGCAGGTTTTATTGCCAAAGCTTAATTGAACAAGCTAAAGTTGAAAGCTGATTGGCTACCATGCAGAGCTGCACCAGATTCTGAGTGCTCCAGTTTAGTAAATCAACCCCTATGAATCAGCCAAATACTGAATTGTACAAAATTCAGCTTCAGCTATTCTCCTCCCATGCCATGCCCCACCAATATGTTTAACTCTTAATCGTAGAGCTCTACGATAAAGCCTATGGGAGGGAGAGATGCATTAGTGTGTGTGGCATGGAAGGAGATTAACTGAAGCTGAATTTTGTACACTTTAGTATTTGGCTGATTCATAGTGTGTGGCTTCACGTTCTTTATTGTAAGTGTCTAATATCAAGCTGGATGAGCCCTTAAGATAGCTCCCCCTTCTAGTGGCTGGAGTCTCCAGGAGCATATGTATGGTTGCTTGGAGCAGCACAGATGTCTTATACGTATCAGAGTACTTCCTGAAGGGGCTGCTTTGCTTATCTGCCAACTTCAATACATTCCAAGTCCTGGCACACGTCTGCAGTTAGAAATGCCCAAAAAAATAAAAACTATAAGTGCCTGCATACTTATTCCAGGTCATTGGCCCAACGTATTGAGGCAAAAGGTAAGCATAACACCCAAGAAACAAGCGTTTCAAGGAACAGAAGTCGGAAATGGCAGCCTGCATGTTTCTTTCACAACATATTTCTTTTTCAATTTTAAAGAGGTTGTAAACCTCAGAAAAAAACAAACCCTGCAAGATAAAGGCATAATAAGCTAGTATGCATCACATTATGTGTCCTGAATCAGTGTCGGCACTCTGAATACATGGTCGACATCTTCCACCGGAGTTATTTCTGGGTTTGTGGCTCCGGGGCTGTGGTTGGCGGGTGCGCACTTCACGAGTCCTGAAGAAACCAGCAGGTTGTTTCTTCAGTGCGCATGCACAATGACATTGGCGGCAGTGCATATACTGAATATCTCCTAAACTGTTCAAGTTTAGGAGATATTCAGAGTACCTACAAGTAAGCCTTGTTATAGGCTTACCTTTAGGTTATGTGGTATAACAGGTTTTACAACCATTTTAACTCTGCATTCACACCTGAGCATCTCCTTTTTGCATGTTTTGCCACGCATTTGTATGTGCATTTTTGCTCATTTTTTACAGTGTTTTCAAGCTCTGGCTTTTTGAATTAGCCAATATGGAACACTATAATATGTGACATCATTTGTTGCTGTGTGTTTCTGCTGCCTTCTGCTTCCTGGATGATTTGCATCCCTTTCCTTTTTTACGTTGTGTTCTGTGGTGCTTTGTTCTTTCCAAACATGATGGATGGAAAAAAAAGGTGCGTTTTATGGTGGCAGCTGCAGTGGCTTCATTTTTCCTAACTTAAGAAGCAAGAATGGGATTAATTCACTAATGTTTACTGCATGTAATAAGGGTATAATGTTACTCTTTTGCATAAATTATTACATGCAACAAATTAAGTCCAATTCACAAAAAAGAACGATTATGCAATATTTACCAAAAAAAAAAAGTACTGGTAAATATTGCATAAAAAGTTCCAATTCATGAATGGAACAGAGAGTAAAAAAGCATGCAATAATTACCACCAGGGTTTTGATGGCGGTATCACATGTGGTATTTGTCAAAAAACAGTCTAGGGGTCGGGGGACAAATAGCTGTTTACAAAGCAGCGTGCCGTAAAACAACCACTTCCCAGCTAACAGATGATTGTAAAAAAACTAAAGCAGACAATTATAATATATGAAAAAATGAAAAAAATCCCAGAGTGGGGTCCCCCCCGAACCATACCAGGCCCTTTGGGTGTGGTATGAATTATAAGGGGAACCCCACGCCAAAATAAATAAGTGGCCTGGGGCCCCCCAAAATCCATAACATACCCTTATCTGGGCATGCAGCGAAAGGGGGGGACGAGCGCCCCCCTCCTGAACCATACCAGGCCACATACCCTGGTATGGTTCAAGAGCAGAGCCCCTCTGCCCCAAAGCACCCACCCCCCATGTTGAGGGCATGTAGCCTGGCATGGTTGTGGGGCACTCGCTTGTCCCCCCTTTCCTGATCTGCCAGGCTGCATGCCCGAATAAGGGTCTGGTATAGATTTTGGGGGACCCCATGCTGTTTTAAAAAAAAACATGCTGACAGCTGATGTGTCATTGATTTTTAAGGATGAATCGGCCCCTGCCCACTCTTTAGCAACCAGCTCAATGTGATAAATGAACGCATTAACTAATGCTGTAATTGACACTAAATCCAACAAATACCACATTCGGTATTTAACTCCAATTATTTTGTGAATTGAACACTTGTACAATTGTTCCTGCATGCAGTAATTTACTGCATATTATTAGCCGTTGATTAACTCTTAGTGAATCAACCCCAAAGAGAAGAACACACAGATATTGAGTCCTGTTAATTCTGATCGAGAACAGAGGGGCCAGTTCTAGGTCATATGCAATGACCTATGTTCCCATAATGAGAAATTTCCTACACAAGGATGTCAGTAATAAAGGTTAGTTTGAGTTCTACTAGTCTTTAGTCCCACTTTTTATTGCACAGTATTGATGAGTTGCTGTCTTTACTTGTTAGTTGTTTGGACATGTACTTTAGAAATAGCATACCTCCTGTTGAAAGTTTAATAATCATACTGATTTAAGTTGTGATTTAAAAAAAAAAAATATCCTGTTCATAAAGATGGTAAAACAAATACTATCACCTGAACATACTGTATTTTTGCAGCTTTTACAATAATAGTAAACTGTACATAATATTGCAAACCATTATCCCTTTTTGGGACTAATTGGGCTTTCGTTTGGTGATTAATGGTAATGGATATATATCCCTTGTTTTAAACAAAGGAAACCTGCCTCAAAAAATAGTTTAAAAAATACTCTCCTCTTTTTGCTCAGTTACCACAGATGAAGTTAATAAACTCCTCTCCATGGCCCACCTCACTACATGTTCCCTGGACCCTGCCCCCTCACTATTACTGCTACATCCTTCCCACTCTATCCTCAACTCCCTAACCCACATCTTCAACCTCTCCCTCTACTTCGGCACCTTTCCTTCCCTGCTCAAACATGCATTAGTTACCCCAACCCTCACTAGACCCCACCTGTTTGAAAAACTTAAGACGCATCTCCCGTTTGCCTCCAAGCTCATCGAACGTCTTGTCCATGACCAAATGAGTCGCTACCTTATCGACCCTCTACAGTCTGGCTTCCAAAATTCCACTGAAACTGTCCTACTAAAGCTCACCAATGACCTACTAACTGTTAAAACCAATGGGCACTACTCCATACTCATACTTTTATACCTCTTTGCTGCCTTTGACACAGTTGACCACCTGCTCCTCCTCAGCAAATTACGCTCCCTTGGCATCTGTGATTTATCCTGGTTTTCATCCTACCTATCTCAGCACACTTTTAGTGTCACTTTGTCAGGGCTTGCTTAGCCCTTCCTTCTCTGGGCTGGCTGCTCAGCTATCGGCTAATTGCCAGCTCTCATCTCTCTCCATAGTTACCAGCTGTTCCTGATCCCGCTCGTCTGACCTGCCTACTTAAAGCTGTACAGCTCACTTCATCTCTGCCTTCGCCTTGGTCAAATCACAAGAAACCATCTCCTGCGGATCTGTTTAAAGACTAGCTTGCTGACATCCCTTCTGGCTCCTTATCCAGCTTGCTGTTGCTCCACTTGGATCCCTGACTTCTGGCCTGGCTGATTACCCGATCTGGTTATGGAACTCTGGACTGGCTGACTACTCGGTTACTGGACTCTGGCTGTGCTTTGACTACGCTTACTCTATTTACCTTTTTATTTTTTATTAATAAACAAGTGTCATTTAATTGTACTTCTGTCTCAGTCTGGTTCATGGTTTCTGACACACTCACAACTCCATCTCCTCAGCTCCCCTTCCTCTTTCTGTTGGGGTACCCCAAGGTTCTGTCCTTGTGCCCCTCCTATTCTAGCTCTATACCTCTTCCCTGGGCCAGTTAATAACCTCCAATACCACCTCTATGCCGACGATACCCAGATCTATCTCTCCACTCCTCAACTCACACCCTTCAATCTCCTCACAGATCTCAAACTTACTGAATGCCAAATCAGTATGGATGTCACACCACTTCCCCAAACTCAATCTTTCTAAAACTGATCTTGTTATATTTCCTCCTTCAAGGTCCCCCCCTGTGACTTCACCATTAATATCAACAACACTCCCATTGGTCCCTCCACACATGCCAGGGTCCTGGGTGTAATCCTTGGCTCTGACCTCTCCTTCAGCCCCCATATCCAATCACTGGCTAAATCCTGTCGTCTTCACCTCCGCAATATCTCCAGAATTCGACCCTTCCTGACTAATGACACCACAAAGCAACTTGTTCACTCCTTGATTATTTCCCGCCTTGACTACTGCAACTCTCTCCTTAATGGCCTACCCTTAAGCAGGCTATCCCCCTCTTCAGTCTATTATGAATACTGCTGCTAGACTAATACACCTCACTAATCGATCTGTGACTGCCGCCCCTCTCTGCCAATCCCTTCACTGGCTTCCCCTACCCCACCATGTAAAATTCAAAATGCTAACCATAACATACAAAGCCATCCACAACATCACCCCCATCTACATCACCAACCTCATCTGCAGATATCGGCCAAATCGTCCCCTCCGCTTCTCCCAGCACCTCCTGCTCTCTAGCTCCCTTGTTACCTGCTCCCATGCTCGCCTTCAAGACTTCTCCAGAGCCTCTCCCATCCTCTGGAACTCACTGCCCCAGTCTGTCTGATCAGCCCCTACCCTGTCCACCTTTAGGAGATCCCTGAAAACTAATTTATTCAGGGAAGTCTATCCCACACCCACCTAACTGTCCTTGAGCCATCCCCATCAAATCATTCTCTGTATCTATTACCTTTTGTACCACCCCCTCCCTTTAGAATGTAAGCTCTACGAGCAAGGCCCTCCTCTACCTTTTGTATTGTACTGTAATTGTGTTGTCCTCCTCTATACATTGTAAAGTGCTGAGTATACTGTTGGCGCTATATAAATCGTGTACAATAATAATAGTAAAAAAAATATAAATTATATAAAAAAATGAAATGTAAATGTCTTGCTATTACCATAATCTAATACAAAAGAACAATTCAAAACTAATTGTCTCACTATTGCTATGACTTATACTGACTATCACAAAGATACCACACATGTACAGTATATGTTGTTGTTGTTTATACCTGTAGTAGCTCCCACAAATGGTTGTCTGCATTTTCTTTTATGTTTTCCTCCTACCTAAAAACACACTGACAATGACACTTACAATAACATTTATTCTGATCAAAATGTGCTCAAATTTTTAAATTCAGGAGCTGAAAATAAAATAAACACAAAGGTGCATGCATCAAACGTTCAAAATTTCCTAATGTTTTATTTTATTTTATTTTTTTATCAAAAAATAAAAATTTTAGTGATCATTTTTTTTTTTTAGAAGATTTTTTTCACAAACCAGAAAAAAATAACACTGATGATCGCATTACAAAGCCATTAGAAAGTGGGTAGGATATATTAGGCAGCAAGTGAACCTGTTGTCCCTGAGGTCGGTGTGTTAAAACCAGAAAAAAAATGGGCAAGCATAAGGATTTAAGTAACAAGGGTTCTCTTTTTAAATGGCTAAAGCATCTTTAAAACTGCACCTTTTGTGAGAATGTCCCTGGTCTACAGTAGCCAGGATCTACTAAAAAGAAAAAAAAAAAACAGGTGAACTGCCTACAAGGTTATCTGCGTACAAATAATCATAAATTTATATTTTTAAAGAAAACTGGCCTAAGTAGTCTGATTCAATAAAAGAGCTAATGTAGCTCAAATTTTCCCCCAAAAAACAAAATAACAGTAACATGGATAACAACAGTAACAGGTCTCAATAGCTGATTATGTGTTTAGCGATGGGACAGGGTCATTCAATGACATTTCCTGTGAAAAATGTTGAAGTGACCAAGCAGTGTTGGAGTGAATGGCAGGCGTTGGAGGATTTGGAAAAAGACTCCTTTGGGGCCAATTAGAAGGATATGGCTATAGTAGTTGAGAAGGTAAGTGATGGACGCATGCATACGCCGTAGACAGTGGTGCCTGTCTTTTGGCAAAAAAATGGCATGGGGTCCCCCCCCAGTCCATTACCAGGCCCTTTGGGTCTGGTATGAATGTTAAGGGGAACCCTGAACCAAAATTTAAAAAAATTGTGTAGGGTCCCCCTAAAATCCATACCAGGCCCTTCAGGTCTGATATGGAAACTAAGGGGAACTCTGCGCCAAATTAAACAAAAATGGCATAGGGATCCCCCCAAAATCCATATCAGACTCTTCAGGTCTGGTATGGATTTTAAGGGGAACCCTGAGCTAAAATTAAAAAAATGGTGTAGGGTTCCCCCCAAAATCCATACCAGACCCTTATCCGAACACGCAACCTGGCAGGCCGCAGGAGAAGAGAGGGGATGGGAGAGCACTCCCCTCCTGAACTGTACCAGGCCACATGCTCTCAATATGGGGAGGGTGCACCTTGTCCCCATGTTGATGGGGACAAGGGCCTCATCCCCACAACCCTGGTCCAGTGGTTGTAGGGGTATGCAGGTGGGGGCTTATCATTATACATTGATATGCCTGTATGTGCCCTTCTGCCAAGGTATATTGGCGTAAGCTGGTTAGCAAGCAGTTAAGGTAAACAAAGCAACAGAAAGAAGTAATTATTAATAATTAAAATATAGTCAAGAAAAAAGAATATCTAATCTAATAATATATATATATCCACATGGAACATATACCCTACCCAGATACAGGTGAAAACATAACTTATGCAAGAGGGAGGTTGGACCCACTAAATCATTCATATAAGTGTGATATAACCTCATTTTACATTTAGCTTTCCTGCACAGGCATGCCCCACTACAGGAATTTGGTTCCCATACAATGTTACTGAAACTGGAACAAATGCTTGACTAAATTGGGCACAGATACTAAAGATAGCTACTTCAGACAAGTGTTGTTAAGGCATTAATGAATTCCTGTGTCAACTATGAAGCTAAAGTGGCTGTAAATCTAATGCATGAAATATGAACAAAGCATATCCTTCTATAGTGTGTGTCTCATTCCAGAGCTTTAAGTATCATTTTTTTCTGCTGCCCCAGTCTTCTGCTATCTGCATGAGTCACTTCTGACAAGTTCTCCTGACACCAAGAGAAAAAAGGTGACAGAAGAGGAATCTCCAGCATACATCCTGTGATCAACAGCCTCAGCTCTGTTCCTGTGTCCTGTGTAAAGGGGGAGAGGCGTCCCTTCCCTCCAATCAGCTCTCAGAGCTTTCCTCACTGAGCTCTACAGTGTATAATTTGAGCTCTCTGCCCTCTGTTTTCTGACAGCTCAGACAAACTTTATATATTCTGGACTGTATGTAGAAAAAAGAAGACTTCAGATAAACAGGTACAATGTATTTATGGAGGCCATTCACTTCACTGGGTATACGTAAGGATCTACAACCTCTTTAAGTTAAGGAATTGAAGCTCCATTATTCATTGCAACTCCAGGAAGGTGAGGTTTTCTTTTTCCATCAAACATACAATATTTTTTGTGTGTAAATAAATTTGAAATGTTTCGGTAACGACTATCAATTTCATATAATAAGGGGAAAAACTAGAAAGAAATGGATGCACAAAGGTACATTTGAGGAATATTGGCAGCAGGCATTCATAAGCACTGACACATCACCTCCATTGCTGATCTGCAGTACTAATCTTTTTACAAGCTCTCCATAAATTCATGAACAAGTTAATGCAAATATACAGTACATGACCGTATAAAACAAAAATCTTCTTTACTTTACCTGCTCCAGTACAGGATTACCAAATATTTTTTTTATTTAGGCATTCTTTACCGAGATGGTGCTCAAGCAACTGTAAGAAATGTTCAGAAATAACAGCGGGAGCTAAGCTATTTGATCTTCACACATAAAACGCGCCACCGCTACAGCAGACGTAAACGTAATATTTAGATGTGCAGCAAACAATTGGAGTATTAGAGAGGATGGGATAGGATTAGACGAGTAGGAGTTTCAGAATAAACACGTTTTGCCTGTGTTCCCTGCAAAACGGATCCTGCGGTGATTGTAGTTCTTGTTACAGGTCATGTAAGCCAACGCCATTACAAATGTGCACAGTGGTGCTTACATCAGTAAAAACGTCTGTCAAAGTAAATGAAGATGCCTATATGGATAAGCACAATGCAGAGCCAATATAGACCTCAGGACCTAATGCCAGGTTTATGTGACCCGAAAGCAGATTATAAAGGGATAATTCAGATTAATCTATTAGGGATGAGTGGATCATGTCAACATGACAATGTACACATGAAAAGATTACATATTTTGTCAATTTCTCTTTCCAAGATAAATATTATATCTAAAAGGAAAATCAATATGGCTTACATATTCCCTCATGTTTTACTTGCAGTATATTAATATATACCATGTAGAGTTTAATGTTTCTTATCTTCTGTTTGTAAAAGTGCCCATTTTCACTTGTGTAACAAGTCATTATATTTAATGACCTCTAAACAACATTTTTCTCCAAGACGATTGCTGAAAACAGGTGCAAATGTTTTCATGAAAAGCATAAAACTTTAATAAAAGAAACTAATATTTTCCTCTTATGTTATGAGTTATATTTAGAATTCTTTGTTAACAAAGGTTTGGCGCTAGCATCTGCTATGATCATAATTTACTCTTCTCTGTAAATATAATGGTGCACCTCTGATCTCTTTTGTTGCAAGAACAGAATTTTATAAAATGATTTATTTTTAAATAAAATAGAAGACTGGGGTTCAGTTTTGGATGGCCCTGAAGTGTTGTAACTAAATGTATTTGTTGCAGAAAAAAAAATAGATTTTCAAATGCATACTTATTCTTAAAGTAGAATGTTTAAAAATAGCCATTTGCCACTACCTAATTATATGAACTGAAGTAGATAAGTCAGCAAAATTTGACTGACACTGTACCCATTAGTAGATAGTTATACAAAAACATGATGCATTAAACTGAGTTTGTAAAGGTATTTGTAACAAAAGCCAACCTGCTTTAAAGCGCCCCCCCCCCCCCTGTCTTATTTATGTCATTAGATCATGGCTTACATTAGTTTTAGAGAACTTTAACCACTTGCTGACTGCCAGCAGTGAATGTACTGCTGGCGGGCAACTCCTCTAGGCACCACAGCATACCCGCACGTTGGGGTGCTTATGTGCACAGTGCACCTGCCCTGGGGCACACAGTAGTGTGTTCTGCAACCGCTGTGTCCACTTGACACAGAGCATTGTGGTGCTTGGTATTGAAACCATTGTGTGCCGCCAAGATACCACACCACTGTGACCGCTATGCGATCACATGACACGTAGTAAACAATCATTTGAATGTCATGAATCCATTCATGCTATAATTGTTTACTACTGTGATCTGTGATTGGTCACCAATGATCATCTGGGCCAATTACAGCAACCTGTACCATGTGGTAGCTGTGAGCCAATCACAGTATCACAATAATAAACAACACATCATGAATGAATGCTATTTATGAAGTTCATATGATTGCAGTGTAATTAAAAAAAAGGGTGACACTGAACTACTCTAATGACGGTATTTTAAAAAAAATACATTTTTACAAACTGTCACCTGTCAGTATCACCGATGACACTGCCACGCCAGTCAGTTATGTGTGGCCACTGTACTGCACTCATGATAGTATGCAAAAAAAGTGAAAAAAAAACACATTTTATTTAATGTCTTTGTTTAAAAAAAAAAACTGATAAAAAAAAGGATAAAAAACTCTCCATGTTTGTACTGTCCTTGCATGTATGGGCCTCAAGAAATTAGATAGACAGTCAGTTTGTAGACACTCTAACTTTCACACAGATTAAATAATATAAAGTGATTTGGGTTATTTTTACCAAAGAAATGTAGCAGACTACATTTTCACCTAAATTTATGAAAAAAATTGAAAATTCCTATCAAAATACTTACCGTAATTTTCCTTTCCTGATGGACTCCATGGCAGCAACGTGTGGGTTAAGTCCCGCCTCCACTACCCATAGGACACTACTCCCATAAATCTTTGCTCCCTGCCACTGGCCGTGTTCGGTAACTAGCCTACTCCAGCCATTTGGGAGGGAACTCCTGCTGCCATGGAGTCCATCAGGAAAGGAAAATTACGGTAAGTATTTTGATAGGAATTTTCCATTTTCCTGACAGACTCCATGGCAGCAACGTGTGGGAAATAACTCGCCAAACACACCCGGGTGGGCAAAAATGCTGAACAAAAGATTTATTTAACACTGTCGGCCGACAGGACTTTCAAACCAAAATCAACAGAGGATAAAGACGCTGGCTCAACACAATAGTGAGACATGAAAGTATGAATAGAAGACCAGGAGGCCGCTCTGCAGATTACATCAGGTGCAACGTGGCGCGAAGCCGCCCATGAGGTTGAGAGACTTCTGGTAGAGTGAGCTGTAACCGCCTCAGGAGGAGCCAAGCCCTTCTCTCTATAAGCCCATTGAATTGCCTGAACCACCCAAGCAGCGATGGATCTAACGGAGGCCTTGGCGCCTCTACTTTTCCCGTTAAATAGTACGAAGAGGAAGTCAGATTGACGAAAAGAAGCTGTAATATCCAGATATTGTTTTAGAGTAACTCCCAAATCGAGTGGATGTGGATCTTGACTTCCAGCAGAATTGAAGGTAGGAAGAGTGATTTCCTGGTTTTCATGGAAAACAGAGGTCACCTTGGGATTTGTCCCCAACATCGGAATTAGGACCACCCTATCTGGAAAGAAGGTGAGAAAAGGTTCCTTTGTACCTAGAGACTGAATTTCGGAGATTCTCTTCGCCGAAGTTATGGCTACCAGAAAAGAGGTTTTAAGGGTTAATTCTCTGATTGAGAGCGTTCTGTCAAGTTGAGAGAAGAAATCTAGAACCAATGGAAGGTCCCATTTGGGGAATCTAGGCTTCCTTTGTGGCCTAAGCCTGACTGCTCCTTTGAAGAATTGTTGGACCAAGGGATGATTGGCCCATGCGACTCCAGAAAAAGCTGAAATTGCTGAAACCTGGACCCGGAGAGAACTAACCGAAAGGGAGATATCCAATCCTGATTGCAAGAAGCTTAAGACGTCCCGGACTGTCAGGGTATTACAGGAACTGGACCTTGAAGACAAGTGATCTGCAAACTTCGCCCAAATTCTCTCATATACCCGGTTAGTACTGTTTCTTCGAGCACTAAGAAGAGTGGAAATGACTTCTTCAGGACAGCCTAAAGCCTTCAACCGTCCCCTTTCAAAAACCAAGCCTTTAGGCGCAGGTGATCCGGGCAAGGATGTAATCTCGACCCTTGAGACAGAAGGTCTGGCCTGGATGGTAAAGGAATTGGATCCCTGACACTGAGGAGCATCAGAAGCGGAAACCAGGGTCTGTTGGGCCAATAGGGAATTATGGCTATCACTTCTGCTGTCTCTGACCTGAGTCTCCTCAGGAACTGATGAATAATAGGAGTTGGGGGAAAGGCATAGGCCTTGTGGAACCACCATTTCTCTGTCAAGGCATCCACCCCGTAGGCTTGAGGATCCCTGTACCTTGAATAATACTTCTCTAGTTTTTTGTTGCAAGGGGAGGCAAACAGGTCGACTTCTGGGGAGAGCCCCATTGTCAGGATCCAGTTGAACACTTCCTCGTGGAGAGACCACTCGTTGTTGTCCAGAAGTATCCGGGAAAGAAAGTCTGCCTGAACGTTCTGAATCCCTGGGACATAAGATGCTGTCAGATCCTTCAGGTTCCTCTGAGCCCAGGTCATGATCGGTTCCACCTCCTGGAGAAGGGATAGACTTCGGGTACCCCCTTGCCTTCTTATGTACGCCACTGCTGTGGTATTGTCTAGCCTGAGTGAGACCGAGGCTCCTGAAATCAGATGCCGAAAGGCTAGCAGAGCTTGAAAGGCTGCCCTTAACTCCAGGATGTTCGACACCGTCCCTCTGGAGGGGAGAATCCAGGTGCCCTGAGCCACTTCCGCCAGACAGTGGGCGCCCCAACCCCTGTTGCTGGCATCTGTTGTTATGGTGACCCATGAGATGGGGAGAATGGAATGGCAGTTGCAGAGATTTTCCCGTTGGAGCCACCACAGAAGGGAATTCCTCATGGATAAGGTGATCCGAATCAGCTGGGTTTTGCTGCCTGACCATTGATGAAGGAAACCCTTCTGAAAGGGCCTCATCCTCCACTGTGACCACCTCACCATCGGGATTGTCGCTACCATAGTGCCTATAGTTTTCAGGCACTGGAGAGCCTGGAGATGAGAGGCAGAGAGGGCTGGACGGATTCTGTCCCTGACCACTGACAACTTCTCTTCTGGTAATGAGATGGTGCCTCTGACAGTGTTGAATAGGGCCCCTAAGAACACCAGCCGCTGAGATTGGACCAGCTGGCTCTTCTCCAAGTTCAAGATCCACCCGAATTCCTGTAGGGTGGAGATGACCTGCTCTCTGTGTACCAGAAGTTGATCCTTGTCTTGAGCCAACAACAGAAGGTCGTCTAGGTAGTGATGTAGACGAATCCCTTTGGTTCTCAGAAGAGCTACCACTGCCAACAATACTTTTGAAAATACACGAGGAGAAGTTGATAGCCCGAAGGGAAGGCAAGTAAATTGAAAATGGCTTTCGCCCACGGAGAAGCGGAGATACTGCTGGTAATTTACTGCAACTGGGACATGAAAATAGGCGTCCTTGAGGTCTATGGAGACCATCCAATCCCCTGCTTGGACAGATTGTTGAATTGTGGATAAAGACTCCATCTTGAATTTTTCTTTTTTGATAAAACTGTTCAAGTGGGTTAGATCTATGACCGGCCTCCAGGCCCCGCTCTTTTTCCGGACCATAAACAAAGGAGAGTAGATTCCCATGCCTCGCTGAATGACTGGAACATGGATAATGGCGCCTTGAGCCAACAAAGATCCCACGTAGGCTAGAAGAATTAGCCTTTTTTCGTCTGAGGCCGGGAGAGAGGTGGGGACCCATCTGAGTCTGGGAGATTCCTTGAAGGTCCAAACATGACCTGAGGAGACGGTCTTGACGGTCCAGAAGTCTTGGATCGAGGCCGCCCAGACATGGCGAAAGTGGAAAAGACGAGCCCCCACCTGCCCTGTCTGAGCGGGCCCAACCTCAAAAGGATTTAGTTGGTTCCCTCTCTCCCTTCAAATCACTTTTTGTAGATTTTTTGAAAGAGGATTGTCTTGATTTCCAGGACCTGGAAAATTCACGGCCTGGTCTGTAACTGCGAGCTTCCCTGGCTCGTTCCTGGTACTGTCTCTTTGGAAAAGACCTTCTCTGGGCTTGCAAACGCCGGTCCTGGGGGAGGAACCCCGACTTCCCACCAGTGGCTCGGGTAATAGCCTCATCCAACTTATTGCCGAAAAGGGAGGACCCTTCAAAGGGGATGCGGCACCATACTTGTTTAGAGGCTGGGTCTGCCAGCCAGGGGCGGAGCCAAAGAGCCCGTTTAGCCGTAACAGAAGAAAGCATCACCTGAGCCACCAGGCGTATAATGTCGATAGAGGCCTCCCCAAGAAAGGCGGAGGCCAGCCTAAGCTCTTGGATAGGGGAGCTCTTAGCTGTATCTTCAGAGATATTTCTAAGTGTCTCATCTACACTATCTGTCCATATCTCCATTGCTTTGGACATAGCGGCCAGAGCTAGCGCTGGCTTACAGGCCATTCCTGCTGTGAGATACACTCTCTTCAAATCAGCATCAATTCGTCTGTCCAGAACGTCCTTAAAAGACACGGTATCCTCTAAGGGAAGAGTGACATGTTTCACCAACCTCATGACTGCTGCGTCTACTAATGGCGCTAACTCCAAATGCTTCACCTCTTCTTCATTGAAAGGATAGAGTTTCGAAACCTTTGATAGCATGGAATTTTTCTTCTCCACCTTGCCCCATTCATCTGTGATAATCTCACCTAGCTCAGAGATGAAAGGAAAATTAATCCGTTCCTTCTTTAATTGCTTAAAGAATTTTCTTTGTTTGGAAGGAGCAGCCACAGAATCTTCCCAGTTCAGTGTCTCTCTACAGCTCTGACCAGAGGAGGCAGTAGAGCGAAATCAAAGCCCACACAGGGATCACTTTTATCAGAGTCACTGTCAGATATGGCAGCTGAGGGGTGGCTATGCGCAGAGGATTCCCAAGTATCCTGCAACTGAGTCTCCCTTCCTGGAGAAAGTGGCGGCTCTGCCGGGGGAACATAGGACTGGCCCTCAATATTTCTGAGGGACTCCTTAACAACTTTTTCCACCAGGGTTTTAAGTTGTTGATCCGCGTCACCCCTTTCATTGGAAGCCTTGGCGTAGCAAGGGTCGCATAAAGATTTTCC
Organism: Lithobates pipiens; assembly: GCF_037356315.1. Classification (NCBI taxonomy): domain Eukaryota; kingdom Metazoa; phylum Chordata; class Amphibia; order Anura; family Ranidae; genus Lithobates; species Lithobates pipiens. The sequence goes on along the minus strand of NW_027507758.1, from coordinate 427,895,227 downwards.
TGCCGGTACAAGAGCTCTACACCCCCAACAGGCACTAGCTGAGTGACTAGATTGAGTCCTCGAGGAGTGCGATCTTTCTTCACTACGGTGTCCTGATCTTGAGGAGGAACCATAATGTTTAGATTTGGAAGAGGAGTGCCGGTGATGCGACTTGGAGGAGTCGCTCCCTCTATGAGAGCTGCGATGCTGTTCTGACCTGGAAGGGCTGAAAAAGGAACAAGACAAGAAACCACAAGAGACAAGACATCAGGACAGAGCTAACAGATAAATACCCCTCCCCCACCAGACCTTCAGGTGATCATTAGAAATACCTTTTATGAGAGGGCTGGCCACAAGCAGGCGGTAAGGAATCCATGTCCTCAGCGATATCCATACGCGCTGAAAAGATGACAAGGGATCAGTGCAAGGGACAGGGAAGGGATAGCCTCCCTATCCCAGAATGCCACTTACCAGTGGATGCAACACAGAGGCAGGGGGAAGTCACCGCAACAGCCCGCAAGCATTCCCAAAGCTTGCAGACAAATTCCACATTTAAATAGCCCGCCCCTGTGATGTCACCGCCGTGCCTGTGCGCATGCGCGAAATAGCGGCAATTTGCGGCTATCGCGCATGCGCGAAACCAAGCCTCGATCTCAACCGCGTTCGCGCATGCGCAGTACGGCCGAAAACGCAAACCCGGAAGTAGAACGGCGGCTGGAACGCGGAAGAACCAGCCGCCATGCCTGCACATACAAACAAACAGAAACAAACGAAGACAGATAATAAGATACAAAAACTGCTGCCATAAAGAACTTTTAGAACCTCTCACCACTCCCACCATGATCGATCACTCGGCCGAAGATAAGGTAAGATGACACCGGACTTTCAAAACAGGTCACCTGCTAATAGCTGGCTATCCGACCAATGCGCAGCCTGCCTGCCAGTGGCCAGGACATGGGCTTCTTCACAGCGCCTCTTCCACTGCCCACTCCATACCCTGCTAATAGCTGGGGCTTAGCGGAGTAATGCGACTTTCCAGACCCAGAGTCGCAGACCGGCCGACCTCGATCGTGGGGATGATAAATCTTCAGGTAGGAAGACCACTTCTGGGTCCTTCGGAGGAGGACAAAAAAAGAACACGGCCAGGGGCAGGGAGCAAAGATTTGTGGGAGTAGTGTCCTATGGGTAGTGGAGGCGGGACTTAACCCACACGTTGCTGCCATGGAGTCTGTCAGGAAAAGATTATTTGTTTGCAAAATTTATAATGGAAACTAAGAAAAGTGTGTTTTTTTTTCAAAATCGTTGGCAATGTTTCATTTAAATAGCAAAACATAAAAACCAAGTGGTGATTAAATACAATCAAAAAGGGTTCTATTTGCGTGAAAAAAAAAATATTAAATTTGGGTACAGTGCACGGGAGTGACATCATCGCGGCTCTGGCCAATCACAGCGCCGGAGCCACGATACCCGGAAAGAAGATGGACGCTCTGTGGAAGAGGGGACAGCGGTGATATCATCAAGAAAGTGACATATAAGGGGCTACTATGCATCGCATAGTAGCCCATTATATGTCCCTTTCCTGACAAAAGTGACATAATGGGCACAGTAGCCTATTATGCTTTACCTTTGCAAGGAAACAAAGAGGAGGTAAACCCATCAGAGTTTACTTCCTCTTTAAGACATAATGGAGACTATTATAAGGTATTGCAGTCAATGAGAGGTAGGATTCTGAGGGCTGTCAGGCTGTAGTGAATCTATCACTGGTGTTATTTCTGGTATCATCAGGTTAGGAATAAAAGTGCATTAGATTGTCGATTTCTGTAAAAAAAAAAGTTTAGCAGTCAAGCATTTCAAATCCTAACAATAAACTTCTCTTATTTGCTCCATTTTAGTCTGTTAAAGGGTTTGTTAACCCATTTATATAAGACTATGCCAGCCCCTCTATTAGAGGCTGGCATAGCACACTATGTAAGTCGTTTTTAAAAAACGAGCAGTCTAAATACTGAGTTTGAGCTGTGTTCAGGTCATTTTTACAGCACAGATGGATGTCTTATGTGTGAAGGGACATGATCACCCTCTGAATTAAGCTGGGGAGATCACATGGCCACTCGTCTCCTCTGCAGAAGCTCTGTCTCGTAGCTGTAAAGCTGCAGCGAGTCACGTGACTGGTCTGAAGACAGCTCTAAAGAGGTTTTTAGACTGCTAATTTTTACAAAGGACTTGCATAGTGTGATATGCCAGCCTCTAATAGAGGGGCTAACAGTGACCATTGTAGGCTTTTATTTTTAACAATAGTGGTGGGGGGGGGGGGGGGGGACAGAGACACAGCTGAGTAAGGAAGGAGGGTTGAGGGGGGGGGGGGGAGAGGGGACCAGAGCAGGGCAGCGTATGATGGAGGGATGCACTCTGACCATGGTGATCAGGACTGAGTAGCCCTGGTTAACGTGGTCAGTATAAAGAGGGCATACAGGAAATGGCAGGTCCAGGGAGGTTTTTTACAGTTGGGGGGGGGGGGGGGCAGATTACACAGCACAAGCACTGTGCTGTGTAATCTGCTTTAAGGGACTAGGATCTGTATTTTTTTTTGGGGGGGGAGGGGTTAACAAACACTTTAAATATACCATTACAATTGTTTTGCTATATTTGTTCTAAAATTTCAAAATAATACCTGTTGATTCTGGCAGAAATCTTTTGAGATAGCTTCCTGTGCTCTCTGCTTGTTCTGCAGTTACATTGCTTCCAACTACTTTAGTACACTAGAAAACACCTCCCCCCTATATTATGGAGAAGATAAGGGTTTGTATTACTATGCTATGGTGATAGCACTAAATACATTGCAGTTAGTAAATTATATCACCCTAGAGCAAAAAAAGTGTTACTGGCAGGATCACCAGGTTAAATAAAGTGGAAAAAAGTCTAAAAAAGTAAACTAATGCAACCACCACATTCAACGACTGGTAAACTGTAAAATATTATATATTATATTTTACTATGCACTAGAATAAAAAATAAAATAAACACATGTCCATAGAATATGCCTTCTGCTTTTTTTGGATGTAGAATACATTATACATTAAACAATCTTACATCCTACATATACCTAGCATGCATATCCAGGTAATCAGCATTCAAAGTAACTATCATGATGATCACTGCACACCAATGGCAAATCCCTGATCTCGAAGTGTTGAGTGTAAATTAATATGCTTGCTACTGTCCATGGTACTGAAAAGACACTCAGGAGTTGATCTAACTTGGATGCTCCTGCTTCTGATCACAGTTACAGGCACAGTAATGAAAAATCTTTGGCATGCAGTCTGTAATGCCAACTAAACTAATAATTCATCTGTACAGCAGAAAATTTGGCTGAAATTAAAACTTGGCTGTAAGGTTAGTAGCCCCATGAGCTTCACATATGCACAGTATAAAATAAAAAAATATACCACAAACAAATACTTTTTACAATTCAGACATAGAACAGTTAAAAATTTAACAAAGATTTACGTGGCCAACATACCCTCATAACCAATAAGCCAATTAAACATAAACAATTATCACTTACATTTTTTTTGGGATGCATGCAGTGTTGGCAAGAAACCCCAGGTGATAAACAGGGTTTGGCAGATGTCTGTGAGCTGCACACTTTTTGGAGCGGTACTTGGTCACGCTAATCGACGCCATTTCCGGTCCTCTGGTTCGTCGGTGTGCAGGCCTGTAACGCACGCCAATATCGAATGCGGAAGGATTTTCTCCTTGGGTTGAAGAGCGATTCTTTTGGTCAGAGCGAGCAGTCCCAGTGCCAGGTCAGACACCTAACCATGTAAGGAGCCTTTTGGCTGTCTGTTTTTTACTTATTTTTTATTAAAGTCAGTATTATGCTATGGATCTTTTTGTTTTTTTTCACATTTGCCGCTTGAGTCTGTGAAGAGAGACACACCATCTACTATCATTTGCATCGGTATCCATATGAGCAGGCATTATCCTGTACAAGCATTGTTTGACTTACTTTTTAATTAAAGTGGTCAAACAGATCTGGTAAGCAGTTTGGACTTGTATCTTCACTACTGATGTAGTTCTATGTGTATGGTGGAGGGAGTTGCAAGCTTTTTTCCCGACTTGTTGCTATATCACGATTACTATCTGTTTTCCACATTCTGGATCGGTAGAATTCGGCAGAATTCATTCTTTGTAGAGACACGTCATTGGGACTTTACATTGCTAATTATTATTATTATATATGGTGGTTCACTGATGTTCACTATTTCTTCAGTGTAATTATTGTCATTATATAGGTGCATATTTTTACTCTGGTGATTACTACATTGTTTCAAGTATTTTTGTTACAGCCATTGTAATTTAGTGGTTTAGAAAATATTTTGCAAATTGGTGGTTTAGAATGATGTTTTTTTGCAGAGTGCCCTTAATCGTTATCACAGCTGCAAGCTTATGCCTATCCAAGGCAGGACTGTAGCATGGGCCACATAGACAGCCTGTTCAACTTTTCCCTTTTTAATTCTTGCCCATAATTCTTTCAAACCTCCTCTGGGTACTATGCAGTCAGTTATGAAGGCAAGCTCCTATACCTTTACTGCTTTGCACCTCCCAAACCTTGCCTCTGGTGTGACGTTAGTCATGTTACTGCCCCCAGGGAAGATGAGTTTATAAGTGGTTTGCATTGGTTGAGAAGTATGTTTTTTTGTTTTGTTTTTAAATCATGCTTACCTAGGTAGGTGCAGCTTTGATCTGATGCTGCCTTTGTCCCCTGCCTTCTCTAAGGGAGAGCACTGATCAAACAAGCACCGCTGATCACTCAGATCTCCCCACTGCTCTGAGCAGAGAACTGGTCACTGTCAGTGACTGCAGTCTGCTCTGTTCGCCCCCCCCCCCCCCCCACCCCACGCTTACTGGAACACTGGGTTGTGGAGGGGGTGGGAGGTCTGGCTCAGGCTCTCGGTGGATCACTGAAAGGGCTGAGCCAAGTGCTGTTCTAAGTTCCTGGGTGAATCCCAAAAATATGGTCGCAATGTCTCCCCAGCTAGGATTGGCTCTGTGATGTCAGCTGTCAGTGGACTTCAGACCACCGTCTGCTGTCAGGAGAAATACAGACAAATGAGCTTTGGCTGTACTTCTCCTTTAAAGTTTGGACCACAGAGGTAAAGAGGGTATCTGTACATTACTTGCAACTAGCTTTGCTGAGTTATGATCCTGAGCTGTTGTATTGAACTGCATAGCTCATTTGATGACTCTTGACAATTTTTACAGAGTATTAGTTTAAAGGAATAGATACCAGATGAAAAAGTACTGTATTATATGAAAAATATACATGAGAGACATTAAACCAGATTATGAACTACAAATGATAATTCTTTACAGGAAATTCAAACTAGACTTAAAGTGGAACTTCACCCCATAGGGGAAGTTCCACTTGTTTGAATCCTTCCTCCCACATTTGGCACTTATTTGGGGCTGGGAGGGGGGGGGGGGGGGGGAGCAGATACCTGGTTTTGACCGTTACCTGCTTTCAATTTTGGTCAGTTGTGCTGTGGTGATCTGAGCCTAAAGTTTGGCCCCCCTTCCTTCCCCCGCACCCATCTGGGACACATCACAGGTCGCAGAGGACTGCAGGACCATTAACAAAGCACAGCACGGCTAGTGCATGTGCAGTAGGAAACCGACTTTCCTTACTAAAGATATATATATATATATATATATATATATATATATATATATATATATATATATATATATTATTGCATTTTTTTAATCAAAAATATGTAGAAGAATACATAACGGCCTAAACTGAGGAAAAAAATGTTTTTTTATACATTTTTGGGGGATATTTATTATAGCAAAAAGTAAAAAATTATTTAATTTTTTTTCAAAATTGTCACTCTTTTTTTGTTTATAGCGCAAAAAATAAAAACCTCAGGGGTGATCAAATACCACCAAAAGAAAGCTCTATTTGTGGGGAAAAAAGGGTGTCAATTTTGTTTTGGAGCCATGTTGCACGACTGCGCAATTGTCAGTTAAATTGACGCAGTGCAAAATCACAAAAAGTGGTCTGGTCTTTGGCCAGCAAAATGGTCCGGGGCTTATGTGGTTAAAGGAAAGGTTACGTATTATGAAGAGCACTGCAAGCACAGTCTTGAGTCTTGCATTAACAACTAAAAGGCAACTAATATATTTTACCAGAATGAAATAGCTTTGATAATCACCAAGAGCATGATTATTAGTGGATGTGATTGTTGATCATTCTCATTGTGAGTGAAACAGTCAGCAGATATCAATGACTGACTCTATAGATACAGTAATTCCATTGGTTATGGCTTATTTATTTATTTTGTTCTTGCTACAGATGAGGGGATACTTGACATCATTGGTTGGGCTGTCACTTTCATAAAGAAAAGCATCACAATACAGAACAAACCACATCCACAAAACAAAAATATCAAACTAGCCCCAACCTTACATATTCAAAATATTAAACATTCTAATCTATCCAATCCCTCTGGTCTAAAAAAGGAAACCTTTTTTCCCTCTAAAATTGTCTGGGTTGTAGCAACTATCATATTCTCACCAATTAGGCACCAGTCCACGTTCACCTAAATTTTTTGACAATATTTTCAAAAAGAATTACGCTGTGAATGTCATGGTGCAGCATGGTGGTTTAGTGGCTAGCACTTATGTTTTCCAGCTATAGACAATTGACATTTTGCTACATCCATCATTACACTGAGGGCAGGGATTGATATGATTTTACAGTATGGAATGTTCATCTTAATTGTTAGTACCATGCAAATACCTGCAATAAATAAATAAAATATAAATTTTGCTACTATTGATGGATGTAGCCAAATCCAGTTTTCACCACATCCGGGATTATACAGAGAGCAGAGTTTGATGTGAATGTACAAAATGTAAAGTGCAGCAGAAAATGTCCATGCTATCTAAAAACCTGTAATAAATCAATAAATAATAATAAAATATCCATTCCACTATTATTGATGGATGTGGTGACAGTCACTTTTGTGCAACCAGTTTCTGGCAAGAAACTATATCTTCTATACACAATAAATAACTGAGTTACTCTTTGAGAGCCCAATATTGAGACAAGGAATCACTCATAAGGTTTCTGATCATTCATCCTCTTTGACATTGTCTATGTCTCAAGACCATTGCTCTCTGCATTTCAGGGGATATTCCATTAGATATTTATGGATTAGCACATTGTATACAAAGGAAATAATACTCTTTGTATGATCAGACAACACCATATCCTCTAAAACTGTGATATTATAATATCTCATAAGTTTCATGTTCTCCTGCGAGCCTATTGCATGATGCAATTGTAAATATTAATATAAACTTTAATATAGAGTACTCTTCCCATAGCTGTTGAAATGGTTTTATGGAGTCATTGTAATACAATTACTCAAGCCTTAAAATACATCGTTGTTTCCAGAGGGCAAATCCCTCCACCTTTGCTACTTCCTTATGAATATTTACCCCAAATTGGCGCAAAAGAAGTAAACTCTTTATTCCTAGTAATTCCTTAACCAATTCCAATTTTATTCAACCACTGGGAAATAGGAGAAATATTAAGAGAATAAAAAAATCTACTTTAGTATTGCCTCTAATAGATCTTTCTCCCCCACGCATACACTTATCAAGTTATATACAAGGTGGATCCCCATGACACAGCCTGCAAAATGTTGCAGCTGTCCAGCTTTATTATATATCCATTAATTAGGGGTAGCTATACATATAGAACTATTTTTCCAACTATGTATATATAACGAGGGTTGCGCTAACTTTTACTTTCTATTTTATTACCGTATTTCCAAAGACATATTCGATAGGGTCTAGACCCTGTGATTCAAGTTATAAACCTATAAATGAGTTAATACCACTACCAAAAAAACACAGCTCTTACAAACTAAAAACCCCAAAAATGTGATGGTACCACTGCAGGGTATGCCTGTCAACCAGGTCGCCAACCTCTGCAATAGTCCACAAGATACAACTCCAACAATGTGACAAAATGCTTTTTGTAAACCACATACAGTATAAACCACACTATAGCATAATATACCATTAATATCACAAGTGCATTAATTCCTCCTGTAAAAAAAGTGCATAGTGCATAAATAGATATACAGTGCCTTGCGAAAGTATTCGGCCCCCGTGAACTTTTCAACCTTTTGCCACATTTCAGGCTTCAAACATAAAGATATAACCTTTTAATTTTTTGTGAAGAATCACCAACAAGTGGGACACAATTGTGAAGTGGAATGAAATCTATTGGATATTTTAAACTTTTTTAGCAAATAAAAAACTGAAAAGTGGTGCGTGCAAAATTATTCGGCCCCTTTACTTTCAGTGCAGCAACTCACTCCAGAAGTTCAGCGAGGATCTCTGAATGATCCAATGTTGTCCTAAATGACTGATGGTGATAAATAGAATCCACCTGTGTGTAATCAAGTCTCTTTATAAATGCACCTGCTCTGTGATAGTCTCAGGGTTCTGTTGAAAGGGCAGAGAGCATCATGAAGACCAAGGAACACACCAGGCAGGCCTGTAATACTGTTGTGGAGAAGTTTAAAGCCGGATTTGGATACAAAAAGATTTCCCAAGCTTTAAACATCCCAAGGAGCACTGTGCAAGCGATCATTTTGAAATGGAAGGAGTATCAGACCACTGCAAATCTACCAAGACTTGGCCGTCCCTCTAAACTTTCAGCTCAGACAAGGAGAAGACTGATCAGTGATGCAGCCAAGAGGCCCATGATCACTCTGGATGAACTGCAGAGAACTACAGCTGAGGTGGGAGAGTCTGTCCATAGGACAACAATCAGTAGTACACTGCACAAATCTGGCCTTTATGGAAGAGTGGCAAGAAGAAAGCCATTTCTCAAAGATATCCATAAAAAGTCTCATCTAAAGTTTGCCACAAGCCACCTGGGAGACACACCAAACATGTGGAAGAAGGTGCTCTGGCCAGATGAAACCAAAATAGAACTTTTTGCTCACAATGCAAAACGATATGTTTGGCGTAAAAGCAACACAGCTCATCACCCTCAACACACCATCCCCACTTTCAAATATGGTGGTGGCAGCATCATGGTTTGGGCCTGCTTTTCTTCAGCAGGGACAGGGAAGATGGTTAAAATTGAGGGGAAGATGGATGCAGCCAAATACAGGACCATTCTGGATGAAAACCTGTTGGAGTCTGCAAAAGACCTGAAACTGGGATGGAGATTTATCTTCCAACAAGACAATGATCCCAAACATACAGCAAAATCTACAAAGGAATGGTTCACAAATAAACGTATCCATGTGTTAGAATGGCCAAGTCAAAGTCCAGACCTGAATCCAATCGAGAATCTGTGGAAAGAGCTGAAAACTGTTGTTCACAAACGCTCTCCATCCAACCTCACTGAGCTCGAGCTGTTTTGCAAGGAATAATGGGCAAGAATTTCAGTCTCTCAATGTGCAAAACTGATAGAGACATACCCCAAGCGACTTGCAGCTGTAATCGCAGCAAAAGGTGGCTCTACAAAGTATTAACGCAAGGGGGCCGAATAATTTTGCATGCCCCACTTTTCATTTTTTTATTAGTTAAAAAAGTTTCAAAAATCCAATAGATTTCGTTCCACTTCACAATTGTGTCCCACTTGTTGGTGATTCTTCACAAAAAATAAAAATTTTATATCTTTATGTTTGAAGCCTGAAATGTGGCAAAAGGTTGAAAAGTTCAAGGGGGCCGAATACTTTCGCAAGGCACTGTATAAGCAATCCCTTCAGTGCCTGCGAATTTTTCACTGGTGCTTCTGTCTCAACCCAAAGTGCTTAATACAAACACTGACCGAGTGCTTCTACCACCACAAAATAGAATGGCCACTCACCAGACCTAGTCTGTGCTTTCGCCTTTGGTTCATTTAACCACTTCAATACAGGGCACTTTCACCCCCTTCCTTCCCAGCCCAATTTTCAGCTTTCATCGCTCTAGCGCTTTCAGTGACAATTGCGCGGTCATGCTACACTGTACCCAAATGAAATTTTTATCATTTTGTTCGCACAAATAGAGCTTTATTTTGGTGGTATTTATTCACGACTCCATTTTTTTTTTGCGATATAAGCGCAAAAAAAGCGGAATTTTTTTCTTTTTTCTATTTTAAAAGAAATCCAATAAAATCTAATTTTGTCATAAATTTAAGCCAAAATGTATTCTGCTACATGTTTTTGGTAAAAAATAATTCCGTTAAGTGTATAATAATTGGTTTGTGTGATCACTGACATATGTACGCAAATGATCATATACATATGTGTGCAGGTGATCACGTACATATGTGTGCAGATAATCATTGGGACATGTGATTTTAGTGGGACATATGTGGGGGACATGTTTTTATTATTTGGGGACATGTATGTTTTGGGGACATGTGCGTTTTGGGGACATATGTGTGGACTGTGTTTATACTGTGTGGTGTGTTGTGTGTTTACACTAGAATGGTGATCAGTGAGTAAAAATCTGTAAAAAAACAGCTCATACTCACTGATCATCAGCCGGCTGCAGTGATCTGCTCTCCTCTCCTCAGCGATGACTTCTGTGTGAGGAGAGGAGGAGCCGATTGCCTAGCAACCGGCTGTTTGTTTACATCACATGACAGCCATGATTGGACACGGCCGTCATGTGATCAGGAGGGCCAATCCCAGAGCCCTCCTGCCGATCTGAGATGTGCCGTGTCCGGGTGACACGAGCACATCGGGATCGGCGGCTGCGCGGGCACGCGCGCGCCCGCGATCCCGCTCCTTCTGAAGGACGTTCCTGAACGTCCTATCAGAAGTAGACGGCTCCCACCCGGCCGTATATGGGCATCGGCCGGGTGGGAAGTGGTTAAGGATAACCATTCCTTCACTGATCACATCAATAGTTTCTCCTCACGAAAAAGTAAAACCTCTCGTACTAGTTGGCTCAAAGAGATATACAGAGTACCATCATAGTGTAGCAAGTAAATGCTAATTAATTAAAAATTTGTTTAAATTCAATCAGGTGTGCACTCACATAGACCAGTGCCCCGGCCGGCACCAAGCTAGTCCAGCAATGTACGTGGAAATGGGAAGCAAGTCTACCTCTCCCTCCATTCACAGCCTTCAGTGGTGACCCATAGTTTTTCCAGGAATATGTCCCAGCCTCTCTTCCAAATTAGATGGGGTTCAGATGGCCGCTACGCGTTTTGTAAATCGGTATTGCGTCATCAGGTGGCGGCCATCCATTTCTTGTCCAAGAGATGGTTTGTAAGGTTACACTTCCTACTGTACAGCACTCTGATGACTGCAAAGACGAATGGAGTGTGTTTGCTCGGAGCAAAATTCCAATACTCTCCTTTCACCACCCACATGAAGGCCCAGAAACACACACACTAACCCCAGTGACTCCCATAGTCTGTCCTGAAGCTACAAAGGCTCAAAGGATCATGAGACATGTAGTATCATAAATGGTAAAGGAAGGAAACAGGAAGTCAGAGAACTTTGAAATTTAGCCAGGAGAAGGATTGACATCACTAACACACAAACCTGCTGTATAAAGCAAAAAGAGGTACGTTATACACAATCTGACACTGGGGTTGTGATTCATTTACATGCACAATGCATCTTTTGTTTTGGGGAGGAAAATCTGGAGCTCGTCTTTAAAGCTACTGGTGGCTGAAGAATGTCTGACCATCACTGCCAATGGTTGTTTAGCAATTGCAAATAATAGGGATGAGTTCCACGTTGTAATTTAAATGGAGAAGACAATTATTTATTTTGTGTTATACAAGGATCCTGGTATTAAAATAAAACCCTTAATCTTAGGGTCAAAATTACATTTATCCACTACCCACAAATAAGACCTATACTATAAAATGCTTTAGCTGCATCTAGAGATAATATCACTTGAACTCCCATATTATCCAAAGATACTTATACTTTTATTTGTAACTTCAATCTAGAAATTTGTTAACATTTTAGCTATTCATTTTACATCTCCTGTAAACATAGATATCAGGGTGTATAAATGTGAATACATCGCATCCTTACCTGGTTTCAATATAGCTACCAGTATAATCTCACATGTAGAGGTTAGTAATACACTGGACTCAAAATACTAATTTGTAGTAATGCTTTATCCACTTCAGCCCCTGAAGGTTTTACCCCCTTAATGACCAGCCCATTTTTTGCTATATGGCGCTGCCTTAATTTACCTGATAATTGCGCAGTCATGCGACGCTGCAACCAAACCAAATTGATATCTTCCCCCCCCCCCATAAATAGAGCTTTATTTTGGTGATATTTGATCACCTCTGCGGTTTATATTTTTTGCGCTATAAACAAAAAAAGAGCGACAATTTTGAAAAAAATATATATATATTTTTTTTACTTTCTGCTATAAAACATATCCAATAAAAATATGTAAAAAATATAATTTCTTCATCAATTTAGGCCAATATGTATTCTGCTACATATTTTTGGTAACAAAAAAAAATACCAATTAGCGTATATTGATTGGGTTGCACAAAAGTTATTGGGCCTACAAACGTATATTTTGATGGCATTTTATTTTAATTTTATGCTAGAAATGTCAGCGATCAGCAATTTTTAGCAGGACTGCGACATTGCAGTGAACAAATCAGACACTAAGTGACACTTTTAGGAGCCAGTGACACTAATAGTGATCAGTGCTAAAACAAATGCAGGGAAAGGTGTTAATATTAGGTGCAATCAAAGGGTTAAGTGTGCTTCTAGGGAATGCGGGGGGGGGGGGACTGATTGGAGGAAGAGAGACAGCTATGTTTCTGATTAGCAGGAACACAAGATCTCTCTTTCCCTCTGTGACAGAATGACCGTCTGTCTTGTTTACATAGGCAGACCGCCATTCTTCCTCTCCTACGAATGATTGTGGGTGGCCGGCGACCATCGCAGCCACCAAATCTGCTGATTGGCAATCACAGCGGGAGCGGGTCTTTGGTGAAGACCCAGGAAGAGGAAAAAATTTACAAATTTGTTGTTTCGTGCAGCCGGGCCACCCTGCCTTAGTATATGTGTGGTGAGCAGCCCAAAAGCAGTTAAAAGTATTTTTCCTTGCTGCAAGAACATCCTCCCCTTCTCCCCCAACTTATTATTAGGAATTATTTCCAACAGCTCCTCCAAAGTAAAAGGAGAATGTAGGTAATTTAAAAACGTTCTAACTTACTAACTTTCAAAACTGTCAATGTTATCTGTTCTAGTTAATTTTATTCAGAAATATTATCTGTAATGTACGTATTATCTAAAATGTATAGCATGTATCTACTATATAACAGTAGCTAGTATGTCCATCTCTTGTTTTATTGACCAGGTAGTTGGTTATCTCCCCCTTCAAAGTAATGCTAATTTGTCTTCTTCAAAGCAACTATTCCCCAACTAGATTCTCTGCCACTAACCAATTTCTTAAATAAATAATAGAAGGAATATTATTATTTACTTCTGATCTATCCATTTGCATTTCCTTCCCATTTGTTTTAACAACCAAGATGTGTTTTACAATTATCCCTCAGAGATATGTTTTTAAAGTGTCCCAGACAGCCAACAGAGAAACCATAGAGTTATTCCACCCGAAAACATCATTGAGCTCAGAATGAATAGAAAAGGAGTCTGGGAGCAATTGTAACCAATAAAGTTTAAATCTTCAAGGAAGATAAGTATGTCTATTACTTTTCAATTATATACCAACGGAGAATGATAAGAAAATTTCCTAATTACATATTCAATCTGATGAATTGGGAATGCCAACTACTAAATCTGTCCTATACAAAGTTATATGTGTTTTAGGGAAACAAAAATATTGTATTAACCCAAGCTCTTTGCAGTAACTTGCCAAAAGAAGGACAATAGCTAGGAGACTGTACACGAGCAGGTCGATTTCAAGCATTATAACATTATTAAAGTTTCCTCATGTTGCTTACAGTATCTGATACCAATTTGGAAAGGAGTTATATCACATCAAAACAGTTAACCATATATATATATATATATGCACATCTCTTCTTAGATTCCACCTCTTTTGGAATACGAGTGGACCATGCTAGCCTGTGCATAAGTGTACTATCATCACATCAAGAACAACAAGGATGTATTCTTAAGTATAATTGCTGTATAAATTGGTAGACGCCTCACTTTATCTGGCATAACATGTGCCTTTTGCAAACAAATTATAGCAAGTGGGTTTCTTCACTAGCACCAACCCTTAAATATGCAGGTTAAGAATAGCACATCACACTTTACTACAGCAAGACCTGTGGATGTAAACCTGATTCATGAAATTTGACTTAAGCACATCTATCTGTGGTGTTTTCTTATCTCTCTCCAAAGCCCTAAGTAAGTCCAACGTCTTTCTGCTGCTCCATTCTTCTGTTATCAGCATGATAACTTCTGACAAGTTCTGACAACCAAGATATATATAATATATAATATATATATATATATATTATTATTATATTCTATATTATATTATTATTATATTATTATTATTATTATAATTATTATTATTATATATTATATTATTATTATTATAGACGCTATTATTTTTCTCAATTTAGATGCCTGAAGCTGTAGTTTGGTTCAGGTTAATTTTTCCTAAAAGTTCTGGTTTCTGTGCCAGTCCAGCTGGGTTGCACTGGTTCCCACTTGACCGTAGGTGTCACTGTCACCGCCGGTAAGTGTGGAAATGCAGCAGGCTGGATGTATTGAATACTACCTCTTACTCGGAGATAGCTCAGTGGGAGTGTCTTCCCTACTGTGCATTCTGGGAGAGGGTATTTAAGGTACCGACGCCATTTTTGGTGGTTCTTTTTCCGGGGTCTGCCATCCCGACCTCATGGCCCTCCTGGCCTGGGGTCTGTGTCGCATGGTCCCGCGCCTTGGGGGCCAGCTGGCCCAAGGTTATGCAACTGAGAGGGTAGGCCCAGAAAAGTCTTGGGGTCTACTGATCCAGGGATGGTCCTGTGCTCTCTCACCTGCGGGGAGAAGCCAAGAAAACTGGAGGATCCAGGGGAGGACTTTTCTAGTAGAGGACCGAGCGCAAGGCTGGTGTCTCTGGAGGAGCCTGGAAACTCAGTTCGAGGACACAACCCAGATCAACACCCATACAGTATCGCCGGGTCGGCTTAAAGAAACTGGTACTGTATGGTAGTTCTTCTAAAACTCTCAAGATTTCTTAGTTTAATTGAAAAGTCTGTGGCAGAGACTTTGTTGAGCATATCATCGGCTGCTAGGTCAAGTGAGAGGGGTCTATCCAGTGGTTGCTGGATCAGGTCTGTGGAGCTGTTTGTCCTCTGGATCTGACCAATACCTCTAACCCGCAATTACTAAGTGCCTGAACTCCCCCTTTATCCTCTGACCCTCTATTGAAGGACTTTTGTGTTTATCCTGAATAAATGTTAAAAACGGACTAAGTGTTGGATTCAACATCATTTGGGTTACTTTCCAACGGGACCCCTGTGACGGAGAAGCGAGCAGGTGAGGTAACGGTAAGCCCAAATAAAACCAGCAGCTCCTTCAGGGGTTGGTGCTACAGATACAGATATAATATCTTTGTATACTCTTTATGCATCTATTTACTATGAATGTTTATATTGAGGTATGATTCTACATGTTTCATTTACTATTTATTTACAAATAAAACATATTGATTTTATATAGGTGTTGTCCATTGATGCCTCTAAAGTCTGATCAATCCTTTTTTTGCATATATTATTTCCTCTCAGATTGTATTCATTTTTATTTTTATTGATGAAATTGAGAAGCCACTTTCTTGCACTGCAATCAAAACATCTGTCATTGTAAACACCTTCTCACCTTAAAATTTCTCAGAGATACGTGGAGGGGTTAATGTGCTCATTAGACTCTGAAAATCACTTGTCTCTTCAGGAATCAATT
Source organism: Lithobates pipiens (assembly GCF_037356315.1). Classification (NCBI taxonomy): domain Eukaryota; kingdom Metazoa; phylum Chordata; class Amphibia; order Anura; family Ranidae; genus Lithobates; species Lithobates pipiens. The sequence goes on along the minus strand of NW_027507758.1, from coordinate 427,879,292 downwards.
CAGGTGTATTAGAATGGTCCCAGTCTGTCAGTTTGAAGCAGGAAATAGAGTTCACAGATTGAGCTGTAACATTATCTAAATTATTAGCTGCCTCAGTCACATGCCTTTGGGAAAACAGTTTCAGCTTAACTGCCACCTTCTTCTCCTGCTCTTTTCTCACTGTTTATTGTCTCTGCGATGTCCTGTTATAATCTTACTGCTGTCCCTTTTCTTTTTGGCATTTCTGATGGCAACCAACCACTCACTCAACTCAAATGAGAACAAAAGGTAAAATACTAAACTAGATTATGCTGGTGCAAGTAGTTCTTTTGCTCGGAAGAAATTGGCTGTGCTGGCACCAATACTGCTCCTTTGTAGTGTACTGGTCTATGTCGGTGCCAGTAGTGCTCCTGTACAGGGTACTAGACTGTAAGAATACTAGTAGTGCTAATGTGAGAGCTATTGGGCTATGCTGGTATGGGTAGCTCTCCTATGCAGGCTGGGTAACTGTAACAGTAGTGCTTCAATGCATTGCCAGATAAAGCATAAGTTGCTCAAAGCATGGCAGGAGTTGGCAGCTGAACAGCACAGGATAAACAGGACCCTTTGGGAGCCAGGAGCCTCATAACACAGGATACTACAAAAATCCTCTGTAGCCAGGAGCCAGCTCAAAATAATTAGAATCCTACAGGAGCTGGAAGCCGGAATATCATGTAACTTTCTCTTACTATGCGATTCAGAGTACACTCCCCCTCTCTCATTCCACGAATTGACACCTAATAGATGTGGCCATGGATAGGCATAATAGAATATTGTATGTTTTCTAAGCTTATGTGAAGATTGAAAAACTAAAAGCTGAGAAAATGTTAAAATTAAAATGATTTTTTTTGTTGGTCTTAAAATAAAAAAGATGTTACACTTACCTTCTCTGTGCAATGATATTGCAAAAAGTGGTCCCTTACCTCCTCTTTGGCAGTCTCCTGCTGGTGCTGTCTGCTCCCCCCTGCTCCGGGTGCTTCATTAGCAAGCCAGGTGCTAAGGAGACACCCATGCTCATGTGCTCCCAACCTGTGTGTGTTCATAGACACGAGTATTGCCAATAAGTCACTCCCCCGCTCCCTCTTCACAGGAGTTTGACTGAAAGCAGCAAGAGCCTATAGCTCACTCTGCTTTCAGTGTCTCCTGTGAGATCAGGAAGTGAGGGGCGGTGCTGCAGCTGGGGCAGTGCTGGAGTGACAAGAGGACAGATAAGTGTTTAGGGGGGGTAGAACAGAAAGGGGAGCATTTTTTTAACATAATGCAGGAAATGTATTAAGGTAAAAAACTTTTTGACTTTATAACCACTTTAAGATGAAACTGCAGTTTTGACAAACAACCAAAAGTGTCAAAAAATAAGGAGACCCGGTGCAGCAGCATCTTTAAAGTGTAAAAAACACTCAAATAGGCAAAACAGTGAGAAAGATAGGTGCTTGAGAACCGCGTTGAGGGGGGACCGCTGCCGTTATACTTGGGTTCCGGTGGCGTCACTTCTGGGCAACGAGTTTCGGTCCGTGGAGTGCGCGCTAACTCTACAGGTGTGAAAGGCAGTGCACGGACATCACTGTTGAAGGCTGTTTGTGTTGGTACCTTTTAGGCATATGCAAATGTAAGTGTAAACCTTTTATTACTTTGGCACACTTTTAACTTAATACATAATACATTTACTACATAATGAGAGCTATATTCTTTCTGGCTTATGTCGCTTATTGCCCATGGGAGATAATTACTGCTGAAGCTTATGGTGATATTGGAAGTCAAGCTGGGGAATCCTTTTCCTTCCTGCCTTGGTGGATTTATTTAAGGGTTTTGTAGGTCCTTTTGGGTCAAAGGAGTCAGGTGAGTGAGCATTCTTACTACACATGGTAGTGCACTTTGCTTGGAATACAAGAGGATACAATATTACACTATTTTTTTTTTTTTTTTTTAGTTTTTGTATTTTATTATATTAAAAATGTATAAGGCTTTCTTACATACTTACTTTTAAAAGAGTTATGCCTACCTTTCTATACTGTTTTGTATATCAGAATTTTATTGTTGTTAAGTTGATCTGAACTCAAACAGTGAATATTTGTATTGTTATAGGGAACAACTAGAAATGTTAATTGTGCCTAAGCAGTACTCTGAAAAATGTATGCCACAAAAGTGAGTACACAGTGGGTCACAGAGCTGAAGAATGAGGAGAGGTCTGTGTAAATAAACCTCTCCCCGTGCTTCCTAGTATGGCTATTACCGATCGTCTGTTCCCTTTTATAGGGAAAGACAATCAGTGATGTCACATGCCAGGCCATGCCCCCCTACAATAAAAAAACAACAACATCACACATAACCCCTACACTGCCCACTAGTGGTTAACTCCCTCACTGCCAGTGTCATTTACACAGGAATCAGTGCATTTAAATAGCACTGATTGCTGTATAAATGACAATGGTCCCAAAAATGTGTAAAAAATGTCTGATGTGTCCGCCATAATGTCGCAGTCACAATAAAAATCGCTGATCACTGCCATTACTAGTAAAAAAAAATAATAAAAATGCTATAAAACTATCCCCTATTTTGTAAACGCTATAGCTTTTGCGCAAACCAATCAATAATCGCTAATTGCAATTTTTTTGTGCCAATAATATGTAGAAGGATAAGTATCAGCCTAAACTGAGGAAAAAAAATGTTCTTATATATTTTCTGGGGGATATTTATTATAGCAAAAAGTAAAAAATATTGAATTTTTTCAAAATTGTCGCTCTATTTTTGTTTATAGCGCAAAAAAAAACCGCAGAGGTGATCAAATACCACCAAAAGAAACTCTATTTGTGGGAAAAAAATGACGCCAATTTTGTTTGGGAGCCACTTAACCAGACCGCGCAATTGTCAGTTAAAGCAACGCAGTGCCGCATCACAAAAAGGGGCCTGGTCCTTTGGCTGCAAATTCGTCCGGGGCTTAAGTGGTTAAGCTAGTGCATTGTTGGTTCACTTACCTTTTCCTTCGATTTCCCTTCTAAATGTTTTTTTTTCTTTGTCTGAATTTCTCACTTCCTGTTTCTCCTCAGTAAACTTCACACCATCATCCGAGCGGTGTTTAGTCAGCCAGAACAGATTACTGAACAGCTTACTGAGCATTTTTTTTTTAAATAAAACAGTTTCATGCATTTAAAAATAAAAAAATAACAGTAAAGTTAGCCTAATTTTCAAAGATGATGTTATGCTGAGTAAATAAATACCTAACATGTCACTTTTCAAAATCGCGGAATGGTGCCAAACTTCGGTACTTAAAAATCCCAATAGGTGACGCTTAAATTTTTTTTACAGGTTACATGTTTTCAGTTACAGAGGAGATCTAGTGCTAGAATGATTGATCTCACTCAAATGTTTGCAGTGATACCTCACATGTGTGGTTTGAACACCGTTTACATATGTGGGCGTGACTTAGCTATGCGGTTGCTTCTGCGAGCGAGCACACAGGGACAGGGGCTCTTTAAAAAAAAAAATTATTGTTAATTGTTAATTTTCATTTTATTTTTCTATTTTGACACTTTCCTTTGACATTCTTTTTTTTATTTATTACTTTTAAACATTACTTGTAATAGTTATAGTGCTTGACAGGTCTTTTTAATAAGTCCCCAGATCTCACCTCTATGCTGGGAAGCCTGAAATAATAAAAATATTCTGGCTTCCCAACTGAGAAGGTGGCAGTTTTTCAAATGCAGAGGCAGGGCGTGACATCAAAATATTGCACCCAACCTCCAAATGATCATAGGGACTCCAGGAAACTTCTGCCCACCAGAAAGCTCTATGGTCAGCATCCGGGGCTGGTCGGTTCCTTCTCCGGTTCACCAATCGCAGGAGAGAGCCAAGAGAACCATTGGAGGAAGGCGGAAGGGGGGAGTTCCGCTCCTGCTGCCTGTAAGAATGATCAGCTGGCTGAACAGCTGCTTCAATCATTCTTATGGTGAAGGGAATTGCTGGCTCTAAAAGATGATATCTGAATGATGCCTGTAGCTGCAGGCATCATTCAGATATCTCTACTCAAAATCCGTGACGTCATATGTGGGGCAGCAAGCGGTCAATGTCTAAACCATTGGCAACAAAAGTGAGTACACCCCTAAGTGAAAATTTCCAAATTGGGGCCAAAGTGTCAATATTTTGTCTGGCCACCATTATTTTCCAGCACTGCCTTAACCCTCTTGGGCATGGAGTTCACCAGAGTTTCACAGGTTGCCACTGGAGTCCTCTTACACTACTCCATGATAACATGCTGGTGGATGTTAAAGACCTTGCGCTCCATAGGGCTTAGGTCTGGAGACATGGTTGGCCAGTCTATCACCTTTACCCTCAGTTTCTTTAGCAAGGCAGTGGTCATCTTGTAGGTGTGTTTGGGGTCGTTATCATGTTGGAATACTGCCCTGCGGCCCAGTCTCCAAAGGGAGGGGATCATGCTCTGCTTCAGTATGTCACAGTACATGTTAGCATTCTTGGTTGGCTCAATGAACTGTAGCTCCCAGTTCTGGCAGCACTCATGCAGCCCCAGACCATGACACTCCCACCAACATGCTTGACTGTAGGCAAGACACACTTGTCTTTGTACTCTTCACCTGGTTGCTGCCACACGCTTGACACCATCTGAACCAAATAAGTTTATCTTGGTCCCAGTAATCAATGTCCTTAGTCCGCTTGTCTTCAGCAAACTGTTTGTGGGCTTTCTTGTGCAACAACTTCTGGAATGAATGAATGAATGAAATATTTGTATAGAGCACAATGCAAACTGAATCGCCTCTAGGAGCTTCGGAATGACAGCCATGCAGACCAGTTTGATGCAGCGTGCAGGGTATGGTCTGGGCACTGACAGGTTAACCCCCCCACCTCTTCAACCTCTGCAGAAATGCTGGCAGCATTCATACATCTATTTCCCAAAGACAACCTCTGGATATGATGCTGAGCATGTGCATTCAACTTTTTTAGTCGACCATGGAGAGGCCTGTTCTGAGTGGAACCTGTCCTGATAAACTGGTGTATGGCCTTGACCACTGCGCTGCAGCTCAGTTTCAGGGTCTTGCCAATCTTAGCCTAGGCCATCTTTATGTAGATCAACAGTTCTTTTTTTCAGATCCTCAGAGTTCTTTGCCATGAGGTGCCATGTTGAACTTCCAGTGAACAGTATGAGAGAGTGAGAGCGATAACAGCAAATTTAACACACCTGCTCCCCATTCACACCTGAGACTTTGTAACACTGATGCCCTGTACACACGACCATTTTTCCCACCGGAATAAACTCTGAAGGTTTTTCCGACGGAGTTCTGATGGAATTCCGCTGAAACTGTCTTGCGTACACACGATCACACCAAAGTCCGATCGTCAAAAACGGGGTCATGTACAGCACGTACAATGGGACTAGGAAAATGAAGATCAATAGCCAGTAGCCAATAGCTTCTGTCTCATACTTGCTTCAGAGCATGCATCATTTTTGGTCCACCGGAACAGCATACAGATGAGCGGTTTTCTCTATAGGAATTGGTTCCCTTCGGAAATATTTAGAACATGTTCTATTTCTAGGTCCGTCAGAATTTTCAAAAAAAAAAAAAACTCAGATGAGGCATACACACGATCGGAATATACGATGAAAAGCTTCCGTTGGACTTTTTCTGTTGGACATTCCACTCATGTGTATGCGGCATAAAAAGCCACATGGGGAGGGAAAATGGCTAATTGGGCTCAATTTGGCCATTTTCACGTAGGGGTGTACTAACTTTTGTTGCCAGCGGTTTAGACATTAATGGCTGTGTGTTGAGTTATTTTGAGGGGACAGCAAATTGACACTGTTATAGAAGCTATATACTCACTACTTTACATTGTAGCAAAGTGTAATTTCTTCAATGTTGTCACATGAAAAGATAGAATAAAATATTTACAAAAATGTGAGGGGTGAACTCGCTATTGTGAGATACTGTATATATGTATGCCTGTTCTGTAGAGCTTTATGTATATCTTCAATATAACATGATTTAGGATACTATGCCTTTGACTGTAATGCCCTGTACACACAGTCGGACATTCCGATGACAAAATCCGTCTGATAGTTTTCTGACAGATTTTGGCCCAAACGTGTCTTGCATAGACAAAGTTGTCGGAAAATTTGATCGTTCAGAATGACGTGATGTACAACATGTACGATGGGACTATAAAGAGGCCAGTAGCCAATAGCTTTCGTCTAGTAATTTATTCTGAGCATGCGTGGCACTTTGTGCGTCGGAATTGTCTACACACGATTGGAATTTATACGATCGGATTTTGCTATCGGAAAATGTTAGATCCAGATCTCAAACTTTGTGTGTTGGAAATTCCGACAGAAAAAGTCCGATAGAGCCCACACACGAACACAATCCGATCGCACATTTTCCGTTGGAAAGTCCGACTGTGTGTGCAGAGCATTAGCCTGTAGAGAAATTAAAGTGTCACTAAACCCACATCATAAATAAACTCTCAATAAATGTTGTATACATGCTGTTCATACTCACTCCGAGATTCATTTTCTGTAATTTGCAAAAAAAAAAAAAGGTTGATCTTGCTGCTTTCTATCTTCACCTTCTGTTCATGTCCCCAATTCAGGGATTTGGCAGCTGTGATGGCAACTCTACACATACTCAGTTTTCATTGAGTCTCTATGCTGAGCATTTCCTCCATATCACATCAGAGCAGCCCATGTGACACATGTGGGTATATACACAGTGGTAAATAACAACTCACTCTCTCCATCCTCCTTCATGCCCACTAACCAGCTAAACACAATAGGGGTGGAATATCACATGTAGATTAATGGAAGCTTCACCTTTCTCTTATTTTAATGGCGCGTACACACGATCGAATTGTCCGGTGGACTAGGTCTGCCGGACCACAGTACGCCGGACAATTCGATCGTGTGTGGGCTCCAGTGGACTTTTTCATCGTAAAGTCCGGCGGACTTAGAAAGTAGTTTTGACTCAAAACTTCAGACTAAGAATGACGCATGCTCTGAAGCAAGTACGAGAAGGAAGCTATTGGCTACTGGCTATTGAACTTCCTTTTTCTAGTCCCGTCGTATGTGCTGTAAGTCATTGCGTTAGAAATCGCCGGACTTTTGGAGCGTCCGCGTGTGGCCAAGTCCGTTCGTTATAAAGTCTGGCGGATTGTTTGCCGGATTGTTTGCTGGACCAATTCCGCCGGACAATTCGATCATGTGTACGCGGCATTAGAAACAGGCTGGAGGGGTGTAAAATCCGCCCATACCATGTTATGTCCGCAAAATGTTAAAGATTTGATTTAAAATATATATTTGTATGACAATTTAAAACAGTTTATTGATATTATTTATTTTTACTCTGTTTTCCAAAAGCTGTTTTGTTAATTTTGAACATGTGACCAGCGTCAGAGGACTAGAGGCTCCTCTTGCTTATGTCACCCTGCAGACGGGCTGGGAAAGATCTGGGTAATGTGACAGCTGTATATTGATTGGGAAAAATGTACTTAGATGTTTTTTTTTATTATTAAAATAATTACAGTGCCATCATCATGCCGAGTAAGAATTAATTATGTCACTACTGTGCTGTTCACTGGTCACCTTTTGGATAATGTTGACCTACACACAAAGGCACAGTGCAGAACAAGCATATTAAGTCTGCAATGGGTAAAAGATCAGCAGCAGGGAGAATACTGGTGACTAGTCCTTTGTAAGCTGTGCGCAATAAAAGACAGGCATAGGTCAGAGTTAAATTTCTCTTTAAAAAATGGAGTTGAAAAGTACACATTTGCAAACAGCACAGTATTTCCATTCGTCTCTGCAGGATAAATTCCTGATCAAGCAAAATGTTACTGAAAATGCAGAACAAAGGAGGTGTCTACTGGCTACTTATGTGAATGTATTACACAACAAAAAAAGCTGTACCCTTACAGTTAAGCTTTAAATGTATCACCACAGTATGCAGCCAGGTAGTTTTGCTGTCAGAAGCATGTATGTGCATTGTCCAGATTTCTTGACTTGTTAAATGTCATAATACTATAGACTCTCCTTGCCCTGTGGAGGTAATCTCAGCTAAATTTCTGGACTGTCAGCTACCGCAAGCCCACAAAAGGCCAACATAAAGGGCATCTTGAATTTCAACATAGATATGTGTGTGTGTGGAGCTAGCCCCTTCTAAGCCCATCTAGGCCACTTTGTGGGATATCCGACTCTTTTCTTGATTACTACACTTTGCACACAGGTTGTCACCTTATTGAAATATCTGGCAATGGTTTTATGTACATATTAAGAGATTTTGGAAACATAAACTCAGGTATTTTACTTGTACATTGGATAATTGTGACAATCTAACAAAAACTGTCTAAGGATGCCACACTTTCCTGCATGCCTTAGTGCTACTCATATGAATGCTAATGAATCTCACAAAATAACTGTCTTGCAGATATGGGCTCTCATTCAATACCTGTTCTCATCCATTCCGAATGATTAAGTGCACTGGAAATACATTTTAATGTAATAAGATTTCTTTCTCTACAGAAATAAAAAGACAATAGTAATGTTTCACAAGAAGGTTATGCAAAGTACAGAATACATCTGGACCAATACATACTAAAATATATTAACACTGCTGTGGGAGCATTTTGAATATTTAAATAAACTGTATATTATATTTTCAACATCTTTTATGACAGTCCTTTTTTTTTTTTTGCTCATTCTTCAGGTAGTGCAAGGCAAGATTTTACTTAGCTACTTTATACACTGAAAACTAAGGATGCTTCTGCACAAAAAGAAGATTCACCTGTGTAATCTTTGTTTCTTAGGTAACCTAGAATTGAGATCTTTCTTGGGCTGTAACCTCAACATGTAAGGTTTAACTTTTATGAGTTTAGAGCAACCAGTACAATGAAGGGGAGTTTCTGAATCACAATAGATGAATACTGTACATCCTACACCTTGAAAATCTCTGGAAATACTCTTTGACTTGGAAAGACCTAAACTTCCATTTAGCATTTGTCAGTTTGCTTTTGACTTGCAAAAATCAAAATATAGTCTCCATTTGTCGTTTTCTTCATTTTTTTCTTAGATTAAAATTTAAATTCTTACTTGGCATGATTCTTAAAGAATTTAAATTCTTAGAGGTGATATTACAGTACTGATAAATATTAGACCTTGTATCTTAATTTATGTTTGCCTTATAAATTTAATATAAGAAAAACAAAAAAGGAATCCACACTTGACTGTTAATATAGCAGCTAATATATTTTTAGTAATTATTTAATGATTTAATGGACATTTAAATATATACAAAGGCTCATCTCTTGGGGCACCTCCGCTCACTTATGAGCTAGCTAATGCTAAACTCTTGCTAAGGGACATTTGTTTACACTACTGCTCTAGGGTTGTACACAGTATCTTTAATAAAAGCACCCTAGAATAATCCAGCTTGCTGAGCAAAATGTTGAATGCAGTGGCAACAAATTCAGTTTTTGTTCAGAGGAGCTTTTTTGGGAGGGGGGAAATGGATGCACTGATTCTCTCCCTATAGACTCATAACCTAAGTCAATTAACTGTGCCTGTTAACTATTTTAATTTCTGGCTTCCTAGTGTTTTACTCTTAAATAAATATAAGCAGTACTGGTTTCAGCACAACCCATCACTTTGCAAAGGGGCACTACTGGCACTAGCACAGCCACGTACCGTTCCCAGGAGGACCACTGGCAGCAGCATAGCCCAGTTTAGTGTGTTACCTTTCTTTTTGATTGCCAGCAGAGATGCCAAAAAATCCAAGGGAAGAGGCGCATACACCTTTATGTAATTAAGATTACATAACATGCAAGGAAATTATGTATGCTTTGTTTAAATTGAAAAGAAATTAATAAAGAGATAAAGTAAAAAAAAAAAAAAAAAAAGATTACATAACATTTTACATAAGATTATGTATAGTGCTAATGAATTTGGGTGTTTGGGGCGTAAGGCCGCGTACACACGGGCGGATTGTCTGTCCAACTTAGTCCGCTGAAACGTGTTTCAGCGGACAATCCGCTCGTGTGTGGGCTTCAGCGGACTTTTTCAGCGGACAGTCTGGCGGACTAAGTCTTTCGGAATTTCCGTAATTTTGTCCGTCCAAACTTGGTTTTGTCCGTCCAAACTTGGTTTCAGCGGACAGTCCGCTCGTGTGTAGGCAAGTTGGACGGACTAAGTATGGCGCATGCTCAGAAGGATTTACACGGCCGAAGGTTGCATTGCAGTGTATTGGACATCGTTTTTCTAGTCCCGTCGTACGTGCTGTACACGTCATCGCGCAAGTTTTCAACGGACTGTCTGTTCATCATGTGTGGTCACGTCCGTTCATTCAAATGTTGGACGGACTGTCTGTCGGATTGTCTGACGAACTTAGTTGGCCAGACAATCCGCCCGTGTGTACGCGGCCTTAGTGTTATCAAATCCCAGGAATGCCATATCACATGATGCTGCCAAGAGTTCAAAAATACTTTCAGCTTCATTTCCCCATAGAACCAATTTTCAAGCACTATAAATAGAATAGTGACATTTTAAAAAGTCACTCTTTTTCAACTGCAGTTGTCTCTTGGAAATGAAAGGAAAGGAAACTCTCCTAACAACGAAGTATACCTTTACCTGTATAATTATCGTATACACTATAAGAACGTGCTTTTAATTTTTCTAAGCACCTACAGGACACAAAGTGAAGAAAAATCTCACCAAATGGGTCATAGACCACAAGAAACAAACCGATGGGGTTTTAATCATTTCTCACTCTATCCAAAACTAAAGAAAAAGGTTTTGGACACACATACAGTTTAAGCCTTTGACATATTTACACATTGCTCACAAGATAATGTGTAAAATGTGAAACATACAGATGTTGTGATCTATCGTCACATGACATGAGCCTATTTGGCCTTTGAAAATACCACATACAATTATGAATTCTTTACCTCAGAATGCTGTTCAGTGCGTTTGAGTCATTTGGCATTATAATTCTGCCCATATCTGTAATTGTTCTTATTTTTGAAGCAATTGTGTAACAAGAGTATAATTTTCTATATTCCTTTTTCATGAAGATGCCAAATCTTATATTGCAGCTGGTTTAATTGCAATGAAGTGGCCTTCCCCCAGCTGATATTTCCGTCTTGTAATAACAGTTCCAGAACAAAGCTGGTGTACAATTAGTTGTCAGTGGAGCTTCATCATATGAACTGTGAGGTTGGCCTTTAGTGCTGGAAAAAATCCAATTCACAAGTCAATCAGCTACAACTTTTCAGCCCAAACAAGGTTGCATTCCAATCATATTTATAGCATTTGTATTTGTTCACCACACGCAGCAATCTTTCTTTGCTTGGAAAATGACATATTTTAAATTGGTTATATGATGTATTCGACTCTGGGCTAAAAATCATGATACATTGTCATCCAAATGTCATTTGCACATTCAGGGAAGTTGTGTGATAAAAAAAAAAAAATTGTATTTTTGGTAGTAACTCAATTTCCAACAAGCTGTCAAAGCAAAATTGTTTTCCAATGGGCCGTATATGTTCTGTGTACCCATAATCCTTTTTTGGCATTCTTCTCTTTTATGTATAATATAGTGTCTTCTTGATCCACCTTTCAATAAAAAAAAAACGATTTTACATCCATTATGTGTTTTATTATTTTGTACACACTTAACTTATTATTAACTACACTTAACTATAGTTAAATAGTATCTGACTAAGTTTTCAAATTTACAGTTCTTTTTGCATTTATCTTGTGCCTAGAGTACTGCAAAAAGCAATACGAGCAATATAATATGCTGCACTGTATGCAATGAGTATGCTACTGATATACGATTCTAGGCTGAATTCTATCTTTGTCTTATATGTACCGTAGCTTTACAATGCTCTTCATCCTTTTGCCTATTTTTTGTTCTGCTGTTTGAAGATGAATCAGTCTGTTCTTGTAGAGCAGTGATATACCACATCACAAATTACTCATTTCCCTGAAGGACCCAACGTCTCTCATCCAGTGAGACTGTATTTATTTATCAAGCTATAAACAGGGCCATAGTAGCAAAAAACTGTTGAAAATAATTCAGTGTTAAGAAAAAAAACGTACCCCCTTATTCTATATTAACTCTCAGTGGTTTTAACAAATTCTTAACAGATAACTTTTTTTTTTTTATATGTCAGTCTGCTAGTGCATAATAGATTTCACCACTATCTGTACCTCTTGTTATTAAATGATTATCCTATGCTATAGCAGTATTATAAAAGTTTGGAATGGATCTCTACTAGGTATAAAAGAAGATTGCATATTTATATAGAAGTCCACGTCTATATAGATACTAATAAGTGCTACGTCAGTAACTGAAATAATGCAAAAGCAAACCTTATAGGGAGGAAATCATTGACTTTGTAGGCACCACGTAGTTTACAATGGAATTATAAAAAGGTACACATTTTATTAGATATTACATGTTAAAACACTATAACGACTCAGTCATTATACACTCCTGAACCAGTCAATTTGCGGTCTATGTATACCTGCTTCAGCAACTGAAATAATGCACAAGCAAACCCTATAGGGAGGGAATCAGTAACTTTGTAGGCACCACGCAGATCACAAAGAAATTATAAAAAGGTGCACATTTTATTAGATATTACATGTTAAAACACTATAATGACTCAGTCATTATACACTCCTGAACCAGTAAATTTACGGTCCATGTATACCTGCTTCACTGTGTGCTGTAGTTGTAAGGTAAGGGATTTAGATCTCTTTCTTCTTTTTTAGGTCCTTTGACTCTAGACATATGCTGACTGCCGTATGCAGTGATATCAGTATTATAGGTGAACCCTCTAGCCCTATGAATGTGCCAGCAGCAGGATGTTACAATTTGAAGGAATGCTCTTTTAATAATTTAAAACCAAAGCCTGTATAGCTCAGGGGAAACTTGTGAAGGCTGTTATACTGTACACAGTGTAGTAACCTATAATAACATATTATATTTAAACTTTTTTAAGTTTAGAGAAGTCAGAGCAGTTCATAATAACATTAAATTAGTTGCTATGGATTAACTAAAAATTAGTTCTCTGTCCACTTCTCGAATTATAGCACATTTTCAGTAGTAAAGGGAAGCATGCACTGTTGTAAAATGTCAGGACATTCATGTGTGAAGGAAGTCCACAGACTCCATCTTACATTGATCTCCCTCAATAGACCTTAAGGAAAATGAGTAGTATCACAGATCAAGCATTTTGTAATAACAGCCCTCCATTACAATTGACACTTTAGGGACTCGGACAGTTACCCTATCAGGTGCAATAACAGGTTTACTGCACCTGAATAAAGGGACCCTCTCTGGTAATTTTATATATCTGTAAATTAAAAGAAAAAATATTTTTAGATGGCAGTGTTTCACATCATTAACTGTGATATCGCATTCACAACTACTGTACTTGATTAAATAAACATTTTTATGTGTGCTAAATACTGTTGCATAGTTGAGGCATTACTGAAACAGTATTACAGCTTTACTAACTAAGGTATACAAAGTGCAAAAAGAATAAATGTTTCAATATACCAAGAAGCCCACATCTTCTTTTATCCAGTTTAGTTTGCCATATTTTAATTACCTACTTTCTTTTAAATGATAATGTGACATATTCAGTGACAATTAGGTTATACTTTAGGTCACTCTTTTAAATCTACTGACATTTCCCCATGAAAAATGGACAGATGGCTTTGTTATTTCATAACATTTTGTAACCTTAATGTTTTTGAAACATATCAGTATAAGTAAAAAACATTGCAGCTGCATGCATAAGTTCTATGAAGTACAATATTTGTTTTCCTTCTGGAGGTCCCATCTTTTAAAAGCTTTAAAGATCCTATTTTGCTCAACAGTTTCAATAGGTTGTTAAGTTAGATATTCAAATTCCTGCCAGCCCCTCTGCAAAAACAAGAAGTTATTTTAACATGTTTAAAATAAATTTTAAATTTGGCAGCTAAATACCTTTTTTCAAATTGCCGATGTGCAGTCACATCCTCCGCTCTCCTTCCCCAATCTACGGACTACAGTGGGAGGGGTTGAGTTTCCTCTCTGATGTCAGCTAGGCGGTCACATGACAACACATCAGCAATGTGAACAAAGGCATTTAGCTGCTGAATTTGACAAAAAAAAATTGCAGAGGAACTGGCAGAAATTAAAATCACTAACTTATTACAGACAAAATAGCAGCAGGAGGGCAAAGGGGAGGGGGGGGGGGCGTCACTACACAGACTCCTACTGACTATACAGACTCCTGAGCTGACAGGGAGAGTGGGAGAGGGAGAGGGGGAGGGTGAGAGGAGGCATGTAACCTGACCAAGCTATCATTGATCAGCAGCCATGATTACTGTGGTCAGCACACTAAGGGGGACACAGGAACGGGCAGGATCAACCAGGTATATTACAACATAGAAAGGGAAAAATGACACCGCAGAAGCACTATGCTTTAAGGCTGGGTTCATACTACAGCATGTAGAGGCTCACAGCAGGAGCGCGGTGCATCTCCATTCACTGTTTCAGGTCCAATTTCAGCCTGAATTTTTGGACCAAAGGATGCACAGGAATCCTGTGCAATTCGCAGTGGAGCCTTTGACGAAATGTGTGAACCGACTCCATAGAGAGCACCATGTGAAAGCACTCTGGCTATTACACTGGCTTTCACACCTATCACTGGGGAGACATGTGAGGCTCTTTACATCTATGCTGTGCAGGCACTATTTTTAGCGCTGTAGAGCCTGCAAAGGGAATCAGTGTGAAAGTAGCCTGAATCTTAAGACCTTGGATCAATACCTTTTTTCACTTGATACATACATCTACCCGGCTCATCTGACCCTGCTCCTGGCCATCCAGTCTGCTACAAGCTCCTGCTTCCTGTGGTGCACCTCTGCCTATCTGCTGCCAAGTCTGCCAGTCATCTGTTTCTCACCTGCCTGCTATCTGCTGCGATCCGGCTCCCTGTTGTGAGTTCCCGGCTTCTACTGGTACAGACTTCTGGACTGATCATAAGCACTTATACCCCGCCATGCTCCTGAGCCCACTGTCTCACAAGCTGGAGCTGTATGAGAGGCCTTACTCTACACGTCAGGCTCACCCACCAGGTATGTGACAGAAGAGAGGTGAACAGAGGACAGAAGTGTATCCAAGTGAGATCCAAGTTTATCCATGTAAGTATCTTTGGTTAGTTTTAGTCAGATGGGCTTTGGGGTATAATAAGCCTTATTGGCTTATTGCTGGGGCAAGGAATGTGTCTGGTTTGTTTTCTTTCATATAGAAAGTATGTTTAGATTTGCGGAGAATCGTTTGCGCCGAGTCCGTCAAAGTCCATTGAGTTCTAGACGTGTTTTGTAAAGATTTGTTTATTTTACAGAGAGGGTGAGATTTGAAAGTTCTCTGAAGCCTTGTAGAAGGCTTCTTCCAGATGTTTATGAAGCTGTTGATTCATCTTATGGTGCTGGGATGCTTGGCTAATGCAAACCCCTCTAATGAATGGTTTGAGGGCTTCCCATAGAGTCAGAGGGTTTGTATCCATGAGTGCATTGTTTACAAGATAGTATTTTATAGTGTTTTCTATTTCCTGTCGATCGGTAGGGTTGACCAGCAGACTGACATTTATGTACCAGGTTCGGAGGTTGGGATCAGGGAGGAGAGAGTTGTTATAACTGTATTATGGTCCAACCAGGTGCATGGTATAATGAGTGAGTCTTGAATAAGCGCCGAGGTGCTGACGCTCACAAAGAGATGGTCTATGTGGGAGAACTGTTTGTGGGGATGGGAGTAATGTGTATATTGTCGTCTTGCAGGGTTTTGTTCTCGCCATGTATCAAGAAGGGAGTGTCGGTTAAGGAGTTGTTGGTAGGAGAGGTGGTGGGCGGTATCTGGGGCTGGAGATTTGTCTAGGAACGGGTATAATGCTTGATTTGAATCACAGATCATGAGGGTACCATGTTTGGGGGATTCCACTACTGAAAACAAATGGGAGAGAAATGACAGTGGGTTTTTATTTGGAGCATAATAGGGAACAATTGTGACTTCACTATCTAACGGGATGCCAGTAAGTATTAGGTATTGACTCTCGGGGTCTTTGATCTCTGTTTGGAGGGTAAATAGTGTAGTATGATGTAAAGCGATCAAGACACCCCATTGTTTAGTGGCGACCAAAGCAGTGTAGACCTGGGGGTATTGGTGGCCAAAAAATGTTGGTGAGGATTGTGAGGATTGTGATGAGAAGTGCGTTTCACACATGTGCTGAAAATGTGAAGAAGGATCAGAAAGCTTTAGTGCATTTGGGGGGGGGGGGGGGGGGGTTGAGGCCCTGTACGTTAAGCATCAGTATATTTAGATACGTCACATCAGAGTGTGGATGGGGTCATGAGCTATGGCTGCTGGTTGTTAGACTTTTGGTCTACCTCTCTGGAGAAGAGGAGATAGGGAGGGTTGGGAGAAAAGGAAGAACCGAGACTGGGAAAGAAATCTGATGGGAGCTAGGTAGTGTATGTAGACACTGATAGCATTGATGGGAGAGAGAACCTCATGTTCAGGAGGGGAGGGGGTGGCTCCTATTTAGAGCAAGTATCCAAGGGGTGGTAACAGATCACCAGCCGGCGGGTACAGTTGGTCCAAAGAGTGTCTGAACAGCAATGTGGGGCACTCGAGGAATACATGGAGGTTCTGTGGTCTCTATGGTGTAGAACTCTGATCCGAAGTTGTGATATGGACGTCCTGCAGGTGAGTTGAGGTTGTAGGCCAGGTGTAGAGTAACCATTATCTGTGGGCAAGGGCCCCATTGGTTGATGTATGAGAGGAGTGGGCAACCAAGCGCACTGCAGGAGGTCATAGATCAGGTCACGTGAGGGGTTAGCGGGTAATATTACCTAAGGATCTATGTTTCTGTGGGTGTACCGAGCAGGGGTCCAAGCACCCTGGTCCATAGGTCCAATGGAAGGTGGTAAGGCATCTTAGACCTGTTAACAAGAAGAATGAAAACCATTAGGGAAACCTGGTTAGAGTGTCTAACTGAGGGAGAACTTCCCCAAAAACAGAGTATAGGCTCTGTTTTTGGTGGTTTTGCCCATAGGGCACAGTGAGTGCGGTGTCAAAGGGGCAAGCCCGTTAAGAAGTATATCACCCTGATAGGATACGTCAGTCCATCGGGTCTTCTGGGGCTGGTGGTGAAGCGAAGAGACTCCTCTTGTGGATGCTGGAGTGATTCTGATGTTCGGGAGTGTCCTGCAGCTTTTGGGTGGAGCAAGATGTCGCTCGACACTTGGGTCCATCTGCAGCTGTTTCTGGTGTTGACAGGTGAAGATCGTGGATCGTGACGGGGAGGTCATTTGCAGATTTGCATGTATATGAGGTTCCTTGACTGGAAAAGCAGATGGCAAAGGGTAAACTCCAGCTGTATGAAATGCGATGGTGTTGGAGGATTTTCAGGTATGGTTTCATTGCTTTTCATTTGATGAAGGTCTGCTGGGAAAGATCTTGGAAGATTTGGTAGCAGTGTCCCTGGAATGTCAGGGAATCTTTGTTGCGGGCTACTTCCATTAATTGTTCCTTGGCATGGAAGTAATGTAGTTTTATGACAATATCTCTGGGGGGGGCGGCATCTTCCTTACGGGGTGCCAGAGATCTGAGGATTCTGTCCATTTCCAGGTGTTCTATGGCAATTAATGGTGTGAGCTCCTGGAAGAGTGCTGTGACTGTAGATTGGAGATCCTCTATTGCCTTAGGTATTCCTCAGACACGGAGGTTAGACATCCTGGCTCTCTTCTCAAAGTCCTTGAGGAGGGTTTGGAGGGAAGAGTTTTCCTCTCTGAGGGATTCTATTTCTTCGTCATGATTAGAGGTGGTGACATCCAATTCATCCACTGTCTGTTCCAAGACAGAAGTGCAGCGACTTACCTCACGAATCTCCCTCATTAGCTTGTCTGTGATTGCATCTGAGGTGTTCTGTAAGGCCTTTTGGAGTACCCGTTCAAACTGTCTCAGTAGGTAATAGCTGGGCAGGGTATTCTGGAGGGCAATCCCAAAGTCAAAATCAAGCTCACCGTGCTGTGTGGAAGAAAGAGTCCAGGTCTGTTTCTGCATATGAGGCAGCGGGGAGCGGAAAGATGGCGGCACCACCATTTTAGATGTGGCTCTTGCCAGTGCTTCTTGGATCTTTACCGACTTTCGCTTAGCTTTCTTCCTGTTGTACATCCTGTCAATTTGTGCCCATGAGTCACAGTAAGGAGCAGGTCACTTTGTGTGGATGATAGGCTGATGTGACTCGGTGATATGAGGCTGTCAGGTCCTGGTCGGTGCAGAGCGCTAAGCAGACATGTCCTGCTCAGATGGCTTTATGCATGCGCCTCTCTATATGTATATTTTTTACACAAGTTAGTAAGCATAGGTGTTGGGGGGGGGGACTATTTTTAAGTTTAGTTAGGGTTATCCTGGAATTCTACATTAAGTGCTGCTACATGCACCCTTTTTCTCCCCATCCTCTTCTTCCCCCAATACTGCCACATCTCTGTCAAAGTTTTAAAAACATTTTTTTATTTTCTTATTGTCCTCCTCTTTCTCTTAAAGAATGCAAAACAGTATTTTTTTTTACAGTGCTGGTCATGCACCTTTTTCTATCCTTCTTCCCCTCAGTGTTAAAACCATTTGCTTTTCCGATGTAGCCAATGCACCCTTTCCTCTTCTTAATTATCCTCCTTCTCATCATCAGCTAATCTCACCATAGCCTTGCCAATTGGCTAGAATATTTCCAATGCTATCCTCTGTTCTCACAGACCTCTCCAGTGCTGCTGCTGGAGCGAAAATTAAATTTCCAACAAGTCATTCTCAAACACAATGTCTTCATGCTAGCTTTGCCAAACACCTTGTTTATGTGAGTTTGTGCCCTGAGCTATACCGCTGTGTTAGATACGCAGTCACTGTTTATTTTGCCCTGAATGCTATATTCTATTGACCATTTTTTTGCACAGAAGTCTACCTTTGCCCTTCACCAGAATTTAAAGTGCCATGAGGCAGCAGGAAGAAATGGAAGAAATAAGGTGAAGGAGGAGGATATGGCTGCAGGTAGTGAGCAGTAGTGTTGGTGTGCTGGCAGTGAAGAGCATTGAGGGACTGGCACTGAGAAGGAAGGATGGGGTGCTGCTGCTATAGAGAAGAGGGAGTGTTGTGGTGTTGGTGGTGGTGAGAAGGAGGAGAGTTGCTTGAAGTAAGGAAAAGGAGTACATTTCAGGGTGACTTCAAAGGGTACATATCACCCCTCCCCGAAGCAAACGAAAAATCAAGGGATCTAATGCCACCACCTCAGAGGGAATCAAGACGGTGGCTTTTTGAGGATTTCCTGTGGCAACCATTTTTCTGCATTTCCTGATTTTGGCCGGATCCCCTCTACTGGAGGCATACAGTAGCTGGAGGGGGAAAACCTTGGGCCATAGGCTGCCCATCCTTCCACAACATAGGAAAAAGGGCAGTCACCGGCAAATTTTATTGCATAATCCTACAGACATCAAATGTCTGCCCTTCCCCTAGGTCAGAACCTTTTTGGCTGAGAGAGCCATGAATGCCACATATTTTAAAATGTAATTCCGTGAGAGCTATACAATATGTTTAAAACTAAATACAAGTAAATGCGTGCATTTTATGCAAGACCAACATTTTTAAAGTACAATAAGTCTCTGAATTAAACAATCATGTGTTCTTTATTCAGGAATAAATCACAGAACAAAGAAATACGGCAAAGTTGCCGAAAATTCTTTTTAATAACGTTATGCTGTTGCTAACCAATGATGAATAAAGCACTTCTTACCATTAATGCGACTTCTGGTGCTGCATGGTTTTGCTGATAGCTTTGTAGTCTGGTTGATATGTGGTGAGGTTAAGCTTCATGCAGGCGTTGAGACTTCCATCCGTTAAACGTGATTGTAATTTAGATTAATTCTAACTTTAAAGAGGAGCTGCACCTAAAAAAAAAATATTAAAAGCCAGCAGCTACTAATATTGCAGCTGCTGACTTTTAATAATATCACACTTACCTGTCCCAGGTTCCAGCGATGTCGGCGGCAGATAACGAGCGATCGCTCGTCTCGCTGCAGCCACCGCCGCCATCCTCTGTCAGGGAATTGGGAAGTGAAGCATGAGGGCTTCACTGCCCGGTTCCCTACTGCGCATGCGCGAGTTGCGCTGCGCTTCTCTTATGGTCCCCCGCTGTGTCTCTGGGAACTGTGTGTTTCCCAGAACACAACGGGGGGGGGGGGGGATAATACTAGCGGAACTTCCCCTTTAGGGTGAAGAACCGCTTTAATGTCATCATCTCCCCCACTGTAATATCGACATCTTTCCCACTGTAATATCGACATCTCCCCCACTGTAATGTCCACATCTCCCCCCACTGTAATGTCCACATCTCTCCCACTGTAATGTCCACATCTCCGCAACTGTAATGTCCACATCTCCCCCACTGTAATGTCCACATCTCCCCCACTGTAATGTCCACATCTCCCCCACTGTAATGTCCACATCTCCCCACATCTCTCCGATTGTAATATCCACATCTCCCCCACTGTAATAT
The DNA here is from genome assembly GCF_037356315.1 of Lithobates pipiens. NCBI lineage: Eukaryota > Metazoa > Chordata > Amphibia > Anura > Ranidae > Lithobates > Lithobates pipiens. The sequence goes on along the minus strand of NW_027507758.1, from coordinate 427,858,679 downwards.
CCACATCTCCCCACATCTCCCCCACTGTAATATCAACATCTCCCCTACAATTGTCTGCTTGCTTATCACTACACAAGAAGGCAGATCCACAAGCAGTTGAGGAGGGTGATGATGACGTCAGTGTGCTGCTCATCTAGGCCGCCGCCGGGTGTACCAAGATGATCGCTGCTCCGGAGCTAGGCCGAAGCCGCGGCCTTTCCTATGGGCTCAATCTGCTCATCGGCACACCATGCAATCTGCGGATTGAGAGGCGAGAAAAAGATGCAGCCATCAAAAGAGCCACATCTGGCTCACAAGCCATAGGTTCCTGCCCCTGCCCTAGGTCAACCAGGTCTAAATTGAAAGTCAGAGGTTCTGCATGCAGAAGTCATTTTTGTTTTGTAATATTCACAGATTATTTTTATTATTCTGTTTATTTTTTATTTTTTTTATTATTTTATCATACTTTCATTCTGGAAGACTGTATTTGCCCTGCAGGACTGTACCTTCCCTAGGGAAGCAAATACAGTCAAAATTAGCAAGGCAACCTGGGTACTCCCTAAATAAAAGAAAGTCTTTTGCATAAACACCATCTCGTCCCTATTAAAAAATAACAAAGTCTGCAAACAATGCAACAAATTAGGGAGAAGGACAGACAGCAGCAAAATAATAAGCAAAGAATCCTACAGAAAGATAATGACACCATCTCCGACACTGGCCTTACAAAGATGATAGCTTCAAGAAATCCCACCTTGCAGGCGAGAGTAGAGAGTAGGGATGAGTGCAAACTTTTGAACCCCGTTAAAGTCTATGGGACTCAAATGTGAGAAATAAAAAAAGTGTGAATTTTAAAGGCTAATATGCAAGTTATTGTCCTTAATAGGGTTTGGGGACCTGGGTCCTGCCCCAGGGTACATGTATCAATGCAAAAAAAAGTTTAAAAAAAAGTGAAAAAATAAAAGTGAAATATTCCTTTAAATATCGTGCCTGGAGGGTGTCTATGGTATGCCTGTAAAGTGGCATGTGTTTCCCATGTTTAGAACAGTCCCTGCTCAAAATGACATTTCTAAAGGAAAAAAGGTCATTTAAAACTGCTTGCAGCTTTAATGTCATGTCTGGTCCCGGCATCCCAGCAATATGGATGAAAATCATTGAGAACCCCCCCCCCCCCCAAGCAAACCATTACCAGCTCCTTTGAGTCTTGTATGGATAGTAAGGGGAACCCCACACCCAAATAAAAAAAAGGAAAAAAGGAAAGGCGTGGGGCCCTCAGGCCCTATATACTTTGAACAGCAGTACACAGGTGGTGCAAACAAGACAGGGACTGTAGGTTTGTTCTTAAGTAGAATCAGTTTGTAATTTTGAGCTGGTAGATTTTTTACGTGTAGCTCCAGCCAAAAAATCTATTTTTAAGCTTTTTGGGAAACATAGGGAAGGATTATCACCCCTGTAACATTTGTTTTGCTGTCTGTGCACCTGTTCAGAAGATTTCACCTCACTTTCTGTCCTAATGACAATTGGATTTAGAAAATTTGGGCTTTATAGTGAAACAAGGATGCCACGTACACACAATCAGAATTCCGGCCAGAAAAAGACAGATGAGAGCTTTTCATTGGAAAATGCGACCGTGTGTATGCTCCATCGGAATTTAGCTGTCCAAATTTCTGCCAGCCAAAAATTGATAGCATGTTCTCAATTTTCCCGACGGAAATTCCGATCATGTGTATGTAATTCCAACATGCCAAAAAGCACGCATGCGCAGCTTCAACTATGAGATGGAAGCTATTGGCTACTGGCTATTGAACTTCTTTTTTCTAGTCCCTATTGGAATTTGGTGTAACCGTGTGTAGGCAAGACAGCTTGAGCGGAATTCCATCAGAATTCCATCGGGAAAACCATCATAGTTTTTTCCGATGAGAATTCTGATCACGTGTACGTGGCATTACAGGAGAGAATTTCCCTTCCTAGGGGTAGATTTCATCTCACTTCCTGTTGTCTCCTTCTGTTTGCAAGTAGGAGTCATTTGTAAGTTGGATGTTTGAAAGTAGGGGCCTGCCCTATATACTCTGCAGAAATTTGGGCCTTAGGTCTTAGGACTTTAAGCCCTTACAGTTACTCTTGGTGGGCGTAGGAACAGGCCCTGCTGTGAAATATTAGACCAAGAATAGTAATTACATGCCCCTGTTGAACATGGTTAGAAAAATTGGGCCTTTGGTGGTGGACAGTGTGGTGGTGTTGTTACAACACTGTAAGGCCTCACAGTTACTCTTGGTGGGCGCAGGAATGGGCCCTGCTGTGAAATATTAGATCAAGAATTGTAATTACATGCCCCTGTTAAAACAGGGGCTGAAAAATTGGGCCTTAGCCTCTGGTGGCGGTGCCCAGAACCAAACATTTTCTTACAAGCTATCAGCATGGACATTGAGGATGGAGAGGATAGTCACTCAGCATAACAGGATAGTCACTCAGCATCAACATAGGCAGTATTGAAGGGATCTCACATTAAAAAACAACATTATTCGGTTACATCAGCATCAGGTGCTTGGCAGCTGGTGATCCAAGACTGATTCATTTTTATGATTCGGTGGACAGGCGCACCCTGTGATCGGTTACAAAGCCTCCAGCAGCAATGAATGTGCATTCCGAAAGAACGCTGGATGCAGGACAGGCCAGTAGCTCAATTGCATACTGTACAAGCTCTGTCCAGTGATCCATCCACAAGACCCAGTAACCCAAAGTATTTTTGGTGGGAAAGGTGTCCAAGTGTGATCTTGCCCCTAGGTATTCCTGCACCATGTGAATCAGCCACTGGCGATGGTTGCTGGAACCGATCATACCTTGGGGCTGCGGACTAAAAAATTGTCTGAACGCAACGGTCAAACGGCCACCTTCTCCACTGCTCCTTCTGTGACTGACCGAAGCCTCAGCAACACGTTATCCAGGAGGACCAGGAAATTGTAACCTCCCAGGCTCTGGAAACGTGTTGCACAAACCTTTCTTCAAAGCCTCCGAAAATGTTTCATCCTCTGCTCCCTCTGCGATGACAAAGATAAGGTCTGCAACCTTACCCTTGTAATGTGGATCAAGGAGGGTTGCCAGCCAGTAATGATCCCTCTCCTTGATACCACGAATATGAGAATCCTTCCGTAGGCTTTGCAGGATCAGGGAGGCCATGCAGCATAGATTTGCTGAGGCATTCAGTCCGGAGTCCTCTGGGTCACTAAGGACGACATGATCCGCAGCCACCTCCTCCCAGCCATGTACAAGCCCATGGGTTTCTTCGGACTGTAAATGATCCCTTGAAGACTGCTGCTGATGGTGAGTGCTAGGCTCCACCTCCATGCTGACACAATCCTCCTCCTCCTCCTCCTCCACGCAGCGTGTGCTCCAACATCTGGACAAGAGGTACAGTGTCACTGATGCATGCATTTTCACTGCTCACCATCCTCGTGGCCACCTCAAATGGTGACAGGACAGTGCATCCCTGATCATGACCCACTGGCGTGGGGAAAAAAAACAAGCTCCCCTGACCCTGTCCTGGTGCCATAGTCGCAAAGGTACTCATTGATGGCCCTCTGCTGCATGTGCAGCTGCAGCAGCATGGCCAACGTTGAATTCCACCTGGTGGGCATGTTACAGATTAGGCGGTTCTTGGGCAGGTTAAATTCCTTTTGGAGGTCAGTCAGAGCTGAGCACTGGCATTATATGACCAGCAGAAATGCACACAGACTTTCCTGGCCTGCCTCAGGACATCCTGTAAGCTCGGGTATCTGCCCAAGAACCACTACACCACCAAGTTAAGGATGTGAGCCAAACAGGGCACATGGGTCAGTTGTCAGTCGGAGGGCAGAGAGGAGGTTGGTGCCATTGTCGCAAACCGCTATACCTGGCTTAAGCTGGCGTGGCGTCAACCACCTCTGAGCCTGCCCCTGCAGAGCTGACAGAACCGCATGGCATCTTTTTACCTGCGTGCTTGCGTAGCCCCTTGAACACCTACGGAGCACCGCTGGTTCCGAGGACAAATCAGCACAGGAAGAGGCCATGGAGGAAGAAGAAGAGGGGGTGGAGGAGAGAGCTGCGGCAGAATCACCACTAGTATAATTTTGGAGGCATGGTGGAGGAACAACCTCCAACACTACTGCACCCTGTCCTGCATTCCATCTGCCAGCAGAGTCACCCAGTGTGCGGTGAAAGATAGGTAACATCCCTGTCCATGCCTGCTGGACCATGTGTCAGTGGTAATATGCACCTTACCATTGACCGCCCTGGCCAGCGAGGCATGGACATTGCCTTCCATATGCCGGTAGAGAGCCGGATTCGCCTTCCATGAAAAAAAGCGTTTGGGAACCTGCCACTGAGGTACTGCACATTCCACAAACTCACAGAAGGGGTCAGAGTCTACCAACTGAAAAGGCATCAGTTGAAGTGCTAGTAATTTAGCCAAGCTAGCATTCAACTGCTGGGCATGTGGATGCCTGGGAGTGAACTTCTTTTGCCAGTGGAGAAACTGGGGTAGGGAAATCTGCCTGCTAGAATCGGACATTGGTGTACCGATAGCAGATTGCCCACAAGTACTTGGCAGTGGCACACCTAATTCTATACCTTCATTCCTCTCAGTGCAGGTTTCTGAGAGGACTGTAGGTATAGTGGGGTTGGAGATCCCAGCTGATGAGGAGGAGCAAGGAGAGGTCCGCCTTGTTCTTTGGTGTGGGTCTTTTAGGTAATGTTGCCAACGGCTGCATGGGAGCTCGACATAAATCTGGTTAAGCATGTGGTGCCCAAGCGCTTGCTGTCTAGTCCACGCTTGATACGCTTCAGACATATGTTGCAAATAGCAATGGTGCGATCTGCTGCACATGTCTCAAAAAAGGCCCACACCGAAGAACTTTTGGAATAACGCGTGGAGTCACCAGCGCCCTGCACTTGTGAAGTTCTGCTGTGTGATGCAGTCAGTTGGCTGCCCTTAAGCTGGCCCCTGGAGACATCCTGGGAGAAAAAGGCAAGCGTGCCCCAAGGCCACGTGCTGATGAGGCTGCACCGTGTCCACGACCAGCACTGCCTCTAGACACAGAGCCTGATTGCTTCTTTTATTGGCCTGTGACTGTCTGCCTCTCCTTGTTGGCCTTCCAGACATACTGTCTTTGATGTATTGGAATAGGTACACAAGGAGTGGCCTGCAGTGAGATGTAGCTCCACAAAGCTGGGATGTATGGGATATATATAGTACAGACCAAAAGTTTGGACACACCTTCTCATTCAAAGAGTTTTCTTTATTTTCATGACTATGAAAATTGTAGATTCACACTGAAGGCATCAAAACTATGAATTAACACATGTGGAATTATATACTGAACAAAAAAGTGTGAAACAACTGAAAATATGTCTTATATTCTAGGTTCTTCAAAGTAGCCACCTTTTGCTTTGATTACTGCTCCGCACACTCTTGGCATTCTGTTGATGAGCTTCAAGAGGTAGTCACCTGAAATGTTTTTCACTTCACAGGTGTGCCCTGTCAGGTTTAATAAATGGGATTTCAAGCCTTATAAATGGGGTTGGGACCATCAGTTGTGTTGTGCAGGAGGTGGATACAGTACACAGCTGATAGTCCTACTGAATAGACTGTTAGAATTTGTATTATGGCAAGAAAAAAGCAGCTAAGTAAAGCAAAAGGAGTGGCCATCATTGCTTTAAGAAATGAAGGTCAGTCAGTCCGAACAATTGGGAAAACTTTGAAAGTGTCCCCAATAGAGCTGCAACTAACGATTAATTTGTCTGTCGACTAAAACACTAGATTCATTTAAAAATAAAAATAATAATCGGATAGTCGTTGACTAATCGAAAAAATAATCGATAGATTAGTCGACAGACAAATTAATTGTTAGTTGCAGCTCTATTGGGGACACTTTCAAAGTTTTCCCAATTGTTCGGACTGACTGACCTTCATTTCTTAAAGCAATGATGGCCACTCCTTTTGCTTTACTTAGCTGCTTTTTTCTTGCCATAATACAAATTCTAACAGTCTATTCAGTAGGACTATCAGCTGTGTACTGTATCCACCTCCTGCACAACACAACTGATGGTCCCAACCCCATTTATAAGGCTTGAAATCCCATTTATTAAACCTGACAGGGCACACCTGTGAAGTGAAAAACATTTCAGGTGACTACCTCTTGAAGCTCATCAACAGAATGCCAAGAGTGTGCGGAGCAGTAATCAAAGCAAAAGGTGGCTACTTTGAAGAACCTAGAATATAAGACATATTTTCAGTTGTTTCACACTTTTTTGTTCAGTATATAATTCCACATGTGTTAATTCATAGTTTTGATGCCTTCAGTGTGAATCTACAATTTTCATAGTCATGAAAATAAAGAAAACTCTTTGAATGAGAAGGTGTGTCCAAACTTTTGGTCTGTACTATATATATCCCATACATCCCAGCTTTGTGGAGCTACATCTCACTGCAGGCCACTCCTTGTGTACCTATTCCAATACATCAAAGACAGTATGTCTGGAAGGCCAACAAGGAGAGGCAGACAGTCACAGGCCAATAAAAGAAGCAATCAGGCTCTGTGTCTAGAGGCAGTGCTGGTCGTGGACACGGTGCAGCCTCATCAGCACATGGCCTTGGGGCACGCTTGCCTTTTTCTCCCAGGATGTCTCCAGGGGCCAGCTTAACTTCATAGTCATGAAAATAAAGAAAACTCTTTGAATGAGAAGGTGTGTCAAAACTTTTGGTCTGTACTGTATATATATATATATAAATAAATATATATATATATATATATATACCGTATGTGTGTATTGATTATACTGCAGCTAGCTGAATCGCCTGCCTGCTTGTAGTAGTATTAGCTAGAAAACAACAGGAATTGTCTGCAGTGAGCTTTAGTTGCACGCTGTGCACAGGATACAGTACACTGACTGAAAATACTGCAGCTGCCTACCTGTGGTATTATTAGGAAGAGAACACCAGCAATTGTCTGCAGTTAGCTTTAGTTGCACACTGTGCACAGGATACAGTACACTGACTGAAAATACTGCAGCTGCCTGTAAGTATATTAGGAAGAGAATAACAGAAACAGATCTAGCTAAACTGAATAGAGTGTGTGTGTATATATATATATATATATATATATATATATATATATATATACACACACACAAACAACACCTAGGATGCATATATACTAAATACACTGACTACAGCTAACTGACTCGCCTGCCTGCTCTATCTAACTCAAATGAAATGACACTGTCTCTCTCTCTCTCTATCTCTCAGCACGCCGGAACACACTACACAAGGCCGACTTCCAGGTGGCCTTATATAGTGTGGGGCATGTACTAAATCCCCTGAGGCATAGTTGGCCAAAGCCATCCTGCCTTTGGCCAATTATGGCTCTCCGTTCTTAGCGTGCTGTGATTGGCCAAAGCATGCGGGTCATATTGCAAATGTGACACTGAGTTCAGAGGTCAGTAGTAAGTGACACTGAGTTCAGAGGTCAGTAGTAAGTGACACTGTGTTCAGAGATCAGTAGTAGGTAATGCAGAGTTAAGCCGCGTACACACGGGCGGACTGTATGGCCTACTTAGTCCGTCATACAATCCGACGGACAGTCCGTCATACTTTCGAATGAACGGACTTGACCACACACGGATGCACAAACAGTCCGTCGAAAGCTTGCGCGATGACGTGTACAGCACGTACGACGGGACTAGAAATAGGAAGTCCAATACACAGCAATGCACCCTTCCGCCGTGTAAATCCTTTCTGAGCATGCGCCATTCTTAGTCCGTCGAACTAGCCTACTGACGAGCGGATTGTCCGCTGAAACCAAAGTATGACGGACAGAACTTCGAAAAATCCGAAATACTTAGTACGCCAGACTGCACGCTGAAAAAGTCAGCTGAAGCCCACACACGAGCGGATTGTCCGCTGAAATGTGTTTCGATAGACTAAGTAGGCCATACAGTCCGGCCGTGTGTATGCGGCATTAGGGGATCAGAAGTATGTGATGCAGAGTTCAGGGGTCGGCAAAAAGTGACACAGAGGTTAGTAGTAAGAATGAATTGTTCAGAGGTCAGGAATATATGACAGAGTTCATGGGTCAGGAGTAAGTGACACAGAAAAGTTCAGAGATCAGTAGAAAGTGGTGTAGAGTTTAGGGGTAAGTAACACAGAGGCAAATAGTAATTAATGCAGAGTGCAGGGGTTAGCAGTTAGTGACACATAGGTCAATAGTGAAACAGAGTTCAGGGGTCAGGAGTATGTGATGCAGAGTTCAGTAGTCAATTATCAGAGTTCAGGGGTCAATAGAAAGTATCTCAGAGTTCAGGGGACAGTATTCGGGGTCAGTATTACATGATGCAGAGTTCAGGGGTCAATAGTAAGTTGCCAGAATATAGGGATCAGTAGTAAGTGACTGGATTCAAGGTGTTCAGGGATCAGTAGTAAACGACACAGCGCTCAGAGGTCAGTAATGACGCGGGGTCAGGAGTAAATGACAGTGTTCAGAGGCCAGTAGTAACTGATACAGAGATCAGGGGTCAGTAATAAGTAAGCCATCTAATACCAACCCCCTGAACAATGCCCGAACATTTAATATTTAACACTGTATAATTCTATATTATATTAGTTAACTCTGATTTACTATATTTATCAACCACATCTCCTTAGGCCACGCCCAGTATTTAGCGTAATTAGTAATATAGCAATTTTCGCTGCTTGCCGCATTTTATCATTCACTGCCCTGGCAGCTTAATTAATAGTTTTGCACACAGGCCCACTGCTTTCACAAAACACCCCTGGTAAGGCTGTTACTAAAATATTTATAAGAGACCATATCCTAATATATGTTTAACCACTTAAGGACCAGAAGAATTTGCCCCCTTAATGACCAGGCCATTTTTTGCGATACGGCACTGCGTCGCTTTAACTGACAATTGCACAGTCATGCGACATTGTACCCAAACAATTGATGTCCTTTTTTCCTCCACAAATAGAGCTTTCTTTTGGAGATATATGATCATCTCTGCGGTTTTTACTTTTTGCTATAATAAATATCCCCAAAAGTTAAAAAGAAAATTCTTCATCAGTTTAGGCCAATATGTATTTGTCTACAAATTTTTAGTAACAAAGAATACATAAAAAATCGCAATAAGCGTATATTGATTGATTTGCGCAAACGTTATAGCATCTACAAAAAAAGGGATAGATTTATGGCATTTCTATTATTCGTTTTTTTTTTTTTACTAGCAATGGCGGCAATCAGAATTTGTAGTTACATGTACAAGCTTTATAGTAGTTATAACAGAAATTCTGTAGCTACAGTAGATACAAATAACCAGGGAAACAACAACAGACTTGTAGTTGCAATAAGCTGGTATTTTTAACAAGGGTCTGAGGTTGTGCCACCAGAGTGGAGAGAAAGAAAGGCAAACTGGGAGTAACCAGTACATACTGCAACAACAGGAAAGAAGGATAACAGTAGCTACAACAGCAATTCTGTAGCTACAGTGATACAAATTATCAGAGAAATAATGATAGATTTGTAGCTGCTACGAGCTGTTGGTGTGACATGGCTCTAATGCCCTGTATACACGGTTGGACTTTCCGATGGAAAATGTGCGATTGGATCTTGTTGTCGGAAAATTTGATGGTGTGTGGGCTCTATTGGACTTTTTTCGTTGGAATTTCTGACACAAAAAGTTTGAGAGCAGGATCTAAAATTTTCCGACAACAAAATCCGATCATTTAAAAACCAATTGTGTGTATACAATTTTGACGGACAAAGTGCCACGCATCCTCAGAATAAATTACCTGACGAAAGCTATTGGAAACTGGCTTGTTTATATTCCAGTCGTACGTGTTTTATCTCACCACGCTCTGAATGATTTTCCATCAACTTTTTGTGACCGTGTGTATGCAAACCAAGTTTAGGGCAAAATCCGTCTGAAAAAATCTGACGGATTTTGTCGTCGGAATGTTCGACCGTGTGTATGGGGTATAAGACTGTGTCAGCAGAGTGGAAAAAAAGAAAGGCAAATGGGAAGCAGCCGGTACCCAAATAGGCCCACCTAGGAAGCAAAGGTAAATCACTAGAGTTGAATTACTGAAGGCAAATAAAAGATTTTGCTTTCACAGGATTGGATAATAGAGGTCAGCAGAACTTCAGCGTATTCACTAAGCTGAAAAAAAATCCCCTTGTCTTTAGTAAATCAGTCCCATGATCCTTTGCTTAGTAAGGTCAGATGCAGCCCTGATGTGATTTACAGAATATACGGATAAAATTAATCTGAATCCAATTTAATTAAATGGTGGGAGGGCTCAACCAGCAATAGGGTGTTACCGATTCGTTGGTTGGGAGGGAATACCTCCAAAGCAAATAAATCACTGGAATATAAGAGGGGGGGGGGGGGTGGGATAAAGCAATAAGGAGAATCCACCATGGTATATTATTGGAAATATCTAACAAGCTTTATTGATCTTCAAACAATATGTTAAAAACCACAAAAAAAATAACAGAAACAGCATTAATGTGGAGTAATTTAGCCAAATACCCAACAATAAAAAGAAACACACACATACAATTGGACAACATTGTCACAAAATGGCACTAGAACTTGAAACCCCATGCACACTGCACATGCACAGATCCGTGTGTCCTGACTGTGCATGGGAGTTGCTGATCAGCTGACTGGGAAGTGAACTACGGTGACTCGTGGGTTCAGTGATCAACAGGCTTGTCCATAGAAAGCAAAGGAAGATGAGGGTGCAACAAAGCCACACAAAATTGCTGGGGCGTATGGTAGAGCATGAGGCTAGTTTGGTGCTACCTCTGTTGATGCATTTCACACACACAACCGTGTGCTTTTTTCATGACTAGCCTCATGCTCTGCCATACACCCCAGCAATTTTGTGTGGCTTTGCAGCACTGCCATCTTCCTTTGCTTTCTATGGACAAGCCTGCTAATTACTGAGCCCCCGTAGTTCAGTAATTAGCAGGCTTTCAATCAGCCTACAACTACTACTATATATTTTTGCTTCAAATTTAATTTATTAATTCTCCAGGCTTTCCATCAACTAATGAACACTGGTCCCAATATTTAGTCTCTAATGAATATATAGCCATGAGCATACTAGCATATCTAGGTTTTAAGCCATTTTGTGACAACATTGTCGAATTGTATGTGTGTTTTTCTTTTTATTGTTGGGTATTTGAGTAAATTATTCCACAATAATGCCATTTCTGTCATTTTTTGTGATTTTTAACATACTATTTGAAAATCAGTAAAGCTTGTTAGATATTTCCAATGATATACCGTGGTGGATTCTCCTTATTGCTGATGTGATTTACCCCCCTCTTGTACTAATGCTAACATTTCTGAGGATTCATTTCTGTAAGCTTGAACTGATGCAGCTTTGTTTTCGACAGAATGATATTATATTATACATCAGTATGAGTAGAATTTACAGTTTCATTAGGAAGCTTTATTATCAGCGGACATTTCTACTCTAACTGCCTAAACATTTCCTTGTAATGTTTCACTATAATTAAAATTTTAAAGGTTCAAAGGGGCTCATGTGAATGATTTACACTCTTTTGTATATTTCAACTAATTGTGTTATTCTTCACCTTTCATTGCTTTATTAAAGTATTAATAGTAGCATAGCAAACATTATATGTTTAACTGCAGGACTTGGCTTCTATTATGATTATTGCATTTTTATTTGATACAAAGTGGCACTAATACAGGGTCCTAGCTTTGCCAGCTTTCAATCTCTGTTTGCTAGAAAATGACAGATTTTAAATTGCTTATGTGATACATTGCACTGCAAGCTAAAAATCACCATGCATTGTCAGCCAATTACTCATTCAAACAAAGCACTTCAAGGATAAATTGTCTGCTATCCAACCCCATAGAACTCCACCAGTGTCTATTCACATCACACATTTAAATAGTTATCCACATAAATCACGGGTATTGCACATCATTACCTTAAGAATCCTGGTATTCAAAAGGGTAAGGACACGTGCACAATGCAAGTGTTTTTATTCCGCAGTGTTGGAAGCAAGTGCTGAGTTCAGAAGAGGATAATAATGTTTCATAAGTCTAACTCCTTGTTAGGCTGTTAGGGAAAAATTACGTTTTTAGCTCCTACTGTAGCCAGAGGAGCAGTGATTGTTCAGTCTGGTCTGTTCAGGGTTTCAGAGGCTGGGAGTTTGATTGCTTCCACCTGCCTCTAGAAATAACTTTCTGGAATTTAGAGAGGGTTAATTCAAATAACCAGCCTTTTTTAATGAGCAGGACCTACTCAATCCCTAGTCAAGTGTGCCTGGTTTGTGTCTGGGATGCTGTTAAATAGTCTGGACTCCTGAGAAGATAGTCTTTGTTATCCCCTGTGGGAATTGATGGGTAAGCTGAGATGAGGGGGGCTGCTTGCTCCTGGTTCCTTGGGTATGGATGCTGAGTTACCTACAAGAGGCTGCATCTATGGACTGATTCTGTTCCAGGATTCTGTGGAGCCTCCTTTTTGTGGCAATCCTACTTAAGTAGTACCGAGCCATGAACCTTTAGAATGTTCAAATGTCTCCCACTGCTGTCAATCACAGCCAGTGAAGAGGGAGCAGGGGGAAGGGCTGAGCCACACTCTGTGTGTCTTATGGACAGCTTTCTATGGAGAGACTTAGCAGGGGGAGGAGCAAGAAGAACCAATGGGGAACCCGAGAAGAGGAGATTCAGGGCTGAAAACCATTGTACATAGCTGGTAAGTATGATACGTTTACCTTTAGTATCCATGGTCTTCCCTGAGGAAAAGCACGTCTAAATGTGTCGGACATGTGGGAAGGAATTAATTTATTGTAATTACACTGTATGCCTTCCCCCTGATAAATTATAGTGTCAAACAAAGAAAGTGTAAAAAAGTGCTTATTCTTTAAAGATATCCTAAAATGTCCTGGACAGATTTGTTGGTAACTCTAGAAAAGATTATAAATAATCAGATAATGGTGATATTTAGTACTAAACTGTTTTCTATAATTATTATGACACAAGTCTTTGGTCCTGTGTCAGGAACTCAACCTGTTTAAATTGAGAAAAAGTAGCCACACAGTTATTTAGTGTCATTGTCTGCGCACGCTGAACAGGAGCCAGAGAAGAGAGAGGAGAGTTATTTGAGGAAAGAGAGGAGAGGAGAGAGTTATTTGAGGAAAGAGAGGAGAGAGTTATTTAAGGAAATCAGAAAACAAACTATTGTTTGTCAAAGGTAAAAGCTATAAGAAAACCTCTAAGCAGTTTTATGTTCCTGTGATTACAGTTTCTAATATTATTAAGAAGTTTAAAGAGGAAGTAAACTCTCCCACTCTGATGCTTCTTTTCATTTAGTTCATTATAATAAGTAATTATCAAACTATAAGACAGTACTCCATAAGACTGTAATCCAGCCCAAATCGCATATTACTTACTGTTTAACCACTTCAGCTCCGGACCAATAAACACCTTAAGGACCAGAGGTCTTTTTGCAATTTCGCACTGCGCTGCTTTAACTGGTAATTGCGCGGTCATGCAATATTGCACCCAAACGAAATTTGCGTCCTTTTCTTCCCACAAATAGAGCTTTCTTTTGATGGTATTTGATTGCCTCTGCGATTTTTTTTTTTGCGATATAAATGGAAAAAGAGCGAAAATTTTGAAAAAAAAAGATATTTTCTTCTTTTTGTTATAAGAAAAATCGAATAAACTAAATTTTAGTCATACATTGAGGGCAAAATTTATTCAGCCACATGTCTTTAGTAAAAAAAATGTCAATAAGCGTATATTTTTTGGTTTGCGCAAAAGTTATAGCGTCTACAAACTAGAGTACATTTTCTGGAATTTACACAGCTTTTAATTTATGACTGCCTATCTCATTTCTTGAGGTGCTAAAATGGCAGGGCAGTACAAATCCCCCCCAAATGACCCCATTTTGGAAAGTAGACACCCCAAGGAAATTGCTGATGGGTATGTTGAGCCCATTGAATATTTATTTTTTTTGTCCTAAGGGATTGAATAATGACAAAAAAAAAAAAAAAATTTTTACAAAAAGTTGTCACTAAATGATATATTGCTCACACATGCCATGGTTATATGTGGAATTGCACCCCAAAATATATTCCGCTACTTCTCCCGAGTATGGGGATACCACATGTGTGGGACTTTTTGGGAGTCTAGTCGCGCACGGCACCCCGAAAACCAATCACCACCTTCAGGATTTCTAAGGGTGCAAATTTTTGATTTAACTCCTCACTACCTATCACAGTTTCGAAGGCCATAAAATGCCAAAATAGCACAAAACCCCCCAAAATGACCCCATTTTGGAAAGAAGACACCCCAAGCTATTTACTGAGAGGCATGTTGAGTCCATGGAATATTTTATATTTTGCCACAAGTTGCGGGAATATTACAAACTTTTTTTTTTTTGCACAAAGTTGTCACTAAATGATATATTGCTCACACATGCTATGGGCATATGTGAAATGACACCCCAAAATACATTCTGCTGCTTCTCCTGAGTACGGGGATACCACATGTGTGGGACTTTTTGGGAGTCTAGTCGCGCACGGCACCCCGAAAACCAATCACCACCTTCAGGATTTCTAAGGGTGCAAATTTTTGATTTAACTCCTCACTACCTATCACAGTTTCGAAGGCCATAAAATGCCAAAATAGCACAAAACCCCCCCAAATGACCCCATTTTGGAAAGTAGACACCCCAAGCTATTTACTGAGAGGCATGTTGAGTCCATGGAATATTTTATATTTTGCCAAAAGTTGCGGGAATATTACAAACTTTATTTTTTTTGCACAAAGTTGTCACTAAATGATATATTGCTCACACATGCTATGGGCAGAAGTCAAATTAAATTCTGCTGCTTCTCCCGAGTACGGGGATACCACATGTGGGGGACTTTTTGGGAGCCTAGCCATGTACGGGACCCCGAAAACCAAGCACTGCCTTCCGGATTTAAATATAAAATGCTACCAAAAAACCTGTTAGCGATGGCAGGGATCAGGCCTGACTCTGCGATCGCTGCAGTTATGTGTTTAGTGTTTTGTAAGTGACAGTGATCGATCGATACTGCACTTGGGTGGGCTGGGCAGAGGGGCAAAACGCAGGCGCTAGCAGGTATCTGGGCTGATCCCGCTAACAATGCGTTTTTTTGGAACCCTAAACTGCTGGGGACGCTAGTATAAATCTGATCAGATCAGATATTGATCTGTTCAGATTCTATAGCACTACGGGAGGTGTATGCTTTGCGTGTGGGTGTTAGCGGTACTGGCACTAACCTAGCGCTGCCTGGGGCGACGCAGACCCTGACCCTAAAACCTAATTGATATCACCCGCCGGGTGATCAGGGGGTTAAACCTTTATTGGGTAATAAATGGTGGGTGCCCTGATGCTATAAAAAGCAAACTAACCAGAGTCACCCGTAACACTTATACGGTGATCAGTGGTGAAAGGGTTAACTAGGGGCAATCAGGGGGTTCAAATTTTTATTAGGTAGTATATGGGGGTCCCTGGCGCTATATAAAAACCTGACGGGGAACCTAAATAACTAACTGGCTAACCAGCGTCACCAGTGACACTTATACTGTGATCGCTGGTGAAAGGGGGTGAAAGGGTTAACTAGCAGCAATCAGGGGGTTAAAACCATTATTGGGTAGTATATCGGGGTACCTAGCGCTATAAAAACCTGACGGTGAACCTAAAAAAATAACTAGCTACCTAGCGACACTAGCGACACTGATGCAGCGATCAGAAAAATGATCGCTTAGTGACACTGGCAAAAGGGGGTGAAAGGGTTAACTAGCGGCAATCAGGGGGTTAAAACCATTATTGGGTAGTATATCGGGGTACCTAGCGCTATAAAAACCTGACGGTGAACCTAAAAAAATAACTAGCTACCTAGCGACTGTAGTGACACTAATGCAGCGATCAGAAAAACGATCACTTAGTGACACTGGCAAAAGGGGGTGAAAGGGTTAACTAGCGGCAATCAGGGGGTTAAAACCATTATTGGGTAGTATATCGGGGTACCTAGCGATATAAAAACCTGGCGGTGAACCTAAAAAAATAACTAGCTACCTAGCGACACATGCAGCGATCAGAAAAATGATCGCTTAGTGACACTGGCAAAAGGGGGTGAAAGGGTTAACTCTAGGGGCAATCAGGGGGTTAAATCTTTATTGGGGGGTGATAGGGGGCTACCCTGGACCTAACACTAACTGTCCTGACAGTTTTTACTGTCACAACTGACACTGAATGCATTGATCAGTAAAGAAATGATCAATGCAATCAGTGACACTGTGACTGGGGGGGGGAGGGGGGGCGATCGGGGGGCGGGGGGATCGGGGGGGGATCGGGGGGGTTTGTGTGCCTGTGTGTACCTACATGTCAGTGTAGTGTTGGTGCACACTTACTATTAGTCTTCTCCTCGTAGTCCGGTCAAAAAGACCGCCCCGAGGAGAATGACATCACTTCCTCCTTCCTGTGTAAACAATACACAGTGGGAGGAAGCTTCTCATTGGCCAGGAGCGATCCAGAGGGGGTGGCCGAAAACCAACGGCCATCCCCTCATCACGGAGCGCTCCTGGAGCGAACCGGACCGTCGTATCCAACGGGAGGGGGTCCGATCGGACCCCCCACCCGCTGGAAGGCAGGCACGTACATTTACATGATTGTGCCTGCCTGTGCCATTGTGTTGACGTACATTGGCAATACGGCGGTCCTTAAGTGGTTAAAGAAACTTTAAAAAACTTGTTTCCGGGGGTTAGGCAGCGCCATCTTAAGTATTGTTTTCTGAGTCCACAGTGGAGTGTATTTCTGCCCTTACATTGAGCACTTCCTGTACTGTTAACCAGGCCTCCTTCTCAATCCAACGTTTCTATGGCAACCCTGCTTCCCTGTTCATAGTAGACATGCGCAAAAGGAAAACATTTGTTTAGTTTAGTTTCGTTTTAATTCGTTAATTCATTAATTTCGTTTAGTTATATTCGTTAACTTCCTTAAATTCGTTTTCGGATTTCGTTTAGTTTTCTACCAAATTCGAAAAATCAGCCACATTCGAAAATATTTCAACCAAATTCGAAAATATTTCTACCGGATTCGAAATGATTTCAACATGATTCGACATTATTTCAACCGCATTCGAAATGATTTCAACATGATTCAACATATCCAAATTTGAAGTGTCTAGCACCACGTGACCCCGAGATACATGGCCCTAAAGTCAGGTCACAAAATATTTTCGAATGCGGTTGAAATAATTGTGAATCATGTTGAAATCATTTCGAATGCATTCGAAATTATTTCAACATGATTCGACATTATTTCAACCGTATTTGAAAATATTTTGTGACCCGAGTTTAGGGCCATGTATCTCGGGGTCACTTGGTGCTAGACACTTCAAATTTGGATATGTTGTAGTGCTATTGTTGTGTTTGCATACCAAATTTGGGGTTTCTAGCTATAAGTGACCCCGAGATATGTGGCCCCAAAATCGGGTCGCAAAATGTCATTCTCTGCTCTAATAACTAATAACATTTTGCGACCCGATTTTGGGGCCACATATCTCGGGGTCACTTATAGCTAGAAACCCCAAATTTGGTATGCAAACACAATAATACTAGCACTACAACATATCCAAATTTGAAGTGTCTAGCACCAAGTGACCCCGAGATGGGCCTTAAAGTCGGGTCACAAAATATTTTCGAATGCCGTTGAAATAATGTTGAATCATGTTGAAATCATTTCGAATGCAGTTGAAATAATGTCGAATCATGTCGAATTCATTGGAATTCATTCGTTATATTTCTTTCGTATTCGTTGTAATTCGTTATTTTTTTATACGGACATTCGGATGCATCCGAATGTGCGAAAGATGCAAAATTCGGCCGAATTTCGATTCGTTACGAAACAAATTGCACAAGCCTAGTTCATAGCTGACTTGTTTTATTTCATAGTATTTACTTGTGCTGATGTCTAATGTTTGCCTTTGTCACTCTTATCAGCTTCAGCTGATAAGACTGCAGTAATGGCCAGGTTTAACGGCAGTCCCACAGTGTCCTCAGTTCTCCTTCACATCACAGCCCACCTTTACATTACAGTGCCCCTTTACAGCGCAGTTGTCCCATTTACATTATTGTAACAGGGGCTTCTCTGTAAAGGGGGCATTGTGATGTAAATTAGACTGTGATGTAAAGGGGACTGCTCTGTAAGGGGGGTGCTGTAATGTAAATGAGACTGCGATGTAAAGGGGACTGCTCTGTAAGTGGGGCACTGTAATGTAAATGAGGCTGTGATGTAAATGTGACTGTATTGTAAAGGGGGCACTGTGATATAAAGGGACTGCATTGCAAAGGGGATGACACTGTAATGATTACAGTGCAGTCCCCTTTATATTACGGTACCCCTAGCAATCATAGCCTCCTCCATCAAAGTGTGGCTGCAGTCTGCTCCCCCTTTCATCTGTAACATGATACTTCCCCATTCCAATCTCTGTTCAGGACTCCAACCTTTGGTAGGACAGAGGCTGTTATCAGTCCATGTGTCCTCTCCCAGCTCCCTCATCATCTTATCAGAAGGGTAGGGGACAGGTGGAGCTCTCCATTCTGATCTGCAGCTCCTCCCACCCCCTGCTCTGCTGACAGGATGACATTGTAAGCTGGGCCGGCGGATGAGCTGGGAGAGGACACACGGGCATGGCTGCACAGCAGGTGAGCGCCTACCCCGATCCGTGATAGTCTTGTGCAGACCACAGTTGCCGTTCACCTCCTGATGTGTAGCCCGGTCATTAAACAGGCTATGGACTGGCACCACGGCCCGGGGGTTGGGGACTCCTGATCAATCACATGCCTGACAAAGGGGTCCTTCGTGGCCCCAAAATGTTACGCCTTATCCAGGAAATTGTGCGATGAGAATATTTATACTACCTTAAATCCATACAGGGTACAATGAAATCTTTACTATTTAAGAAATTTTGAAGTAAAATTTACTGTCCAGTATTAGAAAGTGCTTTCTCAGCCGCTTTCTCATAAGTCTTCCAACAGGATAATGACCCAAAACACACCGCTAAAAGTATTGAAGAAGTACAAAGCATTTGAATATTGACCTATGTCAGTGATAGCGAACCTTGGCACCCCAGATGTTTTGGAACTACATTTTGCATGATGCTCTGGCACTCTGCAGTGTAGTTGAGCATCATGGCAAATGTAGTTCAGAAACATCTGGGGTGCCAAGGTTCGCCATCGCTGTTTTATGTGCTCCAATCTGAAACATTAAACATCTATGGAAAGTGCTGAAAAATGCATTTTGGAGGAAAGACACCCTTCAAACCTGAGAAAGAAGATTGGGCCAACTAACTGTAAGCAATACAAACAGGTCTTGTCCTTACCCCCATCTTTCGAATGGACACCAAAGGAGAAATAATGAACTGAAGAGCTCATTCCTCATTTACTACAACAAGCAAGCTAATTGGTATTGCATGAACACTGCAGAGCAACTGTTGTACGACTTATTCCTCTACCAGTCTAACTTCTGCTTTACAGAGGCTACAAGAGACTAATACCAGGTCTAGATATTTACACTGCTTAAATGTAAAAAATACAGTTGAACTGTGAACTGAAGAGCTCATTCCTCATTTACTACAACAAGCAAGCTAATTGGTATTGCATGAACACTGCAGAGCAACTGTTGTACAACTTATTCCTCTACCAGTCTAACTTCTGCTTTACAGAGGCTACAAGAGACTAATACCAGGTCTAGATATTTACACTGCTTAAATGTAAAAAATACATTTAATATTGTATTAATAAACACAGCAGTATTCATGTTTATATTTTATCTGCCTAGAATTGCTGAGGTTTCTCGTGGTAATATACCACACTTTCTTTGTATGACTTTGGTTATTTTAAATATAAGAAGCCAGCATGTTAACAAACTTGCCAGGAACCATGCAAGCCACAATTATCAGTTTTGAGTTACTGTTTTAAAGTCATCAAATAAAGTCATTTCATTTTCTTAATTTGGACATATCCAGGAAGTTTAAAAATGTTAATCAATTCAAATGAAAAGTTTTAGAGACCAATCTACTGTAACTTTGAAGTGTTTGTGAGTGAAGACTTTAATGGTTAGTAACAGTACATAACCTCAAATCTAATGAGAAATGTATCTGAACATCTTCTTTTAACCTTTATGATAGTTCTTTTTTCAGAAACCTTACAAAAATTCAAGGTGCATACAAATTCTGAACAACAATTGGAAACATCTTTTAGAACAATAGTAGCTGAAATATTATTTTACTATACACTATAATACCAAAAGTATTGGGACACCTGCCTTTGCAACTATCAACAGCTTCAACTCTTCTAAGAAGGCTGTCCACAAGGTTTAGGAATGTGTCTATAGGAATTTTTGACCATTCTTCCAGAAGCACATTTGTAAGGTCAGGCGCTGATGTGGATGAGAAGACATGGCTCGCAGTCTCCAATCTAATTAATCCCAAAGGTGTTTTATCAGGTTGAGGTCAGGACTTTGTTTGTGTAGGCCAGTCAAGTTCCTCCACCCCGAACTCGCTCATCCATGTTTTTATGGACCTTGTTTGTGCACTGGTGGTGTAGTCATGTTGGAACAGGAAGGGGCCATCCCCAAACTGTTCCTACAAAGCTGAGAGCATAAAATTGTTCAAAATGTCTTGGTATGCTGATACCTTAAGAGTTCCCTTCACTGGAACTAAGTGGCCAAGCCCAACCCCTGAAGAACAACCCCACGCCATAATCCTACCTCCACTAAATGATTTGGACCAGTGCACAAAGCAAGGTCCATAAAGACATGGATGAGCAAGATTAGGGTGAAGGAACTTGACTGGCTTTCACAGAGTCCTTACCTCAACCCAATAGAACACCTTTGTGATGAATTAGAGTGGAGACTGCAAGCCAGCCCTTCTCGTCCACATCAGTGACCTCACAAATGCTTTTCTGGAAGAATGTTGAAACATTCCCATAGACCAGAGATATTCAATTAGCAGACCTCCAGCTGTTGCAGAACTACAAATCCCATGAGGCATAGTAAGACTCTGAGAGCCACAAGCATGGTACCCAGAGGCAGAGGAATGATGGGACTTGTAGTTTTGCAACAGCTGGAGGTCCGCTAATTTCATATCCCTGCCATAGACACATCCTTCCCAGAAGAATTGAAGCTGTTATAGTTGCAAAGGGTGGGCCAACTCAATATTGAACCCTACGGACTAAAACTGAGATACTATTAAATTTCAAGTGTGTGTAAAGTCAGGCGTCCCAATACTTTTGCTAATATATAGTGTATGTCAATCAGGAATGATGCACCAACAGACTCATTTAAAAAAATGTAATATATCTGTGATGTTTTCTAAAAACAAATGGTGTATTGATTTAACTGGTGCCTTTCAACATTTACAGTTTTCTTCTTTTTCGCTTTAAAGGTCAACTTCAACAATGAAAAATATCAATAATTATCATTGATGGCAATAGAATGGAAATTGTGTTGTTTTTAAGTACAGTGACATTACTTAAGAGGGAAGTCACATAACATAGGTAGAAAAACAAATAAATCAATTTATCAGTGTAATTGGCTTTGGTAGAGTCAATCACTATTAAAGTGAAATATTTGCATCCTGTGAAAAATGAATACACACTTCTATTCATCATGTCCTGTGAAATTATTTTTCCAGCAGCCTCTATTGTGCTACACTATTATCTTTTTGACTAATGATGGCATCAAAATGGCTTTACGAACACACAAAGGGGTGCATAGCAATTCACCTTGTAGATATAGAAGAGTCGTGAACTGAACACTGATTGAATATGAAGCATACCAACAGGCCACCAACATTTGTAATTTTCACTCTGTTAAGCAGTTGTGATACATATCCTTAGTAACCTTGTACTCATCTATCTATGAGCTGTACTACCAATAATAACTCTTTTCTTCCCACTCTTTTTACAAAATATGTGTACAATGCTTATAATTTTAAAGCATATCTAAGCCCCAAATCAAAAAAGCACTTAGATGTGGTAGCTAAATTAGTGCTCATTTAGGCTTTTACCTTGCTTTCATCCGGAGATTTTGCTGGTAATACACTTCCAACAACAATGCCCATTCACCCTTCTGGACAACAGAAACAAGATAAGACTAGAGAAACCTATTCTCCATAACATAGATGGCGTGATTCTGTAGTGCTTATAGAAATCCGAAAACAATTTAGTTTAAACAGTCAACCATCAGCACGTGGCCAATCAGCGCTGTCCAGACAGAGGGTCAGGGGTCCTGCAGCCTTATAGGGCAGTCAGAGCACAATGAAAACTCCTTCTACAAGTTTTAACCAGACACTGATAGAAGTCACAAGACTGCTAACTGCTGATGAGAAAAGGTATTTAGCAGTTTATATTTACTAAAACTATTGTATTTTCATGTTCTGAGTACTGTGGGAGACCAGATATAGTGAATGCAGGGTCCGGGGTTTAGTAACACTTTAAATGAAAAACTGTGAGTTAGTCTCATCAACCCTAGAAAAGAAATTTCCAGGCAAAACCCTTACTGGCAGGATTACCAGGTTTAATCTGACTGCCAAAAAGAACATATGATATGTGTTATTATTGCATATATATATAGTTACATAGTTGGTAACGTTGAATAAACACATCAGTACATCCAGGTCAACCTGTGTGGGTGTGTGTATGCATTTATGTCTCTAACACTTCCCATATCACTGCATATTGGTTACATTATGATGCCTATCTAAATGCTTTTTGAGACTGTCAATACTTCTCGCTGGCACCACCAATTGTGGAAGGGAGTTCTACACCCTTACCATTCTAACCCTATATGCAGTTTAAGGTTAAACCATTTCCTGTCCAACTTCAGCAAGAGATCATGTGTTCTCTTGAGCAACCCGAACAGTTTTCTCCCTATGCTAGAATCGCCATTTAGATATTTATATATTGCAATCATATCTTCTCTTGAGTGTCTCTTCTCCAGAACAAGCTTAACCACTTCACATCCAGGCCAATTCTGACATTTCTCTCCTACATGTAAAATTCATAATTTTTTTGCTAGAAAATTACATAGAACCCCCAAACATTATATATATTTTTTTAGCAAAGACCCTAGAGACAATGGCTGTTGTTGCAACTTTTTATCTCGCACAGTATTGGCGCAGCAATTTTTCGAACGCGTTTTTTTCAGAAAAAAAACTGTTTCATGCTTAAAAAAAAAAAATACAGTAAAGTTAGCCCAATTTTTTTGCATAATGTGATAGATGAAGATACGCCGAGTAAATAGATACCCAAAATGTCGCGCTTCAAATTTTCACGCGACCCTTTTAAATTTTTTACTGGTTACATTTTTTGCGTTACAGAGGAGGTCTAGAATTATTGCTCTTGCTCTAACGTTCGTGACGATACCTCACATGTGTGGTTTTCATATGTGGGCGGGACTTACGTATGCGTTTGCTTCTGTGTACGAGCTCACGGGGACAGGGGCACTTTAATTTTTTATTTTTATTTTATTGTTAATTTTACTTTTATTTTTTTCGTTTGACACTTAAAAAATAAAAAATAAAAAATTGATTACTTTTATTCCTATTACAAGGAATGTAAACATCCCTTGTAATAGAAATATGGCACAATCGGACCTATTTACAGTGAGATATGGAGTCAATAAGACCCCATATCTCACCTCTAGGCTGGGAAGCCTAAAATAATAAAAAAAAACGATCACGGCTTCCCAGCCAAATCAGCGCCGTTATTATGAATGCAGAGGCCGGGCGTGACGTCATAACATCACGCCCTAACTCCGAACGATCATAGAGACTCCGGGGACCATCTGGTCCACCGGAAATCTCTATGGTATCATCCGGGGGCCGGCGGATCCTGTGACCAACTCACCGATGGAAGCAGTGAGTTGGTACAAGCACCGGAGGGCGGAAGGGGGGATGTCCCCTCCTGCCGCCCGTAAGAACGATCAAGCGGCGGAACAGCCGCTATGACCATTCTTATGGTGCAGGGAATCGCTGGCTGAAAACTGCGATATCTGAATGATGTCTGTGAGCCGAGGCCGTCCCTGGATGTCCTACTGGCGCAAAGTGGTTAATGTGTGTAGCCTATCCTAATAGCTAAGGTTCTCCACCCCTTATTAGTTTAGTTGCCCTTCTCTGGATCTCTGGGATCTCTCCAATTTCAGCACATTCTTCCTGATGATTGGTGACCAGAACTGGACGGCATACTCAAGATGCGGCCAAACCAGAGTTTTTTAAAATGGTAGAATTATAGCTGTATCTCTTGAGTGTATTCCCATTAAACTGGTTCCAGGTCTAAAATCTCCTCACGGATCTTAAACTTACTGAATGACATATCAATATGGATGTCACACC
The DNA here is from genome assembly GCF_037356315.1 of Lithobates pipiens. NCBI lineage: Eukaryota > Metazoa > Chordata > Amphibia > Anura > Ranidae > Lithobates > Lithobates pipiens. The sequence goes on along the minus strand of NW_027507758.1, from coordinate 427,834,257 downwards.
ACTTCCTCACACTCAATCTTTCTAAAACTGAGCTTGTTATATTTCACCCTTCACGGCCCCCCCGTGACTTCACCATTAATATCAACAACACAACCATTGGTCCCTCTACACATGCCAGGGTCCTGGGTGTAATCCTTGACTCTGACCTCTCTTTCAGCCCCCATATCCAATCACTGGCTAAATCCTACCACCTTAACCTCCGCAACATCTCCAGAATTCGACCCTTCCTGACTAATGACACCACAAAGCAATTTATTCACTCCTTGATTATTTCCCGCCTTGACTACTGCAACTCTCTCCTTAATGGCCTACCCTTAAGCAGGCTATCCCCCCTTCAGTCTATTATGAATTCTGCTGCTAGACTAATACACCTCACTAACCGCTCCATGACAGCTGCTCCTCTCTGCCAATCCCTTCCCTGGCTTCCCCTACCCCACCATGTAAAATTCAAAATGCTAACTATAACATACAAGGCCATTCACAACATCACCCCCATCTACATCACTAACCTCATCTGCAGATATCGCCAAAATCGTCCCCTCCGCTCCTCCCAGCACCTCTTGCTCTCTAGCTCCCTTGTTACCTCCTCCTATGCTTGTTTTCAGGACTTCACCAGAGCCTCTCCCATCCTCTGGAACTCCTTTCCCTGGTATATTCTATCAGCCCCTACCCTGTCCACCTTTAGGAGATCTCTGAAAACTCATTTATTCAGGGAAGCCTATCCCACACCCACCTAACTGTCCTTGAGCCACCCCCATCAAGTCATTCTCTGCAGCTATTACCTTTTGTACCACCATCCTCTCCCTTTAGAATGTAAGCTCTACGAGCAGGGCCCTCCTGTACCTTTTGTATTGAACTGTACTGTAATTGCGTTGGTCCCCTATACATTGTAAAGCACTGCATAAACTGTTGGCTCTATATAAATCATGAATAATAATAATAATAATAATAAAATCTTCTTCCCCTGGTTTAATTTAAGGCTCCGCAGCTGTTCAATCTCCTTCCACTCTCCTCTCTCCTCACTGAGCTGGCTTTGTATGGACTTCTTTTCCTCCACGTCCCCTCAGTATAAAAGATACACTCCCATTGTGTAGTATATAAAGGTTTCACATTTATTGCATAATATCCACTTACATTAAAACTTGAGACAGTGCACTTTAAAAGTTCATCCGACGGGGCAGCAGCTCTCGTATGTTCCACAGACACAGTACTCTGTCACCCGACTACTCCCGTGCTTATCGTCATGATCACTTGACTTCCTCAGGGAAGTTAATTGGCGTAAATTGATGGCACTAAATAAGTACCTGAAATTAAATAAATAAATATGGTCACTTATCATCCCTTCCAATAGTTTACAAACAATTGATGTAAGGCTAACTGGTCTGTAGTTTCCAGATATGAATCTCGCTTCTTTTTTGAATATTGGCACTACTTTAGTTCTCCAATAGTCTCCTGGTACCATTCTGGTCAGTAAGCTGTCCTTAAAGATTATAAATAATGGTCTAGCAGTGACCTGGCTAAGTTCCTTAAAGGACTCTAGGGTGTAGTCCATCTGGCCTTGGTTATTTGTTCACAATCAAGTCTTTTTTAGAACACTAGCTTCCATTAGCCACAAGGGCACACTCCTTGCTGTGTTGCTATATCTCTGGTATTGTCGTCTATTATACCCCTCCATTTCCAAAGTGAATACTGAGGAAAATAATGGGTTTAATACATTTCCCTTCTTCCTGTCATTTGTAACCAATTTTCCCTGACTATCTGTTATGGGGCCATTATGCCCTGATTGAGCTTTTTTACTATTTATATATTTTTTTTAAATGTTCAGGATTCTTTTTACTCTCCTCCATTATGTGTCTCTTGTGATCCATTTTTGCCCTGATTGTGCTCTTACATTACATATTACATTCTTTGTAATGCTAAAATGCTGATGATATCTTCTTGTCCCTAATTTTTTTTAAAGGATAATTTTTGTTTTATGTGCCTTTTTATGCACAAATTTAACCACCCAGGTTTAACCTTTGTTTTAGATTTATTGGCCATTGGAATACACTGGCTTATGCCAATAATTAAAATGTTCTTAAAGAGCTTACACTTTTTCTCAATTTTTTTTAATTTCTAGAATATTTTCACATGCCATGAAGTACGGATCATAGTTTGGTAAATTTGTCTCTCTTGAAATTCAATGTACTCTCGTGTCTGCTTTTCCTATGATTTACACGTCTGCTATCATCTCTGGGTTGTTAGTAATTAGTAGGTCAAGCAAAGCCCTTATTTCTAGTCGGGGGACCCACCAACTGACACATAAAATTGTCCCACAAGACATTTAAGAAGTGCAGAACCTTAGAGGACTGAGAAGCTCCATCTGCCCAAGAAATGTCTGGATAATAAGTCCCCCTTGATGATAACATTGCCCTGCACCTCTGACAATGCTAACTGTGCAAGGATATCAGTCTTCGCTTCATCCTTTAAGCTAATGGTCCTGTAGCATACACCCACTTTCCTTTGGTTTCTTCCCTTTGAGACAGCCACACCCTCCCTTGCCCCATTTGTAATGTCATCCGTTGTGACGGTAAATTACTCTTGACATATATGCAAATGTGTCAGTTTCCCCAGCTTGTAGGGCATGGAAAGAATTTAATGCGATCTGCACTGCGTTCAATTCATTGGAAGACAGATGAGATATCAGGGGTCTTTTAAACCTCATTAAAGAGAATCTGTCACCAAAAAAAATCACATAAGGGACTTTTTGTCCCTTATAAAAAAAAGTTAAGTACATTTTTTTTTCTAATGTTAAAAATAAAAGTTATACACAAGCACAGAAAACCCCCTCCCCCCAACATTTTTGAGGCCCCCTCATACCCACATACATTTATGCACAAATGTAAACAGCGCATGTCAGAGTCGCCTACACACAAAAACATTGATTGCAATACACGCTACATATTACTGTGCATGCAGTTGTAAGATCAATAATTTTAGTACGAGAGCTCCTGCATAACTCTAAACTGAAGACCTGTAAAGGCTTTTGAAGTGTCACCTATGGGAAATATAGGGTACTGAAGTTTGTTACAATTTCACTGGAGCATGCAGTTTTAAGGTTTTACATGTTTGGAATCTATTTACTTGAAGCAACCTCATCTTTTATATTTTACCAAACAATTGGGTAATTTATTATGTTTGTGTGCCCTAAAATTTACTTTCTGGAGCTGATTGAGACCCCTTCAAATATGTGGAAATGGAAACAAGCACTTGAAATGTTTGTTAGTTGCAGATTTAAATAGAAAAGTGAGGTTATATCAGTTTTAATGAAAGAAGAAAAACACTTCCAGCCTTGTCTTATCACTAAGTAGTTTGCCAGTCCTGGTATCCAGTACCTTACAGTAGATTATGTGCAGCCTGCTAGCGTATGTACGAGTAATCACTGTAGTGATGGTTTGCTCCCTTTGGTAATTTTAACAGTTTAACATTATCAGTAAATGCTAAATGACTAAAACTGCAGGTTAGAAAATGTTGTTTCATACAATTTTAATATTATGGGTTTCTTCAATAAGCCAGTGAAAAATAACGAAAAGAGTTTATTGACTGATAACACCCAAACAATTTCAGTTAACAGATGACTGATAAGTGAAAGATCATCTCTGATATTTATCGGTTATTGTATTTTGCACATACATTTTGCTTTTTGCTTTTGCATAATAAATCTCACACATACCTAGTTATATCACACCTTTAAACCATCACAGCTGTAGTGCAAAATGTAATGTTATCAGTGATTAGTGTGGGCACTTTTAGTATCTGAAAAAATAAACTTATAGTAATGTGGTTTTAAATAAGCATACTGTACTTATAAAAAGCAGTGTGTTAGCTTTCATTTTTCTAGGCAGTGTAGACAGTGATGGCCTAACTAAAGAACCCCTTTAAATGACTCCATCCTGTAAACATAACATGAACCATGCCATCCATGTGACCCTACCACTTACTCTTACTCCACCTGTATGCCAGCCCTCACCTTCCCTGAAACACTAACCCTCATTTTCTCTGTAACCCTAACATTAGTCTTTACCCTTTCTGCAACCTCAATTTGAGCCCTCACACTTCCTGTAACCTTAACCTTTTTTTAGTTACATAATTAAATTATCTAGTTCAGCCAATAGAAAAAATAAATAGTAGATCTCTATACATATAATCCCATACCCACAGTTGATCCAGAGGAAGGCAATAAAAAAAATGGTCAGATTTGCCTCAGTGGGGAGTCAAAATCTTTCCTGATCCCTTGAAGACAAGCTGATGTTCTTTGGATCAACAATCTATGGTGTTATTCCTTATGAATGTTAATATCTAGTTGTATTTTGTGCATTTAGGAATGCACTTCTATAAAAAACAAAAAACAAAAAACAAACAAAGCTACTCTGTTGTCCAGAACTAAAGCTTGAGGAAGTCTATTCCACATTTTCACAGCCCTTGATGAAAAGAAGCCTTTCTGTATGAAGAGGTTAAATCTTCCAGAGTGTCCCCTTGTCTTTTGTATTGACCTTAAAGTGAATAACTGTACACCAAGTTCACTGTATGGACCACGTATGTATATATACATGGTAATCATATCTCCCCAATCGACCATTCTCTAGAGAGAATATATTCAGTTCAGCTAACCTTTACCCATATTTGAGGTCCTCCAGACCTCTTACATGTTTGGTTGACAGTTTTCTCCAATTCTCTACTATCCTTTTTGTGAACTGGAGCCCAAAATTGATCTGCATATTCCAAATGAGGTCTTACTGTTGTTCAAGGGCAAAATGTCATCTCTCTCTCTCTAGTCTATATGCCCCTCAATCCTAGTTTTATTACTCCTCCAGCCCTTACATAAATCCCTCCCCCTAGCACAGTAGACCCCATTCCAATAAAGTGCAAACCATCTCTAGTACTGTATATAGGTTGTACGCCAATGAAAAATCAGCCCAGTGCTCAAATCCTTCCCACTTACACCAGGTCTTTGTGGTCAAAGCAGGTCCAGGCATTTAATTCTCTATGCCCCTGCTACCATTTCTGTGTTGTGTATGGCACAAGCAATCATCCAGAGAATTTAACTTTAGAGGTCCTCCCCTTTACCTTGCAGCCTAGTCCTTTAAATAGATTTATTTAGGATCCTCCAACTTCCATGGATCCTGTTATTGATCTCAACATGAGCTAAAACAGCTGGACCATGACCAGCCCCTCCCAGGCTGCTGAGGCAATCCCCAGTTTCAAAATACTCTATCAATCCTCCTGATTATAGAATCCCCAATTAACCACCAACTGTCTAGGCCTTCCTGCATTACCCTCACTACCCCTACTAAATGGAATGCTCTCCCAGCTGTTAGGGGTGGCAATAACATCTGTAGCTGCCACCTCTAAGTTTGCACCCACCATCTTCACCCAACTTGGCAAATATTTTTGGGTGCTTAAACACAGGACTGGCCTTTCTTTTCTGTAAACATCTCTTTCTAACTACATTAACCCATCTTCCTAACTGATAATCCTGACCCTTCACCCTTCACGTGAACCTCAATAGGGATGGGCTTTATGTTCAGGTTGAACATGAGTTTGACTCGAACATTGACTGTTTGCCTGTTCACCGAATAGCAAACAATTTGGGGTGTTCGCGGCAAATTTGAAAGCCACGGAACATCCTTTAAAAGTCTATGGGAGAAATCAAAAGTGCTAATTTTCAAGGTTAATATGCAAGTTATTGTCATAAAAAGTGTTTGGGAACCCAGATCCTGCCCCAGGGACATGTATTAATGCAAAAAAACAGTTTTTTTTTCGGGAGCAGCGATTTTAATAATACTTAAAGTGAAACAATAAAAGTGTAATATTCCTTTAAATTTCATACCTGGGGGGTGTCTATAGTATGCCTGTAAAGTGGCGCATGTTTCCCATGTTTAGAACAGTCTGAGAGCAAAATTATATTTCTACTTGCAGCTATAATGAATTGTTGGTCCCGAGAATACACATAAAAGTCATTGAAAAAAGGGCATGGGATTCCCCCACAGAGTAACCCCAAACCAAAATAAAAAAAAAAAATGCGTGGGGGTCCCCCCAAATTCCTTACCAGGCCCTTCAGGCCTGGTATGGATATTAAGAGGAACCCCGCACCCAAAATTAAAAAAAAAATGACACGGGGGTCCGCCTCAAAATCCATACCAGACCCTTCAAGTGGCATGTGGCCTGGTGTCAGAGGGTAGCGGGGTCACCCATTTATGTAAACGGGTGACCCGCCTGCCTCTGATACCACAGGGAAAGCCATAGGGAAGTCCCCGTGCGTCAGAGGGGGCGGGGTCACCGGGTGGCCACACCCTCCGTTATAAAAGAGCTGAACAGAAGCGTCACACAGCGGGAGACTCCCATTGAAGCGGATCGTTCGGAGGACAAAGCGGGGAAGAAGAAGCTGGAGGAAGATGCCAGACAAGAAGACCGAAGGAAGAAGCAGAGGAAGACAAAGGAAGAAGCAGGGGAAAAACAAGATGGAGGAAGAAAACCGAAGGAAGAACAGAAGAAGATGGAAGAAGAAGCGGGGAAAGAAAAAGACATTAATAAAGGAATTGTCAAAAACTGTCTATTGTCTTTTTTACATTTTTGACACTTTTTTTGTGAAATTGTAGCGGTACATTTGTACCCCATTACCAATTTACACAGGGGGGCCGGGATCTGGGGTCCCCTTGTTAAAGGAGGCTTCCAGTTTCTGATAAGCCCCCTGCCCACAGACCCCCCCCAACTACCGGGCAAGGGTTGTGGGGACGAGGCCCTTCTCCCCATCAACATGGGGACAAGGTGCTTTGGGGGGCTACCTCAAAGCACCCTCTCCATATTGGGGGCATGTGGCCTGGCATGGTTCAGGAGGGGGGCGCTCTCCTGCAGCCTGCCAGGTTGCATTCTAGGATAAGGGTCTGGTATGGTTCCCCTTAATATCCATACCAGACCTGAAGGGCCACATTTTTTTATTTTTTTTATTTTGGTTTGCAGTTTTTTTCAATGACGTTTATGTGTATTGATGGGACCGAAAATTCATTATAGCCGCGAGTAGTTTTATATGACTTTTAATATTTTAGAAATGTAATTTTGCTCTCCGACTGTTCTTGTTTCACTTTAAGCAGACTTTTATTGTTTCACTTTAAGCATTATTAAAATCACTGCTCCCGAAAAAACTGCCATTTTTAAAACTTTTTTTTATCATTATTACTTTCAGGAAGTTTAAAATGCTGCTTACATTTAAGAAGACTCATTTTGTATTAACTCTTTTTGCTGTAAACTCCTGTTTTTCAAACTCCACCTTTTCAAATCCTACTTTTTAAAGTCATTACACTAACCTTCATCCTACCTGATAATCCTGATATGAACTTTAAGGCCGCGTACACACGGGCGGACTGTTCGCCCAACTTTGTCCGCTGAACAGTGTTTGGGCGGACAGTCCGCTCGTGTGTGGGCTTTCAGCGGACAGTTTCAGCGGACAGTTGGACGGACAAGGTTTTTCGGAAATTCCGAAAAACTGTCCGCTGAAACCTTGTTTGAGCGAACAGTCCGCCCGTGTGTAGGCTTGTTCGTCAAACAAAGTTGCGCGCATGCTCAGAAAGGATTTTCACGCCGAAAGCTATAATGCAGTGTATAGGACGTCGTATTTTTCGTCCCGTCGTACGTGCCGTTCACGTCATCGCGCACGGTTTCAGCAAACTGTTCGTCCATCGTGTGTGGCCATGTCCGTCCATGCTAATTTTGAGCGGACTGTTTGCCGAAACTGTTGGACGGACAAAGTTGGGCGAACAGTCCGCGCGTGTGTACGCGGCCTTAGGCTTCCTGAAACCCTAACAAGAGCCCTCACCCTATCCGTAACCAGAACATGAGCCTTCACACTTCCTGTAACCTAACATGAGCCCCCATCCTCCCTGTAATTTTAACATAAGCCATCATTGCTCCCCCTAACTCTAAAACTAACTCTCACTATACCTGTAACCCAAACACTATCCATTACCCTACCTGCAACCCTAATATGAGCCCTTATCCTCCCTGTACCATTAATATGAACCCTCACCCTCCTTGCAATTCTAACACTAACCCTCACTCATCTTGTAACCCTAACATTAGCCCTCCCCTCCCAGTAGCCCTAACATCCACTGCAATGCAGGAACCCTTATGTGGGCTCTTGCCTTCCCTGTAACTTAATATAAACCCTCACCCTCCCTGTAACCCAAAAATGATCCCTTACCTCTCTATAACCCTAACACTAACTCTCACCCTCCTTTAAAACCTAATACTACCCCCCCCCCCCCCCCCTTATCCACCTGTAGCAATAACCTTAACCTTCCCATATGTAAATCCAAATCCAAATTTTCTAAACAAAAATATACTGGCAGCAGAGTTACCTTTTTCTATAAAAGTGGTCTGAAAATGTACGGAAATATATTATATGTGTTTATTTTGTTCATAGTGATCAGATGCTTGCATTTTTCATTCTATATTTTCTAAACCGAGACTTATTAATGACAACTGGAATTGCATTGGTGCAATGAAAAAGGAATATTTCCATCAAGGTTTTCTTACTCAGCCTTGTCCAGGTGTATTCAGTTTGTCAAAGAGCAGCATATTACAGGAAGCATTCATCTATTCTGAACTGGCTAAAATAAAATGACCAGTTGCCATGGGTAACTTTACTTTGTACTACTTTACTAAATAAGATTGTTCATGTTCCATAGAAGAATGTCAACAGATACAGCCAAATCATCAAAATAAATACTGCTGTTGATCTGTTTGGCATTATTGAATTTTACAACTCACGGTGTACTTTGACATCCCCAACAATCTCTCTCGTAATCATTGTACTCGCTGCAGCTAATATACCAATCACCTCTCTCGCCTCCTCTTTTGCCATATTGATTGATAAATATATCAGTTTGTGATTAGATGAAGTTACCTGTAGCTGAATGCTTAAAGGTCAGACAATTTACTCTGGGTGTCTGATTTTCTAGTTTTCAGGGGTTTAAGATCAGCCACACAATGAAGGCTGCTTCTTCACAATGGAATTTTGCTAGGCAATTATTCTGACTTCATACCTTGGACATTTCATCTGTAGGTTGCCTGCAAATAGTGATGGACGAACTTCCGACGGGACGTTTCGCGAACGCGAAACGCGAACGGACACAAACGTTCGCGAAAACGACCGTTCGCCGCGGGCTCCATTGACTTCAATGGGAGGCGAATTTCGCAAACCTTTAGGTCGAATTTGCGGCCACGGGGTAATTATTAGGGGGTAGCACGTAGTCCCACCACCTGGACAATAGCATAATACATGTATGAGGTGAATTTGGGATCGATAACTACAAGCATTTTTTTTTTATTTGGGAAATTGTTCTGACAATTCAGGACTATGGAGCTAATGAAGGCAATGGAGGAGAGGGAAGGTCAGGGACCAGGGTAGGCAAACAAGAGGGTGCAGGAGATACAGAGCACTGACAGCAGCACCGTAATACAGAGCACTGACATCAGCACCGTGACATACAGCGCTGACAGCAGCTCCGTGACATACAGCGCTGACAGCAGCTCCGTGACATACAGCGCTGACAGCAGCTCCGTGACATACAGCGCTGACAGCAGCTCCGTGACATACAGCGCTGACAGCAGCTCCGTGACATACAGCGCTGACAGCAGCACCGTGACATACAGCGCTGACAGCAGCTCCGTGACATACAGCGCTGACAGCAGCTCCGTGACATACAGCGCTGACAGCAGCTCCGTGACATACAGCACTGACAGCAGCTCCGTGACATACAGCGCTGACAGCAGCTCCGTGACATACAGCGCTGACAGCAGCACCGTGACATACAGCGCTGACAGCAGCTCCGTGACATACAGCGCTGACAGCAGCTCCGTGACATACAGCGCTGACAGCAGCTCCGTGACATACAGCGCTGACAGCAGCTCCGTGACATACAGCGCTGACAGCAGCTCCGTGACATACAGCGCTGACAGCAGCTCCGTGACATACAGCGCTGACAGCAGCTCCGTGACATACAGCGCTGACAGCAGCTCCGTGACATACAGCGCTGACAGCAGCTCCGTGACATACAGCGCTGACAGCAGCTCCGTGACATACAGCGCTGACAGCAGCACCGTAAGCAGCCCCAGGAGGAAGTCAGCACAGCACAGGGATGGTGTGATCCCCTCATAATAAGAACCCCCAGGAGGAAGTCAGCACAGCACAGGGATGGTGGGAGCCCCTCATAATAAGAACACCCAGGAGGAAGTCAGCACAGCACAGGGATGGTGGGAACCCCTCATAATAAGCAGCCCCAGTAGAAATATGACACCGCTCAACCTCTTCAAAGAGGAGGGTAGGGGCATATAGTACGGTGTGCTTTTTTGGGTCAGGGAAGTGAGCCAAATGAATTAAGAAGGTCTGTGTGCTTGATTCCAAAAATTGTTTATAGACATATACATGGTCTACTGATCACATGTGTTGAATTCCTCCGAGATCCATGCCTCATTCATTTTTAGAAATGTGAGGTAGTTAACACTGTGGTGAGCTAGGCGAGTACGCTTATCGGTCACAATCCCCCCTGCTGCGCTGAACGTCCTTTCGGACAGGACACTGGATGAGGGGCAAGCCAACAGTTCGATTGCAAATTGGGCAAGCTCTGGCCAGAGGTCAAGCCTGCCCACCCAGTAGTCTAGGGGTTCATCACTCCTCAGAGCGTCCACATCGGCCGTTAACCCAATGTAGTCGGACACCTGACGGTCTAGGCGTTCCCTGATGCTGGATCCGGATGACACCTGTCGATGGGTCGGCTGAAAGAATGACCTCATATCCGAAGTCACCAACACATCTTCAAACCGGCCTCTTCTTGCAGGCGCTGTTGGATTGGTACCCGCAAATCCTTCTCTGGGAGTGGGAATTGCTCCTCTGCCAGCGCACGCAAAAGCAGAATGCAGCATTTCTCGAAGCAAGGCCTGGAAGTGCTGCATTCTGACAGCCCTCTGCGACGGCGGTAACATTTCCGCCATTTTGTGTTTGTACCGGGGGTCTAAGTACGTTGCCACCCAGTACTGGTCCTTGACCCTCATGCTTTTTATACGGGGGTCCCTATTAAAACACTGGAGCATGAAGGCCCCCATTTGCACTAAAGTGGAAGCGGTGTGGTGGCCTGGCTCCTGCTCATCATCCAGGATAATGTCGTCCTCTTCATTCTCCTCTCCCCATCCTCGCACAACAGGGATCCCAGAAAGGTTTAAAGCATGCTCTTCTTGCTCCTGCTCATCCGCCCCGGCACCATCCTCCTCTGACTCCTCATCAGACTCCTGTTGTTGACTTGTCTCAGATAGAGTAGCCCCCCCTGGGAATTCATCCAGCATTGCGACTTCCTCATCTTCCCGCTCCTGCTCCTCCACAGCCTGATCAATGACACGACGCAATGCACGCTCCAGAAAGAAGGCATAAGGTACCATGTCACTGATGGCGCCATGGCTGCGACTGACCAGTTTGGTGATCTCCTCAAATGGCCGCAGAAGTCTGCATGTGTCGCGCATGAGCAGCCACTGGCGCGGTGAAAAAAAACCCAGCTCCCCAGAACCGTTTCTTTCGCAGAGTTCATACAGGTAGACGTTAACTGCACGTTTCTGCTGGAGCAGCCTATCAAGCATATAGAAGGTTGAGTTCCATCGCGTCGGGCAATCGCAAATAAGACGTCTGACCGGCAGATGGTGTCGCCGCTGAATGTCAGCAAGGCGAGCCATGGCCGTGTAAGATCTTCTGAAATGGGCCGAGATTTTCCTTGCCTGCCGCAAGATGTCCTGGACCCCAGGGTATTTGACAAGGAATCGCTGCACGACCAAGTTTAAGACGTGTGCCATGCACGGCACGTGCGTGATTTTGCCCTGTTTCAATGCGCTAAGCAGATTGGCACCGTTGTCACACACCACTTTACCAACTGTCAAATTGAGCGGTGTTAGCCACTCATCTGCCTGTGAACGCAAAGCTGAAAGGAGTGCCGGGCCAGTGTGGCTCTTTGCTTCCAGGCACAACAGACGCAGCACGGCATGGCAACGTCTCACCTGGCATGTGGAATAGGTTCTGGGGAGCTTGGGCGGTGCAGTGGAAGAGACGCTAGCAGCGGAAAAGGAGGAGGCAGCTGAGGAGGAGAGGGAGGAGGATGGAGTAGGAGGAGGAGAAGAAGAGTCAGGCCTGCATGCAATCCGTGGCGGTAAAACCAAATCTACACGGGTGCCACGGGTTACATGCTTGACGGCCGTCAGAAGGTTCACCCAGTGGGCAGTAAAACTGATATACCTTCCCTGCCCGTGTTTGCTAGACCACGTGTCTGTGGTCAGATGTATCTTGGCACCGACACTGTGTGCCAGAGATACATTCACTTGCCGCTGAACATGGCCATATAGCTCTGGGATGCCCTTCTCTGAGAAATACTTCCTTCCTGGGACCTTCCATTGTGGTGTTCCAATGGCCACAAATTTGCGAAAGGCCTCCGAGTCCACCAGTTTATATGGCAGTAGTTGGCGGGCTATGAGTTCTGACAAGCCAGCCGCCAACCGTTGGGCAAGAGGGTTATCCGGCGTCATCATTTTTTTACGCTCAAACATTAGGCCCACGGAAGCCTGCCTTTTTGCAGAAAAATGTGAGCTTGGCGTGATGGAAGGTGGAGTGGAGGACAATTGTGAGGAGAGAGGAGAAGGAGAAGTAGAAGACGAGGCTGGACGGTGAGAGCCTGCAGTGTGGCTTTGTGTGTTCCGTTGCTCCCACTGGGCTCGGTGATGGCTGCTCATGTGCCTTCTTAAGGCGGTCGTCCCTAGGTGAGTATTGGGCTTACCGCGACTAACGCGTTGACTGCAAAGATTGCAGATGGCAACGCTATTGTCAGCAGCGGACACGTTAAAAAAAGCCCACACTGCGGAGCCATGTGCCGGTGTCCTGGGAGCGCCAGATGTGACCGTACATGGTCGATGACTCGCTCCTGATACATTTGCAGTCTGCTTTGTCCCTGCTGTGCAATGTAAGTCATTGCTGCTTCTCCTCCCTATCTGCTGGTCCATATCTCCCTCTGAACTCCCCTCCTCTTCCTCTCTTGTGGGCACCCACGTGACATCACTAGACACGTCATCATCAACGTCACCTTCCCCACCGCTATAAGTAGAGTAGGCAGCAACACCGGGGACCAACCTCCTCCTTGGGCTGATCTGGGTACTGGCGTCAGACTGCTGAGTAGCGCTTGTTGCTACCTCCTCTTCCTGATCCAATACCAAGAGTGGCTGCGCATCAGAAATGTCCTCTTGATATGGATCGGAAAATAATTCCAGTGACTCAAGCGGAAGGTATGTGGTGGTGGTGGTGGTGGTCGTGTTGTTGGTGGTAGTGTCTTTGGGGGTGCACATAGCAGAGAGTGAAGAAGAGGGTGCAGATCGAGAGGATGAGGAGGGTGCAGAAGAGTAAGGCTGAGCGAGCCACTCAACCAAGTCTGGTGCATCCTTTAAAGTAATTGAACGCACCTTCTGCAACTTCCCACTTTGGCTCAAGCCTGTTGCTCCTGCCCTACCCCTACCACCCCTGCGGAAGGGCCTGCCTCTTCCTCTGCATGTCATTTTTTAAATGACCCTGTGACAAAACTCTTAGTCCCTATACCGCTGAAGGACTGCTGCAGTATAGGTGAGCGGTCAGCAGTGGTGCACGTCAACCCTATCTATTGTGGACCGATAGCGGTCCTTACAGAACAGCAGACTGTACCGCACTCAAGCCTATGTACCGTAGCACCCTATACCAAGTTACCAGTCCTTATAAGAACTTTTGTGGACCAAGCAGGTTGTGTATTAGTGTTTAGCAGACTGTACGTCAGTCCCTATACCGCTGAAGGACTGCTGCAGTATAGGGCAGCGGTCAGCAGTGGTGCACGTCAACCCTATCTATTGTGGACCGATAGCGGTCCTTACAGAACAGCAGACTGTACCGCACTCAAGCCTATGTACCGTAGCACCCTATACCAAGTTACCAGTCCTTATAAGAACTTTTGTGGACCAAGCAGGTTGTGTATTAGTGTTTAGCAGACTGTACGTCAGTCCCTATACCGCTGAAGGACTGCTGCAGTATAGGGCAGCGGTCAGCAGTGGTGCACGTCAACCCTATCTATTGTGGACCGATAGCGGTCCTTACAGAACAGCAGACTGTACCGCACTCAAGCCTATGTACCGTAGCACCCTATACCAAGTTACCAGTCCTTATAAGAACTTTTGTGGAACAAGCAGGTTGTGTGTTAGTGATTAGCAGACTGTACGTCAGTCCCTATACCGCTGAAGGACTGCTGCAGTATAGGTGAGCGGTCAGCAGTGGTGCACGTCAACCCTATCTATTGTGGACCGATAGCGGTCCTTACAGAACAGCAGACTGTACCGCACTCAAGCCTATGTACCGTAGCACCCTATACCAAGTTACCAGTCCTTATAAGAACTTTTGTGGACCAAGCAGGTTGTGTATTAGTGTTTAGCAGACTGTACGTCAGTCCCTATACCGCTGAAGGACTGCTGCAGTATAGGGCAGCGGTCAGCAGTGGTGCACGTCAACCCTATCTATTGTGGACCGATAGCGGTCCTTACAGAACAGCAGACTGTACCGCACTCAAGCCTATGTACCGTAGCACCCTATACCAAGTTACCAGTCCTTATAAGAACTTTTGTGGACCAAGCAGGTTGTGTATTAGTGTTTAGCAGACTGTACGTCAGTCCCTATACCGCTGAAGGACTGCTGCAGTATAGGGCAGCGGTCAGCAGTGGTGCACGTCAACCCTATCTATTGTGGACCGATAGCGGTCCTTACAGAACAGCAGACTGTACCGCACTCAAGCCTATGTACCGTAGCACCCTATACCAAGTTACCAGTCCTTATAAGAACTTTTGTGGACCAAGCAGGTTGTGTATTAGTGTTTAGCAGACTGTACGTCAGTCCCTATACCGCTGAAGGACTGCTGCAGTATAGGGCAGCGGTCAGCAGTGGTGCACGTCAACCCTATCTATTGTGGACCGATAGCGGTCCTTACAGAACAGCAGACTGTACCGCACTCAAGCCTATGTACCGTAGCACCCTATACCAAGTTACCAGTCCTTATAAGAACTTTTGTGGAACAAGCAGGTTGTGTGTTAGTGATTAGCAGACTGTACGTCAGTCCCTATACCGCTGAAGGACTGCTGCAGTATAGGTGAGCGGTCAGCAGTGGTGCACGTCAACCCTATCTATTGTGGACCGATAGCGGTCCTTACAGAACAGCAGACTGTACCGCACTCAAGCCTATGTACCGTAGCACCCTATACCAAGTTACCAGTCCTTATAAGAACTTTTGTGGACCAAGCAGGTTGTGTATTAGTGTTTAGCAGACTGTACGTCAGTCCCTATACCGCTGAAGGACTGCTGCAGTATAGGGCAGCGGTCAGCAGTGGTGCACGTCAACCCTATCTATTGTGGACCGATAGCGGTCCTTACAGAACAGCAGACTGTACCGCACTCAAGCCTATGTACCGTAGCACCCTATACCAAGTTACCAGTCCTTATAAGAACTTTTGTGGACCAAGCAGGTTGTGTATTAGTGTTTAGCAGACTGTACGTCAGTCCCTATACCGCTGAAGGACTGCTGCAGTATAGGGCAGCGGTCAGCAGTGGTGCACGTCAACCCTATCTATTGTGGACCGATAGCGGTCCTTACAGAACAGCAGACTGTACCGCACTCAAGCCTATGTACCGTAGCACCCTATACCAAGTTACCAGTCCTTATAAGAACTTTTGTGGACCAAGCAGGTTGTGTATTAGTGTTTAGCAGACTGTACGTCAGTCCCTATACCGCTGAAGGACTGCTGCAGTATAGGGCAGCGGTCAGCAGTGGTGCACGTCAACCCTATCTATTGTGGACCGATAGCGGTCCTTACAGAACAGCAGACTGTACCGCACTCAAGCCTATGTACCGTAGCACCCTATACCAAGTTACCAGTCCTTATAAGAACTTTTGTGGAACAAGCAGGTTGTGTGTTAGTGATTAGCAGACTGTACGTCAGTCCCTATACCAATGAAGGACTGCTGCAGTATAGGGCAGCGGTCAGCAGTAGTGCACGGCAACCCTATGTATTGTGGACCGATAGCGGTCCTTACAGAACAGCAGACTGTAACGCACTCAGGCCTATGTACCGTAGCACCCTATACCAAGTTACCAGTCCTTATAAGAACTTTTGTGGACCAAGCAGGTTGTGTGTTAGTGATTAGCAGACTGTACGTCAGTCCCTATACCAATGAAGGACTGCTGCAGTATAGGGCAGCGGTCAGCAGTAGTGCACGGCAACCCTATGTATTGTGGACCGATAGCGGTCCTTACAGAACAGCAGACTGTACTGCACTCAGGCCTATGTACCGTAGCACCCTATACCAAGTTACCAGTCCTTATAAAAACTTTTGTGGACCAAGCAGGTTGTGTGTTAGTGTTTAGCAGACTGTGCGTCAGTCCCTATACCGCTGAAGGACTGCTGCAGTATAGGGCAGCGGTCAGCAGTAGTGCACGGCAACCCTATGTATTGTGGACCGATAGCGGTCCTTACAGAACAGCAGACTGTAACGCACTCAGGCCTATGTACCGTAGCACCCTATACCAAGTTACCAGTCCTTATAAGAACTTTTGTGGACCAAGCAGGTTGTGTGTTAGTGATTAGCAGACTGTACGTCAGTCCCTATACCAATGAAGGACTGCTGCAGTATAGGGCAGCGGTCAGCAGTAGTGCACGGCAACCCTATGTATTGTGGACCGATAGCGGTCCTTACAGAACAGCAGACTGTACTGCACTCAGGCCTATGTACCGTAGCACCCTATACCAAGTTACCAGTCCTTATAAGAACTTTTGTGGACCAAGCAGGTTGTGTGTTAGTGATTAGCAGACTGTACGTCAGTCCCTATACCAATGAAGGACTGCTGCAGTATAGGGCAGCGGTCAGCAGTAGTGCACGGCAACCCTATGTATTGTGGACCGATAGCGGTCCTTACAGAACAGCAGACTGTACTGCACTCAGGCCTATGTACCGTAGCACCCTATACCAAGTTACCAGTCCTTATAAGAACTTTTGTGGACCAAGCAGGTTGTGTATTAGTGTTTAGCAGACTGTGCGTCAGTCCCTATACCGCTGAAGGACTGCTGCAGTATAGGGCAGCGGTCAGCAGTAGTGCACGGCAACCCTATGTATTGTGGACCGATAGCGGTCCTTACAGAACAGCAGACTGTACCGCACCCAAGCCTATGTACCGTAGCACCCTAGACAGACCAAGTTACCAGTCCTGATAAAGAGCTTTGTGGAACAAGTGAGTTGTGAATGATTAGCAGACTGCAGCAGAAGGGCAGCAGTCAAGTATAATATTCTTTCTATATTTGGAAGAAAGAATATTATACGTGTACAAGCCTATTACCGTACCACTGATACCAGTCCTGAAAAGAACCTTTGTGGAACTAATAGTAACAGCAAGTCTTTAAAATTATCCTCACTGCCTGACACACTGCTTCCTGCCTGTCCCTATACAAATTGGCAAAAAAGAGTAGGCTGGAACGATTAGCTGGAACAGCTCTTTTGTGGACCTGATAGTAACAGCTAATGATGATGATGATGATGATGATGAAGAAAGACTAATCTGGCTGAGCTGTCCCTAAAATAGCAGCATACAGCGCTCTGTCCCTTTATCTAAACTGACAAAAGAAACTCAGGCTGCTGACCTAACACCTATACCAGTCCTGAAAAGAACTTTTGTGTACCAAATAGCTAGCGTTTTCTCTGTCCCTACTCCACACAGGATCCTTTCCCTACAGTGACAGAAGAAAGAATGTAAAATGGCCACCGGATCGGGTGTATTTATAGGTTAGGGGGAATGTCCAAGTGTCCATGAGCTGTCATGTCTCAATTGGTTGTCCTGTAACACATGATAAACGTGTCACGAAAGGTTAAAGTTCTTGTATACATTAAACACGTAAGTCCGCCGGGGCGAACGACGGAAAAAGGCGTTCGAACCCGCGGACGGCGAAAGTCGGAAATTCGCCGCGAAACGACCGCCGGGCGAACCGTTCGGCCATCACTACCTGCAAACACACTCATAAAAAGGTAACGCTGACATTTGTTCAATATTACAAGACAAATCCCTCTAGCAGCCAGCTGCATGCCAAATAAGGGCTATGACTGCTATATATACACATTCTCTTTTATCACAGTGTAAACAATACACTGCTTTTTTTTATGCAGCTTTGTTAAAATGTGTATATAATGTGCAATGCAACATTTATCAGCTTGCTGTGTACGACTGATTAGTAGTTTAATTAAGGCACAGCAAATAGAATTTATAGCTAAAGGGGTATTTGTCAGCCACTGGATTGACATGCACAAAACCAAAGTATATTTATCTGGATTCACTGAAAACAGAATGCACTACAGAGTTACATAGTTAGGTTGAAGAAAGACACACGTCCATCTAGTTTAACCATAAAAATAAATAAATAAATAAAATAAAAAATATCATACAATCCCATATACCCAATTCTATACCCACAGTTGATCCAGAGGAAGGTGACCCCCCCCCCCCACCCCCCAGATAAGTAGGATCCAATTTGCTACAGCAGGGGCAAAAATCCTTCCTGATCCCAAAGAGTCAATCAGATTTTCCCTGGATAAACTCTACCTATAAATGCTAGTACCCAGTTATATTATGTACATTCAGGAAAGAATCCAGGCCTTTCTTAAAGCAATCTACTGAGCTGGCCAGGACCACCTCTGGAGGGAGTCTATTTCACATTTGCATAGCTCTTATTGTGAAGAAACCTTTCTGTATTTGGAGAGGAAATCTCTTTTCCTCTAGACCCCTTGTCCTCAGTGTTGACCATAAAGTGAATAACTCAACACCAAGTTCACTATGCCACCCAAGCATTGTATGTGCATCTAAGCTACTGAGTTCACCTAGGGGGGAACTTGCTAAATTATTGATAGTAGAGGATGCAAAAACAACATGGGCATTGGAGGCCCTCCTATAAGAATGTGCCAGTTTTTTCTTTTAAGAAAACACATATAGAGTGCTAATGCCCAGATAATTTTAACCTTCAAAAATAATGATCTTTTAACTAAGAGAAAAGCTATGCCTCTTCTTTTTCCCTTAACAGACTTTGAAATCTGAAAACACAGATGGTTAGAATTTAGCACATTCCTGTACACATACAAACCCTTGAAATCATTAAAAAAAATCAAAGCATTAACACAGTCCTAACTAGGTAACAACACCTTGCCAGCATCTATAACTCAGCCCTGAGTGGGCTTTAAACTAGCCAAACCTGAAGAATACCAGTTACACAGTGAAAGACAGGTTTACTATAATTTCCATCAAAATACATTAGCAGAGTTCACAAGTTTGTGAATGGGGGTCAAATCAGATTTGGTGGGTAAGTCTTTTAATAAGAGTTTAAAGTAGTTGTAAAGGCTCAAGGTTTTTTCTACCTAAGCCCCATCCCGTTCCAGCGATGTGCACAAGAGCCTTGGTTCTCCCAGGTCTCTTTCTCCTCATTGGCTGAAACAGCAGCTGTAGCCATTGGCTCCTGCTACTGTCAATCACAGCCAGTGAGCCAATGAGGAGAGGGCATGACTGTGCCATGCTCTGTATGTGAATGGACACATAGAGCAGTGGCTCAAGAGTGAGCCTGCTTGCTATGGGGGCACTCGGCACTTGGGAGAGGCCAGGAGCACCGTCGGGTTCCTGAGAAGAGGAGAATTGGGGCTGCTCTGTTATTTTTAAACAACAACAAAAAAATTGCCTTTATTATCACTTTAACATGTAGGTGTATATTATTTGTCATAGGAAGAAGGAATAATATTTAAACCACAAAATGACTGAAATGAAATGCACAGTTGGAGTGGATTTTTTCCTGACTTTATAAATCTATACACTGTTATGATGTTAGGGATTGTAAATAAATATGTATTAATGTGTGATAGGTACAGTATATACATAGGAAACAGGACACACATATTAATTAAAATAATGTAATAAATATATGTAAATAAATGTATTAAGTCCTGGCCATATTAGAATGACCATTTCACTACCTGTATAGATAAGAGGCACAGTGTGCTAGTTTTGGTATATAAAGTTAGCAAAGTTTGGAGATATGTTAAATACAAGAGTATTGTATTTTTGTAATCAGTCAGCAAATATAACTCTCTGCCAATAAAACGGGCCTGAAATGCACAAAAGAATCTAAAATAACAATAATTAGCCAGTGCATAACATGCCAAAAACAGGATAATTCAGATGTATCAAGTGCAATAAAATATTAAGCAGACCCCCAGGTTCATTCCATTGCCAAATTTCTCATAGCAACCTATAGATTTCTAGTTTTACCCAATCTCATTATCAAATGTAAAGCTTAATTGCTTGCATGTATTCTTCTAAATATGGTCATCCTCAAAATTAGTTTGCGTTTAATACCTTCCTAAAAAAAAAAAATGTTAACAGTTCTATCCCTGTGAAGTGCACATACAAAATACAACACACTGAGAGCCACTATAATAACATACATTTGCTCTGTGATTGCTGGTAGTGTGTCCAGACAAATCTTGGCTTCTGAAACTGCCTGATGCTCAGGTGTGTGTTAGCCTATGTATCAGCCCCAATACATCTCTATTGGAGAACACTGGATATAATAATCGCACAGTGCATATCGTGGCTTCAGGAATTCTTAGCAAGCATAGACATATACTTCAGCTAAGGTTGTTTCTTTTTAAATGTGTTGCAATGCCACATTCTGAGATTCAGTGTCAGTTAGAAGACGGATTCTCGCACTCCACATGCAATGCAGGTCAATGCTACAGTACATCTCAACAAGCTCAGGGATGTACCTCTGTGCAGAATGTGCCATTACAATACAATGCCAACCCACATTGGTGTACATTAAAATGTACAATTTGGCAGTAAAGCATGCACTGGCACATTTTTGAGATTTGGGTGAGACAGCAAATCACAGCAGATCTCCGGTGCATCAGCCCTGAGGATATTAAAGAGTCAGTTTGCAGGTCAAGTTGAATACAATATTTATGAGTGTAGTCTGCATTAGGCCAAGTTTAGCTCTTGCAATAGCAGCTGAGTAGACCGTAGTCTGGTGCAATGTGCTGTAAGTCTAGAAGATAATACTGAAAAGTGATAGTCCCAAAAGGGGAATTTCTGGGGACTTAATTATTTATTCATAAAGCTTTGGTACACTAAAATATCTTTATACATTTATACAATAACTCCAGACCACAAAGTGATTCATCAAGTCCACCTATTTTTTGTTTTTTAACCTTTTTTGTTTAACCTCCCTGGTGGTATGATTCAGTCTGGAATAAGGTGCTGAAAGCGGTACAATTATTTTGCATGGAAATTTGGCTTTTATTTTGTAGTCCTGTAATTCTTAGGAATAACGCTCTGAAATCTCTTCAAACCAGAGTCTAGCGGACATCCCGGGTATGATAAAGTTTATAAAATAATAAAGAATAATAAAAATTATTCAATAATGTAATCAAATCCAAAAAAAACTGAAAAAGGGACATGTTTTGGTTGCTATGGACAATCTCCAAATTCCAGGCAGAAAAAACAGTATTTATAATATAAAAGTGCATGCAGGGCATTGCACAGACCACTAGGGACAAAGGGGGTGTGTATTTTTTAATACAGCACTGTAATCTGTAAGATTACAGTGCTGTGTGTGTTTTGTGTGTTTTAACTTTTTTGAATTTGCCGCCGTTCTCCGCTCCCGTGCGTCGTAACGCCGCAGGGAACGGAGCTCGGCGGCATTCGGCACTGTGAATCGAGCAGAGGACGGCTCGATCACACAGCGCCATGGACATCGCTGGATCCAGGGGACAAGGTGAGTAACACTCCCTGTGTCCTCCCCTGAATCGAGCGGTGCGATCCCGAGTCTGGCTCGGGGTTACCGCTCCTGTAATGAAAATCCCAACCCGAGCCAGACTCGGGATTACCGCTAGGAAGGTTAAGTATAGATGTTATCTCGGTTACCTTAAAGTGTTACTAAACCAGTAACAGTAAAATCAGTGTGTATATGGAGTAAAGCATGCTTGTTATACTCACTGTGGAATTAAAGGGGTTAATCCTCTGCATTATGTAAAAAGGCTGTTTAATCCTGTCTCTACTCTAATCTACAACTTCTTCCAGTGTCTCCAATTCATCTTTGGATAGTAGAGATGGGAGGGGACAAGCTGCACATGCTCAGTTGTGTGTGTACTGCTATAGAGTTTTTTTTAGTTTTGTTTGTGCATGTGATCAGTACAGGCCAATCAGCAAAGTCCAGATATGTCCAGACAGATGGTCAGGGGTCCTGCAGTCTTATAAGACAGTGAGAGCAGAATGAAAACTTCTCCTACAAGCTTTAACCAGACACTGATAGATGTCACACGACTGCTATATACTGCTGATGATAAAAAATATTTAACAGGTTATATTTACTAAAACTATTGCATTTCCAAGTTCTGTGTACTGTGGGAGACCAGATATAGTGAATGCAGGGTCCTGGGTTTAGTAACTTACTTTAATATTAGTTTTATAAAATCATATGCTGCCTGAGTTAACAGGCTTTTAACAGCAGGGCTCCAACACTTTAAACACAGGGAGAGAGAGACAGAGAGAGAAAAAGGGAGGAGAAAGTAATGGACTAGTAATGTACTAGAATGTCTGTAAAGTATTCATTGCTGTCTGTCTTCCATTTTTTGGTAACCTTTTTGGTAATCAGTGTTCACTGAGTATTCAGCACACAGTTCAGCAGGCACTGGCCAAATCCATCTATGGTCTATCCATATATGGCTATTTCCACTCAACAGTTTCCTGCTGGAACTCTTGGAAAATATTTCTGTACCAGCTGACTCCAGTGATCAGAATATAATGGCACACTGTGCATGATGGGGGAGTCCATTCATTGTATTGATTTTTTCAAGTAGCATATAAAAAAAAAAAGAGGTATTTCTGGCCAGTGTGTTAAAAGAGCCCCACTCCCTTTATTTTTCCCCACTCACCTCTACTTCCCTATCGGAGAACCTCTAGTCCCTTTATAGGTGGATCCGTGAATTTGTGGGGGACAAAGCCAAAAGTCAAGGCCATGGTGAGTACTTCTACTGGACCTGCTTTTTTATGCATTAGATGCTGGGGGCTGATTATATTTGTTTGTTTTTTTCAGATGACATGCACCTTGTAGTCCCACAGGGGTGTGGGAGAAAATGGGTGGGGATCAGTGGTGATAAAGCCCTGTGGGTTTTGTTGTGGTCTCGCCGTATGCCGGAGTTCTCACAGGATGCGACTTGCTCTCATTGCGCTGCGCATGTGCCCCTGGGGACTGATTTTTTAATGCTTTGCTCAAGTTAGATGTGGGCTTTAAAAACAATCAGCAAGCCCCCCCTAAAAAATGAGAGATGTTAGATTTTACTCCTTCCCAAGATAATGCAAAATTAAAAACAAAACAAAAAAACAGAAAAACAACCAAAAAATAAAGATTTGGTAGAGTTCCACTTTAAATTCAGAGATTATTTTTGACTGCATCTTAACTTTGATTAAAATCTATCAAACCTTTTGTGAGGTCAAGCAACAAGACAAATATGACACATTACAGTGTCAGAGGATTACGCAGAGATGACCTTGCCGAATGTACTATTATTAGAATACATGCACACAGTAAAGGGCAAGCTCCACATATTTTTCTTGCCAAGCACAAAGTGAAAACAGGGAGTAGTAATCAGATGTTTATTCACTTTGGAATTCCTAGTAATGCAGCAATGGAGTCCTGCCTAACTCATTTTGGTGCTAAAGGGATTATTATCATATTCATGAACCTATTATTGTTTTCTGTTTCCTTTTTACCCACCAGCCAAACATGTATTCTACCTGAGGCCAAAATGATTACATGGTTTTGATAAACTGTCACAGAAATAATTAGAATCATAATGGACCCAACTAATACCACTGACACAGTGCAAATGTTAAAGCTTTTTGATCATTTGGAGTTATACAAGCATGTGTTATGCATTGTCGAAGTGCTTGTGCAGCTGAAAGCATTTATTATGAAACAGGCAGGCCTCATAGCATTACTAGTAATGTGGGCAAGGTGCTATAATTAGCAAGCAGCATCATGGAAATCCATCTGGATCCGTGTAAAAATAATGTTTATGCTGTACATGCATTCATTTATTTAAAACTTACTTCTACATTATGCATTTGGTATAGTAAGTATAATGAAGGATAACAATCGATCTTGTAGATAGCATCACTAACCTATTTGGTTCATCAGCATCTGTATAGGTGAAGTGTCATGTTCAGAGTGAAATTTTTATAACCTGCTTGTTGCTATGGGATCAAAAAATTCACAGTGTGCCAATTTACTGTTATCTACCAGCAATTTATCTGCAGCATGCTTGTAGAGTCGCATTGTTTCATGCATTTAAGCCAGCCATAGACTGTTCGAACCTTGGCTGGTTCAGCAGGGACTGGCCGAAATTTGAACCATGTATGGGCAGGCTGACGGCAAACAGCCTGTCTGATTTTTCATGTGATTATTGCCAGAGGCTATAGCTGCTAGCAATAATCACTGTGTGTTCTCCCGGCTGGGACTGTTCCCGTCAGGGAAACACAATAGGTCTATGGGAGGGATTCTATGACTGTGTTACTGAGAGAATCAAGCTATTTTATTTCCTGCAACTTGTGGCTGCAGGAAAGAAAATCACTCCATCTTAGGCCGGCTCTTGATAGGCCGACTCCCTATCAAGGGAACATGATAGGTGTTAGTAGCTAGTAGAAGTTAGTCACATTAAACTAGACCCGTTCTGTAATGTTGAATACGTTTCCTAGTTGCTAAAAGCCACTTCTTCAGTTCCAGATGAATACAACAACTAGGGTTGCCACCTCATCCCTTTGGAACCGAACACATATTAATTACACAGGTTCTGTGGCTGATTAAGTTGGTAATTAAATGCACTTGGTGCCTTATCTGCATTGAAGTAGCCTCATAACCTGTGTAATTCATATATGCTTAGGTTTAAAGGAATGAGTCGGCTACTAGCTATACTATGATGAAACGTGTAGGGAGGAGGAGTGATGCACTGACTTCACCGCTGAACGCTTAGTCCCAGAACCTGCAGGCTTATCGAGGCCGGCCGGCTGGATTCCATTTTATGCTATAAATTATCTACTCAAATGTTAGTGTTCATTTGTCTCTTGCTGTGTTTTAATAAATGTGGAGGGTTTTACACTATGAGAGCTTAACCTGTGTGAGGACCACTATTGCAGTTGCTGAGGAGTTCAGTATATAACACAGAGATCCCAGGCTGGGGTAATAGCCACCTGCACGTTGTGGTCCCTTTATCAAGGGACCATTGATATCTGGTAAGCGGCAGTGTTTGCTGTGGTGGAGGCATCTCTCATCTATTTCACTCTTTATTGGTGTGTTCAGTTATGTCACCATAGAAGAGCCAGCATTTCACCTTGTATAGACTATATCCCTATTATTCTTACCTCAATTTTTTGGATTTTAATTATTTCACTATTATCACTGATGAACTTTTTTTTACCTCTATTGATCACTTTATACTGACCAGTTGTTTATCTTTGGTATAGTTTAGTCATCTCTTAATTGTCACTATTTATATGATATTATTATTTACTATATGTCACAATATTTCACAGATAGTGTACTCCTATTACACTGAAGGTGTTTTTGGTGTTTCATCATTGTATTTACGTCTATGTGTGCATTTTGACATAATTATCACATTTTTGTGATATACCATTGGTAATGTGAGTGCAGTGATTTTTACCCCATAAATCAATTGTTATAGCACAGCATCCTTTTTTTTTTATTTCAGTTTGGTGTTGTATAACATTTTGAGTTGCAGCATAGTTATATTTTAATAGCGCAGTTTTTCTTTTTTTATTACTATGACTTATGTGTACTACTTTACAATGCCACACTTATTCCCATCTCTCCCACCAAATGTTTTAACAAGGCGAAGCTGGAGATGTGATGATCTCTACTATAAGGCTGGGTTCACACTATTGCAAATTAAATGTGGGCTCTACACATCCAATTCAAAATAGCAGGAGATTTTGACTGGCTCTCTATGGAGCTGGTTCACATATTCGCTGCAGCTCCACTGCGAATTTGCACAGGAGCCCTGTGCATCTTTTGGTCAGTTTCAGGTCTGAATTCAGCCAAAAATTCAGGCTGAAATCGAACCTGGAATGGTGAACGGGGACTCACCGGACCCCTGCTGGGAGCCGCATGTGAAGATAGTGTGAACCCAGCCTCAGGGTAAAAAAAAGTGTACCCAGCAGCAACCTCCTAGAAAGCCTTATGCAGAGATATTTTAGTCCCACAGTAAAGTTCCCTTGAAGCCTATGACTTGGATCTGACATTTGTATAAAAACAATCAGGAGGCCTAAAACTGAGATATTCGGAGAGGAACTATAATCTTCAAGCATACTTCTGTAGATTTGGCATGATGCGGTCACCCTCGGCAGATCATCTCTTTTCCTTTTATGTAGAATTTCATCTAGATCTTAATATTTGCTCTTTCCTAACAGCACGTCCCTTGTAAGCACATGAACTTTTCCCTCTCCCAAATGAAAGCTCTGTTGTACAAAGCATTAGAGGAGGCTAATGCCACGTTAAATTTAAGTACAGTACTTACATGGCTTGCATTTAAAATTATGTATTGATAAGTACAGAGCTGCATTCATTTGTGTATGTTATATCTGCCTGTAGATCGTCTACCAAGACATTTACCAGCTTGGACAATTTTTCTAAATTTTCTTCAACATGATTCACACTGAAGTTCAACCAGAACATTCTCTTCTTATCAAACATACACATTTATGATTCAGTTTCCTAACAATTACTTTCCCTCTCAATGGGTCTCTCATTCTGAAGTCCTGGTGTCTTTCACAGTTGGATATAGAAAAAAATTCTCCCACTATTCTTATAATCTCTGATTATAAGGCAGGAATCAATATTGACAACCTGGGGCCTGCAGTGCTTGCTTCATAGCCACAACATGAACACCTGATATCAGACAGCAGTCATCAGATAAAATGAAGCTCATCCAAGGGTATGATATTAAATATCAAATGTTCAAATTTCACTATGTATGGACATGTTGATATTCTACAGTGTATTCATGTCATATCTAGCAAATTACTCTAGCAGATTTACTCACTCTGCAAAATAACGACATTTTTCTTCATTCAAAGATTTGTGGGGAACCTTTTTTGGTCCACTTAGGATAGCATAATATAGTAAAATAGATGAAAATCAAGCTTAGATTTGGAATTGTAGTCAACAGCCATCACAGTTTTATCCATGGCTTGCATGTAATATATTTAATAATGATCTCATGTTTCATAAATCAATGACGTCAATGAACTGACACAATCCATCAAAGTTTGAAACTTAACAAATTACTTCACTGCTCTTCTGCAGTACAGTCTACATAGGTCAAATAGCAAGCAATTATATATATGTATATATATATATATATATATATATACATATGCTTTTTTTGATTTTTAACTCCACTTCTTTAGCTTATCTTAAAATAATATCACTTAAATACACATTGAGAATCGAGCTTTTAGAGATATGAGCATGGAATCAAGGAAACCTTGGTCAAGCTAGAAAAAACAGCTTTGTAAACTGAGCCTATAATCTATATGTTTGACCAAGTGTATTTTAAAGAACAGCAACAGTACAAGAGGCAAACCACCACTGAATCACATAACCTGTAATGCTTCTGTCCTATTTCAGACCTACTCAATTCTGACAGGCTGATGAGGTATAACCACACAAAGGAACAAAAAAGTCAGAAATATAATTCTTAATTATAATGTGCTAAAATGTAGAACACACAGAATATAGTTCAAGCGAACCATGACATGGACTGTATTGAACATTCTATAATTTTCATTTTAAATAAGACATCTTAATAAGTGAAGATAAAGAAAAGAATTCTTATTAAAAGTGAAGACCTTGCCTTGTAAATCTTGTTTGAGACATATTTTCACAAGCGCTTTATCCTTTTGTGCTTCAGGCACAATAAAGTAGCACTGGAAGTTCTTGTAAGGTTATGTGAATGTGCAGACAGTAACCATGTACAACATCACACAATGACAGAAGAATAGCAAAGGCCATTAGGAGTTTTTTTTTGTTACTCAATGACATATGCAAGGAGTTACTCTGATTATCCGAATAAAAATAAACATCTCATGACGTGAGATTTCAATTTAATGGCTTGTATACTCTGTTCATGTATAGGCTACCAGAGGTTGTATTAGGTGAGTGCAAATGGAAAATAATAAAAGTTATGCTGCAGCATTCAGTAGTAGGGTATGTGTGAACTCACATAGATCTTAATCATTGTGTTGATGTAAGTATGTATTGCCTTCACGTTCAGTTTAGATTGGTCTTAAGGAGTAATTCATCTTACATTCGTTTACATACCCATGTTTGAGTGGTTTCTTTTCATTAAAGGAGAAGTACAGTCTGAGCTTTTTAGGCTGGGCTTCTCCTCTGGGTCACAGGAGTGCAATTCGTTTTGCACTCTTGTGACCCGTTTTCAGCTGAGAGCGGTCTGAAGTCCAATCTCCGCTGACGTCACTGCCATCAGTTGAGGCAGCACGTCATCCCGACTTCCAAGTTTGGATCCGCCAGCTGCCATGACTGATGGCAGTCTCAGCGAGCCGCTGAGACAGCCTCTCCCTGCCCCTCCACAGCTCAGCACTCCAATGAGCGTGGAGAAGCAGAGAGGAGAGACGCTGACTGACAGCGATCTGTGAAAACTGAGCCATCGGCGGTTTTCGATGGCTTGGTTCTCAGTGCAGAGACGGCGGGGGACAGATGCAGCATCGGTCTGATGCTCCATCCACCAAGGTAAGTATGAATAAAAAAAAAACAAGAAACTTTTAAACATAAAAAGGCAAAATAATCTGGATAATACGGCTAACTTAAAGTGTTACTAAACCCAGGACCCTGCATTCACTATATCTGGTCTCCCACTGTACACAGAACATGAAAATGCAATTATTTTAGTAAATATAAACTGCTAAATACCCTTTTTTATAAGCATTATATAGGAGTCTTGTGACTTCTATCAGTGTCTGGTTAAAGCTTGTTGGAGAAGTTTTAATTCTGCTCTGACTGCCCTATAAGGCTGCAGGACCCCTGACCATCTGTATGGACATATCTGGACAGTGCTGATTAGCCCTGTACTGATCACATGCACAAACAAAACAAAAAAACTCTATAGCAGTACACACTAAACTGAGCATGTGCAGCTTGTCCCCTACCATCTCTACTATCCGAAGATGAGTTGGAGACACTGGAAGAAGTTGTGGATCAGAGTAGAGACTCTCTGTCTGGACAGTGCTGATTGGCCCTGTGCTGATCACATGCACTCTCCAAAGACAAAACATGAAACAAAACTCTCTAGCAATACACACCAAACTGAGCATGTGCAGCCTGTTCCCTAGCTTCTGTTCTATCAGGAGATGGATTGGAGACAAAAGAAGAAGGGGAGGATCAGAGGAGACAAGATCAAACAGCTTTTTTACACAATGAAGAGAATAACCGCTTAAGATCCACCGTGAGTATAACAAGCATGCTTTACTGCATATATAGACTGATTTTTCTGTTGTGGGTTTAATAACACTTTAAATGTGAAACAGTCTACATGTAATGCAGAGGGGGCATTGCATAAAAGCCGAACCCTGTGCAAATATAAAAGACACACATACATTAAATTCTGTATTAATTAATAGGTCATCAACTGTATATTTTAAAGCAAACAATGTAATTACTTGAATTTGCCTATTGTAGTCCATGTACAGCAGAGCTCAGAAGAGGAAGATGCAGACAGGAGGAGAGAGCAATGCTGCTCGGGGAAAGCAAAGTGAAGAGTAGGCAGAAATCAAACATGGCATGCTTTATTAAAAATCCATTGGTGGCTATTTACCCTTTGCAATATGGCCTTTAAGATGGGAAACACATGCAGCACTGTGTTTAGTTTCATTTGAACTTATAAGGCTGAGTGTGATATAAAGTGTTCAAACAGGAAAATTTCTGGTTGTCCAATTTTATTTTCAAACTTTGACTTCAGAAATGACAATTGGAAACTGGCTGCTCCAGTAACTGACAGAACTGGAAGAGTTAGATGGGTAAGCATGAGAACCTTAAAACGGTCAGGGTGGATAGGGTTGCCTTGCAGCTCATCAAGAATGTCAGAGATCTGCTTGTGTGTTTTGATTGCTGCTCTGTAAGGATGTGTTGAAATTATTTTATGCACTCCGTGTTACCATTAAGGCCATTAGCAAGAAAAGTACCGACCCATTTCCTTCAGAGTCAAGAGCGCAATTGATAAAAATCACAGAGGCTTTTGAAATATATTTTGAGTAATAATGAGTACTTCCAATTAGTGAAAGTGGTCATTATAACTTGTTAACTTCTGTACCTACTAATTATCTTAAAAGATGATTGAATCAGTTATATCACTTCAAAATTATAGGCAGTAAATGGTCACCCTTACTATTGTTATCACCCACCAATTTATAATTTGACCAACATAGCTGTGTTACAGAATATGAAAAGCTAAAACTTTTTTTTTATTTCTGGATACAACAGCGAAGGTTTAGCACTGCTGTCAGCTTTATTTTGCCATCTGTGTATCCCCCTTGCTAATGGTCCTGGCGATCAGTATGAGAAGTGATGAAATATCCAAAATTTTGGGGTGGACAGGAAGTAAGGGAACATTTTGCAAAAGGAAGCGACACTTATCTCCTTTTACTTCCTTTGTGTCTCTCAGGCCGCGTACACACGCGGGGACTGTTCGCTCAACTTTGTCCGTCAAACAGTTTCAGCGGACAGTCCGCTCAAAATTAGCATGGACGGACTTGCCCACACACGACGAACGAACAGTCCGCTGAAACCGTGCGCGATGACGTGAATGGCACGTACGACGGGACGAAAAATACGACGTCCTATACACTGCAATGCAAACTTCGGCGTGTAAATCCTTTCTGAGCATGCGCGGAACTTAGTTTGACGAACAAGCCTACACACGAGGGGACTGTTCGCTGAAACAAAGTTTCAGCGGACAGTTTTTCGGAATTTCCGAAAAACTTTGTTCAGCAGACTGTCCGCTGAAATTGTCCGCTGAAAGCCCACACACGAGCGGACTGTCCGCCGAAACACTGTTCAGCGGACAAAGCCTCAAGCCTCTTACACACGATCGGATTTTGCGGCGGGAATTGTGTGATGACAGTCTGTTGGTGGAAAATCTGACCGTTTGTATGCTCCATCAGACAATAGCTGGCCAACTTTCCATGGACAAATGTTGGATGGCAGGTTCATAAATTTTCTGCGAACAATTTTTCCCGATCGTGTGTACACAAAGTCCAAAGTACGCATGCTCGGGAAGCAAGGACGAGCCGTAAGCGGTTGGTCTTGTAAACTAGCATTCATAATGGAGAAATAACATTTGTGATGTGGCTAATTATGAAATCTAGAAATGCAGCACACATTGCCTTTTTCTTTAATTGGGTAATAATGAAGCTGCTTTGCTGGTGATACTGATGGAGTTCTGCCAAACGTATTTTCAAAGGCTTTTTTTTCTAGTGATATCAAGAATAATATTAGTATGCTTTTTATGTATATTTGTGCAAGTTACAACACCATTATCCCGTAGTTTTTTAGCAGAAGGAGCCAAAAGAGTAGTGTTAAAGAGCTGAAAAACCACGCAGTACATCACTACGTTCGTGTTTTTTGGCAGACAGTTCCTTGCCATTTGTATGCAAGACAAACGCAGAGATGATCAAATACCACCAAAAGGGAAAAAAAAGGAAATCAATTTTGTTTGTGTACTGCGTCACACGACCGCACACTTATCAGCTAAAACAACACAGTGCTGTATCCCAAAAAGTGCTCTGGTCATTGAGCAGCCAAATCTTCTGGGGAAAGTGGTTAAACATGTATTGCAATATGTATGCACTAAAAATCCCTGTTGTTCTTTGCAAAGTTTGCTAGAAAGAATATATAGTGGTGTGCAGAGGGTTACCCAGTGTTTCTTGTAGTTTATTTTTTCAAAGATCTCTGTGAATGAATGGCAGGGCTGTGCAGGCATTGCATCAAACAGTTGTGCCGCTTTCAAAAGTCAGAGCAGCTGTAGGGAGAAAGGACCACTGCATGGTGTCACAGGAGGCATTTTTATTTATTTATTTTACTAGTAATGGAGGTGATCAGTGATTTTTAGCTGGACTACGACATTGCGGCAGACAAATCGGACACTAAATTACACTTTTTTTGAGAACCAGTGACATTATTACAGTGATCAGTGCTAAAAATATGCTTTGTTAGGCCCCTTTCACACTGGGGCGCTTTTCAGGCACTACAGCGCTAAAAATAACGCCTGCAAATCGCCCTGAAATAGCCACTGCTGTCTCTCCAGTGTTCACACTGGAGTAGTGCACTTGCAGGACGTTAGAAAACCTCCTGCAAGCAGCATCTTTGGAGTGGTGAAGGAGCGGTGTATACATTGCTCCTTCATCGCTCTTGCCCATTGAAATCAATGGGACAGCGCGGCTATACCGCCGCAAC
Organism: Lithobates pipiens; assembly: GCF_037356315.1. Classification (NCBI taxonomy): domain Eukaryota; kingdom Metazoa; phylum Chordata; class Amphibia; order Anura; family Ranidae; genus Lithobates; species Lithobates pipiens. Next base: position 427,801,566 of record NW_027507758.1, on the reverse strand, counting down.
GGTTTTAATCCTTTTTCAACCGCTAGTGGGGGTTAAGACCGTCCTGTTACCGGCCAAATAACACTGCTAAAACAATGGTAAAGACGACGCTGCTCCCGCCCCAGTGTGAAAGGGGCCTTAATGTACTAATGACACCGGCAAGGAAGGGGATAACATCAGCGGAAATCAAAGTGTTAAATGTGTCCCTAGGAGGTGCTTGCTAACTGTATGGGGGGTGTCCTGACTGGCAGAAGACAGAGATCTGTGTTCCTGCTTAGCAGAAACACAAGATCTCCATCTTCTACACTGTCAATTTATTTCTTGTTTACATAGGCAGATCGATCTTCTGCCTCTCTGGGGAATGATTGTGGATGGTCGGTGGACATCAGGTCCATCGGACCCACTGAATGGATCCCCCGCTGTGCAATTGGCGCACGCGCACCCTAGTGTCTGTTGCACAAAAGGACATACATATAAAAGAGCTGCTCTGCCGCAGTACATCTGCGGTAGGCGGTCTTTAAGTGGCTGTGGGAGCCAGGACACACATACACACTGCTTGCTATCACTCAGATATTCTAAGCAGTTAGACCCTGGTTGGTGTGTCACCCCTGGTGTCAATCCGCCGCTGAACCTGTGTTTTTTGCCTTTCTATACCATCTATGGCTGCCTTTGGCACATGGTTTGTCTGGCATAGCGGTACATCTAGGTATCCCGGCAGTCTCTGGTCCCTTTGTTTTTAGAAACAACCAGCATCCCCTGAGGAAGCCCGTTTAAGGGGCGAAACATGTTGGGGAGTCTATCATTCATTGCTGTGCTTTTTGAGCTGTAAAATAATTTGCATTAGCCACAATTTGTACCTTCCTTCCTTTTTTCCATTTGTTTTATGGAATAAATGCATTTTTACTCTATTTCTTAAACAAAGGAATATTTTTTATATATTTTCTATTTTTTCTATTTGACTTTGCACCTATAAAGTCCCGTTTCCATACCAAGTGGTTAAAGGTCACATGTTTATAATACACAGTGCTTTAAGAGGCACACATACTGTAAATCAGTTAGAATTAACATCCACTTTAAAAAACTGAAATCTCTCACAATCTCTCACTTAATGCATAGGTTTACATATTTCAGCTGAATTGAAAAAAAAAAAAAAAGCTACCCTGTGAATGTGATTTATACTCAGAAAAGTAGTATCAGCGGAGTCTTACAATACCGAACAAATTAGTCTACATAACAGCCAAAAATGATTTAACGACTTAGAAATGTAACCATCTATTAAAAACCTGATATATTCTAAAAGTCAAATTTACATATTTGCAAAGAGATCCTTATGTAGAATAATTATTTAAATGTACCACGATGCAGAATTTTAATTGAATGTAAGATAATTATAGTGCCGCCATAAAATTCCATTGAATGACACATTATAAAATTGAAGATTTAATACTTGGAATAGGTTCATGTCTTGTTGCCGCAGAAAAAGATCACTGTACAGTCTTGTGTTACTCGTACATTCACATACACAGCATTTTGCTGGGAGAACTCGAGTCTGCAGACTGCAGTTCCCATCTGAGCCTGTTGGTGGCATTATGTTACCACTCTATAGCATCAACGCGGTGCATCGTTCTACAGAGGCACTTAATACATTATTCTGTGATTTTTGTCTTGGAAGTAATGAGGCCTGACAGCTTTGGCTTGTGCATGATAACAATCCCACACTGGTATCTTTAAAATTCTACATTGCCAAATTCATAAGGGAAGATATGACTTCTGCAAAATGACAGTAAACATGCTTCATTTTATAAGACATTTGTGGTTAACAACCTGAAACAATAGAGTGTTTCCTGAGCTACAGCTAAACTAATTTGGGTTACATTAAATGTACTGATCTGGAAGCTAACCACTTTTTGTGAGGAATTCTGGAAACCTATACCGTTCTTATTTATCATAGATAAATATATTTTACTTTACTGGAAGAAAAAAAAAAAAAAAAAAAAAAACATTGCTATTGGTATTTGTGATGACTGCAAAAAAAAAAAAAAAAAAAAGGCATTTTTAGGAATGACATATTGTAACACAACAGGATTTTGTTTAATACAAATAAAATGGTTTTGCATAATGCATCCTTCAGCTGCAGAATAATATTTTTGGCATATCGGTTCTCTGTTTGGTTCATTATCAGAGATTCTTGTCAAACCGATGACAGCTTTCAGGCATTTTTTTTTTCTTTTAATGGAGCAAGGAGAGCAAGATATGTTCACTAATAGAGATAATAAAAATTTCTGTAATCTGATCCGAGGAGGAGCGCTCAGAAATGCTATTGATATACCGAATTTAAAATGAGCATAGCAAAGCGCCGGAGTCAAACACGACCAGGCAGTTTTTAGCTCATCATTTTTAGTAGAGAAACAAGAGCTGGAAGGTGGCTGCTTGCCACAGGAAATCTTTGTTGAAGAAGCTGAACCAATCAGACATAGTAGTGCACAGGAGGTGTGCCAGGTGTGCCTGTGCACAACCCAATTACTACCTGCGGTGCCCATTCCCCTTACTGCCCGGGCTTCCTCTCCTGTTGCTCCCCCCCCTCCCCAACCTGCAGTACTGCTGGCTTCCCTCCTCTCCTCTCCCTCAGCTGCTGCAGGGGTTGTGTCAGGATGGAGAGCAGAGGATGGGGCTAGTCAATATGAAATTTACCAGCCCCTTCCTTTTCTAAGTGAACACACTCACTAACTGCTTTCATGTATAAAAGAAGTATAGTAAATGGTGTTTACTATGCTTCGATTTGTGAATGAACAGGAACCCATTCAGCACAGAGCACTTCCCATTTATTCATTGTCCAGTGCAGCAGAGGCTGCAGAGAAAGGCATGTGTCTTTGAGCTTTGGGGTACACACCCTAATGCAAGGAGCCATGCATACCTATGTAATCAGATCTTAGATGTCCTTCTATTAGAGCAGACTTGTCAATATTCCTATTGTGCACACATACCTGGCAAATATGGCTCTTAAAATAGGGGGTGCTGCAGAGATTACCAGCTGGGTCCTGGAAACATCAACCAGCACACCATGGATCAACAATCATCATCCAAAAGTTTCTTTTATTGAGAGAGATCACAGAAATCAAGATCAAGAAACTATTAGATAAGCACCCGAACGACCACAATATACAGAGATATAAAATGTAATACAAACAAATAATCACACACATAGGTTGGACTTGATGGACTTGCATCTTTTTTCAACCTCACCTACTATGTAACTATATCACAGAGATAAATGTAATGTTTCAGAGCCGCACAGGGCCCCTTCGTCAGGCATGTGATCTGCAAGTGCACTTAGGTCTGCTCGTAGGTATGTGAGTGCACATAGGTCTGCGAGTGATCTCCGAGTGCACGTAGGTCTGCGAGTGGTCTCTGAGTGCACGTAGGTCTGCGAGTGCACGTAGATCTGCACGTAGGTCTGCCAGTGCATATAGGTCTGCACGTAGGTCTGCGAGTGGTCTGCGAGTGCTCGAGTGGTCTGAGAGTGCACGTAGGTCTGCGAGTGCATGTAGGTCTGCCAGTGGTCTGCGAATGCACGTAGGTCTGCGAGTGCACGTTGGTCTGCGAGTGGTCTGCGAGTGCACGTAGGTCTGCGAGTGATCTGCGAGTGCACGTAGGTCTGCGAGTGGTCTGCGAGTGCACTGAGGTCTCCGAGTGATCTGTGAGTGCACTTAGGTCTGCTCATAGGTATGCGAGTGCACATAGGTCTGCGAGTGATCTCCGAGTGCACGTAGGTCTGCGAGTGGTATCTGAGTGCACGTAGGTCTGTGAGTGCACGTAGATCTGCACGTAGGTCTGCCAGTGCATATAGGTCTGCACGTAGGTCTACGAGTGGTCTGCGAGTGCACGAGTGGTCTGAGAGTGCACGTAGGTCTGCGAGTGCACGTAGGTCTGCGAGTGGTCTGCGAATGCACGTAGGTCTGCGAGTGCACGTTGGTCTGCGAGTGGTCTGCGAGTGCACATAGGTCTGCGAGTGCACGTAGGTCTGCGAGTGGTCTGCGAGTGCACTGAGGTCTCCGAGTGGTCTGCGAGTGCACTGAGGTCTCCGAGTGGTCTGCGAGTGCACGTAGGTCTGCGAGTGGTTTGCGAGCGCACGTAGGTCTGTGAGTACCTGTGTATTGTCTTGAGTATTAGTGTTAGGAAGCTAGTTGTTAGGTAATTTGGACAGGGTATAAACCCCAATCCTCATTAAGTTTAATAGGTACGATGCCGGGTGGGTGTGGAGAGGTGACTTGTTGTACATCTTGCGGCATGTATGCATTGCTTGACCATCCGATCGAGGGTGAATACTGCTGTGCATAATGTAAGCGCATTGTTTCCCTAGAAGCCCAGGTTCTGAATCTGGGGAAGCAACTGTCAGCAATGAGAAGTCCCCCCATACTAAAGGAGAGCCAGGAATGTACACGGCAGGTGCTGGCAGGGGCCAGCACAGAGGTGGGTGAAGACAAAGAGGTGCAGGCACTAGCAAAGAGTAGATGGGTGACAGTCAGGAAGAGTAGAGGGGGAAGTGCCAGGGAGGCTGACCCTGGGCTGGAACATACCAATAAGTACGCTCCATTGAGTGACATTGGTTAAACCAGTTAGGGACCAGCACTGCTGGAGCTGTAGGACTCTCCTAGCTGTCGGGGGAAGAACTCCTCCAGTGAGAGTGGGGGGGAAGCGAAGGGAAAGGAAATACAGATCCTGGTGGTAGGGGACTCAGTTCTTAGAAGGACAGAGAGGCCAATCTGTAACAAGGACCTGAAGTGCCAAACAGTATGTTTTCTACAGGGCACTCGGGTTTGGCACATTGTGGATCTGGTGGACAGATTACTGGGAGGGGCTGGGGAAGACCCAGCTGTCATGGTGCACGTTGGCACAAATGACAAAGTCAGAGGCAGATGGGGTGTCCTAAAGAAAGATTTTAGGGACTTAGGAGCTAAATTGAGGAAAAGGACCTCCAAGGTAGTATTCTCAGGAATACTACCGGTACATCGAGCCACACCAGAAAGGCAGAGGGAGATTAGGGAAGTAAACAAGTGGCTGAAGAGCTGGTGTAGTAAGGAGGGGTTTGGGTTCCTGGAGGACTGGGATGACTTCTCAGTCGGTACTAGAGAAGGGACGGACTTCACCTAAATGAGGAGGGTGCAGATCAGCTGGGAATGAAGATGGCCGAAAAGTTAGAGGGGTTTTTAAACTAGGTGATGGGGGGAGGGTCTAGGGGTAGAGATAGTCAGCGTGGAACATATTCCAGAGGGTAGTATTGGGGGCATTAGTGGTCGGTTGACCAAAACACATAAACCCAAGGTAAGTATAGTAGCGAGTCCTAGTTGCAATATCAAAACACCCAATAAAAGGATAATAGGAAACTACGTGGCATGTTCACCAATGCCAGGAGCCTGGCGGACAAGATGGGTGAACTAGAGATACTATTGTACAAGGAGTATTTGGATTTTGTGGGAATTTCAGAGACCTGGTTCAACAGCTCTCATGATTGGCTGGCAAACATTCAAGGGTATACCCTTTATCGCAAGGATAGAGAGTGTAAAAAAGGGGGAGGGGTATGCCTATATATCAAGAATAATGTACAAGTGAATGTGAGAGAAGACATCACTAAGGGAGCTAGGGAGGAGGTGGAATCCTTATGGGTAGAGCTCCAAAGGGATGAAGCTAAGGGGAAAATAATACTGGGAGTGTGCTATAGGCCCTCTAACCTGAGGGAGGAAGGGGAGACAGATTTGAATTAGCAGCAAGGATGGGAAGTGTTATTATAATGGGGTATTTTAATTATCCTGACATAGACTGGGCGGAGGGAACCGCGCATTCATCTAAGGCTTGCCAGTTCCTAAATGTCTTACAGGACAATTTTATGGATCAGATGGTAGACGCACCAACTAGAAATAAAGCATTACTGGATCTACTGATTACCAATAATACAGACCTGATCACGGATGTGGAAATATGGGGAAATTTAGGGAACAGTGATCACAGGTCAATTGGCTTCCGTATAAATCACACAAATAGGAAACATACAGGGAATACAAAGACTCTGAATTTCAAAAGAGCCAACTTCTTACTACACCAACTTCACAAGGGAATTGGGGGGCTTCAGTAACCAAAACTGCCGGTTTATCCTCATGACACATCACAGGAAGCACCTCCAAGGTTAACAGAGGACAGAATTAAAATTATGCCGCGTACACACGAGCGGACTGTATGTCGTACTTAGTTCGTCATACAATCCGACGGACAGTCCGTCGTACTTTCGACTGAACGGACTTGACCACACACGGATGCACAAACAGTCCGTCGAAAGCTTGCGCGATGACGTGTACAGCACGTATGACGGGACTAGAAATAGGAAGTCCAAGACACAGCAAAGCACCCTTCTGCCGTGTAAATCCTTTCTGGGCATGCGCCATCCTTAGTCCGTCGAACTAGCATACTGACGAGCGGATTGTCCGCTGAAACCAAAGTACGACGGACAGAATTTCGAAAAATCCGAAATTCTTAGTACGCCGGACTGCACTCTGAAAAAGTCCGCTGAAGCCCACACACGAGCGGATTGTCCGCTGAAATGTGTTTCGACGGACTAAGTACGCCATACAGTCCGCTCGTGTGTACGCGGCATTAGACTTGGAAACGGAACACTAATAAATCACTGGGACCAGGTGGCTTGCACCCGAGGGTACTTAGGGAACTTGGTCAAGTAATTGCCAGACCATTGTTCCTAATTTTTACTGACAGTCTACTGACTGGAATGGTACAAGCTGATTGGAAAAAAGCAAATGTAGCACCAGTATTTAAAAAGGACCCAAAATACAGCCCTGGAAATTACAGACCAGTTAGCCTAACATCAATAGTATGTAAACTCTTGGCGGGGACCAATCCTATTTAATTTGTTCATAAACGACCTGGAGGATGGGGTAAACAGTTCAATCTCTGTATTTGCGGATGATACTAAGCTAAGCAGGGCAATAACTTCTCCGCATGATGTGGAAACCTTGCAAAAATATCTGAACAAATTAATGGGGTGGGCAACTACATGGCAAATGAGGTTCAATGTACAAAAATTTAAAATAATGCATTTGGGTGGCAAAAATATTAATGCAATCTATACGCTGGGGGGGAAAACCTCTGGGGGAATCCAGGATGGAAAAGGACCTTTGGGTCCTAGTAGATGATAGGCTCAGTAATGGCATGCAATGCCAAGCTGCTGCTAACAAAGCAAACAGAATATTGGCATGCATTAAAAAGGGGATCAACTCCAGAGATAAAATGATAATTCTCCCACTCTACAAGACACTAATCCGGCCGCACCTGGAGTATGCTGTCCAGTTCTGGGCATCAGTCCTCAGGAAGGATGTACTGGAAATGGAGCGAGTACAAAGAAGGGCAACGAAGCTAATAAAGGGTCTGGAGGATATTAGTTATGAGGAAAGGTTGCGAGCACTGAACTTATTCTCTCTGGAGAAGCAACGCTTGCGAGGGGATATGATTTCAATATAAAAATACCATACTGATGACCCCACAATAGGGATAAAACTTTTTGCAAAAGGGAGTTTAACAAGACTCGTGGCCACTCATTAAAATTAGAAGAAAAGAGGTTTAACCTTAAACTACGTAGAGGGTTCTTTACTGTAATGCCCCGTACACACGAGAGGAATTAAGTCTGACAGACCTCCAAAGGAGTTCCGCCGGAGTTCCGCTGGAGTTCCGACGGAGTTCTGGCGGACTTTTCGACCGAACGGACTTGACCACACACCATCACACCAAACTCCGACGGAGTCGAACGTGATGACGTACGACTGGACTCGAATAAGGAAGTTCATAGACAGTAGCCAATAGCTGCCCTAGCGTCGGTTTTAGTCCGTCGGAGTAGCACACACACGAGCGGATTTTTCAAAGGGGACCGGGTCCGGCGGAGTTCCGTCGGGAAAATTTAAAGCATGCTTCATTTCTAAAGTCCGTCAGACTTTAGCTTCGCTAAAGTCCGTTGCAGCCCACACATGATCGGATAGTCCGCCGGACTCAGTCCGTCGGAGTTTGGATGTCGAAAAGTCCGCTCGTGTGTACGGGGCATTAGAGTGACAAAGATGTGGAATTCCCTTCCACAGGCGGTGGTCTCAGCGGGGGGCATTGATAGTTTCAAGAAACTATTAGATAAGCACCTGAACGACCGCAACATACAGGGATATAAAATGTAATACTGACATATAATCACACACAAAGGTTTGACTTGATGGACTTGTGTCTTTTTTCAACTTCACCTACTATGTAACTATTAGAGCAGGTTACATGTTGGGGTTATATGTTGGGTCACCATAAACCATACAACCAATTTTCAAATAGATTTTCCAAAACGATGTAATATGAGGATCTCAACTTTAGGTATAGGATTCTGTATGTGGAGGTTTTCTATGTATAATATTTCTTTTTTGTTTTTTCAGTTGGTTGAACTAGGCATTGCTTCCAACTTCAAGAGTACTTCCCATAGTGGAACATATAAGATTTCTCAAATGGCATACACGAAGTGAAGAGCTCCCAACCTTCTCAGGCCTTGGAAGTTCTGGGAATCAGATTATGAAGTATTTATTGAAGGTGGATACTCTTACCGGATAGGTTGGACACATCCACCATATAGTAGTCATAAAAGCTTATGGGGGACTCCGATCACTCCACCCAGGTGTAGACAGCCGGATTATGGTTCGCCTCAAGGTTCCTCGTCATGAATCCCTTTTGGTTTCCGATTGAAGAGGATCAGTAAGCCTTCCAAGCCGTGCACAGCTGTAGAACTTGACACCAAAAATCTCATGGAGACTCCCCACATGTGTTCTGACTCAGAGGTTTTCCAGATTCCCAGAACTTCCAAGGCCTGAGAAGGTTGGGAGCTCTTCACTTCGTGTATGCCATTTGAGAAATCTTATATCTTTCACTATGGGAAGTATTCCAGCTTGAATTTTCGGTGGACTGGCTTCATGGTTGTGAATATTCTTTGGGGACTCTAGTTGACCATTGTTTATCATTTGTTATTTATTTTTGTACACACATCTATATATAGGTGCTTTTTAGCTCTGCACTTATTTTATGTATTTTGCTTTAAACTTGGTTTGTTTGTGTGCTAGCAGCTTGGCTGTGTTTAATCACAGGTGTTTTTCATTTTAGGTTTGTATGTTTATACATTGTTCACTATTAATACCTATATTGTTTGGTTTAGTGCAGTGCTTTCCCCTTTATATAAGATTGTTTCCAACTGTCCCTGATTTCGAGGGACTGTCTCTGATTTGGAAAAAAGTCCCTCTGTCCCTTTCTCTCCCTCATTTGTCCCTCATTTTGGTCTGATCTATATTTTTGTATATAAAATACACTATTTATCTTTCAAAAAGTGTTTCCCAGTGCTAAACCTTTCATCCAATTTCTAATTTGTTGCATTTGCAAATTTCAAAAGCCAATATAAAGGAATAGTAGTGGTAAAAAAAAGCACTTGTGAGTTTAACTAATCATGTTTTTTGTGTAATTCTCCTTTAAGGGGGCGTGGCAAGGGATGTGTCCTATGCCTACATACTTTTTCTAATAGGTGTCCCTCATTCCCATCTCAAAAAGTTGAGAGGCATGGAACTAGGGGGATTTTTATCTATTTTAACTTGACTAACAATGTAACCTAAACTATCTGATCAATTTGTATCCAAATAGGGAGGCTCTTGCACTACATAGCCATTGATAGTTCCTAATAAAACTGTACAATCAGATTGTAACATGTTTGGTGAGCCTAATGCCGCGTACACACGACTGGACTATCTGTCAGAAAAGGTCCAACGGACTTTTGACGGAGTTACGACGGACTTCCGAACTAACAGACTTGTTCACACACAAATGGACTAAAGTCGGTTTGGAAAGTCAGTTCGTATTGAATGTGATGATGTAAGATGGGACTAGAAAAGGAAGTTCAATAGCCAGTAGCCAATAGCTGCCCTTGCATTGTATGTGGTCCGTTGGACCAGCATACACACAAACGGTTTTCCTGATAGGAATTGAGTCCGTTGGACAGATTTGAAACATGTTCTATTTCTAGGTCCGTCTGAATTCTTTTAAGAAAAATGATTGGATTAGCCCACACGCAATCGGAATATCCGACGGAATGATTCCGTCTGACTTATTCTGCCGTAAAGTCCGGTCGTGTGCCACAGTCTATGTGCTGGGCACACACAGTGAGAGCGCTCTCAGCACAGAAACTTTGGCCATTTAGTGATGCATATGTGTGACATGTGGGAGTTAAAGCACACCTTTTTGCCAGTGCACATATGTGCTACATGGGTGGGAACAGGTTAAATAAAAGACATTACTTTGTTATCAATAGGACCTGTTCACGTCAACTACTGCATTACATTGCTACATTTTTGAGTATGTTGACCTGCATTACATTATTCACGTGAATTGAATTAAAGAGGTTCTGTTGCCAGACTATTCACCTCAACAAAAATCTTCCTATAATAGAGAAAGGACCCCCATAAGAACTCCCTTTCACACAGCACTAGGAAGAGGATCTAAAAAATACTTTTTCTCAACTTCACAAAGATAGGATAATTCTTTTTTGCAAAAAAAGCTTTTATAGTGTGTACAAATACCATAAAAAGATGTAGGTGGAGTGTTAACTTTTCTAATACACTGCCATTACACTCCAGCAGGCATCATCCCCACAATATGAACTACATATTATACATAAATAGGTTACAATCACTAAAATCAAGTTTAATAAAAGTTAGTCTGTGTCTTATTACAGTATTTCACATTAAAATGAGCGTAAATAAGTCAAAACACTAAAATACAATAGACTTTAAATGAGAATATAGTGAATTCAATGGTTTGGCTATGCATTTTGCGGGATTTTCCGCTTTATCAAGACTGTTCACATTTCAAAGATGCCTGTAATGTGTTGTAGTGAAAAATACTGTACCAAAGTGCAAAACTGAGACACCACCATAAGAAAGGCTATATCAACAATTCCAATATAAGATCACAGTCTCATCATGGCTTCCTGCAATATAACGCCCCTGAACCAAATGACAAACATAGGATATATTGTGTAAGTACCAAGGAGGAGGTTAAAGGCTCCTAACTAGATGGTACAGAACCCTTGTGGTCCTTTATCACATGTTCTCACACGTTTCTAATAAAGGCTGGCAATGTCTTGACTTGGACGGCATTTTGCTGCACATCCTTTGGGACTGCCCAAAGTTCAGGGATTTTTGGGACATGGTTGAACAAACAATTCAACTATTATGGGTGTGTCTCTAGAAGAGAATTAAACAGTGTACTTATTGCATGATATCCCTTATCTACAAAAAAGTACAAACACTCCTTACTGAAATATCTCATTAATACAGCCAGAACATACTTTCCAGTGCTGTGAAACAACCATTGCCTCCTATCAAACCGCATTAGCATGCCAGAATTGCATAAACCCAACAAATGGAAAATCTTACTATGAATATGAGGCTGGGTTCACACCTCTGACAGATGCGCCTCACAACAGGGGTCCGGGTGCATCCCTGTTCTCCATTTCAGGGACAAATCAGGGCCAAATTTTTGCCTGAAATGGACCCTGAAACTGGAGCCAAAGATGCACAGCGTTTCTGTGTTAGCCGCTCGGCAGCCGCAACAGAGATATGTGAACTGGCTTCTAAGAGAGCCGGTCACAATCTCCTGTCATGCGAATTGGATGCCCATCTGCAGCCTCAATGCAGCCTGATCTGTGCCCATCTGTAGCCTCAATGCAGCCTGATCTGTGCCCATCTGCAGCTTGATCTGTGCCCATCTGCAGCCTCAATGTAGCCTGTTATGTGCCCATCTGCAGCCTCAATGCAGCCTGATCTGTGCCCATCTGCAGCCTCAATGTAGCCTGATATGTGCCCATCTGCAGCCTGCTCTGCACCCATCTCTCATCAATGCAGCCTGATGCTTATCTGCAACCTCACCATCTCTCATGCAGGAAATCGCCGAGCTGTAATCTCCTGTTAACTCGGTCAGCAGTCAAATACACAGTCCCATCTCCACCATCGGCATTGGACCAGCTCCTGTGATTGACAGAACACTGGTACAAAGTTGGTGGCGGAGGCAGAACTGTGTGTATGAAGTCAGTGCCAAGTGAGAGCTGATTATACAGGAGATGATGGCTCAGCGAATTCCGGCGGCACTCGTCCCCTTCCTTCCCCTCTGAGGTACACCATCGGCGTATAACGCGCAGCCGTGATTTGCTCCTTATTTTCAGGGGGAAAAAAGTGCTTGTTATAAGCCGATAAATACAGTACTTTTGTTTTCTGTGCTATTACCTGGAATTTTTAAAGTTGGTCACAATGTCTATTTAAATGCTTAATGCACCATACATTAAAGTGTGGTAATGCACGTTAATGTGTGCATTTCTGGTGTGAGCCTAGCCTTTTAATCAATTAGTCCTTAACCACTTGACCACTGGGCACTTAAACCCCCTTCCTAACCAGACCGATTTTTATCTTTCAGTGCTCTCACATTTTAAATGACAATTACTCAGTCATGCAACACTGTACCCATATGAAATTTTTGTCCTTTTTTTCACACAAATAGAGCTTTATTTTGGTGGTATTTATTCACTGCTGGGTTTTTTTATTTATTTTTTGCGCTATAAAAGATATAAAACATAAGATTGAAAATTTGGTAAAAAAATGCATTTTTCTTTGTTTCTATTTCTATTTTGCAAATTAGTAATTTTTATTCATAAACTTTAGCCAAAATTTCTACTGCCGCATATCTTTTGTAAAAATAACCCAAATCAGTGTATATTATTTGGTCTTTGTGAAAGTTATAGAGTCCATAAGCTATGGTGCCAATCTCTGAAAATTGATCACATCTGATGTACTGAGGGCCTCATTTCTTGAGACCCTAACAAGCCAGGAAAGTACAAATACCCCCCCAAAATTACCCTTTTTTGGGAAATTAAACATTCCAATGTATTTAGTAAGAGGCATGGTAAGTTTTTTGAAGTTGTAAGTTGCAAAATAAAGATTTTTTTTTCTATTTTCTTTTTTTCCACAAAATTGTCATATTAGCAGGTTATTTCTCACACACAGCATATACATATCACAAATTACACCTCAAAACACATTCTGCTACTGCTCCTGAGTATGGCGATACCACATGTGTGAGACTTTTACATAGCATGGCCACATAGAGAATTCCAACATGCAGAGAGCACCATCAGGTGTTCTAGGAGCATAAATTACACATCTCATTTCCTGACTACCCCTTGCAATTTTGAAGGCCCTGGAGTACAAGGACAATGGAGACACCCCAAAAATGACCCAATTTTGGAAAGAAAACACCCCAACATATAATCTATGAGGCATAATGAGTCCTTTGAACATGTCTTTTTTTTTTCTACTAGTTTTTGGAGAAAGTGTAAAGAAAATGAAAGCACATTCTTTTTTTTACAAAAGGTGTCCATTTATACAATATTTCTAACACATAGCATGTACATACCAAAAATTACACCCCAAAATAGATTCTCCTATTCCTCCTGAGTATGGCGATACCACACGTGGGATGAGTATTGCTGAGTATGGATAGCTGAGCATGCATGGATGAGTATGACAGAGGGATGGCTGGCTGAGCATGGATGGATTGATGATTATTGCTGAGTGTGGATGGCTGAGCATGGATGGATGAATGAATATTGCTGAGTATGGATGGCTGAGCATAGATGGATGAGTATGACAGAGGGATGGCTGAGCATGGATGGATGGATGAGTCCCAGTACAGCACAGAGCAGCACTGTGTGCACTACAGATCCAGCCAAAAGCGCTGCTGCAACCAATCTCTCCCCTCTTCGCTCACACTGCACCGATCAATACAGAGAGGGGAGAGAAGAACCGAACATGGCGCCGGTTAGCTTACAAGTGGTCGCTCCACTATTTGACGTGGTAAACCGGCGCTGTCAGTGGCCATATACCGTGATCCGTGATGTAGAGGATCTGGCGGTCATGGATACTCCTGTGTGCGCGCCCCAGGGGGCACTCAGGAGCGTGATTCTGGGAGTACATCAATGAACGCCCTCCCAGAGTTATCAAGCCACGCTGTAACTGTCATTCGGCTATGGCCAGGTGGTTAATGGTTAATTAAATTCCAGAAGAATAATTTATAAGTCTGATGTTTTGAATAAGAAATAAATACTTTTTCGTGTTTTTTAAAGCTGAAAGTTATGGAAAAAACCCACCCAGCCCTACAGGTCTTCTGGCTGGTCCAATGTAACAAATCTTCTTCTCTGGTGGCAGTGGTTAGGTGATGCCCACCTAATTACATGTAAGTGCTGTGCAGAGCAGCAGTACATCGAACTGGATAATGGCGCTTGCAGGGTGTGGATCTATGACAGCCTGGCTTTAGAGGAAGTGAGTTGAATGACTGTCAGCCTACCAAGGGCATCCAGTGGTCAAAGTACTGCTGCAGATAGCTCTCAAATAAAGGTAAGTATTGCCAGGGGCGTACCTAGAGCATTTGGCACCCGGGGCAGATCCTATATCTGGCACTCCCACCATAAAATGTAAAAACACCCACTGTGTCCCCTGCATACCTCTGCATCCTTCAATATCTTTTTGTCACTACTGTGTACCCCCCCTCTCCACAACTGCACCTCTGGACCCCTTTACATTACACAGCCCTTGTACCTCTGAACCCCTTTACATTACACAGCACCCTGAACCTCTGGACCCCTTTACATTACACAGCCCTTGTACCTCTGGACCCCTTTACATTACACAGCCCTTGTACCTCTGGACCCCTTAACATTACACAGCACCCTGCACCTCTACACCACTTTACATTACACAGCCCCTCACAGCTCTGGACCCCCTGCATGTTACACAGACCCCCTACAGTGCAGACCCCCCTCCCTACCATACAGACCCCCATCTACAGTGTAGACCCCCCTACAGAACAGAATCCTCCCCTACAGTGCAGACCCTCCTACAGTTCGGACCCCTCCACCCTATAGCGCAGACCCCCTCCTACAGTGCAGACCCTCCTACAGTACAGAATCCTCCCCTACAGTGCAGACCCTCCTACAGTACAGACCCCTCCACCCTACAGCGCAGACTAGCCTACAGTACAGAATCTTCACCTACAGTACAGACCCCCCTACAGTGCCAAATCTTCCCCTACAGTACAGACCCCTCACCCTACAGTGCAGGACCCCTCCTACAGTGCAGACCCCTTACAGTGCAGGACCCCTTCTACAGTGCAGACCCCCCTACAGTGCAGGACCCCTTCTACAGTGCAGACCCCCCTACACTGCAGGACCCCCCTACAGTGCAGGACCCCCACAGTGTAGACCCCCCCCACAGTAAAGAACCCCCCTACAGTGCACAGACTCCCCTAAGGACCCATAATGTACCTCGAGCCCAAGGCAGTGGCATTGCAGGGGGAAAGTGCGAGCAGCACCCGAGTGGAGTGACACCTGTCAGCTCAGTGATCCGGGACCCGGCTCAATAATCCCCTTCTCTCTGTGGTCACGTGACTCACGACGCGCCGTTCTGATCAGTCTCGGCAACGGCTATCACTCACAGCCAAGCAGAATGAAGCCGCCTCCCCCTCCTCCTTTATGTTTACACAGTGCTGTGCATGGAGGAGGGGGAGGCGACTTCGCTCTGCTCAGCTGTGAGTGACAGCCGCTGCCGAGACTGATCAGAACGGCCGCGCGACGCGACCACAGAGAGAAGGGGATTATTGCGTCGGGTCCCGGATCACTGAGCCGACAGGTGTCACTCCACTCGGGTGCTGTTCGCACCTTCCCCCTGCAATGCCGCCCACTGCCAGTGCCTCGGGCTCTCTTTGTGTGGGCTGCGAACCCAAGGCACGGCGCTGTCTCCTCTTCAGTTGCGGAGGGGGGGCGCTGTCCTGACACCCACCCCAGTATGTGGCACCCGGGGCGGCTCGCCCCCCCGCCCCCCCACCTAGTACGCCACTGAGTATTGCAGCAATATTTTGTTTACTGGGCTACTCAAAAGTGGTTCTAAAGGCAGAAGATTTTTCTATCTTAATGCATTAAAGCATTTGTTACCCCAGCACTTCATATTACTGATATGTACCTGCTGTACCATGCACTTGTATGAGAAAGTATCCTGTTCTCTTTGTATTGCTTCCTTTGTGTGAAATCCCTGCTGTTCCTGCTAGCCCCTCTGCTTTCCTGTTCAAAACTGACCACGCTAGGCAGGCGAGCACACAGTTTTCTAGCTATGCTGGGAGCAGCAGCCCTCCTCAGCCCACCTAATACTTACCTGAGTCATATCTTGATCCAGCGATGTTGCACAAGAGCCATGGCTGTCCTGAACTCTCCCATCTGGCTGAGACACAACAGCTGGCACCGTTGGCTTCTGCTGCCATCAATCAAAGCCAGTAGGCCAATGAGGAGAGATAGGGGGTGGGGATGAGCTGCAGGTCCATGTCTGAATGAATACACAGAGCAGCGGCTCGGCTAGGGTGCCCCCATGGCAAGCTGCTTGCAGTGGGGGCAGGAGGGAGGAACCAGGAGTGCCAGCGAGGAACCCAAGAAGAGGAGGAGCGAGGCTGCTCTGTGCAAAACCAACTGCACAGAGCAGGTAAGTATACACATGTTTTTTAAACAGCAAAAAGAAAAGACTTCAATATCACTTAAAATTTTTAGTTGGAGTTCAGCTGTGTGGTAATGAGAACTTACCATCCCAAAAACTGAGAGGAAAACCAGAGCAGCCTTGTTGTTTGCTATTAATAAATCAGCAGGGACATTTTTTTAGTATAGGAAACACAGATCCACATCGATCCCCTTTCAGATCATGGTTATAAACCCAGGAGTGTACTAAATTGGAAATCTCTGAGTCTCTGCTTGTTTTGACACTCGACAGTGTATATTGCAGGTATTTGCTTAAAGTCATAATTGATTTTATGAATTCATTAAGGTGAGTGGTTGATAGTCCGATAAACTATCTGGTGCCAGCTGACATGGTGTGTAACAGGTTTACTGTGTAATTAACTAAACTCAGTGGTGATCGCTCTCAGGCTGCTGGCACTTAGATTCAGGTATTGCAAATATCTCTGTGCAGGCTGAGGCTGAAAGTGTCACCATCACATATTGATGACAGCGCAGTGTGAGTTTGACCAGCTGTTTGTCACAAATTGGTGAAGGTGGCCGGGGTCTAACTTTGTGTTCTTCAGAAGCTGAATTAAGTAAAATATTATTATACTAGTTTTAAATGCAACTAGTTTAATTAAAATACTTTGCATTGATTTCAGTGTTTTGTAATCCCCAGTGTGTAATAATAATAAGACACACAATCTAATTGCGCTGAAAGATGTTGTATTGAAATAATGCAAAGACAGGGAATGGCAGCCCAGCCAGGGACACTCACAGTTCCAACAGTGTGTAGACAGCAGGATTCAGCTGAACTTCCATAGCCTGTTGAGAGGGGCAGAATGCAGCCTGGCCTTTCTGTGATCAAACAAGAAGATATCCAGAGAAGTAGTGAGCCCTACATTCCCCCCCCCCCCCCCTTCATCGGGAACCATTTTTTGCTGCTTGTTCTGTCCCTACTAGGTGGGGTACCCATCTCTATTCTACCAACTTGCAAAATGCATGCCAAACCTAGAAGCCAGGTCCTTAAAAAGTCACTGCCTGACACAAGATGGCTGCTAGAGTCACATGGTGAAGCAGCATGAAATGGGATAGCTTCCCCAGTGACCCAGGAAACCATAGAGGAACCATATTCCTCCTGACTTCCTCTTCAACTGCAGTGCTGCTGCTCAGGAGCACCACCTGCAGTGGACAAAGTAGACTGCACCTGCCTACAAGTGCAGAATAAATTAGAAGTGGAATAGGGAGAGAGAGGAGTTAATCACTCTACTGTTGATCCCTTTAATAATCCATCACAGCCTGGGACTGAGATGTATACCTAACTGTATGTTATGTGCTGCCTTGTGAACTTTACAACCACACAACCAGCCACACAGTTGCAACAAAAAAAACAAAAGCAACAAATAAATCATACATTTAAAAATGTACATATATAAACAATTATTTTGTGAAGAGAGCTTCTTGTCATCAGACCTTAAAGAGGAAGTAAACCCTGATGGCTTTTATTTCCTCTTTATTCCGCTGCATCGCATGCTAGCCCATTATGTGCCACTTACCTGAAAATGAAGCACGCAATGTCCCGGCTGGTGGCCATGCCCATCTTCACCCCTCTTCCTCCTGAGGCCATGGACTCTGGCTCTGTGACTGGCCGGAGTCATGTGATGTCACTCCCGAGCATGGTCACCACACAGGCCCTATAGAAACAATCATGCCCTTTCTTTAGTGCACATGCTCCGATGATGTTGGTGCAAGCGTATACGGTAAATATCTCCTAAACCATGCAGGTTTAGGAGATATTTCTAGTACCTACAGATAAACCTTATTATGGGCTTACCTGTAGGTAAAAGTGGTCTGTAAGGGTTTTCAGACACTTCTACAGTCACCCTATATGTAATCAATAGGTATTTCCCAGGACATTATCCCTAGTATAGATGACCCTGCTCTCATGTGTAATATTTATTTTAAAAAATTTTATTGTTTGCATCAAAATCAAACCATATAATTACGCACAAATTGAGCACTAATTATCAATCGTAAAGGTGCTGAGTGCTTTAGCAGTCCCACAAATTTTGACAAAAATTTTGTGACAACACAACTGTGCTCTTCCTCTGCTCCCAATGTTTGCATACTGTACTCACCAGAAGCAGTTTACTCCTTTAATTAAAATAGACGTCAAACGCACTGTAGCTGATGATGTGTGAAAATATTCCAGAAGCCTCTCCATCTTTCCATACATCTTTCCATACATGTAATACTGGGTGCAGCATCAAGTCTCTTAAAGGGGTAAAGACGTCAGAGAGATACCAATTCATGAATTAAGTGCATTTGACTTCTTTTTTAATTAAATGAGTCAACTGCTTCTGGTGAGTGCAGTATACAAATATTGGAAGCAGAGAAAAAGCTCAATTGTGGTGTCACAGAATATTGTCACAATTTGTGGGATTGATACAGCACTGAGCACCGTTATGATTGATAATTAGTGCACTAGCTACACTGCACTGATATATTTTATTTAATAATTGTTTGGTTAAATGGTTTGATATTGATGCAAAAAAAAAAAAATTGTATATAAAAAATACACACAAGAGCGTGGTCAGGGATTCTAGGGATAATATCCTGGGGAAAACGTTTTGATAACATATGCAGTGCCTTGCGAAAGTATTCGGCCCCCTTGAACTTTTCAACCTTTTGCCACATTTCAGGCTTCAAACATAAAGATATAAAATGTTTATTTTTTGTGAAGAATCACCAACAAGTGGGACACAATTGTGAAGTGGAACGAAATCTATTGGATTTTTGAAACTTTTTTAACTAATAAAAAAGTGAAAAGTGGGGCGTGCAAAATTATTCGTCCCCCTTGCATTAATACTTTGTAGAGCCACCTTTTGCTGCGATCACAGCTGCAAGTCGCTTGGGGTATGTCTCAGTTTTGCACATCGAGAGACTGAAATTCTTGCCCATTCTTCCTTGCAAAACAGCTCGAGCTCAGTGAGGTTGGATGGAGAGCATTTGTGAACAGCAGTTTTCAGCTCTTTCCACAGATTCTCGATTGGATTCAGGTCTGGACTTTGACTTGGCCATTCTAACACCTGGATACGTTTATTTGTGAACCATTCCTTTGTAGATTTTGCTGTATGTTTGGGATCATTGTCTTGTTGGAAGATAAATCTCCGTCCCAGTTTCAGGTCTTTTGCAGACTCCAACAGGTTTTCATCCAGAATGGTCCTGTATTTGGCTGCATCCATCTTCCCCTCAATTTTAACCATCTTCCCTGTCCCTGCTGAAGAAAAGCAGGCCCAAACCATGATGCTGCCACCACCATGTTTGACAGTGGGGATGGTGTGTTGAGGGTGATGAGCTGTGTTGCTTTTATGCCAAACATATCGTTTTGCATTGTGGGCAAAAAGTTCGATTTTGGTTTCATTTGCCCAGAGCACCTTCTTCCACATGTTTGGTGTGTCTCCCAGGTGGCTTGTGGCAAACTTTATACAAGACTTTTTATGGATATCTTTGAGAAATGGCTTTCTTCTTGCCACTCTTCCATAAAGGCCAGATTTGTGCAGTGTACGACTGATTGTTGTCCTATGGACAGACTCTCCCACCTCAGCTGTAGTTCTCTGCAGTTCATGCAGAGTGATCTTGGGCCTCTTGGCTGCATCTCTGATCAGTCTTCTCCTTGTCTGAGGTGAAAGTTTAGAGGGACGGCCAGGTCTTGGTAGATTTGCAGTGGTCTGATACTCCTTCCATTTCAAAATGATCGATTGCACAGTGCTCCTTGGGATGTTTAAAGCTTGGGAAATCTTTTTGTATCCAAATCTGGCTTTAAACTTCTCCACAACAGTATTACAGACCTGCCTGGTGTGTCCCTTGGTCTTCATGATGCTCTCTGCGCTTTCAACAGAACCCTGAGACTATCACAGAGCAGGTGCATTTATACAGAGAATTGATTACACACAGGTGGATTCTATTTATCACCATCAGTCATTTAGGACAACATTGGATCATTCAGAGATCCTCGCTGAACTTCTGGAGTGAGTTTGCTGCACTGAAAGTAAAGGGGCCAAATAATTTTGCACGCACCACTTTTCAGTTTTTTTTTGCTAAAAAAGTTTAAATTATCCAATAGATTTCGTTCCACTTCACAATTGTGTCCCACTTGTTGGTGATTCTTCACAAAAAATTTAAATTTTATATCTTTATGTTTGAAGCCTGAAATGTGGCAAAAGGTTGAAAAGTTCAAGGGGGCCGAATACTTTCGCAAGGCACTGTAGCTGTGCGGTCTAGCAGGAATTTATAAATCTAAGAATTGAATAGCCAGAAATGCAAATTTGTTGGTAGGTAACATAGATCAGATATATGTATATCAACTGTGTATTTAGCTGTTTGCCTGGGATTTAGCATTATAATTATAATTGTATAATACTTGTTATAAACTATAATCAAATATTAATGGGCTTGAATAATACAATGTAAAGTTAATATTACAGATGAACTAATTATTGCTTGGCTGGCTGATTATCTAATCAACACTTGTGATGCCGTTTGCAGAGTTTAGGTTTGCCCATCTGCCTTTTTATTTTATTTAATTAAAATGTAATTATTTTATTACTTTTTATTTTATTAAAAAATAAAGTGTGGCTCTTTCCAAAGGAAGAACATCCGCACAATGGTCACAGACTGGTGTCTTATAACAACAAGTTTATGAGCATGTTAATAATGTTTGAAAAAATTATTGTAAGTAGAAATGTGGTAGCTGACTTAAAAATGTAATCAGACCTGAATGACAAAAAAAAAATATATATAATAAAGAAGAAGTAATATTGTTTCTTTGACACATTTGTCAAATTCAGTGCCCATGTCATGTACTCACGATTATTTTTTTATGGATTAGGATTAACACAGTGGTTTGTATGTAGGTTAGTGCAGGATTATTGCAACATGCTACATTTTATTGTCTTTCCACAAACTGAAATACTGTACACAAGGCTTTTTTTTTTTTTGCTGCTTGTCAACAGAGATGTCCTAATAAAAAACATGAGAAGTAATTGTTATAGAAACAATACTATTAGAATGTACAGTAATTCAGTGGTTCTTATTCCTTGGATTCAGGGACCACTGAACAGCTTTCTTCAAGGAAAGCAGTAAGCTCTGTCTTTAGTATAGGGATTTTGTAAAGCTGTTTATATTTACGCTATATATATGGCAATACTTAATATTGGACAGAGAGGAAATATTTATTAGTTCTAAGAAACCACCCAGACAGTCCAGCTGCAGTTGTTTTGCAGACTGCCAGTGGCCAATGCAACTGTGTTTAATGTAGACATACAGTAAATGCTAACTGAATAACTATTAGTTTGGCAAAACACTGTGTCTTATAAATAATAATTATTATTTTTTTTATTTTTATAAAACACTAGTTGTCACCCATTGTCATCCTTGTTGCATCTTAGAATTGCTTATCACCTGACGCCTCTAAACACCTACTTCCTGCATACATTCATGCACTCTCCAGCTATAGTTAAGTGGCATTTTTTCAGGGCAGGGTTACTGGTGGTAGCAACAAGGAACCCTGCCTACGTAAGGTGTATTGAAACAGCCTCCAGTAGTCTTTATCCAAAGCCTGTGACAACACCCTACCACCAGAACAGGATGTATATAGAACTAAATGGGCCATTTTTCCTCCCATTGACACCAACAATGAGGCATTCACTCCTCCCACTGACCAATAACACTAGGGCTTACTTCCTTCCATGTATTCCTGACCCCCAGACAATTTTTTCCTTCCACTGACCAGCATTGTAGGTGCAGTATGTTAAATATGCCTGACCAGTGCACTCTATGCCCCTGTACACACGGTCGGAGATTTCCACAACCAAATCCGTCGGATTTTGTCCATCAGCTTTAGTCTGACGGATTGTGTCCAAAACTGTTGCATACACACGGTCGGACTAAGTTGTCGAAAAATCTGATCTTTCAGAACGTGATGACGTAATTTCATTACGATGGGACTAGATTCAGGCTAGTAGCCAATAGCTTTGATGTAGGAATTTGATCTGAGCATGCGTGGCACTTGGTCCGATCAAAATTCTCTACACATGATCGGATTACGTCCGACCGGCCCAGTTTGTCGGGAAAATATTTCCAACATGTTGGAAAATTGGGTCCGACGGAGATTCGGACGGAATCAGTCCGATGCATACCACACACAGTCGGATTATCTGACGACACGGTCCGATAAGACACATTCCGAAGGATTCTCCGACCGTGTGTACGCGGCATATGAATTATGTGGTACATTGCAAAAACCTGACCCCTGTGCTCTACAGTTTACAATACCTGTAAAGTAGCTTTAGGCACTGGATCATGCATTAGGCGGTACGTTGTGTAAAGGTGCTATACAGGTTCAGGGCAATGATGATCCAGTCTCTGAAGACCTCATTGGGGGTTTATTTTTCTGAAGCGAGTGAAGCTGGGGTGCTGTGTTCCCCCTTAAATATTGTGATTGTTCCAATTACTGAAGGACGATAAAGGTCCGATCCTTTAATTATGCAGAGGTTGTGCTGGTATAGGTGTTTGGGGACTTTTGCCTCACCCTCCCTCTTCCCACTGGCCACCATTTTTAAATATTATGGGCTTTATCCTGCTTGTCCATAGCTGCCCTTTTTTACATAAGGGAGCTGGGTTAGAATGTGTGGAGTTGTCTGTATGTGCAACTCTACTTATGGCACATAATTCTGCTTGTGTTGTAGATATTATTTCAGCTTAGTCCTGCTAAGCAGTTTGAGTTGCTTCTCGTTGGCTCTACTTTGGCCTTTTCTTTTATTGTGCCTGTGCAGGATAAACTTGGGGATAAACTCAGCAGCCATTTTTGAAATATATTGTGACTAAGTTTAATCTAGTGAGGGGCTTTTTCATCACTCTTCAGCTGACTTGAGCTCCAAGATCCTTGAATGGCATAGGGGGCAAACTTGTTGGGATTCTTGCTGTACCCTTTCTGCTGTGTTTTTTATGAGTGCCCTCACATATGGCAGATACCAAGTGAAGGAAGGATAAGATGAAGAGACATTTTGACACTCATTCTGCAGTGGGTCTAAGCCCTTGTACACACGATCGGACATTCCGACAACAAAATCCGTCTGATTTTTTTTCCGACGGATTTTGTCCAAAACTGGTGTTGCATACACATGGTCAGACAAAGTTGTTGGAAAATCCGATCGTTCAGAACGTGATGCCATTCGTTCGTTGCAACAGGGCTACATTGTGGCTAGTAGCCAATAGCTTTGGTCTCGTAATTTTGATCTGAGCATGCGTGGCACTTTGTCCGATCTCCACAAATGATCGGAAAAAGTCTGATCGGATTTTGTTGTCGGAAATTTTGAGCTCCTGCTCTCAAATTTTTTCCGTCGGATATTCCAGCGAAAAAAGTCTGATAGCCCCCACACACAATCAGATTTTCCGACAATATAATCCGATCTGACCTTTTCCGTTGGAATTTCTGACCGTGTGTACAAGGGCTTAGTCTGTTTTTTAGAAAAAAAAATGTTGGTACCTTCTTTTGATTCTGCTATTGCTCTACATAATTCATCATTCTGAAGTTATGTACCCCGGACATTAAAGCAAAAGGCAGCAAATCTAGATTCTCTGAGATGATTGCAGTGACTGAGTTTCCTACCAGGTTATACCTCCATTCTGAAATCTGGACTGTCAGCTGAAGGCCATGACTGATACTATGGCATTATGTCCTTCAACTTGCAATATGCTCTCTTACTACCCACCTATTTGCATGCATATGGTTTTTACTTAAGTCAATAAATTGTTAATACAAGAGAAGGCACAAACACTCTGCACTATGCTTGCTAGATCCAGAGAAAATTCACAGCTCTTCTGTCAGAGGCTCTGGTGTGGACTGGATGACTTTTCAATGGAGCTTGTTTCAATGCTTAACACCAACGATGTCTGTTAATGCATAAGCTTTGTATTTTGACTTTTTCTATGAATAAAACTTGCTAGACTATTAGCAGCTTGGTGCATTCTCTCTCCACCCCTTTTCTCTAAAACAGTTACAATTGTATTGGTGTGGTTTTCTCACTTTTGTCTTGCTCCATAGTTATGCATACATTCATTTCTCATGCATCGGGAGCAAGGCATACCAGATTGTAACTATCCTCTTATCCCTTTTTCATCACTCCGTAGTGCTGGCTGACAGCTTCTAACCTCAGCTTGTTCAATTAAGCTTTGGCAATAAAACCTGGAAGCTGATTGGTTTCTATGCGGAAATGAGCCTGATTTTGCACTCTCCAGCTTTAGTAAACAAACCCCACTGTCTCGTGAAAAGTGCTGGGAGGTACAGTTCCTGTTATGCTATTCAGCTGGATTTCCACGAAATAGAGAAGCAATTGGGCCGATTTACTAAAATGTGAGTGTGCAAAATCTGGGGCAGCTGTGCATGGTAGCCAATCAGCTTTAAACTTCAACTTGTTCAATTAAGCTTTGGCAAAAAAAAAAATGGAAGCTGATTGGTTTCTGTGCAGAGTTGCACCAGATTTTGCATGCTCCAGTTTTAGTAAATCAACCCCAATGTCTTTTCTTTCTGTGTTGGCTCGTGCTGCTTAGCAGAAATGACATTTTCCATTTGACAAAAACAATGCACACAGCTGAAATATGATATGCAGGCCAGGCATAGTGAGCTATGTTCTTTCACTGCACATAGGATGGTACATAAGATTTGGAATATGCATTGTATGAGGATTGCTAAGTCAAGCTTTTCACTTTGTGAAGAGTGTGAGACATATGCGTGACAAGCCAGAGGTTGCTGGCTAATAAAATGACAGATCAGCTCATTTTCAGAAATAGCCAAGTATGGGTTGATATTTAATTAGGTGAGTGTGACTGCTTTCTTGGCTGGAAAGAAATGGTGATTATCATAAAATTTAATATTAGTATATCTATTGCTCTGACTGTCCATTCTCTATATATTTAAAATATATTATATGGTAATGAAAGAAATACTTATTTTGCAATAGACCCTTAACATTTGAGTACAGCATTGTGCAAGGAAGGAAAGAATATTGTTTAATCTTCATTTTGACATTAACAAACAAAGGTCCCTTAGATATATTGGGCTTCTGCACTTGCTGAAAGCCACATGATGAACGCTCATATTATGGGAAAGGCAAATTTGTTTAGATCTAACAATTTGCATAAAATTTGCCCAAGTTCAAATTGAAGCTGATGTATGAGTCAGAGCTCAATTAAAAGTCTTGCATATCAAAGACATTTATGACACATTGTCAAATCAGTAATTGCTTCCTAGAGTGGTCATTAGAAAATGCATTAGAGCTAAAACCACCAGTCCAATTTTACATAAATTCCCGTTTGTGGTAACTTATAATAAGAGAAACATTGTACATCACAAGATTAGGTATTAAGTCAAGGTAAACTATATATGGTAAAGTGGTTGTAAACTCTCACATATACCCAGTGTAGTGACTATCCTCAGGTGAGACACAGAGTTGGAACAAATCCTCCTGCTCCCAGATAGGAGCCCTCTCTCGCAATCCAATGAGACCCATCCCCATCCCTCTCCTCTTCTCTTAATTTAGTGTTTTTCTTTGTTCTTGAGTTGGATCCTTCGGACCTGTCATTTTGGACCATCTCTAGCCCTGTTGGTCTGGGCAGGTGGTTCAAATTGTTGTACTGTATACACAAAATGTAACTCTCAATCAGGGATAGGCACAGATCAAGGCTGTTGCAGACATTTTCCAAAGTACAAACCTTAGTGAAGGACACCAAGGTATGTTTCAAATTAAAACCATCAAAAAACAATCTGTTTACTCTCTGGCCTAGTTCTACAAGTACAAATAAGTTTGTCAGGTGTCAGGTGGGGGACCAATGTGTCAGGTCGGGAGCAGTGTGACAGGTGGGGGAGCAGTGTGACGGGGGAGCAGTGTAATGGAGGGGGGTGTGACGGGGGAGTGTGACAGGGGGCAGTGTGACAGGGGGGAACAGTGTGACAGGTGGGGGAGCAGTGTGACAGGTGGGAAAGCAGTGTGACGGGGGAGCAGTGTAATGGAGGGGAGTGTGACGGGGGAGCATGATGGGGGAGTGTGACGGGGGCAGTGTGACAGGGGGGAACAGTGTGATGGGGGAACAGTGTGACGGGGGAGCAGTGTAATGGAGGGGAGTGTGATGGGGGAGTGTGATGGGGTAGTGTGACGGTGGGGGCAGTGTGACAGGGGGGAGCAGTGTGACAGATATGGGGAGCAGTGTGACAGATATGGGGAGCAGTGTGATTGGGGGGAGCAGTGTAATGGAGGGGGGAGTATGACAGTGGAGTGTGATGGGGGGGACAGTGTGACAGGTGAAGGAGCAGTGTGACTGGTGGGGGAATAGTGTGACAGATGGGGGAGCAGTGTGATGGGGGAGTAGTGTAATGGGGGAAGCAGTGTGACAGGTGGGGGAGCAGTGTGACAGGTGGGGTAGCAGTGTGATGGGGAAGCAGTGTAATGGAGGGGGGGAGCAGTGTAATGGAGGGGGGAGTGTGACGGGGAGTGTGATGGGGCAGTGAAATAGGTGAAGGAGCAGTGTGACAGGTGAGGGAACAGTGTGATAGGTGGGGGAGCAGTGTGACAGGTGAGGGAGCAGTGTAATGGGGGAGCATTGTGACAAGTGGGGGAGCAGTGTGACGGGGGAGCAGTGTGACAGATGGGGGAGCAGTGTGACAGGTGGGGGAGCAGTGTGATGAACGAGCAGTATGACAGGTGGGGGATCAGTTTGACAAGTGGGGGAGCAGTATGACAGGGGGAGCAGTGTGTCAGGTTGGGGAGCAGTGTGACAGGTGCGGAAGCAGTGTGACAGGTCAAGGAGCAGTGTGAAAGGTGCGGGAGCAGTTTGACGGGGGGATCAGTGTGTCAGGTGGGGAAGCTGTATGACAGGTGGGGGATCAGTGTGTCAGGTCGGGGAGCAGTGTGACAGGTCGAAGAGCAGTGTGACAGGTGGGGGAGCAGTGTGTCAGGTTGGGGAGCAGTGTGACAGGTGCAGAAGCAGTGTGACAGGTCAAGGAGCAGTGTGAAAGGTGCGGGAGCAGTTTGACGGGGGATCAGTGTGTCAGGTGGGGAAGCTGTATGACAGGTGGGGGATCAGTGTGTCAGGTTGGGGAGCAGTGTGTCAGGTCGAAGAGCAGTGTGACAGGTGGGGGAGCAGTGTGTCAGGTCGGGGAGCAGTGTGACAGGTGGGGGAGCAGTGTGTCAGGTCGGGGAGCAGTGTGACAGGTGGGGGAGCAGTGTGTCAGGTCGAGGAGCAGTGTGTCAGGTCGAGGAGCAGTGTGACAGGTCGAGGAGCATTGTGACAGGTGGAGGAGCAATTTTTTAGGGAGAGCAGTGTAACAGGTGGGGGAGCATTGTGTCAAGGGGGAGGAGCAGTGTGACAGGTGGGAGAGCAGTGTGTCAGGTGGGGGAGCAGTGTGTCAGGTGGGGGAGCAGTGTAACAGGTGGGGGAGAAGTGTAACAGGTGGGGGAGAAGTGTAACAGGTGGGAGAGAAGTGTAACAGGTGGTGGAGCATTGTTAACGGGGGGAGGAGCAGTGTGACAGGTGGGAGAGAAGTGTAACAGATGGGGGAGCAAGTGTGACAGGTGGGGGAGCAGTGTGTCAGGTCGGGGAGCAGTGTGACAGGTCGAAGAGCAGTGTGACAGGTGGGGGAGCAGTGTGTCAGGTTGGGGAGCAGTGTGACAGGTGCGGAAGCAGTGTGACAGGTCAAGGAGCAGTGTGAAAGGTGCGGGAGCAGTTTGACGGGGGGATCAGTGTGTCAGGTGGGGAATCTGTATGACAGGTGGGGGATCAGTGTGTCAGGTCGGGGAGCAGTGTGTCAGGTCGAAGAGCAGTGTGACAGGTGGGGGAGCAGTGTGTCAGGTCGGGGAGCAGTGTGACAGGTGGGGGAGCAGTGTGTCAGGTCGAGGAGCAGTGTGACAGGTCGAGGAGCATTGTGACAGGTGGAGGAGCAATTTTTTAGGGAGAGCAGTGTAACAGGTGGGGGAGCATTGTGTCAAGGGGGGGATCAGTGTGTCAGGTCGGGGAGCAGTGTGACAGGTCGAAGAGCAGTGTGACAGGTGGGGGAGCAGTGTGTCAGGTTGGGGAGCAGTGTGACAGGTGCGGAAGCAGTGTGACAGGTCAAGGAGCAGTGTGAAAGGTGCGGGAGCAGTTTGACGGGGGGATCAGTGTGTCAGGTGGGGAAGCTGTATGACAGGTGGGGGATCAGTGTGTCAGGTCGGGGAGCAGTGTGTCAGGTCGAAGAGCAGTGTGACAGGTGGGGGAGCAGTGTGTCAGGTGGGGGAGCAGTGTAACAGGTGGGGGAGAAGTGTAACAGGTGGGGGAGAAGTGTAACAGGTGGGGGAGCATTGTTAACGGGGGGAGGAGCAGTGTGACAGGTGGGAGAGAAGTGTAACAGATGGGGGAGCAAGTGTGACAGGTGGGGGAGCAGTGTGTCAGGTCGGGGAGCAGTGTGACAGGTCGAAGAGCAGTGTGACAGGTGGGGGAGCAGTGTGTGTCAGGTTGGGGAGCAGTGTGACAGGTGCGGAAGCAGTGTGACAGGTCAAGGAGCAGTGTGAAAGGTGCGGGAGCAGTTTGACGGGGGGATCAGTGTGTCAGGTGGGGAAGCTGTATGACAGGTGGGGGATCAGTGTGTCAGGTCGGGGAGCAGTGTGACAGGTGGGGGAGCAGTGTGTCAGGTCGGGGAGCAGTGTGACAGGTGGGGGAGCAGTGTGTCAGGTCGAGGAGCAGTGTGTCAGGTCGAGGAGCAGTGTGACAGGTCGAGGAGCATTGTGACAGGTGGA
This sequence comes from Lithobates pipiens, assembly GCF_037356315.1. Classification (NCBI taxonomy): domain Eukaryota; kingdom Metazoa; phylum Chordata; class Amphibia; order Anura; family Ranidae; genus Lithobates; species Lithobates pipiens. Next base: position 427,772,115 of record NW_027507758.1, on the reverse strand, counting down.
GGAGCAATTTTTTAGGGAGAGCAGTGTAACAGGTGGGGGAGCATTGTGTCAAGGGGGAGGAGCAGTGTGACAGGTGGGAGAGCAGTGTGTCAGGTGGGGGAGCAGTGTGTCAGGTGGGGGAGCAGTGTAACAGGTGGGGGAGAAGTGTAACAGGTGGGGGAGAAGTGTAACAGGTGGGAGAGAAGTGTAACAGGTGGGGGAGCATTGTTAACGGGGGGAGGAGCAGTGTGACAGGTGGGAGAGAAGTGTAACAGATGGGGGAGCAAGTGTGACAGGTGGGGGAGCAGTGTGTCAGGTCGGGGAGCAGTGTGACAGGTCGAAGAGCAGTGTGACAGGTGGGGGAGCAGTGTGTCAGGTTGGGGAGCAGTGTGACAGGTGCGGAAGCAGTGTGACAGGTCAAGGAGCAGTGTGAAAGGTGCGGGAGCAGTTTGACGGGGGGATCAGTGTGTCAGGTGGGGAATCTGTATGACAGGTGGGGGATCAGTGTGTCAGGTCGGGGAGCAGTGTGTCAGGTCGAAGAGCAGTGTGACAGGTGGGGGAGCAGTGTGTCAGGTCGGGGAGCAGTGTGACAGGTGGGGGAGCAGTGTGTCAGGTCGAGGAGCAGTGTGACAGGTCGAGGAGCATTGTGACAGGTGGAGGAGCAATTTTTTAGGGAGAGCAGTGTAACAGGTGGGGGAGCATTGTGTCAAGGGGGGGGATCAGTGTGTCAGGTCGGGGAGCAGTGTGACAGGTCGAAGAGCAGTGTGACAGGTGGGGGAGCAGTGTGTCAGGTTGGGGAGCAATATTTTTTATTGTCTGTATGAAGGCACACTCAGTGTATTCACCCTCTGATCTTTCCCTCTTCCTCTCGTGCTTTCAACTCTATAAGAGTAAGACTATTATCTGTTTCTTCATTGTCTACTCTTTACTACGCTTATATGCTTACTATAATAAGTAATATCAGTCACAATTGTTCGGAAGTTCCCAAATTACTTTATGTGATCTTTGTATTTGTTGTACTCATTTTTGTATGTAAAATTTTCTTCAATAAAAACCAATTAAAAAAAAAAAAAAATCCCATTGTAATCCATGCACCCGGTACCCTGCATGGAGATTAGGGACCAGGCGCATGGAGCCTGCATTACGAGCCACCACTGGTAAAAACCGAACAAGCCAACCTTTGCTTATTCTAATAAACTAGAGCAGAATAAAAAAAAAAAAGCCTGAAACTAAGCTTCAATGTCAAACTTAGGGTATAAAAATAGCAGTTGAAAGCAGATTGTTCTTTTACGAGCAATGAAAATTCTTTTTTTTAGACACTCGTGAATGCTAAAAGGAGAAACTGGAGAACTTGAAGTAACAGCATCAGCAGGTAAGAACAGAGGTTTTACTCCTGCATTGCAAGGTCCGTGACCATGTTATACAAAAGATCATAGGAAGTAAACATTGCCGTGGACTAAAGAAAAACTGTTACTTCTGGTAATATTGGTATGATATGTCCTGAATAAAGATTCCTTTATTTTTCATTTGGCAATTTTTCTTACATTTGATTTATAACTCTAATCATAATGAGCCTGGCCAGTGGACTTAATGTCAATACTATTTTTAGTAATGAAGCATAATTATATTAATGCATTTCCCCAAAGATAGCTTTCACTGGCAAATTGGCAACTTTTTAAAAATCACATCAGCATTGCGTGAATAATGAGCTCTATTAAACACTAATACTTGTATTTTATAAGATATGCCCCCAGATTTCCCTGTGCTGCGGTACCAAATCTCAACTGTCACGCTATGTCCTTTCTTAAACTAGGAAGCATACCTTTGAGGACATTTTAATGTAACATTCTATATTATGACAGCTTTAAAAAATTTCACTATGCCAATGTTTTATTGAATCAATTACCTCTAATAAGTGAAAGATGTGGGATTTCATAAGTCATAGGCTCCAGTTTAAACCATCTCTGAATGTAAATTTGGAGTTTAATAAAATAATCTACTCATAAATATTTATAGATATTTATTTGCTGCACTCATCTTAAATAAAAATGGCATAAGTATTAATGAGTGTGGAGTGTGTTTACTTTTTTCTATATTTGTAATAATATCCGTGAATATATTTTGTATAAAGTGTAAACTTTTTTTTTTTTTTTTTAATATACCTATTATTTCAGACATTCTCATTTAAACATTTAAGTCCATTATATCATATTCACAATACATATTTCTATTAAACGATCTAGCAATAATAATAATGATATTTAATTATATATATATGATATAATTATATATAATTCTATTAAACGATCTAGCAATAATACTGTACTTATCTATTTGTAAATCTATAGCTATGTTATTATTTTACATATGACTGGGTCATATTTTTATTTTTCATAATAAAAAATTGGTTTCTACATTTACAGTAGGCACAAAATATTATTCTAATCCTCTATTCACTGTTATTTTCCGTAGATCTGAACTATTCTTGACCTTTTTCATCTCTTTGGTACCTGGAGGCAATAATCTTCTTACCTGTTGTACCAATAAGTACTTACAGTTTTAATATATTTGTCGGCAATAGTTAACTGAAAAGCAATTTAGAAAACCTACTCAGCTTTTTGATGAAAATTCGCTATGAAAATGCTGATTGCTTGCAATACATCTGTGTTGTCTGAAACATCCATTTTTTATTTAATGAAAAGATGGCAAACAAATGACTAATTTGTAGCTGCACAATGGGCGGAGAGGAACATGGGGACTAGACATAACAGCTACAGAATGTACAAATTTGTGTTTGTGTTATAATTGTTAACAGCTCAGGCAAAGTTTACTTTCTTTGGTATTATTCAATCATATACATCATTCTTCTATTAGCAAAATGCTTATGCCATGAATATTTAATGTAGCTTAGCATTTTTATTTGGACTATATTAAGTGCAACCACTTAAAACATTCCCAATGATGTTATTAATTGTATTGGGGACAGAATGTTTTGGCCCTTCAAAGTAACCTGTAATAAAAGAATATAAAGGCTGCAATTGCTAGCCTCTCCTGAGAATGCTAGTTGCTAGTGTTGGGCAAACAGTTTGGCCCGAGCAGTTCCCCGTTCTGCCTAGTGACAGGACAGAGATCACTGCTCTCTGTCATCGAGAGCAGTAATCGCAGTCATGTAAGCTGATCCCCCCCACAGTTAGAATCACTCCCTAGGACACACTTAACCCCTTCGCTGCCCCTTAATGATTAACCCCTTCACTGCCAGTGCCATTTACACAGTAACCAATGCATTTTTATAGCACTGATCACTGTAGAAATTACAATGGTCCCAAAATAGTGTAAAAAGTGCCCAATCTGTCTACCATAATGTCACAGCCCAGATAAAAATTGCAGATCACCGCCATTACTATTAAAAAAAAAATCTCATATTTCGTAGAAGCTATAAATTTTGCGCAAACCAATCGATTTTTGCTTATTGCATTTTTTTTTACCAAAAATATGTAGAAGAATACATATCGGCCTAAACTGAGGAAAAAAAAATATTTTTTTAAATATTTTTTGGGGGGATATTTATTATAGCAACAAATAAAAAATATTGCGTTTTTTTCAAAATTGTCATTCTTTTTTTGTTTACAACATCGCATGACCGCGCAATTATCAGTTAAAGCGATGCAGTGCAGAATCGCAAAAAGTGCTCTGGTCAGGAATGGGGTAAATCCTTCCGGGGCTGAAGTGGTTAAAGCGGGGAACAAAATTAAAAGCCAGCAGCTACACATACTGAAGCTGCTGGCTTTTAATAATAGGACACTTACCTGTTCTGGAGTCCAGCGATGTCGGCGCCACAGCTGATGTCGGCACCACGGCTGCCGCCGCCATTGCAGTTAAGGGAACCCAGCAATGTAGCCTTTTACCTTCACGCCGGAAACCCTACTGCGCATACGTGAGGCCCTGCTCTTCTCTCCTACTGACCCGGCAACAGGGAGAGGAAGAGGGAGGAGGAGGGAGCCCCGCGGTGACGTCATGGGCCACAGCACAGACTCCTGGAAGTGGGAACAGGATAACTTTCAAGACAGGTATCCCCGCCCCAAAAGGAGCCAACTGTGGCACTGGAGGGGGAGAGGAGACAAATGAACTCCGCTTTAAAAATCAAAAAGAATGAAAATTTAAAATCAAACCACTTTCCACCACCATAAAAAGACAACGTCACCTTAATAACAAATTGTACATCTAGACGTCATATACACATCCATACAGTCCTTTTAAATTTACATAACAGAACATGGAAATTCAATATACGGTATGAGACTGTATGTGTCCTCTAACAAGGGATACCCTATAAGTGAAACTCAAAATCAAGGAGCCCAAGGAATATTGTAAATTGGAGGTGTGTGATCACATTCCTGGGTAGTGTTCTTGACAACCCTGATGCTGACAGATCACTCAAGCTCAAAAAAGATGAAATGTTTTATGCAATTAAATAACTCTCAAAACCTCCTTGCATATCACAAGTTGGCAGGAGCAGCATGTAATGGCAGTAGTATATACATAATGCAGACAAGTAATAACACGCTGCTAAAGTGCGGTCCTGCGGTGTCAGAATGTATTTTTACATCCAGTTACAATTGTTTTCAACCATGACATGTAGCCACCAACAGTCTTTCCTCTCTCTATATCCACAGACAACTTTACCCAGTGTGAATATTTGTACAACACTCATACAGAGGCCAAATCATGCATATGCAGCAGGCCACTATCTAGTATCTGTAGGCATCTAAAGGTTTTTTTTTTCCATTTTACTGTAATATTTCACATATATGCATGATATGTGTATACAGATTATGGTTATTTAACTGGATTAGATGAAACCTGTTACTTGAGTACAGTTGGGAGACAGTTAAAACTTAAAAATGACATTGCAATCGCTTTGGATAAACTTTGCTTTAGATTTTTTTAGTTGATAAGTTTGTGTGCTTTATTTTTGTGCTTTTGCTTTATTCTCTATATCAAATTTTTAATTTGTAAATACATATTTATTATGTGACAAAGGCTTCCAAGAGCACAATAGGTTATTTAAAGAGACAACGAAGCAGAGGAGACTGCTTTGCAACTCAGTTTGTCTGATAGAATCACAACCTTTTGATCAAGGGTTGAGTCAAACTATGATAACCAATTGTGCTCTATTAACAATGTGCTTTTTTCATTTCAGCTTCAGCTCATGCTAAATTGAAAAAAGGAGAGGAGCTCCAACAGATAACTGCATAATATTAATATGCATTATTTTATTTTTTCCTGACAAAAAAATAAATTAATAAATATTGTTTAGTTCTAACCAATAGTAATCATTTTATTTTAAGTAAACAAGACACAATGGGGCTGGCTTACTAAAACTGGAGAGTGCAAAATCTGGAGCAACTCTGCATAGAAATCAGCTTCCAGATTTTTTTAGTCAAAGGTAATTGAACAAGCTCAAGTTAGTAGCTGATTGGCTACCATGCACAGCTGCACCAGATTTTTCACTCTTCTCTTTTAATAAATGAACCCCAATGCTGTAGTTGTGGAGCTCTGTCCCTTTAACATGCATAGACTTTAGGTAAAACAGGTGATGAGTAAGGAAATACTTTCAGTATAATAGGTATTTAAAATGAGAATCAATTTACATAGCAGAAGGAATAAAAAGAGTTCGCTTTTATATATGGATTTTGATAGATCTTTCAAGTTTACAATGGACATACGAACAAGAACAAAACACTCTCCTCTAACGTTAGTTTATGATAGAATGTCATAGATAGAAAACATGATCGATCCTGGTTGAAAGGACAAAGAATAAAATCATACATAAAGCTATTTACTCATGCCATTTATTTTACAAACAAATCTTAATTGAAGAACTGTTTTTGATCTTGGTAGAGACATTTTCACCCAATCCTGAGTAGAAATAAGCAATAGGGGCCAGTGATAAAAGAACTGTGGGGTCCAGAACCCATAGGTGAACTCCCCAAAGGAAAAGAAACCTGAGAATGCAATCCAGAAAGAACAAAAAATATGACCTCATTGAATATATTTTTCTTACATCCTGTCCCTGTCATGCTCATGAGATAATGCAAAAAAATACAAAAGGGAAGCCCTGACAGAAATAAAACATTGTCAACGGTTCTAACCCTTTTTTTCTCTACTAAAAATGTGTTTTTCCTTTGTCTATGCAACTGTTAGATTTTATTCACTTCCTGTTAACTGGAAGAAGTGATGGGAAATCTTCCTAACAGGAAGGGAATGAAAATCCTTTGAGTGTTGCACCCGAAAACATCATTCCATTGTACCCCCGATGGCTGCTTTCATACTTTACTTAAGGCTGTTGTATTTTAAAGTACTATTTACATTATTTTGTATCTTGCTCTTATCCCACTGTAGCGGCCATAACCCATTGCAGGACGGCCTTGACTTAATGGGCTTACCGGTTACCTTCTCTTGGCCTGCTCTTCCACTTCTAGGGGGTCCCAGGGTTGATACCCAACGACTTGTAGTTCTTTCAAAAAGGTTTTATTTTGCAGTAGAACTTCCAATTAACATAGTCTCTTAGGGAACAGAGGGTACGGGTGAAGAACTTAGGCATCTTGAACTGCAGGTCTAGCAAAGTCTCTATTTTCACCCAGAGAGTAGCCACTCGCAGCTGGGTATTTCAAGGCTGAACAGATCTCTAGCGAGAGATCATGGCAGTCAGCACGTTGACTCAAACTTGAACAAATAACTAAGGGCAAACAGGAACCTTTCTCCTCCGTACCTGGAACGTTTCCCGTCTCCTTTATGGTACTGGAAAAGTGGGAATTCGTCAATGTCCTTCTCAACTCAGTAATCAGGCACTTCTCAGGATGCCACTTGCTGGCCTTCCTCCGCAGTGTCCTCCCTCGGTCACTTCCACGAGCTGCGGTGTCCCTCCAAGCCGAGAGCACACCCGGACACCTTGAATCCTCCCTCAGTTACTGCACCTCGGACAAGCAGGTTCTGAGACTCGGGAACGGACGGATCCCTACCCCAGACCAGGCAGGTCTATCAGGGGCCACTGACAGGAACATGTTGCGGGGTGTCAAACACCCCGTGACCGGGACCCCTCATGGGGCTACCCCGGTCCTGGAACCAGACCAGACCACGCGGGTCTCTCGAACAACTCCGGAACCCCGAACACGTGACCCACACCCATTTAAGTACCCCTTCCCAGACTCCTCAGCGGGCCCGGCATGCCCACTGATTGGCTCCGAGAAGGCCGATACCCAAGCAGACTTAGTTCTAGCCTGTCATTTGCACCTCACCGTCCACATGACCAGGCAGAACTTCCAAACACAGCCTGACCAGACTGGTGTTAAGGCCTGCCTACACAATTAACCCTCAGAACCTTTACTGTTCTGAGGCCAAAAACTAAATTTACAGGCGTGTGACATTTGATCCCAAATGTCATCCGCTACACCACTAATCAGATTGAACAAGAAAATCTAAAGAGTAGGGTTACATACAACACAAAAAGCCAACAGTAGATTGAAACCTTTCCTACACAAAGCAAAACAAAAAAAAAGCTTTAAGCTGGAGTTGGGCTTTGAATGCATTCACACTACTTGAATATTAGTTATAGTAGTTAGCATTTAGCAGTTAGCAGTGTATGGTGATGGAAAAGCAAGTTTAAAGTAAATATTTGTGTCAAGTTTCAGTTGTAGACTTCTATAGGGACATCTCACAATATGAGACATTTGAGAGATAGCTCCATGGAAGTCCATAGGGATTAAACTTGCAGAAACAGCCCGAACATCTAGTTTATCTCATAAAGCACTTAAGCGGACCTACATTTACCGTATTTATAACACGCGCCAGCGTATAACACGCACCTCAAATTTAGGAGGGAATTTTAAGGAAAAAAACTTTTAGGAGGGAAATTTAAAGAAAAAAAAACTTACATTTAAATGCCCATCAATGCAGCCTTATCAGTGTCATTTGCAGCCTTGTCATGCAGCCTGTCCATCATTGCAGCCTTGTCATGCAGCCTCTCCATCATTGCAGCCTTGTCATGCAGCCTGTCCATCATTGCAGCCTTCTCCATCGTTGCAGCCTGTCTATCATTGCAGCCTTGTAATGTAGCCTTGTAATGCAAGGCCGTTCTCGTCAGCTTTCGTCCACTCTGGGCCTTTCTCTGCGGTTTTCGGCCGCCGTGAAGGGCCGAAGGCGGCCAAAAGCCACCGAGAACGGCTGAAGGCGGGCGAAAGTTGCCGAGAAGGGCCGAAGGCGGCCGAGAACTACCGGGCGCCACCGAGATACACAGGATATCTCGGCAGCGCTATTTTTAAAAATAAAATCTGACAAGGAGACAACAATGCACAAGGCTGCATTACAAGGCTACATTACAAGGCTGCAATGATAGACAGGCTGCAATGATGGAGAAGGCTGCAATGATGGACAGGCTGCAATGATGGAGAAGGCTGCAATGATGGATAGGCTGCATGACAAGGCTGCAAAAAAGCCGCCAAGAACGTCTGAAAGCCGTGAGAAGGGCTGAAGGTGGCTAAAAGCCACCCAGAGGCTCAAAAATCTCCCAAAAATCACGCAGGATCGGTGTATAACACGCACCCACGATTTCCCCCTGATTTTAAGGGAAAAAAAGTGCGTGTTATATGCTGATAAATACAGTAGTTAGCTTACACATCACGATGAAATTAATTGTTATGTATATTATGCAGACACTATGCTCTGGCCAACCGTGTCCTGCTTTTCATATTTGATTCATATCTTTGGTAGGTGGTCTCACCTAGTATAGAAGGAGTTGGATTAGTACAAATTCAAGATCCAAACTCACTATTTTCATAATAGAACACTTTTCTCAGAGGTCACCAAAAGCTCTGAAGCTGTCAGTGTACATGCAGACACTGCCTGCCACTGCCACTGCCACTGTGTAAAAACTTTGTCAGTTTTTTTTTCTGGTAGTCTAAGAGCTTAAACCTGCATGCAAAGTATTAAAAAAGGGCTAAGAGACTATGAATCAGACTCCTACAGCTACATTAGTCTTTATGCAGTGAAGTCAGGTACACAATAAGCTTACAAACCAAAGACATTTCTAGCTGTTATCAGTGGCAGAGGCTCTCTGCAGACACAGCATTTCTCACACCACTAGCTTTCTTTATACTCTTTAACACATGGCAATAAAGCAGGACTGTGGTTTGAATTACACATTCTCTTCTTTCTGCCTGTCATTTTCTCCTCCTTTTAAGCTTACTGAAATAGGGTTGCGTACGACAGCATGGACTGTATTCACAGCCTCTAGCCTCTGTTACACAGCAGTGCCATACTGTATTAAATCCACCCAATTTTCATGAATGAAAACTGTTCTAAAGAAAAGTGTTTATTTTCCATGACATTGAAACCAGCTAAATTTTTCCAAAACCAAATCTCAAAATAAATCCAAAAATCTGTTTGATTGCTATAGATAACAAGCACGTGTTTGCTTTATAGCACAATTCATAAATGAAGAATTTCCTTCTCCTCTATTCCATGCATGGAAAAACAAGAAAGTGTTCATTTAACAGGAGCACTAATTTACCACATTTCAGCTTTGTCTTTTGATGCCTGTGGTTTTATTAAAACCCAATTGCGGACACCATAAATTTACCAAGGTTAAGGCTGTTAAGTCCTCAAAAGCCACCTCCCGTCACATACACTTTCTTCTCTATCCTTCAAAACTGCTTAGTTAGATTCTGCAATTAGCAAAACACCCGCTGTACTTCCTGGAAAAGTATGCCTTTACATGTCTTGAACAACCTATTGCTGAGATTATTTCACCACTTGGGGCTGTATCAATTATTAATGGCCAGGAGGAGAGGGAGGAGGAGACATGGCCTCCAATCTGGGGTCTATGAGACCTGTAGAGTTTACATTAGCATAGCCTGGAAGTATAACAGGAGCTGTACTAATCCCAGAACCTAAGCAAGCAGCTTTGCGGGATATAGAAAAAAGTGCATATGATGGGAATTTGTTTTTTTGACGCAAAGGAGTGTTAAACAGTTGCAACCCTGGTAAACTTAATATGCCTCAAATTAAGCTTTAAAGCCCAAATGAAGCTTAAACAAAATCAGCTGAGTACAATTTAACCAGTTAAAGTCTAGAGCAATTTTGTTTATTTTTAACATATGTGTAAAAAACTAAATGTTGGCTATAAAATTACTTAAACCCCCAGAATATTATATATTTGCTGAAAGCAGAGGCCTTGCAGAATAAAAAGGTGATGGCTGCAAATGTTTATAAAATACAAGAGCTTAGGAAACAACGTGAGGTGGGGGGCCACCGGGAGGGCTTTGTGAAAGTGACTGATTAGCAGCTATGAAGCTGCCGTATCACTTTGAATTTTTAGACAGGAGCCAGATAAACAAAACCCTACAGCTACTGCAGCCATCAGCTTGGGATTAAAGGTTCACTCTTTGGAAGTACATAGTACGTCCAACAAGTTAAACAGGTTAAAATCTTTAGACCTTTTAATGGTGATATTGTACAGTGAGACTGATTAACTAAAGGAGTTCAAAATGTTTACTCAGTCAATCAGTGTGGATATTTATATTAATTATCCAGTTATACGCACTACCCCCAGAGGAGCCACTAAAAGTTTTTGTAAATTCTCTGTAAAACTTGAAGATGACACACTTCACACACCCGGCACCTACGGGTACACCTTGAGTTATTTCAAATAATTTATTAGGCCCACAGCAGTACAGCTCAGGCTGTGGTGGTAGAAAATTGACAACGTGTCTTTATTATGGCACAAGCAGCTAGTGTATCTGTCTTTGCCACTGTGCATTGTGGTGTGCTGTGTTGGGAAAACCAGTGCAAGTTTGCAACACACTTTAATGCAAAGAGTAGGTGTGAAGAGGTCCTCAAAGTTTGTTTGTTTTGTAACCACCCAGAAGATTTGGCTACTGAATGACCAGAGCACGTTTTACAATTTGGCACTGCACTGCTTTAACTGCTAATTGCGCGGTCATTCAATGTTGTACCTAAACAAAATTTTACGTCCCTATCCCTGTACATTGCACACTCACATCAGTCCCTACCCTCAAGGAGCCCACAATCCAAGGTCCCCATTCATATACTAGAGCCAATTTTGGACAGAAGCCAATTAACCTACCTGCATGTCTTTGGATTATGGGAGGAAACCCATGCAGGCAGTGGCGTAACTAGAACCTTCAGGGCCCCGGTGCAAGAAACCATGGAGGGCCCCTCTGACCTCCAGCCAGGGCCCTTCCCACTGATCCCAGGCACAACAGGACCTGGATAGAAGGGGGAACAAATCCCCTCCATTTTCCTCCTGCAGCCACTTAATGCCTATCAGAGGGAGAGGAGGAGATGCAGACTTTTAGTGGCTGCAGGAGAAAAATTGAGGGGATTTGTTCCTCTAAATGCCCCCACCCCATCCAGGTGTTCAGGGGCAACATGTGCGCTAATGCAATTGTGATCCCTGTATCAGTGGTAGTGGGGATGGTGGCGGTGGTGTGGGGGGTACCTGTGGCAGTGGGGGGGGATCAGTGGCAGTGTTGATATTGAGGGATGGGTGCCACTCACTTGCAGATTACTTGTGATTCCTCCTCCTTGCTCTGTCTTGCGTGAGCAGAGAGGATGGGCAGGGTTTGTGAGTGAAGGCAGAGCCAGAGAAGATGGCAGGGACTGTGCCCATAAGTGCAGGTGGTGACAGAGAGGATGGGCGGGGCCTTGAGTGAAGGCAGAGCTGGAGAAGATGGGCAGAGTGGGCAGGGACTGATCCTGTGAGTGTGCAGGTGGTGACAGAGAAGACTGATTGAAGAAGGGAAGATGGGCGGAGTATGTGCGGGCAGAGAAGATGGGCAGAGTAGGCAGGGACTGTCCCTGTGAGTTTGAGAGCAGAGGATGGGTGGAGAAGCAGCCCATCTATCTCCCAGGCATGTCTATCTCCCGGGCGGCAGCGGGCCCCCCTACAGTGGCGGAACTCAAGGGCACAGTCGCAAATGCGACTGGTGCGACCCTGATAATTCCATCACTGCACGCAGGCACAGGGAGAACATGCAGGTAGTGTTGTGGTTGGGATTCGAACCAGCGACCCTTCTTACTGCTAGGTGAGAGTGCTAACCACTACACCACTGTGCCACTCTTTTGATGGTGTTTGATTGCCTCTGTGATTTATTTTATCTGTGATATAAACTTTTTTGTTATAAAAAAATCCAACAAACTCCATTTTAGTCATACATGTAGGCCAAAATGTATTTAGCCACATGTCTTTGGTAAAAAAAAAGTCAATAAGCGTATATATTTATTGATTTGCGTAAAAGTTATAGCGTCTACAAACTAGGGTACATTTTCTGGAATTTATGCTGCTTGTAGTTTATGACTGTCTATCTCATTTCTTGAGGCCCTAAAATGGCAGGGCAGTACAAACCCCTCTCCCCCCCCAAATGACCCCATTTTGGAGAGTAGACACCTCAAGGAAATTGCTGAGCCCATTGAATATTTTTTTATTTTTTTTGGTAACAAATTTTTTTTTTTTAAATAACAATTTTCCTGAAACTTGTGGCACAATATAAAATATTCCATGGACTCAACATGCCTATCAGCAAATAGCTTGGGATTTCTACTTTCCAAAAATGGGTCATTTGGGGGGGGTTTAACTGTTCTAGCATTTATGTACAACATTAGAAGCTTACGCCACACATCACCTACTCTTCCAACCACTTGAAGACAAACCCCTTTCTGACACTTTTGTTTTCAACATTTTTTGCTAGAAAATGACTTTGAACCCCCAAACATTATATATTTTTTAAAGAAAATGCCCTACAGATTAAAATGGTGGATGTTGCCATTTTTTTTCACACAGTATTTGCGCAGCGATTTTCCAAACGCAAAAACTTTTTTTATTTTAATGCACTAAAACACATTATAATGCCCAAATGTTTGATGACATAAAAAAGATGATCTTATGCTGAGTACTTGGATACTAAACACGACATGCTTTAAAAATGCGCACAAAGGTGCAGTGGGCGACAAAATACATACTTTTTAAAATCCTTTACAGGTTACCACTTTTACAGAGGAGGTCTACTGCTAAAATGACTGCCCTCAATCTGACCTTCACGGTTATAGCTCACAGGTGACCACGGGGGGACAGGGGTGCTTTTTTTTCTTTTCTTTTTTTAATTATTACATTTTTTTTTAGCATGTTTATTGTTATCTCAGGGAATGTAAATATCCCCTATGATAGCAATAGGTAGTTACGGGTACTCTTTTTTTAAAACAATGGGGTCTTTTAGACCCTAGATCTCTCCTCTGTCCTCAAAGTATCTGACCACACAAAGATCGGTGTAATAAAATGCTTTCCCAATTTCCCAATGGTGCTGTTTATATCCAGCGATACATAAGTCATGAAATGCTCGTAGGTTATGTTTTCTTAGGCCATAGAGATGATTGGAGCCATTCTGGTCTCCCATCAGCTCTATGGTCAGCTGGCACAACCACTGGCTGCATTCTCGGGTTCCCTATTGGGACAGGAGAGCCCGAGAAAACCATGGAAGATGGTGGGAGGGGGGGACGTTCCCTCCCAATGCTTGTAAAAGCAGTCTAGAGGCTAATTAGTAAGACTAATTAGCCTATTACATGAAAACCGACCGCTGGCTGAAAATAATGATAACAAGATGATACCTAAATCTGCAGGCATCATTCTGGTATAACCACTCCTTAACCAGTCCTTGTTGGGCATATATTGTAATGTTCTTTTTTTCATGCAGCCTGTGGGCTGAATGAAAAAAAAAAGATATCGATCAGTGTGTATGCTCATTATTAGAATACCACCCTATATCCATCCACTTCTAATGATGGGCAATACATGCACCATTTTTTTTTTAACTGTGTGTTTTTTTTTTTTGTGATTTTGTGTTTTTTTTGCACTTTTATATAAACTGTACACATTCCAAATTAGGGTCTCTCAAAATGTGATAGCCATCTCATCTTTCAAGACCTTGTGTAAGTGTTCCCTAGGACTGTGTAGTGCTGTACCCTATGCTAATATTCCACTGTGTGAGGTAGTGTTTGAAACAGTCACAGATGCAGAAACCACGTTGGTCAGGACAAGAGGGACAATAAAACCGCATGTCACGCCTAAATCCACGTTTTCAGCAGACATGACACCTTCTTTTGGGTGTTTTCTATGGGCAGGGGTAACAGGGAGGACATACGGAAAATGCCTCTCATGCAGCTGGCTCATTGCATTTGCATTGGGAAGGTAGGGAAAGGCACCATCTGGAAACAGAAGGGCTGTGATGATCTCTTCCTGGAATTTTAGGCAGGATCCAGTTCATCCTGAAGCTTTGTATAGCACAAAAGCATTCAGCAGAGCCAATTGGAATAAATATACAGACACTTTTTTATACCAGCTTCTGGCCTTGTGGGCAATTGGATACGGTGCCAACAACTGGTCGTTGAGGTCCACCCCTCCCATTTTAAGGTTGTATTCATGGACGCAGAGGAGTTTCTCCACAACACTAGTCACCGTAGGAATTTGGACCGTCGTGTCTGTGTGAAGGGAGGACAGAACGAAAACACTCTGTGAATCCCTCCAATTCACTGCTAGCAAATGATTACATTTGAAGCAGGCCCCCCCCCCCCCCCCCCGCCGCCATCTAAGTCGGGACTCTACAAGGCATTGGATTGCACGGTGCCACATGTGCTAATTCCACAATCAAAAAGGTGACTAAAAAGTGGCATGCTTGTGTAATATTTGTACACAGACTAGTGGTACCCCTTTCCGAATAAGGGTGACATCAAGTCCCACACAATCTTACCAGCACTCCCTATGTAGTCTGGGCAGTTCTGGGGCTCCACGTGACTATCCCTCGTAAACCATAAAACGATATGTATAGCCTGCTGCCCTGTCACAGAGCATATACATCTTGATCCCATATATGGCACACTTGCTGGGAAGATACTGTTTTGCCAGAAAACCTATTCAGGGACTTATCAACACAGACAACTTGATCTGGAGTAAACAAGGCTGCAAACTGCTGGTTGAAGTGGTTTATGAGGGGCCGAATTTTGTGGAGGTGATGTATCCAGGGTCACCCCGAAGAAGACAGAGTTTATTGTCGTTGAAATGCATGAACCGCAAGATCTGCTTGTATCGTGTCCTGGTCATGGAGGCAGAGAACATGGGCATATGGTGAATTGGGTCAGTGGACCAATATGACCGCAACTCACTTTTTTGAACTATGCCCATGAGGAGGGATAAGCCCAGGAAGGTCTTAAATTCAGAAACCGTAATAGGTTTCCACTCTCGGGCAAGGGTCAACTGGGGATTAGCAGCAATGAATTGACCAACATACAAATTGCTTTGGTCCACAACAGATCTATAGTGGTCTTCCGTGAAAAACAGCGAATAAAAATCAAGTGATGTAAAATCAACTGTTTCCACCTGAATACCTGAAGAACGGGGTCGGTATGCCTGACCTTGACAGGGACCACTACTCCGTCATCAGAGCTATCTGTCAGGGTGCCACTGCTGTCTACTGGTTCGTATTCTGAGCCAGAAACGCAGGCCTCTTCACTAGTGTAACTTTGATTGGACATTTTGGCTCTAAATTTACTGGCACTCTAGTGACACTCACAGGAAAAAAGAGCACCTGACTGCCAGCGACTGCTTCAAATGCTACCAAAAAACTGTTAGCATTCACAGGGATCAGGCCTGACTGCGAATGCTTCAGTTATGTGTATGCCTAGGCGGCTGCGTGCCCGACTCACACCTGCGACGCTTCGCCCAGCCGGCCAACTGAGGCAAAAGAACCGCCAAGAAAGAGGTTGCCTTGCATTACATAAAATCACAGAATATCCCCCATTTTTAAGCCTATATTATTAATAAAAATATAGATGAGAATATGATTTTTGGAAAAACATGATTATGTATATTTAGCATTGGTTTGTAGACACATACCAGATCTGCTATTAAGTACACTAAATGCCAATTAAAGATTGTCACAGCCATCATTTGCAAAAGCATATGGTACTATAAGTGTTTTTAGAAACATCTGGTTTATTTTCATTACTTTAATGATATCTGAAAATATAATTATTTCTGAATGCCAGATTTGTGGAACTAATTGTTATCAAATATAGTCCCTAAATAGCTTTGCAGGAATACCAACATGTTTTTCTAATGGTTATCATGAAAATTTGCTTGCAGCGATAAATTAACTAGTAAGATTGTCTCACTAAATGTGACATGCTGCCCTCAAACATTAGTTATTATTCTTAAAGCAACCAAGTCACTACTCAAGAGGTAAATTAAACCAAAATCACCCTGTGAAAGAAAAAGAGTATTGCCTGCAGTGCCTGTCCAGCAAGAGGCAACTCCAAACTTTGCTGTCTTGCAAACATAGCTGCCACTGTATATATAATGTTTTTGGGCATGTCACTGTTCTACACAGATAAATATTATTCATCTTCTTTTATCTTTATTAGTATTTTTTGTAGTTTCAAATAAAGTTTATTTAAAAATTGAAAAGACACAACAGAAACAATTACAGGTTATATGGGAATAACAGACTCTCAATCTCGTCTAATGTTATAAAAAATAGTCAGTTGAAACAGAAATGCTATATTCTACAAATGAGTTTCTGTTATAGATTCATAAGCCAATGCAGAAGATTGCAGGATTGAGGATGCAAGAACTTTCAGGATTTTTATAGTGGAGCTTATCTGCTGATATATGCATCTCTATGGTTTAGAGGGAGAGCAGTTTTGCTAGGTTAGTCATAATTTAGGGGGGAGTCAAATAAAAAAGCAGAAGTATTGGTGGGGGGTGAAGAAGAAAGAAGAAAAAAGCATAGAGAGAGTAGGGGTGGGGGGATAGGGACAGAGAAAGAAATACAGGGGGGGGGGAGGGATTAGAGGGTACTTCTAAAAGAGTATGAAGGGGCTTGGGGGCTGTCCATCACTGCCCTTTCAGGTCCGTAAAATGTGGATAACTGAAGATCCCACGTTGACAATTTTTGCAGCATCCATATAGTTATGAAGAGTGTTGTTGCTACTACCTAACTTTAAAAAAAAAAAAAAATTTGCTTTGTGTTATACATTATATTACTTCTTTAAACTGCCCCCCCCCCCCCACCATCCCCCCATTATCTAAATCCACAAACGCCTTACCTATGTTTGGTATTTTCAAGAACCTATTGACTAAGTCAGTATGCAAAGGAATTGTGAAGTGCAATAATACATAGCTACCTTACATTAGTTTACTGCAATCAGATTCATCAGGAAAGCAAGCTGCAGCTGAAAGCTCTGTCAAGTGGCTTTTAAGTAATTTTGTTCTAGGCTGGTTTAATTCTTTTGGAGTGATTACTCCTGGAGAGCATTTTCACACTTTTTTTGTCTCACCATTTACATATACTAACAATAATCTGTCCATTCCTGAATGGGCAAGGTTTAGAGCACTGCAAACGAAGAAAAAAAACACCTTAAAGAAGCATTTTAGTAAGCAGTAGGATTCATTTACGAAATGCAAATAGAATGTTCACTTTGCAAAGAAATTTTCAGTTTGCAAGGGAATTTTCACTTAGCTTAATGAATGTGGTAAAAATTTGGCATAGAACATTCAATAGTGTGCATGGAAAAAGAAGAATTTTTGCTTGCACATTATTGGATATTGAAAGCCAGCAGAGCTCTACATTAACTAAGTTAAAGGGACAATCTGAGTCCAGAGTTGCCATTAAAAATCATGGAGCTCTATACAACCTACCTGTAGGTATTATTGAGTACTTGCAGGTTTTCTGGTTGCTGAATAGCTCAGTGAACAATATTTCACTGATCTCCTTCCACTCAAAATGTCAGCTTGCTGATACTGGTTCACTACAGGATTGAGCCCCAGGGACACTGTGGAGTCTCCACCTTGCAGGAATAGGTAGCTTTCATGAGATTTCCAAACGTGTGGGACAGTGCTGAAGTGTAGGGGTTAATTGAAATGCAAAGGTGTTGTAGTAGGGAAAGGAGCATGGGCATAGGGCTATAAAGGAGTGAGGAATACTCTAACTTCTGTCACCAGGGAGCTGGAATGTGGCAGTGATAAGGAAGGGAAAGGGCAGTGGGACACTTATTGAACAATACTGAAGGAGAGTGAAGATATCTCAGGTTTGTGTGTGGGGGTGATGAAGGTTGAATGCTGATGCAATGTTATGGGGCATTTAAACAAAAGTGGTGGTAAGTGTAGGAGCAGCTGAGGTTTGTATACACCCGGAAGCAATCGCTACCATAGGCAGAATCCCCTAGCGGCAAAACCAAAAAAATCATTCCTATAATTTAGTCCCCTGGTGGCAAAACAGCAGTGCAATGTAAAGAGTAACTCCACTTTTTGTTGAGAAAAAAAACACATTCTCCTCTAGGTGTTCTATGTACATTGCAGAAATTTTAACAAATTTTGTTGCAGATTCTTACCTTTGGTTATTCTGAAGGAGAAGTTGTTTGTATGTCTGTGCCCATGTGCCCAATGAATCTGTATGGGAGTATTTTTTTTAAATGATCAAATAGTTCCTGCTTTCAGGGCTCTGATGAAAAGAAATTGGCAGGTCCAGCATTTCTTTAGATGTGATTTCCCTTTGGGAGCATCTCACCAAAAAATTAGCATTTTTGTTGCAAGGGATGCTCAAAATCGGACTTGTATCTTAGTGTAGATTTTTGGGAAAATCAGTAAACCAATTACACAATACACAATGTCTCCAGTTAGCAATATTGCATTTTACAGAAAATTACAGCTCTGTGGATTGAAAAGGACAGTCATTTGTAGTAACATTGAATCACACTATGACTTGAATCGCAATTGTATATGATAAATTATTATTATGTTTTTATTATTGCTATTTTTTTCTTATGAAAATGGAGTTACCATTTAATTATTAAATGTGAAAAATATAGCAGGTAAAAAAAACAAATTATATAGCATATGCTAAAGCCATATTGTAATTTTTTCATTTTTTTTTTTTCAAATATAGTTTATTAGATTTTGACATAAAATATTTGACAAACACTGTCATGAAATAGTTACCAACAGGCTATGTACAGGATATTTCTACTGATCTTTGCATTATAGAGAGGATAGGAAGAAGTCTGGAGGAAAGAAAGAGAAGGGGGAGCTAAGGACTGGAAATAGGAGATATAGAAAGGAGGGGGGGTCCAAGGACTCACCCTTCCCGATATCCCTGTCCCGACCTTGGGAGGAAGGGCAGTGGCAAAATTGTATACAATTGACATGTGGATTCGGACATGCAAATACGAAACATTATACAAGACAGAGTCTAAGATGCAAAATCTAATATAACATATATTTTTGACTGTTATACTGGCAACTGATCAGCGTTACCACACCAACAGTCTGTGTAAGGGCAATGTGAGGTGAGTATAGTCCCTCAGCAATCTGGTGGATTTGCCCTTGATTCAGGGATCCCTGTATAGAAGGAAACCTGTGGTGCCATGTAACTTGCTTTTTCTGGTGATGTTACGCAGCAATACATAAAGGCCGACCACTTTTTTTTTAGTTTGGTATTGAACCAGTTTTTGTGGAGTATGGCATCCATTTCTTCTTGTAGCAGTAACGTTTTGAGAGATTTTACAATTTCTGAAGTGGTCAGGGGAGAGGTGGAGATCCAGTGATTAAGTATAGTCCTTCGACCAATGAGGAGAGTCAGGAGAATCCATTGAAGGTTTTTCCAAGGCAGTGGCTTGGGAGAGGTTGCTGACATGTTGATTTTTGGGGGTTATCCAAAAAGCAAAAGCATGGGATCTTTCTCCAGTGTAAAATCCATCACTGTTTGGATAAGGTTAAGGGTCGCGGACCAGAATGTAGCTATCTGTGGACATAGCCAAAAGCGGTGGATTAGAGAGGGTTTATGTAGAGAGCACCATGGGCAAACATGTCCCGAAGTGTCAGGGTATCTCATAGAGAATGGATAGTTAGCCCTGTGCATCAACTTGAACTGCGTTTCCCTCCAGGGCTCGTTTGGTATAATGCTTCTTGTGATGTTATATCCCGCTATGATGTTATCTATGTTGACTAGGCCTGGTGAGTCTCTTGACCATGAGGAGATGGAGGAATTTTGATTGGGTTTGGTGAACTTCCCGTTGAGAGGGTGGTAGATATCAGAAATGGAGTAGCTCTGATCAGTTATTAGCTTGTCCAAGAATGATTGTTTGACTCTGATATTATTTTTCGGACAGGTCTTGGCGATGAAACTTGAGTATTGTGCCACATGTAAAAAGTGATGGGCAGGCAGGTTGTACTCTTGTTCCATATGAAGGAGGTAATTGCCTTATTTAGGGTTTGTACATCTTTGTTAGTGATGGCCGAACGGTTCGCCCGGCGGTCGTTTCGCGGCGAATTTCCGACATTCGCGGTCCGCACGTTCGAACGCCTTTTTCCGTCGTTCGCCGCGGCGGACTTACGTGTTTAATGTATACAAGAACTTTAACCTTTGGTGACACGTTTATCATGTGATACAGGACAGCCAATTGAGACATGACAGCACATGGACACTTGTACATTCCCCCTAACCTATAAATACACCCGATCCGGTGGCCATTTTACATTCTTTCTTCTGTTAAGATAGGGACAGGTTCCTGTGTGGAGTAGGGAGAGATAAACCACTAGCTATTTGGTACACAAAAGTTCTTTTCAGGACTGGTATAGGTGTTAGGTGTTGATAGGTTTGCTGTGCTGCTGATTCTTGCAGCAGCCTGAGTGTCTTTTGTTAGTTTAGAGAAAGGGAAAGGACGGTGTATGCTACAGGGACAGCCAGATTAGTCTTTCATCATCATCATCATCATCATCATCATTAGCTGTTACTATCAAGGTCCACAAAAGAGCTGTTCCAGTAACCACTAATCGTTCTCTTTTTTTGCCAATTTGTATAGGGACAGGAAGGAAGCAGTGTTGTCAGGCAGTGAGGGTAATTTTAAAGACTTGCTGTTATTATTAGTTCCACAAAGGTTCTTTTCAGGACTGGTATCAGTGGTACAGTAATAGGCTTGTACATGTATAATATTCTTTCTTCCAAATATAGAAAGGATATTATACTTGACTGCTGCCCTTCTGCTGCAGTCTGCTAAACATTCACAACTCACTTGTTCCACAAAAGTTCTTATAAGGACTGGTAACTTGGTATAGGGTGCTACGGTACATAGGCTTGAGTGCGGTACAGTCTGCTGTTCTGTAAGGACCGCTATCGGTCCACAATAGATAGGGTTGACGTGCACCACTGCTGACCGCTGCCCTATACTGCAGCAGTCCTTCAGCGGTATAGGGACTGACGTACAGTCTGCTAAACACTAATACACAACCTGCTTGGTCCACAAAAGTTCTTATAAGGACTGGTAACTTGGTATAGGGTGCTACGGTACATAGGCTTGAGTGCGGTACAGTCTGCTGTTCTGTAAGGACCGCTATCGGTCCACAATAGATAGGGTTGACGTGCACCACTGCTGACCGCTGCCCTATACTGCAGCAGTCCTTCAGCGGTATAGGGACTGACGTACAGTCTGCTAAACACTAATACACAACCTGCTTGGTCCACAAAAGTTCTTATAAGGACTGGTAACTTGGTATAGGGTGCTACGGTACATAGGCTTGAGTGCGGTACAGTCTGCTGTTCTGTAAGGACCGCTATCGGTCCACAATAGATAGGGTTGACGTGCACCACTGCTGACCGCTCACCTATACTGCAGCAGTCCTTCAGCGGTATAGGGACTGACGTACAGTCTGCTAATCACTAACACACAACCTGCTTGTTCCACAAAAGTTCTTATAAGGACTGGTAACTTGGTATAGGGTGCTACGGTACATAGGCTTGAGTGCGGTACAGTCTGCTGTTCTGTAAGGACCGCTATCGGTCCACAATAGATAGGGTTGACGTGCACCACTGCTGACCGCTCACCTATACTGCAGCAGTCCTTCAGCGGTATAGGGACTGACGTACAGTCTGCTAATCACTAACACACAACCTGCTTGTTCCACAAAAGTTCTTATAAGGACTGGTAACTTGGTATAGGGTGCTACGGTACATAGGCTTGAGTGCGGTACAGTCTGCTGTTCTGTAAGGACCGCTATCGGTCCACAATAGATAGGGTTGACGTGCACCACTGCTGACCGCTGCCCTATACTGCAGCAGTCCTTCAGCGGTATAGGGACTGACGTACAGTCTGCTAATCACTAACACACAACCTGCTTGTTCCACAAAAGTTCTTATAAGGACTGGTAACTTGGTATAGGGTGCTACGGTACATAGGCTTGAGTGCGGTACAGTCTGCTGTTCTGTAAGGACCGCTATCGGTCCACAATAGATAGGGTTGACGTGCACCACTGCTGACCGCTGCCCTATACTGCAGCAGTCCTTCAGCGGTATAGGGACTGACGTACAGTCTGCTAAACACTAATACACAACCTGCTTGGTCCACAAAAGTTCTTATAAGGACTGGTAACTTGGTATAGGGTGCTACGGTACATAGGCTTGAGTGCGGTACAGTCTGCTGTTCTGTAAGGACCGCTATCGGTCCACAATAGATAGGGTTGACGTGCACCACTGCTGACCGCTCACCTATACTGCAGCAGTCCTTCAGCGGTATAGGGACTGACGTACAGTCTGCTAATCACTAACACACAACCTGCTTGTTCCACAAAAGTTCTTATAAGGACTGGTAACTTGGTATAGGGTGCTACGGTACATAGGCTTGAGTGCGGTACAGTCTGCTGTTCTGTAAGGACCGCTATCGGTCCACAATAGATAGGGTTGACGTGCACCACTGCTGACCGCTCACCTATACTGCAGCAGTCCTTCAGCGGTATAGGGACTGACGTACAGTCTGCTAATCACTAACACACAACCTGCTTGTTCCACAAAAGTTCTTATAAGGACTGGTAACTTGGTATAGGGTGCTACGGTACATAGGCTTGAGTGCGGTACAGTCTGCTGTTCTGTAAGGACCGCTATCGGTCCACAATAGATAGGGTTGACGTGCACCACTGCTGACCGCTGCCCTATACTGCAGCAGTCCTTCAGCGGTATAGGGACTGACGTACAGTCTGCTAATCACTAACACACAACCTGCTTGTTCCACAAAAGTTCTTATAAGGACTGGTAACTTGGTATAGGGTGCTACGGTACATAGGCTTGAGTGCGGTACAGTCTGCTGTTCTGTAAGGACCGCTATCGGTCCACAATAGATAGGGTTGACGTGCACCACTGCTGACCGCTGCCCTATACTGCAGCAGTCCTTCAGCGGTATAGGGACTGACGTACAGTCTGCTAAACACTAATACACAACCTGCTTGGTCCACAAAAGTTCTTATAAGGACTGGTAACTTGGTATAGGGTGCTACGGTACATAGGCTTGAGTGCGGTACAGTCTGCTGTTCTGTAAGGACCGCTATCGGTCCACAATAGATAGGGTTGACGTGCACCACTGCTGACCGCTCACCTATACTGCAGCAGTCCTTCAGCGGTATAGGGACTGACGTACAGTCTGCTAATCACTAACACACAACCTGCTTGTTCCACAAAAGTTCTTATAAGGACTGGTAACTTGGTATAGGGTGCTACGGTACATAGGCTTGAGTGCGGTACAGTCTGCTGTTCTGTAAGGACCGCTATCGGTCCACAATAGATAGGGTTGACGTGCACCACTGCTGACCGCTCACCTATACTGCAGCAGTCCTTCAGCGGTATAGGGACTGACGTACAGTCTGCTAATCACTAACACACAACCTGCTTGTTCCACAAAAGTTCTTATAAGGACTGGTAACTTGGTATAGGGTGCTACGGTACATAGGCTTGAGTGCGGTACAGTCTGCTGTTCTGTAAGGACCGCTATCGGTCCACAATAGATAGGGTTGACGTGCACCACTGCTGACCGCTGCCCTATACTGCAGCAGTCCTTCAGCGGTATAGGGACTGACGTACAGTCTGCTAATCACTAACACACAACCTGCTTGTTCCACAAAAGTTCTTATAAGGACTGGTAACTTGGTATAGGGTGCTACGGTACATAGGCTTGAGTGCGGTACAGTCTGCTGTTCTGTAAGGACCGCTATCGGTCCACAATAGATAGGGTTGACGTGCACCACTGCTGACCGCTGCCCTATACTGCAGCAGTCCTTCAGCGGTATAGGGACTGACGTACAGTCTGCTAAACACTAATACACAACCTGCTTGGTCCACAAAAGTTCTTATAAGGACTGGTAACTTGGTATAGGGTGCTACGGTACATAGGCTTGAGTGCGGTACAGTCTGCTGTTCTGTAAGGACCGCTATCGGTCCACAATAGATAGGGTTGACGTGCACCACTGCTGACCGCTCACCTATACTGCAGCAGTCCTTCAGCGGTATAGGGACTGACGTACAGTCTGCTAATCACTAACACACAACCTGCTTGTTCCACAAAAGTTCTTATAAGGACTGGTAACTTGGTATAGGGTGCTACGGTACATAGGCTTGAGTGCGGTACAGTCTGCTGTTCTGTAAGGACCGCTATCGGTCCACAATAGATAGGGTTGACGTGCACCACTGCTGACCGCTCACCTATACTGCAGCAGTCCTTCAGCGGTATAGGGACTGACGTACAGTCTGCTAATCACTAACACACAACCTGCTTGTTCCACAAAAGTTCTTATAAGGACTGGTAACTTGGTATAGGGTGCTACGGTACATAGGCTTGAGTGCGGTACAGTCTGCTGTTCTGTAAGGACCGCTATCGGTCCACAATAGATAGGGTTGACGTGCACCACTGCTGACCGCTGCCCTATACTGCAGCAGTCCTTCAGCGGTATAGGGACTGACGTACAGTCTGCTAAACACTAATACACAACCTGCTTGGTCCACAAAAGTTCTTATAAGGACTGGTAACTTGGTATAGGGTGCTACGGTACATAGGCTTGAGTGCGGTACAGTCTGCTGTTCTGTAAGGACCGCTATCGGTCCACAATAGATAGGGTTGACGTGCACCACTGCTGACCGCTCACCTATACTGCAGCAGTCCTTCAGCGGTATAGGGACTGACGTACAGTCTGCTAATCACTAACACACAACCTGCTTGTTCCACAAAAGTTCTTATAAGGACTGGTAACTTGGTATAGGGTGCTACGGTACATAGGCTTGAGTGCGGTACAGTCTGCTGTTCTGTAAGGACCGCTATCGGTCCACAATAGATAGGGTTGACGTGCACCACTGCTGACCGCTCACCTATACTGCAGCAGTCCTTCAGCGGTATAGGGACTGACGTACAGTCTGCTAATCACTAACACACAACCTGCTTGTTCCACAAAAGTTCTTATAAGGACTGGTAACTTGGTATAGGGTGCTACGGTACATAGGCTTGAGTGCGGTACAGTCTGCTGTTCTGTAAGGACCGCTATCGGTCCACAATAGATAGGGTTGACGTGCACCACTGCTGACCGCTCACCTATACTGCAGCAGTCCTTCAGCGGTATAGGGACTGACGTACAGTCTGCTAATCACTAACACACAACCTGCTTGTTCCACAAAAGTTCTTATAAGGACTGGTAACTTGGTATAGGGTGCTACGGTACATAGGCTTGAGTGCGGTACAGTCTGCTGTTCTGTAAGGACCGCTATAGGTCCACAATAGATAGGGTTGACGTGCACCACTGCTGACCGCTCACCTATACTGCAGCAGTCCTTCAGCGGTATAGGGACTAAGAGTTTTGTCACAGGGTCATTTAAAAAATGACATGCAGAGGAAGAGGCAGGCCCTTCCGCAGGGGTGGTAGGGGTAGGGCAGGAGCAACAGGCTTGAGCCAAAGTGGGAAGTTGCAGAAGGTGCGTTCAATTACTTTAAAGGATGCACCAGACTTGGTTGAGTGGCTCGCTCAGCCTTACTCTTCTGCACCCTCCTCATCCTCTCGATCTGCACCCTCTTCTTCACTCTCTGCTATGTGCACCCCCAAAGACACTACCACCAACAACACGACCACCACCACCACCACCACATACCTTCCGCTTGAGTCACTGGAATTATTTTCCGATCCATATCAAGAGGACATTTCTGATGCGCAGCCACTCTTGGTATTGGATCAGGAAGAGGAGGTAGCAACAAGCGCTACTCAGCAGTCTGACGCCAGTACCCAGATCAGCCCAAGGAGGAGGTTGGTCCCCGGTGTTGCTGCCTACTCCGAGATCTCTACTTATAGCGGTGGGGAAGGTGACGTTGATGATGACGTGTCTAGTGATGTCACGTGGGTGCCCACAAGAGAGGAAGAGGAGGGGAGTTCAGAGGGAGATATGGACCAGCAGATAGGGAGGAGAAGCAGCAATGACTTACATTGCACAGCAGGGACAAAGCAGACTGCAAATGTATCAGGAGCGAGTCATCGACCATGTACGGTCACATCTGGCGCTCCCAGGACACCGGCACATGGCTCCGCAGTGTGGGCTTTTTTTAACGTGTCCGCTGCTGACAATAGCGTTGCCATCTGCAATCTTTGCAGTCAACGCGTTAGTCGCGGTAAGCCCAATACTCACCTAGGGACGACCGCCTTAAGAAGGCACATGAGCAGCCATCACCGAGCCCAGTGGGAGCAACGGAACACACAAAGCCACACTGCAGGCTCTCACCGTCCAGCCTCGTCTTCTACTTCTCCTTCTCCTCTCTCCTCACAATTGTCCTCCACTCCACCTTCCATCACGCCAAGCTCACATTTTTCTGCAAAAAGGCAGGCTTCCGTGGGCCTAATGTTTGAGCGTAAAAAAATGATGATGCCGGATAACCCTCTTGCCCAACGGTTGGCGGCTGGCTTGTCAGAACTCATAGCCCGCCAACTACTGCCATATAAACTGGTGGACTCGGAGGCCTTTCGCAAATTTGTGGCCATTGGAACACCACAATGGAAGGTCCCAGGAAGGAAGTATTTCTCAGAGAAGGGCATCCCAGAGCTATATGGCCATGTTCAGCGGCAAGTGAATGTATCTCTGGCACACAGTGTCGGTGCCAAGATACATCTGACCACAGACACGTGGTCTAGCAAACACGGGCAGGGAAGGTATATCAGTTTTACTGCCCACTGGGTGAACCTTCTGACGGCCGTCAAGCATGTAACCCGTGGCACCCGTGTAGATTTGGTTTTACCGCCACGGATTGCATGCAGGCCTGACTCTTCTTCTCCTCCTCCTACTCCATCCTCCTCCCTCTCCTCCTCAGCTGCCTCCTCCTTTTCCGCTGCTAGCGTCTCTTCCACTGCACCGCCCAAGCTCCCCAGAACCTATTCCACATGCCAGGTGAGACGTTGCCATGCCGTGCTGCGTCTGTTGTGCCTGGAAGCAAAGAGCCACACTGGCCCGGCACTCCTTTCAGCTTTGCGTTCACAGGCAGATGAGTGGCTAACACCGCTCAATTTGACAGTTGGTAAAGTGGTGTGTGACAACGGTGCCAATCTGCTTAGCGCATTGAAACAGGGCAAAATCACGCACGTGCCGTGCATGGCACACGTCTTAAACTTGGTCGTGCAGCGATTCCTTGTCAAATACCCTGGGGTCCAGGACATCTTGCGGCAGGCAAGGAAAATCTCGGCCCATTTCAGAAGATCTTACACGGCCATGGCTCGCCTTGCTGACATTCAGCGGCGACACCATCTGCCGGTCAGACGTCTTATTTGCGATTGCCCGACGCGATGGAACTCAACCTTCTATATGCTTGATAGGCTGCTCCAGCAGAAACGTGCAGTTAACGTCTACCTGTATGAACTCTGCGAAAGAAACGGTTCTGGGGAGCTGGGTTTTTTTTCACCGCGCCAGTGGCTGCTCATGCGCGACACATGCAGACTTCTGCGGCCATTTGAGGAGATCACCAAACTGGTCAGTCGCAGCCATGGCGCCATCAGTGACATGGTACCTTATGCCTTCTTTCTGGAGCGTGCATTGCGTCGTGTCATTGATCAGGCTGTGGAGGAGCAGGAGCGGGAAGATGAGGAAGTCGCAATGCTGGATGAATTCCCAGGGGGGGCTACTCTATCTGAGACAAGTCAACAACAGGAGTCTGATGAGGAGTCAGAGGAGGATGGTGCCGGGGCGGATGAGCAGGAGCAAGAAGAGCATGCTTTAAACCTTTCTGGGATCCCTGTTGTGCGAGGATGGGGAGAGGAGAATGAAGAGGACGACATTATCCTGGATGATGAGCAGGAGCCAGGCCACCACACCGCTTCCACTTTAGTGCAAATGGGGGCCTTCATGCTCCAGTGTTTTAATAGGGACCCCCGTATAAAAAGCATGAGGGTCAAGGACCAGTACTGGGTGGCAACGTACTTAGACCCCCGGTACAAACACAAAATGGCGGAAATGTTACCGCCGTCGCAGAGGGCTGTCAGAATGCAGCACTTCCAGGCCTTGCTTCGAGAAATGCTGCATTCTGCTTTTGCGTGCGCTGGCAGAGGAGCAATTCCCACTCCCAGAGAAGGATTTGCGGGTACCAATCCAACAGCGCCTGCAAGAAGAGGCCGGTTTGAAGATGTGTTGGTGACTTCGGATATGAGGTCATTCTTTCAGCCGACCCATCGACAGGTGTCATCCGGATCCAGCATCAGGGAACGCCTAGACCGTCAGGTGTCCGACTACATTGGGTTAACGGCCGATGTGGACGCTCTGAGGAGTGATGAACCCCTAGACTACTGGGTGGGCAGGCTTGACCTCTGGCCAGAGCTTGCCCAATTTGCAATCGAACTGTTGGCTTGCCCCTCATCCAGTGTCCTGTCCGAAAGGACGTTCAGCGCAGCAGGGGGGATTGTGACCGATAAGCGTACTCGCCTAGCTCACCACAGTGTTAACTACCTCACATTTCTAAAAATGAATGAGGCATGGATCTCGGAGGAATTCAACACATGTGACCAGTAGACCATGTATATGTCTATAAACTATTTTTTTAATCAAGCACACAGACCTTCTTAATTCATTTGGCTCACTTCCTTGACCCAAAAAAGCACACCGTACTATATGCCCCTACCCTCCTCTTTGAAGAGGTTGAGCGGTGTCATATTTCTACTGGGGCTGCTTATGATATCCCTGTGCTGTGCTGACTTCCTCCTGGGGGTTCTTATTATGAAGGGATCACACTATCCCTGTGCTGTGCTGACTTCCTCCTGGGGGTTCTTATTATGAGGGGATCACACCATCCCTGTGCTGTGCTGACTTCCTCCTGGGGCTGCTTACGGTGCTGCTGTCAGTGCTGTATGTCACGGTGCTGCTGTCAGCGCTGTATGTCACGGTGCTGCTGTCAGCGCTGTATGTCACGGTGCTGCTGTCAGCGCTGTATGTCACGGTGCTGCTGTCAGCGCTGTATGTCACGGTGCTGCTGTCAGCGCTGTATGTCACGGTGCTGCTGTCAGCGCTGTATGTCACGGTGCTGCTGTCAGCGCTGTATGTCACGGTGCTGCTGTCAGCGCTGTATGTCACGGTGCTGCTGTCAGCGCTGTATGTCACGGTGCTGCTGTCAGCGCTGTATGTCACGGTGCTGCTGTCAGTGCTCTGTATTACGGTGCTGCTGTCAGATGCCTCTATCACGGTGCATGTGTCATTCCGGTATGTCACGCTGCTGGTGATCATCTCCTGCACCCTCTTCTTTGCCTACCCTGGTCCCTGACCTTCCCTCTCCTCCATTGCCTTCATTAGCTCCATAGTCCTGAATTGTTAGAACAATTTCCCAAATAAAATAAAAATGCTTGTAGTTATCGATCCCAAATTCACCTCATACATGTATTATGTCATTGTCCAGATGGTGGGACTACGTTTTACCCCCTAATAATTACCACGTGGCCGCAAATTCGACATGAAGGTTTGCAAAGTTCGCCTCCCATTGAAGTCAATGGGGCCCGCGGCGAACGTTCGGTTTCGCGAACGTTTGGGTCCGTTCGCATTTCGCGTTCGCGAAACGTCCCGTCGGAAGTTCGTCCATCACTAATCTTTGTGCTTTAATAGTAGTGGTAATGTTTGTAGAGGATATGGAGGCGAGCAAAACTAACCATTTTGAATAATGCACATCTTCTAAAAAGCGAAAGTGGAAGGTTGGCCCACGCCTCCAATTCACCTATAATCTTAGATATCAGTGGAGGATAGTTAAGACAGTAGAGAGATGGTTCCTTTCCTATTTTAATGCCTAAGTACGTGATGTGTTTCTCGTTGATATAGAAAGGAGAGGAGGATTGGTTGCGTGTACCTATAGGGAGAATTTCACTCTTGGTGAAATTTATTTTCAGGCCGGAACATTTGTGGAAAGATGTGAAATTTGATTGAATGGCAGGTATATCTGTTTGGGGGGAGGTAGTAAATATCAGTATATTGTCTGTGAAAAGGGCAACTCTCAGGTCATTTGATCTAATAGGTATGCCGTGGAGGCATGGCATAGAACTAAGATGACATGAGAGAGGGTTGATAGCCAGATTAAATAACAGGGGGGAGAGGGGGCAACCCTGCCTTGTGTAACCTAATAGGGTTTGATTGTACGTTGGCAGCTATTACTGTGGCCGTCGGTGCTGAATAGAGGTTGTGTATAAAATGGTAGAAGGGGCCTGACAACCCAAATTTTTGCATCACTAAGGATAACCATTGGAAGCTAACATTATCAAAAGCCTTTTCGGCGTCTAGGGTAATGATCGCCACGTCCTCTTGAGGGTGTTGTTTTGCATACTCTAGGGCAGCAAGGACTTTCCTTAGATTGGCGGAGCCTACCTGCCTTTGGTGAATCCCGATTGTGCGTGGTGGATAAGGAGAGGCATGATGTATGCTAACTGAGAGGCTATGATTTTAGAGCGTATTTTGGAGTCTGTGTTTAGCAGCGAGATTGGACGGTAGGACCCTGGCTGTTGTGGGTCTTTTCCCTTTTTAGCGATTCATTTTATGTCTGCCTGGTGGCTTGTTGGTAGGTAAGGACCACCCTCCCATATTTTGTTGTATACTGATGACAGGGAAGGGGTGATATCCTCTTTTAACAATTTAAAAAAATTCAGAAGTGTAGTCGTCGGGTCCTGGGGTTTTACCATCTGCCAAATTTTTTATGGATGCCAATATTTCTTCCTCTGAGATTTGTGAGTTTAAAGTTGCCAATAGTTCAGGTGTGATCTGTGGAAGTGGTCTGGATTCAAGCCATTTCAACACTTCGCAGGGATTTATCGGTTCCTGGGCATACAGGTTACTGTAAAATGTTTCTAGCATTGTATTAATGTCTTTGGGGGAAGAAGAGAGAGAACTGTCTGGGTTGTGTAAGGCGATAATATGTGTGGGAAGGAAAGGGCCTTTAGAGAGTCTGGCGACTAATTTCCCTGCCTTATTGCCATATTTGTGAAATTGTAGTTGGGTATGGGGCATTTTCCAACGTTCTAGGTTATGTGACCAAATGTCGAATCGGTCCTTGGCTTCTTGCCATGCCTTTCTGTTTTCCGGAGTGTTATGCTCCATGAATTGTTTCTGGGCTGTGCGTAAGTTATGGCTGGCCTCTAGGAAGGTTTTGTGGGCTGTCTTCTTATAGGCCAATACAAAGGATATTATTCTACCTTGACGGAATGCTTTGCCTGCTTCCCAAAATAGATTGGGGTTGTCTGCGCGGGAGCTATTGTTATGTGCATATTCCTGCCAGGCCTGTTTCAGTATGGACTGAAAGCTTTCATTTTGGTTCATTTGGGACGGGAATCGCCACTGCCTAAATTCGTGGTGGGTTTGGAGGTTGTCCAGCAGGACCGAGATGGGGGAGTCATCGGTAATAGCCATGGCATGGACATGGGAGTCCTTGACCATGTGAAGCATGGGGGAGCACATAGAAGATAATCTAGTCGTGCGAATTAGTTATGCTGGGGAGAAAAACATGTACTCCCTATCTAGGGGGTGTTGAATTCTCCACGTATCAACTAAGTTGAGAGCGTTCAACATGTGGTAGAGGTTGGTGTATGGGTCTCGTGTTGACGTTCGTGAATTAGAGCGGGGGTGTAAGAGAACTGCTCTGGCGCACACACATGCGCATGCATGCACTTACGGGCAACAGCAGCATAAGAGAACTGCTCTGGTGCACACACACACTTATGGGCAACAGCAGTGTAAGAGAACTGCTCTGGCGCACACGTGCATGCTTGCGGGCATCAGCGGACTTCCAGGGAGCTGATGCGCCTAACGGCCTATTTAAGGGGTGCTCTGACTCACATACAGTGCTGACTGGTCTTCAGCTGTGTCCTGCTCCTTGATTCCTGTTTTACCCTGACTGATACCTGCTGCTGAATCTAGCCTTCCCCGACTCTGCCTCTGGACTCTGATTCATCCCAATTACCGGTTCCTGATCTCGGCTTCCATTTGACCTTGCTTCTGCTTATGCCTTTGTACCTCGCTGCCCGCCTGTTACTGAATCCGGCAATTCTTGAGACCCTACTCCTGCTCTTCACCTGGCTCGAACACTGCCTGTTGTCCTGCCTCTGCCACCAAGCCTACTACTCCATCTGCAAGTTCTGCAAGCAACACCTACAGGCACTCGTGTTCCTCCTGGCCCTAGTCTCCATCTGTCCCACCTTCAGTGGAGCTTGGGCTGGAGATACAAGGGAGGCCAACCTCGTCATATCAGACTCCTACTAGGTATGTGACAGGAGGCTGGATCTGTCTTCAAAGTTGTTGACTACTGTATTGAAGTCACCTCCTATAAGATGGGGAGGTTTGACTCGGACGCTAATTGAGTTGTGAGATTGGTGAAGTGCGGTTTATCTGGGGAATTAGGTGCATAGATATTGGTTGTCCTGATTTCTTTGGAAGGGAATTTAAGGTGGATTGATACCATTCTTCCTTTCTTGTCACTGTCTACTGATATTATGTCATATGCCAGATTCTGGTCTAGAGGAATGAGCGTACCTGCTTTGCGGCCTCTAGCCGATGACCCTATCACTCTACCCACCCATAGTCTTTTCATTCAGAAGAAGTCATCTTCCCCTAAGTGTGTCTTCTGAAGTAGAGCTATATTGGATTTTAATCAATTTAAATGTCTAAGGATCTTCATTCTCTTAATAGGGGAACGTAACCCCTTAACATTCCAGGATGTTATGCGAATGCTGGCCATGAATCAGGTTGGGTAGAGATATTGCATGGGGTTGAGTGTGTGAACTACTTGTGCAATACAATTTGCCAAAGATGACTGGTAGGGAGTTACAATTTTCCAAATCTTTGGTTGGGGCAACCATTCCTTCTTATGAGAGTGAGATAGACAGAAGTGAAAAAGGAAAGAAAAGAAAAATAGAGTGTGCTCAAAGTGTAAACATTTTTGAGACTTCACTTTTTTCCATATGCTCATTTGACCTCGTTACAGACCGTTAGTCCACATGCAATGATATATGTGTTAAAGGGGTGAGGTGTTTCTCCCCAGAGAGTAAAGAGTATCTGGGAGAGGAGGTCCACTACCCCTTGTCTTGTAGGATATTTCTAGTGGGAGAGCCAAGAGGTCATAGAGCATAGTGGCTTTGCCATCAGGAGGATCCGTACCGGGTTCCAGAGGCTGGATGTATAGTAACAGGCAATTTTAAAACAACATTGAACATTGCTATTGGTAAATAAGGAACTTAAAACATCCAAGCAGATACATATCATATAACAGTGAGAATAAACGTAACTGATGGAGAATGTGATGCTTTTCTAGGATTTCTCCCTGCGTAAGTACCGAGAGGCGACTGGATCCTAGCAGCACAGGATGCTAGTGAAAGGATACATCTGTCGCTGCCACTGGTGGTGGGCTCACTTTTGGTTTAGGTCAGTGATGGGTGAGCTGGTCTTGTGAAGAGGTGTGCCTTAGGCATTTGGCGGATCTTTCCTGGGGCTTCTTTGTTCCCTGGGCCCACTTTACACTCTGTCTGCGTATGAATCGGAAGACAGGTGCTTGGCTGGCGATGAGAGTGTGTGTAGGAAAGCTGTAGCCTTTTCAGTAGAATGGAACATAAGCTGTTCCCCGTCTGGGGCTTGCAAGCGAAGAACTGCTGGGTATGCCAGCGTGAAGCGAACGTTGCTTTTGAATAATTTTGCACACACAGGTTGGAACGCTCTGCGTTTGCAGGATACTTCACCAGAATAATCTGCAAAAATGAGGAGTTTGTGGCCTTCTATGACCACAGAGTGCAACTTCTGGAAGCTTTGTAGAATGTCCGCGTGATCTGCATAATTGAGATATTTTGCGATTATTGGCCTAGAGCGATTCTGTTCAGTCGATGGGGCTCCGATCCAATGAGCTCTTTCCACCATGCATCTGCGGTGTAGACCGAGGGCTTCCCGGGAGGGCAGAGGTGCAGATATCTAGGAGTGAGCCATGTTTGAAGGACTCAGGGAGTCCAATTATCCAGAGGTTGTTCCTTCTGGAACGGTTCTCCGAATCTTCCATTCGTTCATGCAAAAGCTGCTGGGCCTGAGTGAATTTTTCCAAAGTCACATTCATGGCATATTGGTCGTCTTCTAGTAAGGATATATACTGTTCAGTCTCCGTTATTCTCTGAGCGTGGTCACCAAGCTCCTTGCGGAGCTGTGTGATGCCTCCTGAAACCGCTGTGTCCACTGCGGCTGTGATAGTGGGGGATAGCAGAGCTGCCACAGCTTGGGCTATTTTTTCATATGAGGCTGAGGAGTGCTGTGTGCCTGAATCACTTGCCTCCATGTGTACACTGCTGAGACCCCCTCACTGGAATTCCCAATGTACTGGGGCTGCAGTCTGTGTGTGAGGAGATGCAGGTGCGAGGCCATCTTAGATCTCCCTGACATTCTTGAGGGGGAGGGAGCGGTGCCCCTTGAGCGGGATCCTGAGCGGGATCGTGGCTGTGATAGATACCGCTACATCTACGGCATCTGTGGAGACTGTCTGGTGGGGGGGGGGAGAAACGTCCCTGGGCTGAATTAGCTGGTTTATCTGCACTGGCTGAGTGGAGCCACTGGGCTCACTACCTCCTACATACGGCGCCGTATTAAAGATACCTTTCCTTTTAAATCTGCAGTTGTAATTTTTTGTTAAGTTCAATGCAATTTGGCAACCTGGAGGCGTTCTTTACACTGTTGGTCTACAGAACACCCCTAGAAATGTCATATCCTGCTTGTGTGATTGGCTCATTGATTTTTCAGAAATCTGCACTAAAGTCAGATTGTAACCACCCTCTGCAATAGAAATTTTAGTTTTGGTGAGATACTTTACTAAGATTAAATACTTTCAAGGGGATTCAGACCCTGCAGTTTTCTCATTAAAACATGAAGTGTGCATCAGCTGAAAATAACAAAGCAGTCAAGCCATTCGAAATCACTATCCAGAAACAGGTTGGAATCTGCAAAAACCTTTGTTAACTTCTTGCTGCCCATGTAATGCATATATGCGGCCATAAAGAAGGTGTGCTTTAACATTTACACACTACACATATGTGTCTATGAGCGACATAGGCTTCTATGCTGAGAGTACACTCACTGCATGTTTCCAGCACAGAGGCTGAGCTGTCAAAAACATCTCTTGGTCTGTAGTACTGAACGGGTACTGGCAAGAGTAACTGCCGATCATGTAACCACCATTTAAAGAAATATCAGGGTGGGCAGGAAGGGGTTAAAATTCCTGCAATGGGGGGGCGTGGCCTGGACATGGCTGGGTGAGGACGCTTGTATTCGGAGCTCCCGGCCTTCTCCCAGCTCTCGGAGCCTATCATGATCTGACTTTTATCTTTTGCTCTAGGCATGTCCGCTAGGAAGAGGAGAACCGGGGGGAAGACCAGCCAAGTGAAACCGGGGGACTCGAGCACTACTTGCAGCAATCCCGGCTCCCCTCCGCTGCCTCCAATATGGCAAACCCACGTGGGGAGAACGGCGCGGAACTGAGGAGCTGACCGATGTCGCCTGCGGCCTCGGCTGACTCGGACTCTATGTCGGATATCCCCCCTGCCTTGCACTCGAGACCGGGAAGCCCGCTGATGAGCTCCGCGGGTCCCGGGGGAACAGCCGAGATCTGGGCACTTCTTAAAGCCCTCCCCACTAAAGCTGATATTGAGGTCCTCATCAGCCGTATAGACGCACAGCATCGCAAGGACATGCAGGAGGTGAGGGGGGAGCTGGGCTCGATAAGAACTAGGCTGACAGCAGAGGAGTCGTCTGTGGCAGACCTGACGAGCAGGGTCTGTGCTCTGGAGCGCCTCCAAGATGCCCATATCGATGACGCGATACTGCTCCAAGTCCACCAGGAAGAGTTGGAGGACAGGAGCAGCCTCCCGGAGGCGACCGGACCAGAGGACCTGGCGGCCACCGCCACTGCCATCTTCCGAGCGCTGCCGGGGGACCCACTCCCCCCGACCCTGGAATTTGATCTAATTCATAGAGCGTTGGGACCGAAGTCGCAGGATGTCAACAGACCACGGGATGTGGTTTGCCGTCTTCATCACTACTCCCATAAGGAACTAATTGCCCGCAGAGCGTGGGAAGCGGGTGAGACGGACTTTGATGGAGCGACGATCAAGATTTTGCCGGATGTGTCTAGAGCCACACTACAGAGGAGAACCATGCTCCGCCCGGTGCTGGATGCGGCCGTCGGAGGGGAGCCACCTACCGCTGGGGATACCCGTTGTCGGTCACATTCCGGAGAGATCAACGGTCGTTTTACCTCCGCTCCCCCAGAGATTTACCCGATCTGTTCGCCTTTCTGGATATGGAGCCCCTCAGTATACAAAACTGGCTGATGTTCCTTCCGCTGCCTAGAGGCCGCTCTGGATCGCAGTCCCTGCAGGGGAATACCCGGCCGGGACTTCAGAGGCAGCGCCGACGGCCACGGGTGGCTACTCCAGAGGGGACACGTGAGTTGTGAGGGTCTTCCCCCCTTTAGGGGGAGACTAGAACCACCATACGGGTGTTCCCCTTGCCCTGGCTGAATTCTGTCCCCCCCAGGCCCTTTATGTTCCTGTTTTTTAGACATTCGCCATTTCCTCTGTGAAGGCGACATTGCCTTGCTGGGGTGGGGGGTGACTGCTGGGGGGGGGGGAGGGTGATGGAGGTCAACGCTCAATGACACCTGCTGCCGGTTCATGGACGGCCTATTGTTGTTACTAGATAATGACTGGTCCCCTTCCCCCCCCCCCCTCCTGGTTGCCTCGCACCCCGAGACGGGGGTATCTCTCTCTCCCACCACGCCTGGTGCGCGGCCCCTCCCCCTTCCTCTGGAGGTTCTCATGTTCATTGACTGTACTGCGGCTGCGGAACTTCTACGGAGGTGTCCAGGATCTGGGGTCCCTATGAGGTCCACACTGGGGACCGTGGGAGGGGGTGGGGCTTAATCTGGTATGACACCCGGAGATGACACAGCTGACGCTTCCCCTGGGCTCGAGGAGAGAGGCAATGGTTCCCTGGGGTGGGGCAGGCCTTTTTTCTCCCCTCCTCACCTATGAAGAGACCGCCCGGCATTGGACTCCTGGCTGAGGGGGGCGGGGGTGGGATAAACTAGTTCCACATTTGCTCTCCTCCTGTTATATCTTTCTATGTTATATAATTTACATGTTGTTTATATGCCTTTTGGTTATACGTTTTATTCCTTCATATAGTGCCTGCCGTCGTGCGCTGACCCGCTGCCGAATACGGGGAGACGTAGCTCCTCGATTTTTTGCAGGGGGTCACCGCTCGGCAGCTTGCCCCTTGAAAGAAGGTTGGTTTGGGGCAGCTTACCCTGGGCCAAAGCTGGGATGTAGAGGAGGCTTTGGGTGGCGAGGGGTTGCCTGGGTAAGTTATTTTGCATGGCTAAGACCCCCAAGCTTGTATGGGGGCCTGCAGTCGCATCCAACGAACGGGGCCACTTGGGCCGGTCGGCGATCTCTATGTTTTCTAGAGATCCACCTTTTTCTACGCCGGCTGTAGATGAGTCTATTGTTAGAGGGCTGTAGTGCGGCTGCTACTTGGATTTTTACTGCTGGGAGGAGACTCTAGGCCCTCACAGTGCGGTACACATGGTGACCCGGAGTGTTGAACTGGCGGCTATCGCCTCCTCCTCCCCTCCCCCCCCATTTTTCATATTTTTTCTCTTCTTGTTACCTACGTGTTGGGGGCTGGGGGGGGTGGACGGGGGGAGTCCATAGTCGGAGTGGCTTCAGTGTATGATGATCCCGGAGCTCCGGTGGGCGGGGGGAGGGTCGGGAGCATCCTCCATAGCCTGTTCCAGCCACTACCCCACATAGGCCAGCACGCCCCTCGGCTGTTATCAGTTGAGAAGTGCAAATTCAAGCCTCTGGCTTGAGGTTAGTTGTTATCCCCTCCCTTTCCCTTAACTCACAACCCCCCCCCCCCCCTTTTTTTTTTTTTTTTCTGGTTGAAGATGGACAGCCTGCAGATTTACTCTTTAAACGCGAAGGGTCTTAACTCCCCAGAGAAAAGGCGTATGCTTCTGAAGGATTTGAAACGAGCCCGGGTAGATATAGCCTTCATCCAGGAAACTCATTTCAAAGAGGACCGATTGCCAGTCCTCAAAAACAGATTCTTCCCCCTGACATACCACTCTACCAATAAGACTAAATCCCGAGGAGCCTCCATTCTCCTCTCCAGCAGGATACCCTGGAATCATTGCGATTCTCTCGTGGATCCAGAGGGGCGGTATGTCTTCCTTAAAGGGCTTATTGGAGAAACGCAACTGACGCTAGCGACCATATATGCCCCCAACGAAGGACAGGATCTCTTTATGCAAAACACTCTCTCTAAACTGCTTAATTTTCAGGAGGGTCAGCTGATCTTGGGGGGAGACTGGAATGTACCCTTAGCCCCTACTGTGGACACCTCCTCGGGGGCTTCCTCCATGACATTGAGAATGCGTAAACGTATCACTAAACATCTCCACGATACACAGTTAATTGATGTGTGGCGCCTTCAGCACCCAAATGAACGGGATTACACGTTCTATTCCCCTCCCCACAAAGTGTATTCAAGAATAGATTACTTCCTAATCCCTCATAGTCAACTGCACGCGGTCACGGACTCTGCTATAGGTCTGAGGACGTGGTCGGATCACGCCCCGATCTCTTTGACCTACGCTCTGTCCACAAACCCCTCCCGACGGATGAGGTTTTGGCGTCTAAATGAGAGCCTTTTGCAGAACTCGGATGTCATGGAGGAAGTGGCCAGAGAATTAACTTTCTATTTCCAAACTAACACAACAGCCGACTGCTCCCCGGGGGCGGTGTGGGAGGCACATAAAGTGGTCGTCAGGGGTATCTTTATCAAACATGGTGCACGCATAAAGAGAGAAACAGGGCAACAGCTAGACTCGCTCCTGTCCAGTCTTCGTACTATGGAGCTAAAACATAAACAGTCTCTTGACCCATTGGTGGAGGCTGAATTGTCCTCCCTTCGGAGCCGGATTAATGATATACTCGGTTATAAAGCTAAAGCCACGAAGCAACGGTGTAGGCTTATAGCCTACGAATCAGGAGACAAATGCGGGCGCATTCTGGCAAGGGCGGTCAAGGAGGTTAAGAGGCAAACGTACTTCCCCCATATTAAGACAGAGACGAATGTGAAGGTTAGCTTGCCACACCAAATAGCAAACACATTTCAAGACTATTATAAAACCCTATACAACTTGCAGACACCATCGGGAATGCAATCACGGATAGAAACTTACCTGACGGCTAGTCAGATGCCTACATTGTCCCCTGAAATTGTAGCCGAATATGAGGGCACATATTACGGTCATCCCCAAAGAGGGCAAAGACCCTTTAGCTTGCAGCAGCTACAGACCGATATCTCTCCTAAACACGGATCTTAAGTTGTTCACCAAAATTTTAGCGACCCGATTAGCCCGTAACTTACAGTCTCTAGTCCACTTGGATCAGGTGGGCTTCATCCCTACCAGAGAAGCTAGGGATAGCACGATTAAGGTGCTAAACTTAATACATGTAGCTACCCAAACTAGTACACCCTCGATTTTTCTAAACACTGATGCCTTCGACAGGGTTAATTGGGAATATATGTTCACGGTTTTACGCCATATAGGATTAGGTGAAACAATGCTCAGATGGATCGCTCAGATCTATACTACTCCTACAGCTCAGGTCAAAGTAAATGGGATTCTCTCAGACCCCCTCCCTATCAGGAATGGGACTAGGCAGGGCTGCCCGCTTTCCCCCTTGCTCTTTGCTCTTTCCTTGGAGCCTTTTCTGTGTAAAGTTCGGAACAATCCAGACATCCAGGGCCTGGTGGTAGGAGATAGCCAGTATAAAGTCTCTGCCTATGCAGATGACATGTTGTTTTCCCTTTCAAATCCGGTAATCTCCCTCCCAAACCTTTTACGGGAGTTTGCGGAGTATGGGCAGGTATCCAATCTCAAAATTAACTATAATAAGTCAGAGGCCATGAGTGTTGAGATCCCGCAAACAGTGCTGCAGGCTCTACGCTCTAGTTTCCACTTTAAATGGACGTCCGTAGCTTTGACATATCTGGGTACCTCTGTCCCAGCAAATTTACACCACACTTTTAAAATGAACTTCCCGCCATTATTGGCCCGAACTCGAGCCTTACTTGACTCCTGGACTAAAGGCCTACATTCCTGGTTTGGCAGGTGCAATCTTATTAAGATGTGCATTCTGCCCAAATTCCTATACTTACTGCAGGCACTACCAATTGCAATCCCCACATCCTTTTTCAGACAGGTGCACAGTCAATTCACTAACTTTATATGGGCGAAAAGAAGACCGAGATTATCCCGAACCCTGCTTTCCCTACCCAAGATTAATGGGGGACTGGCTGTCCCGGATGTGCGGAAATACTACCAGGCTGTACACCTTGGTAGGATTATAGATTGGGGGAGGCATCGGGAGCTGAAGCTGTGGACACAGCTAGAGCAAGCCCAAATACAAGTTCCTCTGCAAGGGGCTGTCTGGTGCTATTCCCATCTTGCAAAGGGAGCGAGAACGCACCCTCTGATAGGAACAACACTTAGAGTGGGATCACAATCCTGTACTACACACTCACTGTCCCAGCCCAATTCAACGCTGTACCCTATTATAGGGAACCCACTATTCCCTCCGGGACTAGACCCCCGCATTAGGAACGCTATGACGGCTATAAATTGCACACAGGCACGACACTTCCGGACTGGAGACTCATGGCCTTCCATAGAGGTATTGAGTAATATCACGGGCCCTTTCAAATTACCTTTCTGGACCGCCATCCAACTAAGACACTTCCTTGCCTCTTTACCCTCCCCACAAGGGTTTGCCGAACCCCTGACTTCCTTTGAGGGCTACTGCTCCGAACAGGGCACACTCCCGCGAACGTTGTCCACAATGTATAACCTTCT
Source organism: Lithobates pipiens (assembly GCF_037356315.1). NCBI lineage: Eukaryota > Metazoa > Chordata > Amphibia > Anura > Ranidae > Lithobates > Lithobates pipiens. Next base: position 427,730,829 of record NW_027507758.1, on the reverse strand, counting down.
TGTCGCCCCCTGAGATGACGCGCACCTGGCCTTTCTGAAAAAATGGGAAAGGGAACTGAACTGTACGTTTACTTCGAACCAGACTCAACGTATCGTAACACTTGCCCTAAAATCCTCTATTTGTACGAAAGTACAGGAAACTAACTACAAGCTCTTGACAAGGTGGTACCTCACCCCCCAAACTCTACATACCTACAACCCGCACACCTCGGCGCTTTGCTGGAGATGTAGGAGGGAAAGGGGCACTTTGTTACATGTATTTTGGTCATGTTCGAAGTTATCCTATTTCTGGTCTACAGTCAGGACCATTATTCAGAAGTTCACGGAATACGTTATTCCGGACGACCCGGCCTTTTTCCTCCTACACGTTAACACAATGTCCATTAAACGATATAAAAAAATCGGTCGTATGCCACCTGGTAAACGCCGCTAAATCCTGTATCCCCCTTCAGTGGAAAAGCCAAACCCCACCTTCGGTGGCATCCTGGATTAAGAAAGTAGAAGACGTCAGTAAAATGGAAGACCTGGTGCTCACTGCGAGACAACAACACAAACAATTTACAAAGACCTGGGCGCTGTGGCACCAGTTCATCTTCTCGACGGAGGGTACCTCCCTTAGAACCCTGCGCTGAGGCCATTAGTTCGGCAAGCGCCACAACCAGGGCTGTCCAGACTCAACCAGACCTAACCCCCCCCCCCCCCCCTTTTTTTTTTTTTTTTTTTTTTTTTCTTTCAGTAATACATTGACATATCTGAGATGTGTATGTTATATCTGTAATATGCATATGTTTATGCCCCCCATTTTTATGTGTTACTGTCTCCTCCCTCCCCCCTTTTGTGTACATGTTTTGTTAACGCCCATGTGGGGCATCTCTAAAAAATGAATAAAGTTTATATTTGAAAAAAAAAAAAATCCCTGCAATGTACATTACTCACCCAAAGGGCATTTTTTTTCTCAACATAAAATGGTTACTCTTTAATGTAGTTAAACTTACCTGCACTGCAGCCCATCATAGTGCAAGGCTCAGCTTTTGTCTTTTCATAATGAAAGACTATTGTGTTACCTAAAGTACCATATTAACAGAAACAAATCTGGTTGATTCGTTGCTATGCATTACTATACTTTGCACCTTGATCTTTAACTTATTAAGAAAGGTTAAAAAAGTAAGACTATACATTGCACACTAAACTTTGGCCTTGGCATCATATCTGGCACACCAATTATGCATCTTAAACAGCCTTCAGAATTCTTTTTCATTTGATATTTGAAAAGAAGGTCCTCGGGACCTGAATTTTATTTCTGTGTGAAACAGCTGATGAGTTCTTATGCTGAATCAACTTATTGTAAGCTAAGGATAGCAAAACACATAACCTAGCTTTAACCCATATTGTATTTCAAATATCTCAAGCAAATGCTGAATATGAGAAAAGAAGATGTATGTAAAAAAAAAAAAAAAATGTACTCTCTACACATTGGTTTGGAAATTGTTAGAGCTGAAATGCTGAACAAGCTGCTTGAATAGGCATGGCACATTGAGCAGAACTGCAGCCAATAATGTATATTGAAAGATCACTTATCCAAACTATTTAACAGCGCCGCATGACAGGATCACAATATATGAGTGGAAATATGTTTATGTTATATTAGAGCATGGACATGATCTTATTCAGTCATACACAATAAAGCACAGCTCAATCCATAATGTATATTTCACTTTTTTAAAGGAAGCTAATGTATTTTACATATTTTAAAGTAAAATATTTGGTTATCCTACTGGAAAAAAAAATACACCACTGTTTTGGACTTTTGCAATGAGTCAGAGATATAAGCTTCTAGGAAAAAAAATATTGTCTCTGTAGCCTTAAAAAATAGAAACAGTCCTTGGGGGATAAAGCCAAGTTGAACTATATGGATTTGGGAGTTATCATAACATATGGAGATACATACAATGCTCTAAATTTCATCAAATGTTGCACTGAATAAGAAAAAATTAGAGTTTTCATCTCCCAGAAATCAGGAAAAATCAGGTTAACCACTTGAGTGCCCATCGCCATTTCAAAGCGGCACTGGGACAGCAGTTATTTGTCCCACTGCTACTTTAAACCAGCAGTGGTAATCAGTGGCTCCCACAGGTCCCAGCAGGGGCAAGCGCTGAAATGGTCAGCTCCTGGGCAGGGCTGTCTTTAACCACTTCAATACAGGGCACTTAAACACCTTCCTGCCCAGACCAATTTTGAGCTTTCAGCGCTGTCGCACTTTGAATGACAATTGCGCGGTCATGCTACACTGTACCCAAATGAAGTTTTTATCATTTTTTTCCCACAAATAGAGCTTTCTTTTGGTGAAAATTTTGAAAAAAAAAATGTTTTTTTTTTGTTTCAGTTTCAAAACTTTGCAAATAAGTAAGTTTTCTCCTTCACTGATGGGCACTGATGGGGCTACACTGATGGGCACTGATAAGGCGGCACTGATGGGCACCAATGATGTGGCACCAATGAAGTGGCACTGATGAGGTGGCATTGATGGACACTGATATGTGGCACTGATAGGCGCCACATCATTGGTGCCCATCAGTGCCGCCTTATCAGTGCAGCCCCATCAGTGCTCATCAGTGAAGGAGAAAACGTACTTATTTACAAAGTTTTGAAACTGAAACAAAAAAAAACATATTTTTTTCAAAATTTTCAGTATTTTTTTATTTGTAGCGCAAAAAATAAAAACCGTAGAGGTGATCAAATACCACCAAAAGAAAGCTCTATTTGTGGGAAAAAATGAGGGCACTGATAGGCGGCACTGATGGGCGGCACGGATGGGCGACACGGATGGACACTGATAGGTGGCACAAATTGTCACTGATAGCTAGCACGGATTGGCATGGATGGGTGGCACAGATGGGCATGGATAGGCGGCACAGATGGGCATGGATAGGCGGCACAGATGGGCATGGGTGGGCACTGATAGGCGGCACAGGTGGGCACTGATAGGCGGCACAGGTGGGCACTGATAGGTGGCACAGGTGGGCACTGATAGGCGGCATTGGTGTTATACTGTACTAATGGATGCCAATCAGTGCCAAACAATAATGCATGCCAATCAGTGATGCCCATTGTGGGCACTGATTGGCATCCATTATGGGCACTGATTGGCATCCATTGTGCTGACTGGCATCCCTGGTGGTCTAGGGAGGATTACCTTTTCCCTGGGGGTCTGGTGGCGTCCCTGGTGGTCCAGTGTGGGCATCCTCGGCGGGGCTGTGCTGATAATCGATCAGCACAGACCCCCCCTGTCAGAGGAGCAGCCGATCGGCTCTCCTCTACTCGCGTCTGACAGACGCGAGTGAGGAAAAGCCGATCACGGCTCTTCCCATTTACACTGTGATCAGCCGTGATTGGACACGGCTGATCACGTGGTAAAGAGTCTCCGTCGGAGACTCTTTACCGTGACCGTAGTTGCCGGGTGTCAGACTGACACCCCGCAACAACGATCGCCGCGATGCGCGCCCCCGGGGGCGCGCAGCGGCTCATAATCCTGATCACGTCATATGACGTCCGATCAGGATTATGCAACCACTTTGCCACCGTCAATTCCCTATAGGGCGGGCGGCAAGTGGTTAATAGTGATTGGACCCTGGGCAAAACATTTTTTGCCCCCCCCCCATGCAATTTCACTCACCATCTGCTCTGAGACATGCAATAAGTAGCAGCTAGACTTAAAATCAGTTTAATGTATCAGATCAGGCAGCAATTGAGATTCGTTGCCAGTGGTTACAGCATATCATTACTGCTTACTGACTGGTTGCTAGAGGTTACAGCACACTACGGGTCACTGATTAATTGCTAGAAGTTACAGCAAATGATTTCTGCTTCTTAATCGGTTGCTAGAGATTACTTTATAGTATTACTGCTCACTGGTTGCTAGAGGTTACAGCACATCATCTCCTCACTGCAGGGGGGCATGATCTACATATGAATGCCACCTTTATTTACATATCAATACAGCCGGTCACAGCTATTTACATATGAATGCTGATTATTTACATGTAAACACAGGGTCTGCAAGTGAGTAATCTGTACACAACAATAGGACAGAGCTGGGCAGCATTAGTACCAGCACATCACACTGAGATATTGGGATTGTTGGCAAGTATGAGGCAGCTGCTTTGGGCCCCACAACAATGACATGACTCAGGGCAGCTGCCCCTTTTGCCCTGCCTTAAATACCTAGGAATGGGCATGTATAGCTTTGAAAAGAAAGTCACAAATTCCTGCATTATCAATGTCGGTTCAGTAACTAAGTCACCGGTCCCGTTTCTGATCGTGGGTATACGCACAAGAGGCTGCTGATCAGCCATCAACATAGCCAGAAGCTAGCCATTTTTATCCCCTTCAGCAAACACCCTATGAGCATTTTTAGTCCATTCAGAGCTAGTCAGTTCTTTAATATGAAGAGACAGACGCCTCCTCGCTGCTAGCAGGTGCTCAAGTGAGGCCCCAGTAGAGGAACCCGCATGAGCATCCGTGCACTCCCTCTCCTGCTGCTTCAGCATATTGAGTTCCTCATTTTCATTTACCCGAGCTGTTTTTATAGCCGATATACATTCACCCTTTGCAACTGCCTTAAAGGCATCCCAGACCATGGGTGGGTCCGCGGAATCAGTGTTATCTGACCAGTAATTTTTAAAGGAGGGCTCGAGTTGGGAAAGCACCTGCTCATTCTGTAGCCAACTCGCAGACAACCTCCATCCTCCCCTCCCAGACCCCCCTGGAAAGGACAGAGTGAGAGAAAGAGGATTATGGTCCGACAGACCACCCGGCATGTATTCCACCCTCTCCATATTTTGCATCAATCTACCGTTTCCAAAGACCAGATCAATTCTCGCCGCTGACCGATGCGTGGACGATATGTGAGAATAACATCTGGCCGTCGGATGCTTCCACCTCCACAATTCATTCAGCCCCACCAATGAAGCCCAGCTCACCAGCTCTGTCGAGCTCCCCCTGCTCGGGTTGGAGGAGTCCAACACCACATCTAATGTGGCGTTGAAGTCCCCCAACACAACCAGGGGCAAATGCGTAAATGCAGCCAAGCGGGCAAACATATCATACAATAATTTAACCTGAAACGGAGGGGGCACATACACATTTACCAACAGTAGCTTCTGGTAACACACCTCCAGCACCACCGCCACATATCGTCCCCCCTGGTCCGTGATAACCTGATGGACCGGGCATGCAATTGCCTTGCTTATAAGCACCGACACTCCCCTCGCAAATGTTGAGTATGTGGAATGCAGGGCTTTCTGAATCCACGGCACCCACATAGTCAACACTTTGGCTCCATCCAGATGGGTTTCCTGAAAAAAAATTACATGTGGTTTTGATTGTTTCAGATATTGGAAAACCGAGGCCCTTTTTAATTTGTGGTTCAGGCCTCATACATTCCAAGACACAAGCTCTAATCTATCCGCCATCATCCCACAACATCATAACATAGGTGCCAGCTGATGTGCCCAGTTCCCTCACAGTCTGGACTATCGGTACCATCATAGAATACTGTAACATGTGGAACCATACCCCATTCCCGAGTCTCTGAGCTGTGACAAACAGAACTTCCCCCCTGCTTTCATATCAGTACCCTTCTTAAAACCAAACAAAAGTGTCCTGATATTTGGCTTTCTTCCGTAAACATAACAGCAAAAACTTGCGGTGAGGTCCAACCGCCGTAATCGAAAGTCTGGCAAAATCTTCTCCGTCATATCTTCTTCCACCCTGAGCTCCAGAGAGCAAGAAAACTGTTGGAGTGCAGCAAACTCCAGGGCATGAAATTGTGCTAACAGACAACAAGGATAAAGTGAAAAAAATTACAGCAGGCTCCAATTCGGCTCAGGGAAAAACCCTCCCCCCCCCCACAAGAAGAGCCATTGTAAAGCAGTTAGTGTACTTGATGATCCACTGGGTAGTCTTTGCCCTGCAACAATTACCTCCAGGGTTATGCACTGCTCAGGGACTCCCACCGCTCCGATAGGCCAATACCGCTACAACCGCATAATAGTCAGGGTCCACCCACCCCCCCCCCCCCAGGAACATGGCCCATTAGTTCTGTTGGATAGATGTGGGGACCACACTCGGATGTCTTGGTGAAAACATTCCTGTGCCCACCGGGCCACTCCATGCATTGATAGTCACTGACACCACCCCAGGGAATCAGGCGGATCCTGCCCGTTCCTCATGTCATCTGGTAGGGATCCTCTGCTGAGGAGGGTCCCCCAACACATGTTAGACACACAGCAGCCGAGTGTCAGAGAAATTTCTACTCTCAGGATTCCTGTCCTTTCCCTGAGGTAACATAATGGGAACCGTACAACAGGCACAACATACCTTAACAGACTTGTGGGTTAGTAACCCAGAACACACTGTCCCGTGCCATTAAGCCAATTCTTTGTCCATCCAGTCACAGGCCTCCGCAGGGTTGTCAAAAAATGTCACACTGCCTTTGTATTGGATCCTGAGCCTGCTCGGGCAAAGCATGCTATATTGAATCTCCTTTGCGCGGAGCCTCCTGCGGACATCAGTAAAGGAGCGGCGTTGTTGTTGCGTGGCGGCTGAAATTGGAATTTTCATAGAGTAACTCTTGTGTCCTCCTGGACTTGGCCAAGATCCTGTCTCTGTCCCTGTAGTTCAAGAACCTTACAAGAAATGGTTGTGGAAATGCACCTGGCGGTCTCCTGCCCGTGGGGACACTATGGGCCCTTTCAACAACATAGGTGAGGGGTAAATCCTCCAAAGAGAGCAGCGTTTTGAACATAGTCTCTGCAAACACCACAGACTTGTCCCCCTCCGATCCCTCGGGCAGTCCCACCAGCCTGATATTTTTCCTCCTTTGGCGGTCTTCGGCATTGTCAGCTCTGCGCTGGAGGGACCGCACCATGTCACAGAGTTTCACAATATGGGTTTCCTGCGTCTGTGTGGTGTCCTCAACTCCAGACACCCGGTCTTCCACCATGGTGAGCCTGCCCCGGATCTTATCAAGATCGTGCCTTATCAAAATACATTCGGACGACAAATGATCAATGCGCCCCATCAGTTCAGACTTACTGGCATTTATGGCCTCTAGAATAGGTCTAGTAATCGCCTCCATGTCCACCGCCACAGGATGTTCATCAGCCTGTTCACCGTCTGCACACAGCTCCGCCGCATCGCCATGCTGCTCCATCCCGTCCTTTGGCCGCGTGCCATGCTGCTCAGCCCTCTGTGAGGACAAGATGGTGGGGGCGGGGTTTCCGTCCGTCCCCTTCGTAGAGCGAGTGCGGCGCTGCTCTTTCTGGACCTTTCGCTGCTTTTTGGAGGCAGATGAACGCATGTCCTGAGTCTGCTCACCTTCCCCCAGACAATGGTGCCTTTTTTACCCGGCTTTCTGCACTCCAATATCACGGATATATGCAGGATGTGCCGAGCTGTGGAGAAAAGCTGGCTGCCTCGATCACATCCAGTCACGCCCCCAATGTGATATCATTTTAATTAGCAAATTTTGTTGGTTATATTTTGAGGAAAATTGATGAGGGTGCACAAATTATGTAAACTTCGTGTTCGGGAAATTACTGAAAATTTTTATTTTTCGAATTATTTACGATTTATGTGATTTATGCACTTCCAAGTGCACTTGTAGTGCAAAGTGGATTTGCCTTTAGTAAATAACCCCCTATATGTATAGTTTAGCAAATAGACTAATAGCAGGGTGCATAGTACAGGCAGGTTACAAATATCCAACTTACAAACGATTAATACAAAGTAGGGAGACAAGAAGAAGTGAGAGGAAATCTACCCCCAGGAAGGGAAATTCTCTGCTATAAGATCTATCATGGGAAAAAGGTGTCTACTCAAATTGAAGGTTTATCACCAAAACAACCCAACATTTTCAAAATCCAATTGTCATTGCAGCAGAAAGCGAGGTGAAATATTCTGAACAGGGGCACAGACAGCAAAACAAATGTTATAGGGGTGTTAACCCTTCCCTATGCTATCCAAAAACATAAAAATTATTATTTTGGCTGGAGCTACACTTAAAAAATTTACCTGTTCCAACTTTTAATCAAATTAAACTTAAGAACAAACTTACAGAAAAAATCCCGTTTGGAACCCAGGAACCGCCTGTACATTGTTTGATTTTACTATAAAATATATGAACTATCAAATGGAACAGTTGAAATCAAAGGAAGTTCTCCTATAACATCAGTTTAAAGCTCTATAGATTTCCAAGGTGAAAAGTTATCTACCTATTGGGGGTTATTTACTAAAGACAAAACCACTTTGCACTTGAAAGTGCAATTGCTGTAGATCTGAGGGGAAGCTCTGCAGATTTTATCATCCAATCATGTGCAAGCAAAAATACTGTTTTTTATTTTCCTTGCATGTCCCCCTCAGATCTACAGCGACTGCACTTTCAAGTGCACTTGTAGTGCAAAGTGGAGTTACCTTTAGTAAATTTTGTCTCATTGCCAGCTAATATTTCTTACCAAATAGCAAGATCTTACAAGGCATAAAGGTTATACTTCTGTGTTTGTAAACAGGTTTCTGTACATGTACACAGTTTCAACGGTACATAAATGCAAAGGAAAACAAAAGGATTACCTTTTAGGGCCTCTGCAGTTGTGTGCAATGAAACAAACATATGGGATACAGATAATAAGAACAGCAGGGCACAATCTGAATGTAGTATATTAACAGATTTATTGTTATGAAAAGAAAAATAGCAACTCACATTGTGACAGTTAAAATCAGGCTCATCACATTGTAAGGGCTTCCAATGGACAGTCTCACAACAGCAGGGAACCAAGATACTGGGTGGATGGATACACCTACAGTACCAAAAGAACACACCGGGGGCATCAAACTAAGTGCAGCATTAACTGTACTCAGAAATACTTGTAAATTAGTAACTCACATGGGAAGAAGAAATGGCACTTTTGTATGTAATCCATGAGCAAGAGTCTCATGCATCTGGGATGGGGAGCCTCTTCCTATAACTTGCAGCCTGGAAACTTGAGAAAGAGGCTTGGGCTACCATTCACCGTTTTTGAGCCTATACCACCTGAGTGACAAGCGCCATCAGGATGGCCGTAACTGTTTAGTAAATCTGTGCCGAGGTACTCGCCCAAAACTGGGACAATGGACATAGACTCGAACAACACTTATACCATAACTCTCCCACACCTTACCTTGCCCACCATTCCTCCCCACCGCCCACTCCCCTACCCAACCCTAGCCCCCTCACCCCCCCTTTTTTTTTTCTCTCCCTCTCTCACCTCCATCTGCCCTTTCCCTTTTCTCACTTAGATTTCCTTTCTTACATCTCTCTTTCTTTACTTTCTCTATACCCTACTTGCTACCTTTCTCCCCCCTCTAATAAGAGAAATCCTCTGACAGATACCTGCAAAGCTAGAGGGCCATCCGACTGTATTGCCGCATTATACTGATTTTGTATTATGAAGTGTGATTTCCAGTGAATTTCAACATTGTTCTATATCTGTGATACATAGCAAGGTCCTGGAGTCTTACAGGCACTTCCTTATGTTATAATATGTGGCTGTATAACATGTTCAATGCAATTATCAATAAAAAAAATTTATGGAAAAAAAAATAGCGTTATACTTATCTGTTCTGTTGCAGTGGATTTGCACAGAGCAGCCTGGATTGCCCAGGTCCCTCTTCTGTGCTCCTGGACCCTCCCTCCTGTTGAGTGCCCCCACAGCAAGCACCTGAGAGCTTCAATGGGAGGCGAACTTCGCAAACCTACAGGTCAAATTTTCAGCCACAAAATAATTACTAGCTGTGCAAACATAGTCCCACCACATGGCCAATGACATAACACATGTATGAGGTGAATCTGGGATCGACAACTACAAGCATTCTTTTTTTATATGTGAAATTGTTGTGAAAATTCAGGACTGTGGAGCGCATGAAGGCAATAGAGGAGAGGGAAGGTCAGGGTAGGCAAAGAAGAGGGCGCAGGAGATGATCACCAGCAGCGTGACATACAGCAATGACACCTGCACCGTGATAGAGTGATCTGACACCAGCATCGTGATAGAGAGCACTGACATCAGCAGCGTGACATACAGCAATGACACATGCACCGTGATAGAGTGATCTGACACCAGCACCGTGATAGAGAGCACTGACATCAGCAGAGTGACATAAAGCACTGACACCAGCACCGTGATATACAGCACTGACACCAGCACCGTGATATACAGCACTGACATCAGCAGCGTGACATACAGCAATGACACCTGCAACGTGATAGAGTGATCTGACACCAGCACCGTGATAGAGAGCACTGACATCAGCAGCGTGGCATAAAGCACTAACACCAGCACCGTGATATACAGCACTGACAGCAGCACCGTGGTAGAGAGCACTGACATCAGCAGCGAGACATACAGCAATGACACCTGCACCGTGATAGAGTGATCTGACAACAGCACCGTGATAGAGAGCACTGACATAAGCAGCGTGACATAAAGCACTAACACCAGCACCGTGATATACAGCACTGACACCAGCACCGTTATATACAGCACTGACACCAGCACCGTAAGCAGCCCCAGGAGGAAGTCAGCATAGCACAGGGATGGTGGGAGCCCCTCATAATGAGCATAGCACAGGGATGGTGGGAGCCCCTCATAATGAACATAGCACAGGGATGGTGGGAGCCCCTCATAATATGCACAGCAGAGGTACAGCCCCAGGAGGATGTCAGCATAGCACAGGGATGGTGGGAGCCCCTCATAATAAGCAGCCCCAGGAGGAAGTCAGCACAGCACAGGGATAGTGGGAGCCCCTCATAATGAGCATAGCACAGGGATGGTGGGAGCCCCTCATAATATGCACAGCAGAGGTACAGCCCCAGGAGGAAGTCAGCACAGCACAGGGATGGTGGGAGCCCCTCATAATAAGCAGCCCCAGGAGGATGTCAGCATAGCACAGGGATGGTGGGAGCCCCTCATAATAAGCAGCCCTAGGAGGAAGTCATCACAGCACAGGGATGGTGGGAGCCCCTCATAATGAGCATAGCACAGGGATGGTGGGAGCCCCTCATAACATGCACAGCAGAGTTACAGCCCCAGGAGGAAGTCAGCACAGCACAGGGATGGTGGGAGCCCTTCATAATAAGCAGCCCCAGTAGAAATATGACACCGCTCAACCTCTTCAAACAGGAGGGCACGGGCATATAGTACGGTGTGCTTTTTTTGGACAAGGAGCCAAATTAAGAAAGAAGGTCTGTGTGCTCGATTAAAAAAATTGTTTATAGACATATACATGGTCTACTGGTCACATGTGTTTAATTCCTCCGAGATCCATGCCTCATTCATTTTTAGAAATTTGAGGTAGTTAACACTGTCGTGAGCTAGGCGAGTACGCTTATCGGTCACGATCCCCCCTGCTGCACTGAACGTCCTTTCGGACAGGACACTGGACGAGGGGCAAGCCAACAGTTCGATTGCAAATTGGGCAAGCTCTGGCCAGAGGTCAAGCCTGCCCACCCAGTAGTCCAGGGGTTCATCACTCCTCAGAGCGTCCACATCGGCCGTTAACCCAATGTAGTCGGACACCTGACGGTCTAGGCATTCCCTGATGCTGGATCCGGATGACACCTGTCGATGGGTCGGCTGAAAGAATGACCTCATATCTGAAGTCACCAACACATCTTCAAACTGGCCTCTTCTTGCAGGCGCTGTTGGATTGGTACCTGCAACTCCTTCTCTGGGAGTGGGAATTGCTCCTCTGCCAGCGCACGCAAAAGCAGAATGCAGCATTTCTTGAAGCAAGGCCTGGAAGTGCTCCATTCTGACAGCCCTCTGTGACGGCGGTAACATTTCCGCCATTTTGTGTTTGTACCAGGGTTCTAAGTACGTTGCCACCCAGTACTGGTCCTTGACCCTTATGCTTTTTATAAGGGGGTCCCTATTAAAACACTGGAGCATGAAGGCCCCCATTTGCACTAAACTGGAAGCGGTGTGGTGGCCTGGCTCCTGCTCATCATCCAGGATAATGTCGTCCTCTTCATTCTCCTCTCCCCATCCACGCACAACAACAGGGATCCCAGAAAGGTTTAAAGCATGCTCTTCTTGCTCCTCCTCATCCGCCCCGGCACCATCCTCCTCTGACTCCTCTTCAGACTCCTGTTGTTCACTTGTCTCAGATAGAGTAGACCCCCCTGGGAATTCATCCAGCATTGTGACTTCCTCATCTTCCCGCTCCTCCACAGCTTGATCAATGACACGACGCAATGCACGCTCCATAAAGAAGGCATAAGGTACCATGTCACTGATGGCGCCATGGCTGCGACTGACCAGTTTGGTGATCTCCTCAAATGGCCGCAGAAGTCTGCATGCGTCGCGCATTAGCAGCCACTGGCACGGTGAAAAAAACCCAGCTCCCCAGAACCTGTTCTGCCGCAGAGTTCATACAGGTAGACGTTAACTGCATGTTTCTGCTGGAGCAGCCTATCAAGCATATAGAAGGCTGAGTTCCATCGCGTCGGGCAATCGCAAATAAGACGTCTGACCGGCAGATTGTGTCGCCGCTGAATGTCAGCAAGGCGAGCCATGGCCGTGTAAGATCTTCTGAAATGGGCCGAGATTTTCCTTGCCTGCCGCAAGATGTCCTGGACCCCAGGGTATTTGACAACGAATCGCTGAACAACCAAGTTTAAGACATGTGCCATGCATGGCACATGCGTGATTTTGCCCTGTTTCAATGCGCTAAGCAGATTGGCACCGTTGTCACACACCACTTTACCAACTGTCAAATTGAGCGGTGTTAGCCACTGATCTGACTGTGAACGCAAAGCTGAAAGGAGTGCCGGGCCAGTGTGGCTCTTAGCTTCCAGGCACAACAGACGCAGCACGGCATGGCAACGTCTCACCTGGCATGTCGAATAGCTTCTGGGGAGCTTGGGCGGCGCAGCGGAAGAGACACTAGCAGCGGAAAAGGAGGAGTCAGCCGAGGAGGAGAGGGAGGAGGATGGAGTAGGAGGAGGAGAAGAGCCAGGCCTGCATGCAATCCGTGGTGGTAAAACCAAATCCACACGGGTGCCACGGGTTACATGCTTGACGGCCGTCAGAAGGTTCACCCAGTGGACAGTAAAAGTGATATACCTTCCCTGCCCGTGTTTGCTAGACCACGTGTCTGTGGTCAGATGTATCTTGGCACTGACACTGTGTGCCAGAGATACATTCACTTGCCGCTGAACATGGCCATAAAGCTCTGGGATGCCTTTCTCTGAGAAATACTTCCTTCCTGGGACCTTCCATTGTGGTGTTCCAATGGCCACAAATTTTCTAAAGGCCTCCGAGTCCACCAGTTTATATGGCAGTAGTTGGCGGGCTATCAGTTCTGACAAGCCAGCCGTCAACCGTTGGGCAAGAGGGTTATTCGGCGTCATCATTTTTTTACACTCGAACATTAGGCCCACGGAAGCCTGCCTTTTTGCAGAAAAACGTGAGCTTGGCGTGATGGAAGGTGGAGTGGAGGACAATTGTGAGGAGAGAGGAGAAGGAGAAGACGAGGCTGGACAGTGAGAGCCTGGAGTGTGGCTTTGTGTGTTCCATTGCTCCCACTGGGCTCGGTGATGGCTGCTCATGTGCCTTCTTAAGGCGGTCGTCCCTAGGTGAGTGTTGGGCTTACCGCGACTAATGCGTTGACTGCAAAGATTGCAGATGGCAACGCTATTGTCAGCAGCGGACACGTTAAAAAAAGCCCACACTGCGGAGCCATGTGCCGGTGTCCTGGGAGCGCCAGATGTGACCGTACATGGTCGATGACTCGCTCCTGATACATTTGCAGTCAGCAGTAGTGCACCTCAACCCTATGTATTGTGGACCTATACCAGTCCTTAAGGAATAGCAAACGGTACCTCACTCAACCCTATGTACTGTAGTACCCTAGACCTTACCAGTCCTTATAAGGACTTTTGTGGAACAAGTAGGTTGTGAATGATTAGCAGACTGTACCTCAGTCCCTATACTGATAAAGGACTACTGCAGCAGTAGGGCAGCAGTCAGCAGTAGTGCACCTCAACCCTATGTATTCTGGACCTATACCAGTCCTTAAGGAATAGCAGACTGTACCTCACTCAACCCTATGTACTGTAGTACCCTATACCTTACCAGTCCTTATAAGGACTTTTGTGGAACAAGTAGGTTGTGAATGATTAGCAGACTGTACCTCAGTCCCTATACTGATAAAGGACTACTGCAGCAGAAGGGCAGCAGTCAGCAGTAGTGCACGTCAACCCTATGTATTGTGGACCTATACCAGTCCTTAAGGAATAGCAGACTGTACCTCACTCAACCCTATGTACTGTAGTACCCTATACCTTACCAGTCCTTATAAGGACCTTTGTGGAACAAGTAGGTTGTGAATGATTAGCAGACTGTACCTCAGTTCCTATACTGATAAAGGACTACTGCAGCAGTAGGGCAGCAGTCAGCAGTAGTGCACCTCAACCCTATGTATTGTGGACCTATACCAGTCCTTAAGGAATAGCAGAATGTACCTCACTCAACCCTATGTACTGTAGTACCCCATACCTTACCAGTCCTTATAAGGACTTTTGTGGAACAAGTAGGTTGTGAATGATTAGCAGACTGTACCTCAGTCCCTATACTGATAAAGGACCACTGCAGCAGTAGGGCAGCAGTCAGCAGTAGTGCACCTCAACCCTATGTATTGTGGACCTATACCAGTCCTTAAGGAATAGCAGACTGTACCTCACTCAACCCTATGTACTGTAGTTCCCTATACCTTACCAATCCTTATAAGGACTTTTGTGGAACAAGTAGGTTGTGAATGATTAGCAGACTGTACCTCAGTCCCTATACTGATAAAGGAATACTGCAGCAGAAGGGCAGCAGTCAAGTATAATATTCTTTCTATATTTGGAAGAAAGAATATTATACGTGTACAAGCCTATTACCATACCAGTCCTGAAAAGAACCTTTGTGGACCTAATAGTAACAACTACTGATTAAACTGACTGTCCCTCACTGCCTCACACACAGCTTCCTGCCTGTCCCTACTTAAACTGACAAAACAGAGGCTGCTGGAACAATAACTTGAATAGCACTTTTGTGGACCTAATAGTAACAGCTAATGATTAAACTGACTGTCCCTGCAGCACACAGCGTCCTGTCCCTTTCTCTACACTGACGAAAGACACTCAGGCTGCTGCAGCAATGACTTGAATAGCAGTGCCTCAAACCTATATCCTGAACTACACCTAACACCTATACCATGATACCAGTCCTTAAAAGAACTTTTGTGGACCTAATAGATAGTGATTTGGGTCACTGAAGTCTCTCCCTGCTCCACACAGCAACCTCTCCCTATAGTGACAGAAGAAAGAATATAAAATGGCCGCCGGATCGGTTCTATTTATAAGTTAGGGGGAATGTCCAAGTGTTCATGTGCTGTAATGTCTCAATTGGCTGTCCTGTACCCCATGATGGATGTGTCATCATAGGTCAAAGTTCTTTAACACAGTAAACACGGAAGTCCGCCGGGTGAACGGCGGCAATAGTCCGCCGATTGGGCGGATGGCGAACAGCCGAAATTCGCCGTGAAACGACCGCCAGATGAACCGTTCAGCTATCCCTATTAGCAAGTCTGTTGTTTTTCACAAGTTCAAGCTCTCCTGCAGAATGTATCAGTTTACAGACATTCCACTTATCACAGTGCAGTGATTAAAATGGACAGCTTTCATTTATTCATGCAAAACTTTTATTTCAAAAGGAAAAAGAACTGTTGGACTTTTTTGACTGGGATTCTACTTTAACTGCAGGCTACTGGCAATGTAAGTGGCAGTGTTCCATATGTACATCAGTTAAGACTGGATTTACACTTATGTGAATTGGATGTGGGATTTGCATAGCAGGAGATTGTGACAGGCACTCTATGGAGATGGTTCACATATCTCCGCAGAGTCTCTGGTGCGAATTGCACAGGAGTCCTGCGTATCTTTTGGTCCATTTCAGGTCCAAATTCAGCCCAAAATTCAGTCTGAAATGGGACCTGAAATGGTGAATGGAGACGCACCGGACTCCTGATGCGAGCCGCTGTGTTTTCTAGTGTGAATCCAACCTTAAAAACTAAAACATTGAAAAAATTTTGTTTGGCACCTCCCTGAAACATAAGTGCAATTTTTTTCCAGACTTAAAGTGAGCTTTAAGGTATCGGTTTCATAATATCTTTTTGCCTTCTCTACCACCATCTTTATGCATGGATAACACAGAGCAATATTTGTTTTTTTGTTTTTCATAACTAAAAGCACAAAAATGAATGTTATTTACAAATAGAATATCATTAAGAAATCATGGAAATTATGATTATGTATAAAATGTCACAATTTATGTTTTAGAAGTGGTAATAAAACTGTGTTTACCGGGGAAAAAATAAATATGCTACTCCTTTGTGGTAAATAAACATAATATCAAATTGAGATTTGAAATAGATTAAAATGGGTCTCATTACTGTGAATAAATCTGTGTAGTTGAAAAAAAGCATCATACATTTCAAAACACTATAATAGCCATTGCATGTTCGAATAGAAAACAGACAATGCAAATGAGGTGGTTGCTATGACAATGTTATAGAGTACATAAACGCACGTGGCTTCAATTTCTAACAAACATTCACATTATGTACTGCACAGTGTGATTAAAGGAGTTTGGTAAACCTAATACACATTTTGTAGACAGTAGAATTTGTTTAATTTAAAACTCAATTTAAACAATACTCCATTATTATTACTACTACTACTATTATTCGTTGTTAATAGATCTGTTAACCCCTTCCTGACCAGCCGCCACAGTTTTACTGCGGCAGAATGGCTTGGGTGGGCGAAGCAATGTTATGCTATATTTATGGTGGCACAGTGGTGTAGTGGGTAGCACCAGTGGCGGTACAAGGTCATCCAGCGCCCAGGGCAAAGATGCCAAACTGCTCCCCCCTTTCCCTTAGGGTTAGGTTCAGGGTGCCCCCTACCCCTGCAATAAACCATTGCACCAGGGGCAGCCGCCCCTCCTGCCCACCCCTTGTCCCGGCCCTGGGTAGTACTCTCACCTAGCAGTAAAAAGGGTCACTGGTTTGAATCCCAACCACGACACTACCTGCCTGGAGTTTGCATGTTCTCCCTGTTCTTGCGTGGGTTTCCTCTGGTTTGCTCCAAAGACATGCTGGTAGGTTAATTGGCCCTAGTATATGTAGGGAGGTTGGGGGCCTTGGACTGTGGGCTCCTTGATAGGGACTGATGTGAGTGTGTGATATATGTGTGGAGTGCTGTGTAAATTGATGGAGCATCTTAATGAGACATAATGTATAGGGATAGGGACAATTGTAGACATGTACCCACACTCACTCAGGATGGACTGGTGTCTTTATTCAACCCATGTATGGTACGTTGGGAAAGTGGCCCCCTTGGATTTGTTTCAGAACCAATGAGTCTTCTGGTCCAGGCCAATTACTTCTGGCCTGGACCTGCTTATCGGTCTTCACAAATGAAGCCCCCCCCGTCTATGTAAGTGTAAACACAGACAGGGGAAGTGATGTCATCTCTCCTCGTGGAAGTCTTTTCCATTCCAGAGAGGAGAGGGGACATTCAAACATGAGATGCAACAACACTACACTGACACAGTGCACATAGGCACATATTTCACCCCCGGATCACCCCCCCCCCCAGTTAACCCCTTCACTCCCTGTCACTGTGTCACCCAGTGCAGTGTTCATATTTTTCTTTGATCGCTGGTGTCATTTGTGATACTAATCAGCGTTAGGGTACTTAGTAGTAGCCCCGGATAGGCCTAGGGACCCCCCTAACCCCCACTAATAAAGGTTTAACCCCTTGATCACCCCCTATCACCAGTGATCACCGTATTACTGTCACAGTGACGATGGTTAGATAATTATTATTATATATTTTTTATAGTGTTAGGGCACCAGCAGTATATTACCTAAATAAAGGTTTAACCCCCTGACCACCCGGCGGGTGATATCAGTTAAGTTTTAGCATCAGCCAGGGTCTACCATGCCCCAGGCAGTGCCAGATTAGTGCCAGTATCGCTAACACCCATGCACGCACCATACACCTCCCTTAGTAGTAAAGTGTCTGAACGGATCAATATCTGATCTGATCAGATCTATACTAGCGTTCCCAGTAGTTTAGGGTTGCCAAAAACACAGTGTTAGTGGGATCAGCCCAGATACCTGCTAGCACCTGCTTTTAGCCCCTCCACCCAGCCCAGCCAAGCCCAGCCCAGCCCACCAAAGTGCAGTATCAATCGATCACTGTCACTTACAAAACACTAAACAATTAACTGCAGCATTCGCAGACTCAGGCCTGATCCCTTTTTTTGGTAGCGTTGGAAGCAGACGCTGGCAGTCAGATGCTCTTTTTTCCTGTGAGTCTCACTAGTGTAACAGTAAATTTAGAGGCCAAAATGTCCAATCAAAGGTACACTAGTGTAGAGGCCTACATGTTTCTGAGCATGACAGATGAGAGTGAAAAGGACGTCAACCATCTGTCAGATTCAGGCTCAGAATATGAACCCGTGGACAGCAGCGGCACCCTGACCGATAGCACTGTCAATGGAGTAGTGTTCCCTGCCAAGGTCAGGCATACCCAACTCTGTTCTTCTGCTGTTGTGGAGGTGCAAGAACCGCAGGGCTCTCATATGGAGAAGAGAGCCAGTACTAGTGCCGCTCAACCTTCTGGTGAACTGGCAAGCACCAGTGGCCTAGTACACCCTGGTCGTACATCCAGCACTGCAGTATCACGTGCTGATGTGGCGAGTCCCATAAGTGCAGTTAAAGCTGGTGAGTTGGCTAGCACAACTAGTGTCCCGCTGTCACAAAGAAGACAAAGACAGGCCCACCAAGCCCATAGTGCTCTTCCTGCTGCATTTGCCAATCCAAGGAAGTGAAATCATGACGAAGTGAAATCACCATGTTACGTCCTTAGAAAGCCTGAAGACAGTGCTTGGTTTTCGGGGACCCGTACATGGCTAGACTCCCAAAAAGTCTCACACATATGGTATCCCTGTACTCAGGAGAAGTGGCAGAATGTATTTTGGAGTGTAATTTCACATATGCCCATTACATGTTTGAGCAATATATCATTTAGTGACAACTTTGTGCAAAAAAAAAAAGGTTGTACTTTTCCCACAACTTTTGGCAAAATATAATATATTCCATGGACTCAACAAGACTCTCATCAAATAGCTTTGGGTGTCTAATTTCCAAAATGGGATTGGGAGGGGGGGGGGGGGTTGCCATCTTAGCATTTTATGGCCTTCAAATCTGTGATAGGTAGTGGGGAGTGAAATCAGAAATTTAAGCCCTTAGAAATCATGAAGACGGTGCTTGGTTTTCGGGGTCCTATACACGGCTAGGCTCCCAAAAACACTCACACATGAAGTATTCCCACACTCAGGAGAAGCAGACGAATGTATTTTGGGGTGTAATTCCACATATAGCCATGGCACGTGTGAGCGATATATCATTTAGTGACAACTTTGTGTAATTTTCTTTTTTTTTTGTCATTTTTCAATCACTTGTGACAAAAAAATAAAATATTCAATGGGCTCGGCTCAACATGCCTCTCAGCAATTATCTTTGGGTGTCTACTTTCCAAAATGGGGTCATTTAGGGGGGGGGGGGAGTTGAACTGCCCTGTCATTTTAGCATCTAAAGAAATGAGGCAGTCAGCTGCATAAATTACAGAAAATGTACTCTAGTTTGTAGACACTATAACTTTCGCGTAAACCAATAAATATACGCTTATTGACTTTTTTTTTTTTTTTACCAAACACAGTGGCTGAATACATTTGGCATAAATGTATGACTAAACTTGAGTTTATTGGATTTTTTTAATAACAAAAATTAGAAAAAATTTTTTTTTTTACATTTTTCGGTCTTTTTCCGTTTATATCACAAATAAAATAAATCGCAGAGTCAATCAAATACCATTAAAAGAAAGCTCTATTTGTGGGAAAAAAAATATGCAAATTTCATTTTGGGTACAGCATTGCATGACTGTGCAATTACCAGTTAAAGCAGCTCAGTGCCAAACTGTGAAAAGTGCTCTGGTCATTGAGCAGCAAAATCCTCCAGGGGTGAAGTGGTTAAAATAGTATTTAGACATCCAGCAACTTTGGCTCATGTTTTACATGTTCGAAGCAGATGCTCAAGAGCAATAACAATATCTTATCTGTAGATAGTCATATATAGTATAATTTGATTGCAAAATCCTTGCAAAACCTCCTTTAGATTTACTAACAATCTTGTAATCCAAAAAACAACCTTAGGCTAAGTTTACATATTTGAGGGGGAAGAACACAAAATAAATTTGCGTTCCCAACCTGCGGAGAAATTTAGCAAATGCTCAGGGGTGCAATTAATTATTTTCTTTTCTCTTCCTTCTTAATGTAGTGTGCTTTGACACACACCAAACAGCATGGTGCCGCAGCACCATGCGGCTCGGTGCCACATGATTTAAAAAAGGGTTCATTTTGTGTTTCTGCAGATAGAGAAGCCAATTGAAATTAATGGGATGACCCGCACACAGAATGCAGCTGCACAGGTCTGAAAGGTGCTTTAAAGTACACTGCTCAAAAAAATTCAAGAACACTTTTTAATTAGAATATAGCAGTAAGCCTATTAACCACATCAGCCCCGAGAGGATTTGCCTCCTTCCTGACCCGGTCATTTTTTGCGATATGGCACTGCGTTGCTTTAACTGAGAATCGCATGGTCGTGCGATGTTGTACCCAAACAAAGTGGATGTCCTTTTTTCCTCACAAATAGAGCTTTCTTTTAGTGGCATTTGATCATTTCTGCATTTTTTTTATTTTTTTCGCAATAAACAAAAAAAGATCAACAATTTTGAAAAAAAATAAAACACACAATATTTTGTACTTTTTGCTATAATAAATATCCCCCAAAAAATGTTCAGCAGTTTAGGCCGATATGTATTCTTCTACATATTTTTGGTAAAAAAAAAAATCGCAATAAGAGTATATTGATTGGTTTGCACAAAAGTTATATCATCTACAAAATAGGGGATAGATTTATGGCATTTTTATTATTATTTATTTGTTTTACTAGTAATGGCTGTGATCTGCAATTTTTATCGGGACTGAAACATTGTGATGGACACATCGGACACTTTTTTGGGACTAGTGACATTTATACAGCGATCAGAGCTAAAAACAGCCACTGATTACTATATAAACGTCACTGGCAGGAAGGGGTTAACCAGGGGTCAAGTCCTGGGGAAAAAAGTGTGGGAACTCCCACCCAAGATCCACTCCCCCACCAAAAAAAAAACAATAAAATGAAACGCTTATATGCATGAACACTTCAAAAGTGGTATTTTTCATCCAATTTTCGTATTGTGTGTATGAAGCTTAATTGTTAGTACATAAAAAAAAACAATCCTCAATAAACATAAATATGGTAATTCTCTGAATAATCAACATTCATTCAATTGTGCTTCCATGCAAATGTGAACATCATGTTCTGATCTTTATTGGGGAATGTTATTTTGTATATAGAGTGTTTATGTGGTGAGTTTACACTTTTCATTGAACAGAGTTTGGATAACACAGGGTTAAACGGAAAGGTCATAAATTAACTGCACATTATCTGGAAAGAATGCTTGGGGAGATAGTGATGTGTTCCTGCTTCAGAGATGTATGTTAGCTTGGGGAGCTGCAAACTCTGCAGGGCTCCAACACACACTCGCTGCTATTCCAACCCTTCACATATTTCCACATAAACTTCCCTCCTGGCATTAAACTTTGCCAGGTATTGTGCTCAACTTACCACCCCAAACTGATGTTCCTCCCTCAACTCACCTCTCTCCCTGCATGTCCTGTGAGCAGAATAGCTGTGCTTCTCCTCTGGGTTCTCTCATCATATGGCACTGAAGATAGAGGAGGGGGGGATTCAGCGGGACACATAGAGCAAGTATGCAGGAGACTGGGGGTCAGGGGGGGCGGGGAAGATGAGGAGACAGAAGATCAGGAGGGGTCGGCGGGGAGGATCATCATGAGAGGTCTGACTAAATACAATGTCTTAGGAGCAGGGACCTGATCTACCTGTCAGCTAGCTGTGATTAACAGGTAGATCGAAGAGGAAGCTGTCATGGGGCCCCCTACTGGCAATGCCTGAATGGTCAGTCTACCCCTCGTGTGCGGCACTTACTATTGCGAGCTGTGTAGGCGGCTGCTGGTGTAACACCTGTCACACAGCTTGTATACTTCAAAGTCTTGCAGGACATGGCTTCTAACGGGAACTGAGTTCCTGTTGTGGAAAAAGTGCAGGAACTCCGTTCCCATGCGTTCCCGCAGGACTTGAGCCCTGGGGTTAACACTAGGGGCGATCAAGGGGTTAACTGTGTTCCCTATGTGTGTTTCTAACTGTGGGGAGAATGTGGCTACTTAGTAAGAACACACAATCTCTCTCCTCTCCACTGACAGAACCAGGATTTGTGTGTTTACATGGGTGCCCGGAGGTCATCGCGCCCGCTGGACACACGCATCAGTTCCCAAGGGAAATCTATGCGGGCACTTGCCTCCAGTGTCTGCTGCAGCGTCTTAAAGAGCAGATGTACAGCTATGACAGCTCGCGCAGCTGTGCCAACCTGCCGCAGTATAACTGTGGCGGCTGGTCGGGAAGTGCTTAAATGCCTGGGATATTGATCTGGTCAATTAGCAGAGGGGGTTGTTAATTAGTTTCAGCTGCTTTGGTGTTAATAAAATTAACAGGTGCGACAATGAGACAACTTCCAAAATAGGATTGGTTTTAAAGGTGGAGGCCACTGTCATTTTTTTTCCCTACTCATCTTTGCTAACTGCTTTTCACTAGTTTTTGCATTTGGCTAGGGTCAGTGTCAGTACTGGTAGCATGCAACCAGTAAACTGGCCCAGGGATTTAAAATCTCTGCTTTTCTTACTCTACACTCTGCAGGGATTCAAACACGTGGTCTGTGCTGGTGCTGACCAATCAAAAATTTCCTTTTTTTTTCTTTCTTTTTATGCAGAAAGAAGGGGAATAATAGCGGGGATTTCAAATCCCCAGACTGCTGTTTCAGCTGTGTCGGCACTGACACCTCATCACCCATGGAATTAAACTTTATAGTAAACCTGTTCTTTACCGATCATAGATCTGTGTGAGCTATGACTTGCATCTCACACAGGGCTTTCCTTCGCTCCCAGTACCTGAACAGAATGGCAAGGGAGCAAATGGAAGGAAAATATACACATCTGTGGAGTTCTGCATCGAGTCTAGAAACTTTTCCATGGGGTGTATTTATTCCCTCACATGTTGGTCATTGAAATCAATGGAAAATCATGTCAGTGTTGGTGCATGTTGCAATGCTTTTTAACACATGTGCTTTAATGTGCATTGATGTGTTTTCCTGTGTTTTCCATTGTGCAGACAATTACCCTTTCACATTAAAAGCATCAACACTCTAGTATGATCAACTCTTTTATAAATATTTTTTTTTTTCTTTTCCAGCTCTGACTATAGCCCATCATTTTTTATATTTTTTACATTTTATTTCCCCATTTCTTCACCCAGATTTGGCTTTAGGGGTCTTTATTACACAGATAGTTAGGATGTAGTGTGGTGAGGGATGTAGTACTCCCTGTGACGAACGCGGGTGTCAGATCCCTGCCCTCCTCGCTAACTGGCGACAAAGGACTGGCCAACCTCACACCCCGCTGTCACTTACGTAACAATGCCACACTCAGCTGCACCCAGCACAAAGATTTTCCAGCTTGCGGGACCACAATCTAGGTGCAGGCAGCCTGAGAGCGATTGTCACTGGGCTAATTACACAATTAACCCTTTAACTGCCACCACCCCCGTTTAAAGACAGAGCCGGGGGGACTCGTAATTTTAGCAATACCAATTAGAATAGGCGCCTGCAACACACACTGCCACCACAGACAGGTCTGCTCAGCGCCTTACTCTACCACAGTAGCGCCCTTTTAAGAGACAGGTTCGTTTATAGTTTGCATCAAGAGCTTTAAAGACAAGGTTAACACTTTTCAACATAAGGATTTATTATGAAAAGGTCAAGGTTGGTGCGAATAAAACATTTACAGAAAAAGGATGTTTCAAAAAATAAAGACAATATACAGCCACAAAGAAATAAGGTAGAATTGAGAAGGAAGAATACTTGCAATTAATGTCCAAGGGTTGATCAGAGTTCAATCGATAAGCAAAGGTAATCGGTTCTCAAACTTGGCAGATGTTCCTGCTTGGATGGTAAAAGGAGAACTGACCATTGCCTTGGCCTCTCCTCTTTTCTGTCAAATCAAAGGGGGTGTTGACAGCGACCAGTGACCAATCGTCTGGTCATCTTGTTTAGGGGTTGGTTGCTGGGAGGTGTCTACACTCATGACCCTGTCCCAGGTACACTTTATGATACATATTCATATCTCTGCCTCTCTATTGTTTATAGACTGCAGATATCCATTTTAGTGATCAGCATGATATTTGCTTCAAAACAAGTCCACACATGACAGGATTCCCATTTCAGGGTTACCTAGGAGGAGTTATGCCCCGTACACACGAGAGGACTTATGTCCGACAGACTTCCAAAGGAGTTCCGCCGGAGTTCCGCCGGAGTTCCGACGGAGTTCTGACAGACTTTTCGGCCGAACGGACTTGGCCACACACGATCACACTAAACTCCGACGGATTCGAACGTGATGACGTACGACCCGACTCGAATAAGGAAGTTCATAGCCAGTAGCCAATAGCTGCCCTAGCGTCGGTTTTAGTCCGTCGGAGTAGCATACACACGAGCGGAGTTTTCGAAGGGGACCGGGTCCGGCGGAGTTCCTTCGGGAAAATTTGAAGCATGCTTCATTTCTAAAGTCCGTCAGACTTTGGCGAATCAAAAGTCCGTTGCAGCCCACACACGATCGGATAGTCTGACGGACTCGGTCCTTCGGACTTTGGATGTTGAAAAGTCCGCTCGTGTGTACGGGGCATAAGGGGTCCCAGTGGCTTCCCATATGACCTGACATAGGGGTGTTTGGACTTGAAATGTTAGAAATTATCCGAGGAAACTAAATATATCCATATTATGGCTGTGCTATGATGGCTTTGAAAGTTATAAAAAATGTTGAATTTTCCAAACTTTACTAATTTTTCTTCAGTCTGTGGTTGGAAGTATTTACGACGGGTATCTGTTTGTTCTCTGAATGGAGAAAGTGACAGTTTTACGACAGGCCGGAATATCTTGCCAGGCAACATGAGCTTTGTGTATTGACCTAGCCTGGTCTGCTTTCTCTAAGATAACCTTTCTTCCCTTTGAAGATTTTAAGAGCTTTTGGAATTCCTAAGACAAGGGAGGGGGGAGTTTAGATTATTCTGTAAGTTTATTCTAAGGTCAGCCAAACTGTCATGGCTGCTTTCCACACAAAATGGCAACTAGTTACAATATATCCTGGCTCAGACGTGATATCGTTACACCTCCCTCCTTAGGTGGTTGCATGGGAGGGAACTACAATTTCCCTCCTGACGCAACCGACTCTTGCAGGCTCGGCTTGTCGCGACAGCCCATCAGCATTGCCATGGGTGCTGCCTTTCTTATGCTGGATGGTGAAATCGTATTGCTGAAGAATTAAGCTCCACCAAAGAAGTTTGCCATTCTCCCCAGCCACACGATTTAGCCAGCTCAAGGGATTGTGATCTGTGATCACAGTGAAGTGCCGCCCATAAAGGTACGTTTGTAACTTCTGGAGAGCCCACACGATCGCAAGACATTCCTTTTCAATCATGGCGTATGCTACTTCCCTGGGAAGCAGCTTCCGGCTCAGGTAGAGGATGGGATGCTCCTCTCCAGCATCATCCACCTGGCTCAGGACTGCACCCAATCCATAGGCAGAGGCATCAGTCTGCACTAGGAAACGTCGGGTGAAGTCTGGAGCCTGTAGCACAGGAGCACGGGCCAGCGCCTCCTTCAAGGCCTGAAATGCCTGCTCACATTCTGGTGTCCAAGACACCACCTTGGGCAGTTTCTTTTTGGTTAGGTCAGTCAGAGGTTTAGCCAGGCTACTATAGTTACATACAAACTTCCTATAATAGCCAGCGGTCCCCAAGAAAGACATAACCTGCTTTTTGGTTTGGGGGGTAGGCCATGCCAGGATGGCATCAACCTTCCCTGTCTCGGGTTTCAGGGTGCCTCCTCCTACCCGGTGTCCCAAGTACTGCACATCGGTCATGGCAATCTGACACTTACTGGGTTTGACGGTCAGATTGGCAGCTGTCAGTTGGTCCAGGACCTGTGACAGGTGCACCAGGTGTTCTTTCCGCACAATTTCCAGCAGCGTCTCCATTTTATCCCTGAACGTTAGGACGTAATCTACACCAGAGACCTCTGGGTCGGCAATCTTGCCCTCCCAGTTCTCGCAGATTAGATTCAGGGGCCCTCTTACCCTCCGTCCGCACAGAAGTTCAAATGGCGAAAAGCCTGTGGACTCCGGAGGCACCTCTCTGTAAGCAAACAGCAGATGAGGCGGATATCGTTTCCAGTCCTTGCCCTGAGAGTGCACAAAGGTGCGCAACATTTGTTTTAAAGGGCCATTGAAGCTCTCGCACAAGCCGTTTGTTTGTGGGTGATAAGGACTGGCCATGATATGCGTCATCTGTATTTGCTGACAGAGAGCTTGCATCAAGTCAGACACAAACTGAGGGCCTTGATCGCTAATGAGCTCGGCTGGGAATCCCACTCTTGTGAAGATTCCCAGCAGAGCATCAGCGACCTTGTCTGTCCGGAGGCAGGAGAGAGCCACCGCCTCTGGATAACGCGTGGCATAGTCGACAACTGTAAGGATATAACGTTTGCCTGAACTGCTAGGGATGGCCAAAGGCCCAACGATATCAACTGCCACCCTCTTAAAAGGTTCATCAATCACAGGCAAAGGTTTTAGTGGAGCCCTGTGGACATCCCCTACCTTGCCAACTCGCTGGCAGGTAACACAGGACCGACAGTAGTCAGCTATGTCAGCAAGCATCCTGGGCCAATAAAAGTTATGTACCAACCGCCCTCTGGTCTTAGTGATCCCCAAGTGCCCTGCAAGGGGAATCTCATGGGCCACTTTTAGCAGCGATCCCCTAAATTGACTGGGTACCACCAGCTGTCTGTCACCTATGTCAGCCTCATTCCCCTCTGCAAGCAAACTTTCTCTATACAGTTTCCCTTTGTCCCAGTAGACCTTTTGTTTGTCATTCTCTGCAGGGGGGCGATCAGCTAGACTTCTGAGCTGTGCTAGTGTTTGGTCTGTCTGCAGTGCTGTTTCAAAGGCGGGACCACAACTCTCAGCCAGCAGTCCTGTGGCAAACGAGGACGGCTGCTGAGGCTCAACAGAGGTGGAGTCCACTGGGTCAGAACAGGGAGAGGGCCCCGAGACCTCCTCCTGCTGTTCTGCGATCAGTGCCTGCACCTCGGCTGCCTTTGCAGCACTGCGAGTGACCACCAAGACTGGCAATACATCATCATCATCATCATTATCGTCATCATTGTCATCATTGTCATCATCATCACATTTAACCTTTATCAGTTCAGCAACATTGGAACATACATCAGGTACCTTCACTAGCAAGGGGGTCTCCTCTCCTGTCTCTGAAGGAGGACCTTGCACTTCAACTCCACCCTCCCCCTCCCTCTGTCCATCCACAGGTTGCCCAGATATTACCCCAACATCTGTAAACAGTACCTTGGTAGGTCCAGAAGGTTCCGTGGGAGCATCCAGGGTGCTCTTAGCAGGGGCATAGTAAGAAACAAGGGTACCTAAATCAGAACCCAACAACACAGCAGTGGGGATCTCCTCCGAGACACCCACCTCTCTCATCCCACTTCCGGCACCCCAATCCAGGAAAACATAGGCACGAGGTACATGGGAACAGGTTCCCCCAACTCCAGTCAGGGTAAGGTACTTCTCTGGGATGATGTCGGTTTCTTCTATCACCTCTGGTCTGACCAAAGTGACTTCGGCTCCAGTGTCACGAAAGCCTGTTACAGTTCGTTGGCCTACAATGACTGGCTGCAAGTTGGCATTGGTTCCTGGAGGTTTTCCACCGACGAGCAGTACAGCAGAAGGGTTGCTGGCCGGATGGCCAGGGGTTGTCGTCTTCTTCTGCTCAGGGCACTGTGTCCGGGGATGTCCGCCTTTCCCACAGTTATAGCATTTGCGGTTGTCAGTCACAAAGGCTTTGGCTCCAGGAGCTGCAGGTTCCGGCCGCTGAGGAACTTGGTTGGTAGGTAGAAGAGGGGTTGCCAGGTGTGATTTCCCTCCTTTCCAGCCATTTGGAGGAGCCTTGCGATGGTCAGATACCCGAGAGTGGATATAGGTATCTGCCAGTTCTGCTGCTGCTTTGGCAGAGGTTGGCTTTCGCTCCAGCACAAACTGTCTGACGTCTGTAGGACAGATGTGCAAAAGTTGATCTTCAATCATAAGATCTTCCAAGGACTCAAAAGAATCGGCTTTCAAGCCTTTAGTCCACTGCCGGAATGTGGTGCGTAAGCGACTTACCACATCCAGGTATGAGTCCCCAGGCCCCTTTTGCAAGGACCTAAAACGCTTCTGGTACACTTCCGGGGTTAGCTGAAACTTTTGGATGATTGCAGCCTTTAGGGCCTCATAATCACCGCCTTGCTCTTCTGACAGTTCAACATAAGCATCCAGGGCCTTGCCTCGTAGCCCTGGCGTCAGGTACCGGGCCCATTGTGCTGGGGGCAGATGGTACTGACGGCAAGTTTTTTCAAACGACAGTAGATACACGTCAATGTCACTGTCCTTTTCCATAACTGGAAATTTGGCTGCCGGAGTCACTGGCAGAGAGTCATCCCTGTGCTCTAGGGATCCGAGGTTCTGAACCTGTCGCTGCTGCTGGAGCCTAGCCATCTCCAGTTCGTGCCGACGATCAGCCTCCCTCTCAGCCTGGCGTTCCGCAGCCTCTCTCTCAGCCCTGCGTTCTGCAGCCTCTCTCTCAGCCTGACGCTCAAGGAACTGCAGGTACACCACAGGATCCATCTCCCTGAGGTGTTGTAGCGTTTCCTGCATTTGAGGACAGTCTATTCTGGTTCCAGGCAATCTGATGCTGGCCTGCTCCGGCGATGGCTTGGAGGTAACAATCCATGGTAGTCCAGTGTCAGTCTCTGCATGCCCATCTGGTGAGGCCGCCTCTGAACCACTGGGCTCTGGAGTAGCGGAAACCCTTTCTGGTCCAGTTTCCCCCAGGTTCTGGTCTGCACGGATATCAAACTCATGTAGGGCATGTATCAAGCCATCACGGTTTTTGCCACCGACATCAATTCCTCTTTCTGTGCACTCAGCAGTCAGATCATTTTTGCTCATCTTTTTATATGCTGATACCCCAGACATGTTGCAAGCAGAAAAGATAGAACAGAAAGCAGAGATAGGAAGAAGGTGTAGAAAGGAGCTGTTGCTGTATATCTCTTTTTAAAAAAAGTAACAAAAAAAAATAATGTGCACCAGCTTGTCTCTATGGACTGTTTCCACAAAGGTTACACTCCTTCAGTGCAGAGCTAATTTCTAACAATGCACTGAATGCTCTTAATGCGAAACTATCCCGCTACGCTGCCAGCCAATATGTGACGAACGCGGGTGTCAGATCCCTGCCCTCCTCGCTAACTGGCGACAAAGGACTGGCCAACCTCACACCCCGCTGTCACTTACGTAACAATGCCACACTCAGCTGCACCCAGCACAAAGATTTTCCAGCTTGCGGGACCACAATCTAGGTGCAGGCAGCCTGAGAGCGATTGTCACTGGGCTAATTACACAATTAACCCTTTAACTGCCACCACCCCCGTTTAAAGACAGAGCCGGGGGGACTCGTAATTTTAGCAATACCAATTAGAATAGGCGCCTGCAACACACACTGCCACCACAGACAGGTCTGCTCAGCGCCTTACTCTACCACAGTAGCGCCCTTTTAAGAGACAGGTTCGTTTATAGTTTGCATCAAGAGCTTTAAAGACAAGGTTAACACTTTTCAACATAAGGATTTATTATGAAAAGGTCAAGGTTGGTGCGAATAAAACATTTACAGAAAAAGGATGTTTCAAAAAA
The DNA here is from genome assembly GCF_037356315.1 of Lithobates pipiens. Taxonomy (NCBI): domain Eukaryota; kingdom Metazoa; phylum Chordata; class Amphibia; order Anura; family Ranidae; genus Lithobates; species Lithobates pipiens. Next base: position 427,700,653 of record NW_027507758.1, on the reverse strand, counting down.
TAAAGACAATATACAGCCACAAAGAAATAAGGTAGAATTGAGAAGGAAGAATACTTGCAATTAATGTCCAAGGGTTGATCAGAGTTCAATCGATAAGCAAAGGTAATCGGTTCTCAAACTTGGCAGATGTTCCTGCTTGGATGGTAAAAGGAGAACTGACCATTGCCTTGGCCTCTCCTCTTTTCTGTCAAATCAAAGGGGGTGTTGACAGCGACCAGTGACCAATCGTCTGGTCATCTTGTTTAGGGGTTGGTTGCTGGGAGGTGTCTACACTCATGACCCTGTCCCAGGTACACTTTGTTGTGCTTTTTAAGGAATTTTCCCGCACAATATTTACTAAGTAATTTTTAACGAAGATATTTTTAAGATACAGAATCAGTCTATATGACACAGTCTATATATGTGAAACTTATTCACGGAGACGAGTGATCATACAAAATAGCTACATTTATTGGTTGACAGAAAACAAATATTTACATGAAATATTAAAATACAGATTACATTACTTGATCATTTTGACAATTTCTGGGAACACCCTCAAACTGGGCGTAGTAGTACCTTGGACACAATTATCACCATTATCATTTCTCGGTAGAATCAATAACCTTTTGATAATTGACAATTAAACAGAATGTCTGTATTTCACACATCCAGCCGTTACTATACTGCAGGTAAGTAAGTGGTTAACAATGTGAAATAAATTAGACATTTGTTTGTCAATAAAATTGGCATCTATGCAAAAAGAAATGTATGAAAAATTTAATTTAGAGAAAAATCTAAAAGGCGGTTATTGATTCGGGAGAAGTATTTCAATAATAGAATATTCAAAAACATCAATATTTAAGAGAACATAAAATAGATGATAAACATATATTTACCCATTTCCAATATGGCTATTAGTGTGGAGTATTAGTTACCAGGAATTTTAAGATGGCTGCCGTGGCTTCAACATTCCAAGGAGCAGGGATCTTCATGAATGTAAAATGTGTATTCATGCATGTCTTCCAGTGTCCCTTCTCAGGGGGGGGTCCCTAAGCTTCCCCCTGACTCTCTCCCCCCAGCTCTCCTCCGAGCTTCCTTCCTTTCTCCATCTTTCTAGTTTCTTAAATATCCTCTTCAACAAAAGGATCATAAAATTATACTAAGTTCTGCCCAGAGGGTATGTGTTCCCCCCTCATTGGCCGGCAGACTTAATGGTTAGCTTTCCCGGGAGTCTCGTGATTTTAAGGTAATAGCACCTTCCACCACCAGGTGTCTCACCTATGTTTGGTGTTTTATTTCTTTAAGTGAATATTTTTCTAATTCTGTAATATGTGTTCGTTATTTATATGTTCTAACGAATATATTCGAGTGTTCAAGAATTATGGCATAATGTAGAATACGCTTTAACATAAATTTCCAATAATCACTTGCATAAATTGGTGATATATATGTATATCAATGTATATCTGTTAATCTTTAGTCCGTTTAGAAAGGACACAGGTTAGATATATATCAAACAAATCACATACAATTATTATCTATATGGATACATGTATAATTTGGGTATCCAATCAATATTTGTTTATCTAAACATAGGTTAAATTCTTATACAATTCTAATCATGATTTATGTTTTTTATAATACTAATTTGTTGCTAAAACACTTCTACTTATAATCATACTTTCATATATAATTTCTTTGTGACCAAGTTCTTTAGATCATTAGATACTAAAATTATAATCTCAGTTGTGACCTATATATATAATTTGAATGGCTTAGAAAAATATTTATGTTACTGGTATATGAATCTGTCTCCAACATTGTGACACAACACCTCAGATATATGCACCTGTCATTCCACTCTCGGTTTTTATAGCTGTTATCGTCCTAGCGTGTGAATCTCTCCTGCCATTGTTTCGTGAGAAGCTAGGACAATACTGACTACTTGGCTTATTGATCTCTCACTTTCTGAGACAATGGGATATTTGTTCTGGTCATTCAGGTTTAATGGCTGTTGGTCACAGGTACTCCTGAGTATAGCCCAAACCTTGCCATATATATTTGCATGGCCTTCCTTGGCCATTAAATGAGGTAGATAAGATTTCCTCTGGTGTTTGTGACCAAACATCCCTTTTGTTCAGGCCACACATTTTTCAGTACAGACTTGTAAAATTTTAAAAGATAACTAATTCCTTTAACATTTAGAAAACCTGTGAGATCTTGTACTTTGCATTTTAAAGTTCTCCAAGAGGTCCTAGTCCAATAATATCAACATTGTAGTTCATCTGTTCCTAAAGCCTAAACAATCTCACCTCTTTGACAGTAAATATGAATGTATTATTATTATTTTTTTCTTAATGAATTCACAACAACTTTATGATACATATTCATATCTCTGCCTCTCTATTGTTTATAGACTGCAGATATCCATTTTAGTGATCAGCATGATATTTGCTTCAAAACAAGTCCACACATGACAGGATTCCCATTTCAGGGTTACCTAGGAGGAGTAAGGGGTCCCAGTGGCTTCCCATATGACCTGACATAGGGGTGTTTGGACTTGAAATGTTAGAAATTATCCGAGGAAACTAAATATATCCATATTATGGCTGTGCTATGATGGCTTTGAAAGTTATAAAAAATGTTGAATTTTCCAAACTTTACTAATCTTTCTTCAGTCTGTGGTTGGAAGTATTTACGACGGGTATCTGTTTGTTCTCTGAATGGAGAAAGTGACAGTTTTACGACAGGCCGGAATATCTTGCCAGGCAACATGAGCTTTGTGTATTGACCTAGCCTGGTCTGCTTTCTCTAAGATAACCTTTCTTCCCTTTGAAGATTTTAAGAGCTTTTGGAATTCCTAAGACAAGGGAGGGGGGAGTTTAGATTATTCTGTAAGTTTATTCTAAGGTCAGCCAAACTGTCATGGCTGCTTTCCACACAAAATGGCAACTAGTTACAATATATCCTGGCTCAGACGTGATATCGTTACACTCCCTACTTCTCCCTTGCTTCACGTATCCAAATTGTAGAGAATGTTTACTTAATGTCCCATACACACAGTCGGAAATTCCAATGGAAAAAGTCCAATCGGATTATGTTGTCGGAAAATCCAATCGTGTGTGGGCTCTGTCAGACTTTTTCTGTCGGATTTTCCAACGCTCAAAGTTTGAGAGCAGGATCTAAAATTTTCCAACAACAAAATCCAATCGTGTGTAGACAATTCCAACAAAGTGGCACACATGCTCAGAATAAACTAAGAGACGAAAGCTATTGGCTACTGGCCCGTTTATAGTCCTGACTTACGCAACAAACGTCATCACGTTCCAAACAATTGGATTGTCCAAACAACTTTGTGTGACTGTGTGTATGCAACACAAGTTTTGGGCAAAATCCCTTTGTGGTCGGAATGTCCGACCGTGTGTATGGGGCATTACAGTACATTAGTGGATATGGTGAGGCTATGATCACATTAACTGCCCAATCACATGTAAAGGAAATTAAAATATATATTTGTTGCACAGATATGAAAATTTAGGGGAAATGCTTTATATAAATTAGGTGTACAGAGAAATGATTACCTGAACCTAATGAACAATAAGGGTTTGAATAAATGTAAAAGTTATAGGAAGCTCCTGGCGATAAATCCGTTTGTGTCCATGTCTACAAAGCTAATTTAGATGTCATAAGAAGAGTACAGAAAACTGCCTCTTATATATTCTATCCATTTGAAATACATTCATAACAACTTCATTTTTCAATATTCATACATTTTAAGTAGACACAAGGAAACCATTTTGATAACATTACTAAATACCATGTTTTCTGAGAAAGACAAGAAGAGAGAACGTGAAGGATGCAATTATTTCTACCATAACAGTCCCACTTGTTTCATATCTCACACAATGCCAGCATCCTTTCAGCCCCTGCTCTCAAGGCTGTCCATCAAATGCTTACATGAAAATGCTTTTCCCCTTTTCATATGTATTATTGCCATTCCAGTATTCCATTGTTCAACACAGGCTAAGCACTTTGAATTCTTAGTTGAAAGATCCTTTCACCTAAACATATTTACATCTACAGTGTGAATTATTTGCAATGTGAAATGCTCAATGTGATCTTGGGATACTATATACAATATTACATTGGATGTTGCCGCTACTCTTTATGAACCGTAGACTCGGTGAGGTAGGAACTACCTATGCAAAATATAAACTTCAGTATATACAAAATTACAATAATCAGAACTTTTTGTAAAGTGTGCATGTATTATTATTATTATTATTATTATTATTATTATTATTATTATTCAGGATTTATATAGCATCAATTGTTTTGCACAACAAATTACAAAATAAGAAAGACTGTACAATTTTAAAACTATTCAATACAAGTACAAAGCCCTGCCTTTGAAAGCTCACAATCAAAGGGGAGAGGCAAATGATAAAAGAAAATAAACTTCCAGTTGCTGGGTAAAGGTGGGATTGATTTCACTAAAGAGACGCGTTTTCAAGAATCGCCTGAAGGCAGAGAGAATAGGAGCTAGTCATATGGATTGGGGTGGGAGTTCCAGAGGAAGGGAGAAGTCCTGAAGATGAACATGGGAGCAGATGATGAGGGGCTAGAGAGCAGGAGGTTTTAAAAGGAGTGAAGCAGCCAGTTCAGGTGGCAGTTTAAGATGAGGCCAGTAATGTACTGTAGCCAGGGGCAGAGTTGTGGATGACTAGCTTTACATCCACAATGCACAGAGCTGACCAGAACTGCTCTGTAGCATGTGATCAATGTGATAATTGCTTCGCTTATCCTGCACAGCTGCACAATAATCCCATTTCTAAATGTGTATGACTTATGATGCACTATATCTGTATGTTAATGTGTACCATTACCAAGCTCTATGTTTTAACCAGCTCAATACTACAATGTTTCTTCATTTACAAACTAATGTGGCAAAAATATGACTTTTTGGGTGTCTACTAAAGGGGTTACTATGAGAAATTTTGTATTCTAGCATTTGTATTTGATATGTTTTTATATTGAAATAATGGAAATATATATATATATATTTTTTTTAATTGTCAGTCTCTATTCTTTTTAAAATCTGGTGGATATTAAAGACCTTGCACTCCTCCACCTTCTGTTTGAGGATGCCCCACAGATGCTGAATAGGGTTTAGGTCTGGAGCCATGCTTGGCCAGTCCATTGCCTTTATCATCAGCTTTTTTAGCAAGGCAGTGGTTGTCTTGGAGGTGTGTTTGGGGTCGTGATCATGTTGGAATACTGCTCTACAGCCCAGTCTCAGAATGGATGGGATCATGCTCTGCTTCAGTATTCCACAGTACAGGCTGGCATTCATGGTTCCCTCAATGAGCTGTAGCTCCCCAGTGCTGGCAGCACTCATGCAGCCCCAGACCATGGCACTCCCACCACAATGCTTGACTGTGGACAAGATACACTTGCCTTTGTAATCCTCACCTGGCTGCCGCCACACACGTTTAACACCATCTGAACCTAATACGTTTATCTTGGTCTCATCAGACTACAGGACATGGTTCCACTAATCCAGGTCCTTAGTCTGCTTGTCTTCAGCAAACTGCGGGCTTTCTTGTGCATCATCTTTAGAAGAGGCTTCCTTCTGGGACGACAGCCATGCAGACCAATTTGATACAGTGTGTGGTGCTTGGTCTGAGCACTGACAGGCTGACCCCCCACCCCTTCCACCTCTGCAGAAATGCTGGTAGCACTCATAAGTCTATTTCCCAAAGACAACCTCTGGATATGATGCTGAGCACGTGCGCTCAACTTCTTTGGTCAACCATGGTGAGGTCTGTTCTGAGTGGAACCTGTCCTGTTAAACCGCTATATGGTTTGGCCACAGTGCTACAGCTCAGTTTCAGGGTCTTGGCAATCTTCTTATAGCCCGGGCCATCTTTATGTAGAGAACTATTTTTTTTTCAGATCCTCAGAGAGTTCTTTGCCATGAGGTGCCATGTTAAACTTCCAGTGACTAGTATGGGAGAGTGAGAGCAATAACACCAAATTACACACACCTGCTCGCTATTCACACCTAAGATGTTGTTACACTAATGAGTCACATGACTCCAGGAAGGGAAAATGGCTAATTGGGCCCAATTTGGACATTTTCACATAGGGGTGTACTCACTTTTGTTGCCTGCGGTTTAGACATTAATGGCTGTGTGTTGAGTTATTTTGAGGGGACAGCAAATATACACTGTTATACAAGCTGTACATTCACTACTTTACATTGTAGCAAAGTATCATTTCTTCAATGTTGTCACATAAAAAGATATAATAAAATATTTACATACAGGGTGTACTCTCTTTTGTGAGATACTGTATGTCTGCATTTACCGGGCTGTCTGCATTTATATCTTAATTCAAATATTACTTATTTATACACCCTTCACTAATATATACAGTCTCTCTTAGTACTTGTATTGATTAAAATAGGACTCTACATTACAGAGGAGCCTTATCACAGCTGTGCAATTTTCACATATATTTACAAGAACACGCAACTGAGAGTTCTGTTTTGTAGCTGGAATCGGATCAGACAGGTACTCTTAGCTGATTAGGAGAAAGTGTGCTCATGAAAAAACGTCTTAGGCCGCGTACACACGGGCGGACTGTTCGCCCAACCTTGTCCACTGAACAGTGTTTGGGCGGACAGTCCGCTCGTGTGTGGGCTTTCAGCGGACAGTTTCAGCGGACAGTTTGACGGACAAAGTCTTTCGGAAATTCCGAAAAACTGTCCGCTGAAACTGTGTTTGAGCGAACAGTCCGCCCGTGTGTAGGCTACTTTCGAAATGAGCAAACTGTTCCCGCTCGGAGGAAAGTCTGCTCATTTCGAGCGCGTGTGAAGGTAGGCGGGGCCCGCGACGGAGACGTCGCGGGCTCCGCCGCCTGGAATGGGCTTAAAGGGGAACCCCAACGCCGAAAAAAATCGGCGTGGGGGTTCCCCCAAAGTCCACAACAGACCCTTGTCCGAGCACGCTACCCGGCCGGCCAGGAAAGGGGGGCGAGCGAGCGCGCCCCCCCTCCTGAGCCGTACCAGGCCGCGTGCCCTCAACATGGGGGGGTGCCTTGGGGAAGGGGGGGCCGAGCGGCCCCCCCACCCCAAAGCACCTTGTCCCCATGTTGATGAGGACAAGGGCCTCTTCCCGACAACCCTGGCCGTTGGTTGTCGGGGTCTGCGGGCGGGGGGCTTATCGGAATCCGGGAGCCCCCTTTAAGAAGGGGGCCCCCGGATACCGGCCCCCCACCCTATGTGAATGTGTATGGGGTACAATGTACCCCTACCCATTCACCTGTGAAATAAAGTACAAAAAAAAACACAACACAGAGAAAAAATATTTTATTGCACAGCTCCGGGGGTCTTCCGTCTTCGGGGGTCTTCTCGTTGGACTCCTCCGCTATCTTCGTGTAGCTCTTTTACTAGCGGAGGAGCCCGGCTTTCTTCCTCCCCGCCGCCGGCCTCTTCTCCCGACTTCGGGGGTCTTGTCCCCCTCTTCGGTTCTTCTGCCGGGCCACCGCGCCTTCTTGTAGCTCTTTTGCAGGCGGTGGCCCGGTCTTCTGTCGCCGCTGCCTTCCGTTCTTCTGTCGCCGCCTTCGGTTCTTCTGCCGGGCCACCGCGCCTTCTTGTAGCTCTTTTACAGGCGGTGGCCCGGTCTTCTGTCGCCGCTGTCGCTGTCGCCGTCGCCGTCGCCGCCTTCCGTTCTTCTTCTTCTTGTTCTTCTTCTTCTTCCCCAGGAGATGTTGACACGTCGCTCTCTCCGGCCGGAATGCCAGAGCCGCGCTGTGCGGTCACTTATATAGTGACAATGGGGCGGTGTCACATGGTATATGTCACATGGGTTGGTCACATGGTGACCCCGCCCCCTTACGATGTCATAGTCCCCATGTGACATCAACCCATGTGACCAACCCATGTGACATATACCATGTGACACCGCCCCATTGTCACTATATAAGTGACCGCACAGCGCGGCTCTGGCATTCCGGCCGGAGAGAGCGACGTGTCAACATCTCCTGGGGAAGAAGAAGAAGAACAAGAAGAAGAAGAACGGAAGGCGGCGACGGCGACGGCGACAGCGACAGCGGCGACAGAAGACCGGGCCACCGCCTGTAAAAGAGCTACAAGAAGGCGCGGTGGCCCGGCAGAAGAACCGAAGGCGGCGACAGAAGAATGGAAGGCAGCGGCGACAGAAGACCGGGCCACCGCCTGCAAAAGAGCTACAAGAAGGCGCGGTGGCCCGGCAGAAGAACCGAAGAGGGGGACAAGACCCCCGAAGTCGGGAGAAGAGGCCGGCGGCGGGGAGGAAGAAAGCCGGGCTCCTCCGCTAGTAAAAGAGCTACACGAAGATAGCGGAGGAGTCCAACGAGAAGACCCCCGAAGACGGAAGACCCCCGGAGCTGTGCAATAAAATATTTTTTCTCTGTGTTGTGTTTTTTTTTGTACTTTATTTCACAGGTGAATGGGTAGGGGTACATTGTACCCCATACTCATTCACATAGGGTGGGGGGCCGGTATCCGGGGGCCCCCTTCTTAAAGGGGGCTCCCGGATTCCGATAAGCCCCCCGCCCGCAGACCCCGACAACCAACGGCCAGGGTTGTCGGGAAGAGGCCCTTGTCCTCATCAACATGGGGACAAGGTGCTTTGGGGTGGGGGGGCCGCGCGGCCCCCCCTTCCCCAAGGCACCCCCCCATGTTGAGGGCACGTGGCCTGGTACGGCTCAGGAGGGGGGGCGCGCTCGCTCGCCCCCCTTTCCTGGCCGGCCGGGTAGCGTGCTCGGACAAGGGTCTGTTGTGGACTTTGGGGGAACCCCCACGCCGATTTTTTTCGGCGTTGGGGTTCCCCTTTAAGTCCATTCCAGGCGGCGGAGCCCGCGACGTCTCCCTCGCGGGCCCCGCCTACCTGTACACGCGCTCGAAATGGGCGGATTTGCCTCCGCCTTACGTGGGCGAGTCCGTTCATTTCAAAAGTTGAGCGAACTGTTTGGCAAACAGTTCGCTGAAACAGTCCGCTCAAAAAGTGCCGTGTGTGGCCATGTCCGTCCATGCTAATTTTGAGCGGACTGTTTGCCGAAACTGTTTGACAAACAAAGTTGGGCGAACAGTCCGCCCGTGTGTACGCGGCCTTACTGTGTACTGACTATGTTTTGAATCAATTAAGCTATTGACATACTTATTTTTATACATTTTCTAAAGGCACATTTAGTAAGAATACTTGATTTAATATCAATAAATAAACAGATATATTTGTTGTGTTATCATAAAAGTGTGCTTATAACTTAGTAAGTAAAATTATTGGCTGACTACAAAAACATTATGCCATTCACATCTATTTTCTCATATCTGCCCATAGATTTTCATGGGAAAAGCAACCCGATCTTTATGGATCAAGATTCAACTGTGATTGACAGAATTTACACATCAGTGTAATATATAGTTTCAGCATGTTCACCACCTATACTAGTCATGTGACTGGACTAGAGCTACAGAAATATCTTGAAAATATAACCTGCTTTTCTGGTCCATGGTGTACTCAATTAGTTACTGTTTTGTAAGTTACCTGTATACATTGACAGGTATGGAGTTTAAAATATAATCAAGCGCAAAGAGTAAAATAATTTTGAAGTATTCCCTGGCTTTTCTTGGTTTATAACATCTGAAAGAGTTCTGCAAGCTGTTTGTGATAAACTATATCTTGTTCAGGGAAGACTTTGCCATCTGTTTATTTGAGAACATCATTTGTCAAGGTTTATCCTCAGATAAAAAGTTATTTTTGCACTCATGGACAGTTTCTTTCTTTTTATAATATACCCATCCTAGGTTTTAGGCTTCAAAAATATTTTTTAAACATAAATGCAAATATTGGATATTGTTAAGAATATTAAGAATTAAAGTAGATCTAAAAACCCACCCAACAACAGCACTGAGATATAACAAAGAATGAAAAAAAAGGTGAAAATAAGAATTTTATTGGAAAAAATGGCAGCTATTTATCATACACAGAGCCCAAAGAAAATTAAATGTCAACCAGTTGGGGTTTACATCTACTTTATGCTATCATAATGCAGTACAATTCTGCAAGTCAAGTGTAAATGTTTATAAAGGTCGTGGAACTAAAGTTGAATCCTGATATACTTAACCACTTGCTGACAAGCCGCTGTAGGTTTACTGTGGCAGAATGGCACGGCTGTGCAAAACAATGTTATATAACGGAGTGGCATGCACGCCCGGAGCCGATGCTAGTGGGGGCACACTGAGAAACACAGATCTGATTCTCTGTGGGGGGAAGAGACTGATCGTCTGTTCATACAAATTATGAACAGTGATCTGTCATCTCCCCTAGACAGTCCAATCTCCCTTCAGTTAGAACACGGAGAGGGAACACTGTTAACCCCTTGATCGCTTCCTAGTGTTAACCCCTTCCCTGCCAGTGGCATTTTTACAGTAATCACTGCATTTTTATAGCACTGATGAATGTATAAATGCCAATGGTCCCAAAAATGTGTCAGAAGTGTCCGATCTGTCCGCCATAATGTCGCAGTCCCGATAAAAATCGCAGATCGCCACCATTACTAGTGAAACATTTTTTAATTAAAAATGCTATACATCTATCCCCTATTTTGTAGACGCTATAACATTTGTGCAAACAAATCAATATACGCTTATTGCGATTTTTATTACCAAAAAGGTGTAAAAGAATACATAAAGAATACCTAAATTGAGAAAAAATTAGCTTTTTTTAAAAAAAATTGGGATATTTATTATAGCAAAAAGTACAAAATATTGTGTTTTTTTTTTTCAAAATTGTCGCTCTTTTTTTGTTTATAGCTCAAAAAATAAAAACTGCAGAGATGATCAAATACCACCAAAAGAAAACTCTATTTGTGGGGAAAAAAGGACATCAATTTTGTTTGGGTGTAGTGCCGCATGACTGCGCACTTGCCAGTTAAATCGATTCAGTACCGAATCGCAAAAAATGGCCTGGTCATTCAGCAACCAAATCTTCCGAGGCTGAAGCAGTGAAACTGTATTTCAACTTTTGCAGTCAAATTTGAGAAAAACCCACCAGATGTTTGTTATGTGTTTCCATTTACATTTATTGTCTATAAAAAAGTTTAACAAACTCTTACCTTTCTAGGTGTTTTTGGAGCAGGTCTTGGACAAACTGTAAGCTACTCAATTTGAAATGATCAAAATCATAAAGCAGAGTATGATCCCTGCCTAACTCCTTAGCCCCCTCTGGCTACTAGTTTTGAAGTTTTCAAAAAAGAGCAAGTAAAATGTAAGCAGCATTTTTTGAAGTTATGCCATGTGAATAGAAACATGTAAAAAATATTAAGTAGGTGTTTGTAGGCAGGTTGTCTACAATATATTAGATAGATGGCTGGACCAGGCTGGGGAAAGGGTTAACGTTTCACAACTCAACTCCTGGGCAGATTTAGCAAATCTTGAAAACTGTCCAAAGAAGCGGTACAAAAAGGTAGCATGGGCACAAAAGACACAACAGGCTACCCACGGAGATATGTGGATTTTTATTGATTGTGCAATACCAGAGAAGTATGAAGGCCCGTGGAATGTGTTTGCAAAGAATAAGGGTGCTTATGAGCATGGAGTATTAAAGAGAGAAGAGGGACATACTGATGTGTATGAATCAAAACTTGATCAGTTAAATTAAGTATTAAAGGAATGGATAAGCACTACCTTTGATAAGGGGCAGGACATGAGAGTGTTAATGGATGTTGTTCAGAAGAAAGGAGAGGATGTGTTAGACTATTGGAATAGATTTAAAGACACTATTCAGAAGCATACTGATTGGATGGTTGATGATGATGCTGATATCAAACAGCCGGACTTGGTGAATGTGTTAGCAGGAGGAATGTTGCCAGATGTTAGGGAAGAAATAGAACTGCGTACAGTAGGAAAAGGTCAGCCCCTGAGTTAGTGGAGATAGCTCAGATTGCTAATGATGTTTTGCAAAACAGAGGAATCCGAGAATTCAGTCCCGATATCAGCAGATAGTGCCTGCCAGGGCTAGGTTGCCTGCCATGCAGCCACAAGTGCCACCCACATGTTTCAAATGTAGAACAGAGGGTCACCTGGCTCGGGATTGCAGGCGATGCTAGGATGAACTGGTATGTGATGACAACATGGAGGAACCAGAAATTTTGTGCCCCAACTTGGCTGTTATTGAAATGGACTCTGTCGATAAGCCATTGGTTGAAATAAATGTAAATGGTATAGATCTGTTGGGCTTAATTGATCCAGGGGCTGCACGTTCACTGCTGAATGTTTTTGACCCTAAATTGCCCACCTCTAATCAGAAAGTTTCTCTGGTTGGGGTGAGCAATAGAGTAATTTTGGCTGAAGTTACCAAAAGAGTGTCTGTTATGCCGCGTACACACGGTCGAACTGTATGACGTACTTAGTCCGTTGAAACACATTTCAGCGGACAATCCGCTCGTGTGTGGGCTTCAGTGGACTTTTTCAGCGTGCAGTCCGGAGTACTAAGAATCTCGGTTTGCACAAAAATCTTTCCGTCGTACTTTGGTTTCAGCGGACAATATGGTCGTCAGTATGCTAGTCCGACGGACTAAGAATGGCGCATGCCCAGAAAAGATTTGCAGGGCGGAAGCGCTCTGTCTTGTAAAACTAGTGTTCATATTGAAGCTAGCATATTCGTCATGCTGCTAATTTTGTGTTTTTTTAATATAGCACATTCTTTTCTTCTTCATAATGCAAGAAAAGTGAAGTTGCTTTGCTGCTTATATTCACACAGAGTTATCACAAATGTCTTTATTCATCCTCATCCTATGATTAATATTCCAATTCAAGAATAAATATATATATATATATAAAAAAAAAAAAAATATATATATATATATATATATATATATATATATATATATATATATATATATATATATATATATATATATATATATATATATATATATATATATATATATATATATAATTTTATAATTTATCTATTACTATATATTTTTGGAACTACTATTGTTAGTTTAAAATTATTTATTTATTTTGCTGTTTTTTGGGGGGGGGGGGGGGGGGGTTAAACTAGATGGACTTATGTTTTTTTGGTCCAAGCAGACTATGTAAGTAGAGATAGATAGATAGATAGATAGATAGATAGATAGATAGATAGATAGATAGATAGATAGATAGATAGATAGATAGATAGATAGATAGATAGATAGATAGATAGATAGATACCCAAACCAGCATTTTAGCTTACACATGATTGAATGTTCAAAATCAGCAGAGCTTCCCCTCATTTCAAATGTTAGCCTCAAATTTACAGCAACTGCACTTCCAAGTGCACTTGCAGTGCTTTAAAAATTGCACTTGTAGTTAGCATATTTATATTAACATGAACGTGTGTTTTGTAAATAACCCCCATAGTCTTTTGACATGTACCTGCCTACTCACTAATAAACTCTGTTTTTTTAATCCAAAATAAAAAAAAATTCAATATTTTTGGAAAAAATAAATCTTTATTTTTAGTCTGTACAAAACAAAATCAAGAGGGAGGCAACACTGGAGACACTTTTGAAGTTTGTGAAGCCTTTTGTCCCCCAGGCACACATCAAGTCAGTGGCCACCAAAATTCAGATCCTGTGTAAACATGAAAATAGGGAGCACAACATGGTCCTAGAATCCCACAGACCAGGAACAGCAGCAGATGACATCTATGTCCCCAGACTGTGGTACTACAACAGCCTGCGTCTTCTGTCAGAGCAGACTGAAGCCAGGCAGTCACTTCCGACTCTTCCGTCTAGCCTTCCCTCCACGCTTCGCTGGAGGCTGTGCCTCTGGTGGTGGACTTGTGGTAGGAGGAGGAGGAGGAGGAGGAGCAGTAGGGTCTGTGTTGTAGAGTCTGGTGGTTGGTGTTAGCTTACCCTTCAGACCCCGCTGAATACTATCGAAGAAAATAGCCTCGCACAAGTTGCGCTGTCCCTTGTCCATTTCAAGCAACTTGTTGGCCAAATAAGTAGCGTAGGCCTCTTCAGGATTGGGGGGTTTACTAAGCAATTGGCTGGCTTGACGTATAAGCGCCAATGACTCCTCCTCTGTCTGTGTCATCCTCCTGGGCCTCTTGCTGGCTAGGCGGAGGGGAGGGACCTGACTTTCTGTCCGACTCCTGCTGGGCCCAGCTAGCTCCTGTGTGTGGCTGGTCCCGGCCTCCTCCTCCATACCACTGGTCCCGACCTCCTCCTGGGTGAGCTCATCCTGTGTAAAAAATAAATAAATAAATAAATAAAATATATATATATTTTGACATCATCAATCACTGACAATTTTACAGTTCTCACTTGCAAATACATTTGTCTTGAAATACAAAAGGCTATCATTTTGACACCATCATTTTTCCATCAGTTCACCAAGATTTTAGCCACATTTGTGGAAACTACTGTATCCTTATATCTAATTTAATTTGTGATGAAATCCTAGATTTGGAAGCAATTCAAACATTGAACTTTACATCATTAATATTTGAGCAATCCTAACTTTATAAACTAAAATATACCTGGCTCCAGCTGGGCGCATCAACTTCTTCCAGGAAGGAAGGGTCTGGATCTTCCTGGGGTGGCTCAGCTGAGGTGGAGGGAAGGGTGGAGGGAAGGGTAGATGGAAGAGTGGAAAGTGACTGCCTGGCTTCTGACGGGTCATCCAGAAAACGCAGCCTGTTGTAGTACCACAGCCTAGGTACATATATCTCATCTGCTGCTGCTCCTGATGTGCGGGACTCTAGGATCTTGTGGCGCTCCCGCCTATACATGTTACGCAGGACCTGAATTTTGGAGCCCACAAACGTAATGTCTGCCTGGGGGAGTCAGGTTTTCACAAACTTCAAAATTGTCCCCAGTGTTTTCCTCCGGGCAGGACGGCTTGAATATAGTGGGTGCTTGGCATCCCACAGGTTCCTGTGCATCTCAAACATCTCGATGAATTTTGCCAGGAATGCCTCCTCCTTAAAGGGGTCCGGACTGTACTTTTTCATTTTGAGTTCTGAAAAAAAAGAAAAAAAACAAAAAAAAAAAAGAAATACATAAATACTAATGTCAGACCAAACGCACACTATTTATATTGTGACAATGTAGGCGAGACACACACTACACCCACACTACACCCACCCACACTACCCCCACACACACACTACCCCCCCACACACACCCACACTACCACACACACTACCCCCCCCCCCCCACACACCCACCCCCACACACACACACACCCACACTACCACACACACTACCCCCCCACACACCCACCCCCACACACACACCCCCACACACACACACACTACCACACACACTACCCCCCCACACACCCACCCCCACCCCCACACACACCCACACAAAACACCAACCCCACTCAATCACCAACCCACATTAAAATCAACTAACCATCCACAAGGTAAAATCCCACTATATACATTCCTAACGCAGGCCTAAAACCCTAAAAATAAAAAGATCACCATCTTACCGTCGTGTGTATCACTCGCTGCTTCCGTTCGGACAAACGTACCTCCTCGCGGTAACGCTTTATATACAGCGCATGCGTCAAGCTCCGCCTGCGTCGCCCACGTCGCCCGCCCCTGACGTTCCTTGTGACCGTATTTCCCCGCTCCTTTTACCCTTGTTCCGCTGTGGGAGAGTAGCTAGATAAAGATGGCGGACGTATTTTCTGAGAGCAGCGCGGAGGAAAGCCCTGAACCCAATACTTCCAGAGCTAGGAAGAGGTTTAAGGCCACAAACATGTCTTTCGAAGAGATGGTGGAGATGGTGGACATCTTAATAAAAGAAGATTACGATGGGAAAAATGGCCCCTATCCCAAACCCAATATCTGGAAGGACAGAATAATGAGTACAGTAGTGAGCACTTTGGAGAACACATTTGGTGTCCGAAGAGCTAAAGATCAACTCCGCAAAAGCTGGTCGGATATAAAATCCAGGGAGCCAGATCAATACAGGAGAATAAAAAAGGCGCTCAAAAAAAGTGAGTACTTTGCGCTTATTTTGACGTTCGTACCTACCCGTTCGTAAAAGTTGGTAAATCTGCCGTATTAAACTGTCGTCTGCTTGATCGTTCATATGACTGTACGTAAATGGCGCGTATCAGTATATGGTATTGGTTTAGGTTTTTTATTTGTTAGTTCTTTTATTGTTGTTAATGATACCTTGAATTGTGACATTCAATTTAGGATATCCTTGTGTACATATCTTTATAGCTACAACTGTTTCATCACTTTATTCAGTGTAATGTATTGTAATTAAGATATAGATATAGAAGTTCCACATCTCAACTGGGGATAATTTCGTGTAGTTTGGGACATCATAGAACATTTTTTGAGATCATCACACACAGGGACTCAAGGGGATGATTCTGGTGTGTCCATCTATGAAACTTGGCTAAATGATGTAAAGTATCACAGTTTGTTTAAAGGCTAGGTTCACACTGCTGCTATGTATGAGATCGGATGTGGTTCGCACCGCACTGTAGTGCAAATCACATGTAGTATGGCAGAATTTGCATGGCATCTGGCACAAACTTGTACAGGACCCATTTTTTAAGCCACAGCAGAATCGGATCGCATGGGTGTTCACACCATGCGATCCGATTCCTGTCTGAGTTTGCAGATCGCACTGCAATATGCGAACTGATCTGGGGGTGTCATTAAAGGTTTCACTGACACTCCCAGCAGTTTGCATAGGGTCGTGTGAACTGCCTCCGGGAGGCATGCAATGTGGGAACCCACAGTAGATTTGCAGCTTTCACGCATCACAGCAGTGTGAACCCAGCCTAAAAGGTAATTTAAATGATGTATTCAACTAGGATTTTGTAACAACTAGCTAATAATTGTACACCACTTCGAACCAATGTTTAATATTCAGATTTCTGGATTCAAATATCACTGGGCTTAAAAGTCTACCTTTTTTGGTTTGTTTCATTCTCATAGGGGAACAAAGACTCAGACATGAGTTGGAGCAGCCCAGGACCCCTCGACCTCACCAGCCTGATTGGGCAGTTAGCCCAAGCCCAGTGCCAGAGGACCCCAGCCCAGTGCCAGAGGACCCCAGCCCAGTGCCAGAGGTGGAGGGGCCAGAGGTCGAGGTAGAAGAAGAGGTGGTGGAGGTACTCACCCCACAAAGTGAGTGTCTGACAACGCAGCTTAAGGTAAACCATTAATGCCTGCATATGTTTACACTATTTTTTTTTCTACACCTTTTTTAGGTGATGATCTGGTTGTAGAAGGACAAGCCGCAGAGCCATTCACAACTGACAGCGCCCAGAGGCTGATTGGGCAGATCATGGTCTGGAATGGCGAGATCGATTGCATGCGGAACCAGATCCGCAACATGCACAGGCAGTTGGACACCATTCAGCAGCAAATGAAGAACATGATCGATGTTTTGGGGAGAATCTAAGCCCCTTTTCCCTAAAATGCAAGATCATGTTCTTCATTTGCTTGCAAAAATCATTTTATGTTTTTTGAAATTTTAATTCAGTTTTTTAGAGTCCAAATTTAGAAGATGCACACAGTGTGTCAACATGTGCTATGTGCCATCAGAGGATCTCAATGTACGTATTTTGTGTTTGCAACCCCTTCCTCATTCTAGTATGTGAGAAGAAGGGATTGCACCCACAAAACGCATCCATTGATCACTCATAATGGGAGATAGCACATGTTGACATTACCAATTTTTGGTGCACATCTTCTAAATTGTATGTGTGTATATATCTAGATTTTTTATTATTTTCCAAAAACAAAAAAAACAAAACAAAATTTTTTAATATATATATATATATATATATATATATATATATATATATATATATATATATATTGTTTACTACAAAAAATCTATATTGTTTACCAAAAAAAAAAAAGGCACTTGTTTCAATGTGCACTATTACAACTTTTCTAAAAAGATATGTGTGTGTGTGTGTCTCCTTCTTTCAATACTCAATACCTTTTTGGGAAGTAATTTTGTGTTTTCTGTGACAAAGGACCTTATTTCCTATTGGGAAAAAAAAAAAAACACTTTGCAATACAAATGCACTATGACAGGAATATGCAATTAGTGGAAATCCAGCTGTTAAATAACTAAAAGTCCCATGAAGCATAGCAAGACTGACAGCTACAAGCATGAGACCCAGAGGCATGATGGACTTGTAGTTTTGCACCAGCTGCAGGTCTGCCAATTGCATATCCCTGAATTAGGAGAATGTAGGAGACAACCACCTTGAAAAGCAAACAAGAACCAAACTTAAAAATTTGATCAGACAATATATATTTGAAGAAAAGGAAATCTTTATTGCTCAGCTGGCATTGGAATAGCCCCCCTACCATTAAAATAGGTAACATACTGGTCACGCACCTCAGGTGCTGTTTGGGGGGCTAAGCCAGGATGGGCATGATCCAGCCCTGTGAGTTCTGGCATTAGTCCGGCCTCAGGCCCACTTGGCTGCAGGTAATGGGTTCCAGAATGTTTTCTTAAAAAGTTGTGTAAAATGCAGCAGCAGAGAATGACATAGTTCAGTTTGTACTCTGCCAAGTTTATTGCTGTCAAAAACAGACGGAACCGGCTGGCCATAATACCAAAGGTATTCTCCACAACCCTTCTTGCTCTGGCCAGCCGGTAATTAAAAACCCTCCTCTCCGGGGTGAGGGTCCTTTGGGGGAAGGGCTTCATCAAATGGTCACTCAGACCGAACGCTTCATCAGTGATAAAAACAAAAGGTAGACCCTCCACATTATCAGCAGCTGGTGGCAAGTCCAGGACAGCAGTGATGAGACGGTGGCAGAACTCGGTCTGCCTAAACACTCCTCCATCAGACATCCGGCCGTTCTTCCCCACATCCACATAGAGAAAGTCATAATGTGCTGACACCACCGCCATTAACACCACACTATGGAACCCCTTATAATTCCAGTAGTAGGACCCCGAATGGGGTGGGGGCACAATCCGCACATGTTTCCCGTCGATCGCCCCTCCACAGTTGGGAAAGTCCCAACGGGCAGCGAACTGGGAAGCCACAGTCTGCCATTCCTGTGGCGTGGAAGGAAACTGGGGAGTCAAACACAGGTAAAAAAAAAAAATAATTAGTCATTAAATCAAAACAATTCATAACAAATAAAACTCAAAAACATTTTGGAACAGCAGTTAAACATAAATATTGAAAATGTTTTGCAGCAAAAAAAACAAATAGACGGCCCAATTCCCAGATTACTCAGCCCTCTGATGGACCAGGGGACATAAGTTATGTGGGTGAGTGGGGTGGGGGCCTAATTAATGAGTATACAATCCCTGCAACCAATTTGAGTGGAGTGGGGGCCTAATTAATGAGTATACAATCCCTGCAACCAATTTGAGTGGGGTGGGGGTCTAATTAATGAGTATACAATCCCTGAAACCAATTTGAGTGGGGTGGGGGCCTAATTAATGAGTATACAATCCCTGCAACCAATTTGAGTGGGGTGGGGGCCTAATTAATGAGTATACAATCCCTGAAACCAATTCCAAATCGCGAATCGTCTCTAACCAAACTTCCACTCGCAAAGTCAGCAGAAGGAGCCCAAAGGGTGCTTTGCTGTGTCTTGGACTTCCTATTTCTAGTCCCGTCGTACGTGCTGTACGTCATCGCGCAAGCTTTCGTCGGACTGTTTGTGTATCCGTGTGTGGTCAAGTCCGTTCAGTGGAAAGTACGCCGGATTGTCCGTCGGATTGTATGACGGACTAAGTACGTCATGCAGTTTGATCGTGTGTACGCGGCATTACACTGGGAGAGCATTCAACTACGCATTCTTTTGTGTTGTCACCATGTTCCCCCTGTAAGTTGCTAGGACAAGATCTATTGTCCAAATGGGAGTAACTATTGTATTATCTCCAGATAAAACTATTATTGATATACCTAATGGGGTAGAGGAAGAGGCAGCAGATATCCTCTTCATGCTTGTTATTCTAGCAGATCTGGAGGGAACTAAACAGGAAATTAAGCCCTCACTGTGGGTAACGGGAGCAATTACTCCCGGACTAATGAAAGTCCCCCCCCCCCCCCCCCCGTGAGACTGAAAAGAAATTCTGCACTACCAGTGCCCAGACTTCCACAACACCCTTTGTCTCCTGAGTGGTATAAGGTCAGTGATAGAGGAGTTAGTACAGGAGGAGGTCCTTATCCTTTGTAGGAGTCAGGCAAATACACCGATTTACCCAGTGCCAAAACCATTAAAACCAGGAGAGGATTGTTGTCACTGGAGATTGGTGCATGGCCTATGAGCCATTAACAAGGTAACAATACCATCAGCTCCTGTTATACCAAAACCGTCCACTATATTGCCAATGATATCTCCTTCTGCCACTCACTGCACTGTAATTGATTTGGCATCAGCTTTTTCAGCATACCTATTCACCCCAATGATCAATGGCTGCTGGCCTTCACGTTTGATAAAAGAACAACTAACCTGAGGGAGGCTCCCAATGGGATATCATGACTCCCCAAGATGTTTTTTCTCAGGCACTGAATGATAAGCTGGATGAATAGCAACCCCAAGGGGTCAGTGTTAGTACAATATGTGGATGATCTGTTGTTAGCTTCCCCTTGACAGCAAGCCTACATGGCAGATTCAATTTCCCTGATTAGTTTTCTGGTCATGATTGGACAGAAAATATGTTGGATAGCAACATGGTCTAAAGTCATATTTCTGGTATTTAATTTCCTGGTTGATACAGCCAGGTGGCCTAAGTTGGACTGTAACCAGCTACACATCAAAGCTTTGTAGCATATCAGAATAACAAGAGCCTGGCTCCAGAACACCTGGTGTGATAAAGATTGAAGTGCTTGATTAGCACGTCTGCAAACAAAGCTTCAAAGAGAGCCACTGCTGCCATGATGACTGATGGGTTAAGCTACAAAAGAGCAAAGAATGAAGATTTGACCCAGGTTGGACAGTGGCGATTCTGCCCCCTAGAGGCCAAAGTACAGCAGGATAGACAGTAATATGATCTGTTGAGAAGTACTGCCCCAAAAATGCTGATTTGTTGAAAGGCTAAATGGGATGACATTGGGGTTGGGTTTGAATGGTGTATGTTTGAAGTATAAAAAGGACTGAACTAGTCCAAGAGCCCTCTCTTCCCTTTTTCGCTGTTGGTTCAAGCTAGGTGGCTGCCTAAGCTATATGGCTATCTCTCTTTAACATCTGAGCCTGGCTGATGATACAAAGTCTCATGGAGAGCCTTGCGATAAGTATCCTTGATATTCTTGTATTATATATTCTGATATGATGTGTATTGTTGGTATATGTTTGTGATATTGTAATATCTTTAATGTTAGCGTTTCCTATTTCCTTGGGAAATAAATAAGACTTTATTACTTATAAACCGTGTGTTTGGTTTTATAGCTAACCTTGTATTATTGTGATATCAACAGTAACACGTGGTCCGAGTTTTATAGAATAGCTATCTATAGGGATAGACAAATTAATATATATAAGTACAATAATATTTATTATACCATTTACTTCAATTGACATACCAGAAGGCATGTGGAATTAATTTCTACGCAGAATCCACAAACCCTAATGTATTTTTGTCTTGAGTCCCTATAAGATAATGAGTCAACTACACCTAGAATGGAAGGCCTGCTCTACTGTGGACAATGATGTGCACTGGTTCGTGAATTCGGAAGTACCACTTGAATGGTTCTGAAAGCTCTATGAAATATTTCATCAGTGAGCGGACACACAAAATCTGGTGAGATTTTTGTCTGATATATGTATGCATGTGTTAACGTTTATTGTAGTGTTAATGCAAATTGTTAAGCCTGTAGCTGGTCAGTAATGGTGAGTGAGGGGGCGATCACCCCTGGTTATCTGATGTAGCCTGTAGATTGACAGGATAAACCACACATCTTTGAGGAAAAAGTCAGAGAAACATATATTTTTTTATTATGAATTTTTTTCATTTTTAATTCAATTTTTTTATATTAGTTTATTTTTTATATTTCACCACGTGAGTGTGAAATACTGTAGCTCTCTGTTCCAATAGAAGTTCAATGTGGCCTGCGATCTAAGAGGGCTAAAAATCAGTGGTAATAGGAGATAGAGTGCATTTCTCCTGGTTGTGGAACTACAAGTCACTGTTAGTTTTGAACAGCTTATTCTGTCTGTCTGTGAATGTGCGCATTGTGTAAGCAACTGGCTGAGCAACTTCAGTGTAGATAGGATAATTAGCATATCAATTCAAGTCATTGAAGGTTTCATTAAGAAGTATGGCTGTGTTAGATTTGAGTCTATACAAGAGAATAATACTCATAATGATCTTATAAAATATAAAAAGTCTTTGCAAAAAGGCAGGAAAGCCAAGATGGCCAATGTTGTATGCATGTTGTTAAAGATGAGAGACATCACTGAAAATAAGCCCAATGGTGTACTGAAAAAAAGTAATTCTTGGAGCAGGTACACATTGTAACTGAGAATATAGTAGCAATGGTTGCAAACGCAGATGCAAATGTTGCTGATCGCATTGAAAATTTTGTGACTGAGAAATGTGTATTAGAACAGAGATTGAATTAGTGGAAATGTGTAAATTAACAGGAAGTTATATTGCATTTTTGAATTAAAGAGAGGCTGAGAATGTCATGTTATCATACTGCTTAGGGAGGAATTACAGGCTACACAGGCAGCCATGATGGAGTTATACTCCAAACATGCAAAAGCTGAACAGTCAGAGTGCTCAGCAAAGATATAGGCTATAGAACAACAATTTGGTAAACCAGATGCTATTATTGCTGCAAGTAATGTTACTATGATAGGAATTAATGTTGTAAATTTAAATAAAAGTACCATAACTGCACTTGAAATTGATTCAGGGATTCTGATGACTCCTCAGATGATGAAAGTGTAAAGTGTGTTCATTCCAATCATAGTAATCATAGTAATGTTATCCAGCAATGTGAGTTTCCAATGCCATATGCTCAGAGAAGGGCCTATGCAGGGAGAACAGTGCTCAAGTGCTTTTTGTGTAAAAGGGGGAATCACATAGCTAAGCATTGTTTGATGGCCAAGAATGATATGCAAAGGAAATACCCTACAACTACACCAAGGCGTTATGAAGTTTATTCTGTGAAATGGGGTAGCAATCGAAGACATAGAGGCCATAGCGATCAAACCCGTTTCCCTTTTACTTTCAAAAGTTTTTATTGATTTTACATATCCAGGAGAAACAAAACAGCACAGTACAGGTAATCTTACACACTTGTTGAAGGTAAAAGTCACTGATAAAGAATACCTAAAAGGTTGCCTAGGACATCAACAAGGAAATAAAGCATAAACACATTCCAGAATAGACGCCCTTTTCGCTTGCTTGTGACATATAGAGGTTTAATCTGGGGGTCACTAGTCAGCCCTCCCCTGCACCCCGACTGGGAGCATACTGTGCGAGGAAGGAGTCCCGTGGCATCCGGCGTTTTCTACCAGAGGTGAGAGACCTCCAGAACCATGGGGGAGGGGTACTACATTAGTGGTGTGACTGATGTGCCCACACCTCATCTCTCCAGTATTATATAACATGCAAAGCAAAATAGAGGAGAGCCATAAGGGTCCTGGGGAGTGAGGCAACACAATAAAACCCAACCTAACAAAATAAAACAAGACTCTGTACCGATAAACAAGGGGTGAGAGGTGTGGGAAGCGGGAGATAGGGAGGGGGAGGGGGCGTGTCCGCAGTCGAGCATCCTTCAAGGTCGAGGGTGGTCCAGGGAACTAGGGTCGGACTCCCGGAATAAGTGAGATGCCCATGTATTGAGCCCAAGGCTCCCACGTAGCCTCGAACTGAGCCGTGGAATCTAAAAGAATGCCGGTAAGTTTCTCTTGCACCATTATCCAAGAATTTTTTTTAACGGCGGCTGCAAAGGAAACTTTAGGGAGTTTCCAAGCCTTGGCTATTGTCATTTTGGCACCCAGGAATATAAAATGAATTAGTTTACGAGTATGTTTCGGGATCCCAGTGTCAGGGAAATAGGCGTAACCTTGCGAGGTACGATCGTGTTAACGCGCGTCAGCGCTCACGGAGGCGCAACGTGGTTCCCAGACGAACGCCTGATGCTACGTCCGATCGAGTGCGAGTACGCGGGGCAGGACGAATGCATAACGCTACACGTCGTAGGCGTACGAACGCGACGGCGCGCTCACGATGTAGCCCAGGCTCCGTGCCTATTTAAACGTTCACCTGACAGTGCAGCATCGCTGGATTATCGTCAGCTTCCCCTGTGTACCTGTGCCTGTTATCCCTGCTGTTTGATCTCCTGTTACCGACCCGGCTTGTTTGACCTGCTTCTGCTACTCTCCTGGCTCCGACCTCTGGCTTGTACCCGGCATTCCCTGTCTGCTCCCGGCACCGACCTCGGCTTGGCTTGGCTTCTGCTTCCCGGTCCCCAGCTCAGGACCCATTGCTCTGACCTCCGGATTGATCTCCCGTGTTTGACCCTCGGCCTGGCCTTGACCCTGCCTTTGGACTTCCTTGCACAGTTGCCTTCAGAGACTGGTCCTCTCAGCTTTTCCATCTGCTGCTGCTACCCGGCAACCTGTGCTACTGTGGGCACTGCATCCCTGTGTCATCTTCAGGGTTGTACTGCACTCGGCCGCAAGGGGAGCCCTCTCAGCATCTCGGCCTCCTTATCTCGTTATTGACAGTATAATCCAGCCAAAATGTCAGAGGCCGACAGAGGTTACTCCCCGATAGAGGCCATTCTACAGGAAGTTATGGCCCTTACCCCAGCGATTAAGGGACTCCAAGAGAAGTATCTCCGGCTGGAGGAACGTCTGCAGCACTCTTCTGAGTCACCCATCCCTTCCGGCCAGGGTTCTACCACTATAGTCACAACCCCTCCAGAGCCACGAGTCCCTGTACCAGAGTATTTTCACGGGAACCGAAGAAAATTTAGATCCTTCAGGAACTCATGCTATTTATACTTCTCCCTGCAGCCTCAGACTTTTTCTTCTGAAGAGACCAAAGTGGGTTTTACCATCTCTCTACTAAGGGACGATCCCCAGACATGGGCCCACGGCCTACTAGAGCAACGCAGCTCTTTCACTAATACTTTGGATCAGTTTTTTCAAGCTATGGCTCACTTATATGATGATCCCTTTCGGGCAGCTACTGCCGAAGCAACCTTGTACTCCCTCCGCCAGGGTGAGCGGCCTGCAGAGGACTATACAGTAGAGTTCCGTACTTGGTCTACAGATGCTGACTGGAATGAGGCAGCCCTAAAATATCAATACCGGATGGGGTTGTCCGAAGTCCTCAAGGATGAGCTAGCCAGATTGGAGGTTCCCCCAACACTTGAGGATCTTATCCGACTTACCATTCAGCTTGACAGGCGCCTACGAGAGCGCCAGTCTGAACGCGCTCGGGCTCCTAATTCTATCCAGGCCCCACCTCCGGTCTGCCCGATGGCAACCTCTGTTCCGAATGGCCTGTTCCGTTCCTCCTTAACCACTGAGGAAAGGCTGCACCGTCGTCAGGCACACCTCTGCTTCTATTGTGGGGAGTCAGGACATCTTATAAACAACTGTCCCACAAGACCAAGTAAACCGACCCCCTGTACTCCATTTCACCTCCAAGTAACGAAGCCTGCTTCAGCCCACATCACCCTTCCTGTCACGTTGATGGTGGCAGGCCAGGAAGTCCACTTACAGGCAATACTTGATTCTGGGGCCTGCAGCTGTTTTTTGGATTTAACCTTGGCTAAGAGTCTTGCTCTCCCACTTGCTCTCCCACTAAAGAAACAAAGACTGACTGTCCGTCTGGCCGATGGCTCCCTACCTAGCTCTGGCCATGTCACCAGGGAAACGAGACCCATTCTAACGACTACAGATTCAGGTCATCGGGAGTTTCTTAAATTTGATATCCTGTGTTCTCCCATGTTTCCCGTCATCCTAGGAATCCCGTGGCTTCAGGCGCACAACCCTCGGATTGATTGGTTCAAGAAAGAAATAACCTTTACTTCCGCCTACTGCCAACAATATTGTCTGGATTCCGAATCTAGAGACTTGTCCAGCTGTTTGACCGTTCAACCCGTACCCAGTCCAGCTCCTAACATACCAGCAGCTTACCAGGAATTCAGAGATGTGTTCGACAAGAAAAGGGCAGATATCTTACCCCCTCATCGTCCCTACGACTGCCCCATCGAATTATTGCCAGGAGCTCCCATTCCCTTTGGCCGGATATTCCCTCTTTCCGAGACTGAACTTGGGGCCTTGAGACAGTATATAGACGAGAATCTGGCAAAGGGATTCATCCGTCCCTCTTCATCCCCTGCCGGTGCAGGCATCTTCTTTGTAGAAAAGAAGGACAAGACTCTAAGACCATGTGTGGACTACAGGGAATTAAATAACATCACCCTTAAGAACCGCTACCCACTTCCGCTCATCCCAGAACTTTTCCAAAGGTTCCACACTTCCCGCATTTTTACCAAACTTGATCTACGTGGAGCCTATAATCTTGTCCGTATCCGGGAGGGGGACGAGTGGAAGACGGCATTCAGAACAAGATTTGGGCATTTCGAATATTTAGTCATGCCCTTCGGATTGTGTAATGCCCCAGCAACTTTCCAGCACTTTATTAATGATATCTTCCGGGAGTACTTAGACCACTTCGTCGTTGCTTATTTGGACGACATTCTTATCTTCTCGACCACTCTGGAACTCCACAGAATACACGTTAGGAAAGTGTTATGCATTCTTAGGACCCATGGACTATTCGTTAAAGCCGAGAAGTGTGACTTTGAAAAAGAATCCATTCAATTCCTGGGACTCATCATCACCACAGGTGGAATTGCCATGGACCCCCAAAAGGTGAAATCTATCCTGGACTGGCCCGCTCCCTCTGACAAGAAGGGTGTTCAGAGATTTATCGGGTTCGCAAACTTCTACCGAAGATTCATAAGGAACTTCTCCACCATCGTAGCACCCATCACGCAGACCACTCGTCAGCATACCAAGTTCCTCTGGTCCTCAGCAGCACAGTCCGCCTTTGACCAGCTCAAGACCCTCTTCACTACCGCACCAATTCTGCAGCATCCAGATCCTGCCTTACCCTACGTGCTGGAGGTTGATGCCTCAGAGGTGGCCACAGGGGCAATTCTATCTCAGCGTCAAGGTCCCAAAGCATTATTGCACCCCATAGCCTTCTTCTCACGGAAGATGAGCCCCCCAGAAAGGAACTACGATGTAGGTGACCGGGAACTTCTGGCGATTAAAACCGCCCTCGAAGAGTGGAGGTACCTCCTGGAAGGTGTCGCTCACCCCATTCTGGTCTTCACTGATCACAAAAACTTAGAATATCTCCGCACGGCCAAACGTCTAAGACCCCGACAAGCCCGATGGGCTTTATTCTTCTCGAGGTTCAATTTCCATGTGACCTATCGTCCAGGATCAAAGAATGGCAAGGCAGATGCCTTGTCCCGGATGTTCCCAGATTCCCCAGAAAGAATTCCACCCAGTACAATTCTGTCCCCTCAGAATTTCCTATTAATTCAACCGGATCTAAGGGCTTCAATAGTGCAGGCCTCTAGCCAGTGTACAGAAATAGAAGCTTCTTCCCTGAGAAGCCAAGAAGGGCTTCTATGGCATCAGAATACAATTTTTGTTCCTCAGCAAGCCAGGTTACTTGTATTAAGGACCTTCCACGACCATCAACTAGCCGGCCACTTCGGAGTCCGGAAGACGATTGATCTTGTGCAGCGGTCCCTATGGTGGCCTACCCTAAGATCTGACTGTAAGAAGTACGTTGACTCCTGTACAACCTGACAACGTAACAAGGGGTCTAACGCTAGATCCTGGGGCCTGCTAAGGCCGCTACCAGTCCCAGAAAAACCCTGGAAGGAAATCTCGCTGGATTTCATTGTGGAGTTACCTCCTTCTGAAGAGTATACTACCATCTTGGTGGTGGTGGACCGTTTATCCAAGATGGCGCACTTTTTGCCGATGAAAGGGACCCCCTCCGCCTTGGATACCGCAAAAATGTTCATGAAGGAAATTGTCCGATTACATGGTGTGCCCGACAGCATTGTATCAGATAGAGGGGTACAGTTTACCTCCAGGTTTTGGAAGGAGCTCTGTAAGTTGCTGTCAATTAGAATATGTCTATCCTCGGCCTATCATCCACAGAGTAACGGACAAACGGAAAGAACCAACCAGACGCTTGAACAATACCTACGATGCTTCTGTTCCTTTTCCCAGGATGACTGGGTTTCCTTGCTACCTTGTGCGGAATTCGCGTATAACAATTCAGTGCACGCTTCTACCAACCAATCACCCTTTTGGGCAAATTACGGTTTCCATCCTTCATTCTTACCCAATACCATTCCTGAATCCACGGTCCCAGCAGTCCAAGACAGAGTAAACCTCATCCAAGCAAACTATCAATTGCTCCAGGATACTATGAAGAAGGCTCAGGAGGAGTACAAGAAACATTATGACAAGAGGAAGAGAATTAACCCTGCTTTTAAGATAGGGGACAAAGTGTGGCTCTCAGCAGTGAATCTGAAATTGTCATGTCCATCTCGGAAGTTGGGACCCAAATTTCTGGGCCCTTTTGAGATTAGACGTGAAATTAACCCTGTAGCATTTGAACTTGCTTTGCCTAAATCTTTCAGAATCCATCCTGTGTTTCATGTCTCTCTTCTCAAACGTGTCATCTTCAGTCCTTTTTCAGGAAGAGAAGAGGTGCCCCCGCCTCCGGTTCAGGTTGGTGACGAAACCGAATTCGAGGTTGAGTCTATCCTTGATTGTCGTCGGAGAGGTAGGACAATCCAATTTCTAATTTAATGGAAGGGGTACTCTGCTGAAGAGAATTCTTGGGAACCTGAAAGTTTTGTACATGCACCTAGGCTCATACACAGGTTTCGTAGTCTTCATCCCGAAAAATGGGCTCGTTTAGGCAT
Source organism: Lithobates pipiens (assembly GCF_037356315.1). NCBI lineage: Eukaryota > Metazoa > Chordata > Amphibia > Anura > Ranidae > Lithobates > Lithobates pipiens. The sequence goes on along the minus strand of NW_027507758.1, from coordinate 427,671,672 downwards.
CCGGAGGCTGCCCCTTGGGGGGAGGCACTGTCAGGGAAATAGGCGTAACCTTGCGAGGTACGATCGTGTTAACGCGCGTCAGCGCTCACGGAGGCGCAACGTGGTTCCCAGACGAACACCTGATGCTACGTCCGATCGAGTGCGAGTACGCGGGGCAGGACGAATGCATAACGCTACACGTCGTAGGCGTACGAACGCGACGGCGCGCTCACGACGTAACCCAGGCTCCGTGCCTATTTAAACGTTCACCTGACAGTGCAGCATCGCTGGATTATCGTCAGCTTCCCCTGTGTACCTGTGCCTGTTATCCCTGCTGTTTGATCTCCTGTTACCGACCCGGATTGTTTGACCTGCTTCTGCTACTCTCCTGGCTCCGACCTCTGGCTTGTACCCGGCATTCCCTGTCTGCTCCCGGCACCGACCTCGGCTTGGCTTGGCTTCTGCTTCCCGGTCCCCAGCTCAGGACCCATTGCTCTGACCTCCGGATTGATCTCCCGTGTTTGACCCTCGGCCTGGCCTTGACCCTGCCTTTGGACTTCCTTGCACAGTTGCCTTCAGAGACTGGTCCTCTCAGCTTTTCCATCTGCTGCTGCTACCCGGCAACCTGTGCTACTGTGGGCACTGCATCCCTGTGTCATCTTCAGGGTTGTACTGCACTCAGCCGCAAGGGGAGCCCTCTCAGCATCTCGGCCTCCTTACCTCGTTATTGACACCCAGGGAGATTAGCGTTGAGTAGTGCAACGGCAGGGCTTCTCGGGAGAATATGGTTAGTGATATTCTTTATTAAGGCTAGGATTCTTTTCCAGAAAGGCCTAATTCTGGGGCATTCCCACCAGATGTGGGCCATGGTCCCCATCAGGTGGCATCCCCGGAAGCAGCTGGGGTCAGCTGAGGGGAACATTAGGGAGAGTCTCGAGGGGGTTAGGTACCACCTGGTAAGGACCTTGACATTGGCTTCAATTAGTGAGACATTTCTAATGCCTTTAAAGGCTCTGGAGAAGGAGGCCTGCCACTGCTCTACCGTCATGCTAAGTGCCAGTTCAGTCTCCCAAGCTGTCATGTAAGAGGATCTATTAGGTTGATGAGCAAGGGCCTTGTATACCACTGAGACTGCCCCTCTCTGTTCCGTGGCTTGTCCGCACCATGATTCGTACGGAGTGCAGCCTGAGGAGGGTTTGAGCGAATTGCAATGGCCAGGGTCTCGATCGCCATTGCGAAGATTAGGGGGGATAGCGGGCAGCCCTGCCGGGTGCCCCTCGCTATTATTAGTGGTTCTGAGTGCTGGCCCTGTATGCGAATCAAGGCTGTAGGATTAGAGTACAGCGAGCCCAGGATTCCTCTAAAGCGGGGACCAAATCCCCATTTGTCTAGAAGGAGGAAAATGTACTTCCAGTCTATGGCATCAAAGGCCTTGTGTAGGTCTAGGGATAGAAGCATCCCTTCCTGAGCTTGTTTACCGTTCCAGCCAGATTGGAGGAGGGAGACAATGTCAACCGCTCTTCTAATTTGGTCAGGTCCCTGTCTGCCCGGTATGAAGCCTACTTGGTCTTTGTGGATATAATATTTAATAAAGGAAGAGAGGCGATTAGCTAAAATTTTGGTTAGAATTTTGAGGTCGTTATTGATGAGGGAGATGGGCCGATAATTTTCCACTTCTTCGTGATTTTTGTTGGGTTTGGGAATTACTGTGATGAAGGCAGTGTTGAGGTGTGGGTCTAAGGGGGATCCCTCCGTTTTGGAGTTAAAAAATTTTGCCATGTGCGGGGCTAAGATATCCCCAAAGGTCCTATAGTAAGGTGTAGATAGTCCGTCAGGGCCAGGGGCTGAACCAGGTTTCAAGGCCTTAATGACTGCCAAAACTTCTTCCTCCGAGAAGGAATCTTCCATAATGTCTTTATGTGCTGTGGTCAGGGACGGCAGTCTGAGGCCTTGAAAGAAGGCAGTCATAGCTGGGGCCTTCTCTGTGGCGTCTTGGCTATATAGTTTGGCGTAGTAATCTTGAAAAGCCCTCAAGATCTTAGTCGGGTTGGAGGTTGGGGGTTGGCCGTTCAGTCTTAGTTTGGGGAATGCAAACGATTTGGATTTAGGGGTGAGTTTACGTGCTAGCATAGTTCCTATTTTATCTTTATGCATGTAGTATTTGGCCCCACTCCATCTAATGTGTTTCTCTGCTGATGCGGTGAGTTTTAAGTTAAGTTCTAATCTGGTGTTATCTAGTTGGTCTGCCGAGGCCTTTGAAGGGTGTTGCTTATGCGCCCTTTTAAGATCCGCAAACTTGGATTCTAGGTCACGGATTTCTAACAGTCGTTCTTTTTTGAGGCGGGAGGAGAGCTTAATCAGTTCTCCTCTGATAGTAACTTTATGAGACGCCCAAATAATTTCTGGGGAGATGCCTTCCGTTGCGTTGGTGGAAAAGTAGTCCTTGATAGAGTCGGCTATGCATTTGGCATGAATGGGGTTACTGAGGATAGACTCGTTTAGACGCCAGTGTGTTCCTCCTTTGTTGGTGAAGACATTGCGGATGGACAGAAGGACCAGCGAGTGGTCCGACCATGAGGAATCTATAATGGATGCTTTTAGGACTAAAGGAACTAGCGTCGGGGGAATCAGGATGTGATCGATCCTGGCATATGACTGATGCGGGGGCGAATAGTGTGTGTAGTCCTTACTCTTAGGGTTTAATTCCCTCCAGATATCCACTAGGCTTTTAGAGTGGAGGAATTTTGCAATTTTACTGCTCATTTTTGAGGGTCTAGTCGCTTGATCTTTAGTGGGTTTAGTCTTGTCAAGTCCCTGGTCGAATGCTACGTTGGAGTCCCCACCCATAATAATTTTGCCTTCCAGCATCGGACCCAATGTCGAGTAGAGAGATTTGAAGAATTTGGCTTGACCCTTATTGGGAGCATAATATGAGACTATGGAATAGAGTATTCCTTCAAACGTACCCTTCACTAGGATGAATCTAACCTCTGGGTCCCTATATTCCGAAATATGTGTATAGTTGCAGTGTCTAGAGAAGAGGATCGCAACCCCCTTGGTTTTTGTAGGGGCATTTGCCAGGAAAAACGTGGGGTAGGAGGAATGGATAAAATTGGGTCTATATCGAACAGGGAAGTGCGTTTCCTGCAGCAGAACGACATCAATTTTAAGGGCTCTATACCGTTCGAAGGCTATTCTCCTCTTCCTGGGGGAATTTAGGCCTTGGACATTGTGTGAGACCAGTCTCAGATCCCTGTTAATAGTGGGAGTGTTAGCCATTAGGACAGAGAGGGGAGATGATCAACCAAATACATCCACTTACCCTTTGGGTGGTGACACTCCGGACCGAAGCCTCCAGTCTGGTGCCGAAATCAAGGATGGCCCCGGAACCAATCGCTCTATTCGTCTGCGGACACGCTTGGGGGAAGAGAAGGAGAGAACATGAGGGGGGGAAGGGAAGGGAGACAAAAAACATAGAAACATGTCTTCTACGAAGACTGGTGTAGGGTCGGTGCGAGAGAACCCACCGACCCCCAACAAGAATATTTTGGGCGATCCCGAGGATCGTCCAAAGGCCCATGCCAAAGAGGTGTAAACTACCTCTATGAGATGGGTGAGAGCACATTGGGCCCACCCCGGACCCTAACTGAAAACTATATGAAACAGTGTAAAACTTAAGAACTGAACGCTATAATATTAAGAGCAGCAATATCCTGCCAACTGTTGGACCCCGGATGCTTCTGGAGAGCAGCTGTCGAGTGGGGAGAAGACCCAACCGGGCTCGGCTAGGTCCAAACCCAAGGTTCAGAAATCTGAGGCTATGGCGAGGAGACAGTGAAATGAGGGGAAAAACTACTACCCTCCCCCGATCTATTGGTCCGAGGAAACCATATCCACCTCCCGCCCCCAGGCCAACAAACTAAGGATCAACGGGAATCCGAGGAGGGGGAGGGGGAGCCTGGGGATTTGTAGACCCATTAACCTAGAAATACCATGTAGACTTAAGAACACCAAAGGCCCAATAATGAAAAGAGGGTCTGCTCGGGCCTAGGGGGGCAGGCCAAAGGTAGGCCTGGACCCAGAGGCGGGCAGAGGGACTCTTCCCAAACAACCCAGTGGCCACCAGGAAGGTGTATCCAGAGCCTAGATGAAATCATACCGCTGTGGGGGTATAGGGGGACGAACCCGCTTAACTGCCTAGAGGCCATCCCCATGAGAGAAACTAAAAAAAAACAGAGTGAAAAAAAATCAAAAATGAACAAGGAGGAAAAAGTCAATGCAACCGTGAGGTGGGAGGTTATCCCTCCGTCCATCGAGTGGGCTATTGCCCGAGGAAGTCAACTCGAGGTTGGGAAAAGTAACGAAGAGGTCGGCTTCTCAGTAGACATCTATCAGGGGGGGCCTCCGTCCTTGCTCTTCTTGGTGTGGCCGTTTAGCCAGAGTGGGGATACTGGGCTGGACGGGGGGGGTCTCTTGGCTGACCCGGCCGAAGAAGAAGAGAAGTCCATGGGGAGCTCCTGGGAAATCAGCTTCAAGTGTAAGAAGAGTTTTTCTCCATCCGTCATATTGGAAAAGGAGTAAGATTTGCCGTTGAGGGAGAACTTCGCTGCAAACGGGAAAGTCCATCGGTATTTTATGTCTTGCTGGTTGAGCACCAGCAGGAGTGGTTTGAGTGCCCTTCTCTTTTGTATGGTGGAGGGAGCCAGGTCTGCGAAAATCTGTATACGATGACCCTGAAATTGGAGGTCTGATTGCGATCTGGATTGGCGCATCACTTCTTCTTTAGTAGTATAGTAATGGGGTTTCACAATAATATCCCTGGGGGAGCCATCCTTTCTGGGGGGCCCTAAGGACCGGTGCGCCCTGTCTAGGTCCAGACGTTGCGGCGGAATTTGTGGGGCCAATTGGGAAATGATGTCCCGTACCGTAAGGGGGATGTCAGCAATGGACTCCGGCAGGCCACGGATTCGGAAGTTGTATCTCCTGGACCTATTCTCAAGGTCGTCGATTCTTGCAATGGCAACGTCAAGTTGATCCTGGATAGTTTTAATATGGGCTTCATTTTGGTTGGTCCTGGAGACCGTAGTGTCCATTTTGTTTTCTATGGCCTCAATTCTGGATCCCAGATTGGCAAAGTCAGATTTAATGTTATTAGTAATCTGAGTAGCAGTATTAGCTAGCCCCCTGTCAAGTAATTCCGAGAATTTGGAGAAAAGATTCGCTTGGAGAGTGGAAATGTCTGTCAGGGAGAAGTTCGGGGATGCAGGTCCCTGTGGCTGCGGTGTGGCTGGGCCCTCCGGGGAAAGAGGGAATTCCTCCATGTGGTGGCCTATGAGAGATTCGGTTGAAGCAGGTGACGGAACCTGTGGCGAGCAGGGATCGTCGGGTGGTTTATGTCTGCGTTGGGAGCCGCTCTGTGCCACCTGAGAGTAGGACAGTGTGGCCGGGGTCAGCACTTGCCTGTGTTCTGGCGGTTTGTCCGTGTAGGCCGCAAGTGTCTGTGTAGCTGAGGTGGCGGCGGCCATCTTGGTACACCCTCTCCCCGCTGAACGGTTGAAATGCGGCCCTAGATCTCGTCTCGTCGTTTCCCTTTTAAGACCCAAATGCGGACACTACAAACCGAAAATAGTTGATTAAGGCAGGAAAAGCATCAATATGTAGAACAGTTGCGTAAAGTCAAAATGGAGGTAGCCGCATGGTCATTCAAATATAGCACTGGGGGAAACAATGTTAGAAACACTTAGTGAGCTGCATTGATTTATAAGAATTTTCTGGTCAATGTTTCCTTGCTATGAATAAGGTTTAGATGTGAGTTTCTTGTTTGGAATATGATAGAGGACTTTGATATATTTTTAGCATTTTCAAGGATAAGCCTTTGAATTGTTATTTTTTTTAAAACATTTTTCTTTTTGATCTCTATTTTTTTATTTTTCTTCTCTCTTTTTTTTGATAAAATTTTTGTTTTTCATTTTTTGTTATTTTTTTGTTAGTTTTCTTTCATTTTTTTTTTTTTATTTTTTTTTTTTTTATAAAAATTTTTAAAACATTTTTTAAATTTTTTAAAACATTTTTTAAATTTTTTAAAATGTTTTTTATTTTTGTTATTTGTTTATTCATTTATTTTATTTTTGTTTTATTCAGGTGGAAAAATTATTGTGTTTAGTCCACATGAAGGGGGGGGGGGGGGGTAATTGGCTATGCCCTCAATTAGCAGCTGAATAGATGGTCATGGGATATGTCTTCCAGCTGGATGCATTTTGTTTAAGACAAGAGTTGGTAGGAAGCCATTCTAGCCGCTGGAGATCGTTTTTTTTTTTTTCTTTGTTTTTTTTTTAATTTTCATTCAGGTGGAAAAAGTACCAAGAGGTTTAGGCTTTGCCCACCTGAAAGGGGAGTTAGTGCATATGTTTTAAGATGCAGAGAAATGCATTGTTTTTTTAGCGCTTAAAATTGAGAATTTTGAGAAGCAACATTGACGTTCGTTTTTTTGTTTTTTTTTGATGATACCATGGGGATCCATTTTAGAGTGGGTTCATTCTAAAGAAATCATGGTTGTTTTGATGATTTGGTTAGAGTTGCAGAAGCCAGGAATACTCAATTCCTTGGTTCCAAGGAAGGAACTATAAATAAACATAGTAAGCAAGCAGATATTGTGGATAAGAATTTGATTCTACTCTTGTTTTTCACTTCCAGAGTCCTGGTGGAATGAGATTAGAGAGGTCTCTGGAACATGGATGACAGATGATCATCTGGTTGGCAGTTTGTCTTTGCCATACCACCCCGCAACTTTGTTCTGATAAGCATTCAGGAGAGAAGGGACAAACGAAAATATTCAGATTAATACTTAATACTTTCTTATGGACAATTTAGTGCTAATACTGAATCTGAAAGACTGTGCCTATCTACAAGACTTTTTGATTCTCTCCTGATGAATGCAAACATGCTATTAATACATGTGCAATGGGTTGGAGGTTGGGGAAGGAATATAACCTATCCGATTCATCAGAACACGAAATGTAAAATATGTGTTTTTCTTGTTTGTTGGAGGGAGGAATTGAAAGAAGAAACGTTTTTTAATGTGTGACATGTATTGACATAATGGAATTAATATGATGCAGGTACCCAGGAAGATGGCACTTATGCATAATAAGGTGTCTGTTGGCCAGACGAGAGGGTGCCAGGTGACACATCAATGGGGTGAACATTTCCTTGTAGGGGGGGGTGTCTCAATCTTAGCAGTCCTGTAGAGAAGCTCTCAGCTACTTAACATGTGGGACACCAGAACTGGACATGGGGGAGATACGCCTGGTTGATGTCTGATCTGAGAGGTTGAAACCATGCACAGGTAATGCCAGTGAATAAACACAGGAACATGCTCCATTAGATAAAGGGAACACACGCTGGCTACCAGGGTACAATTCAGGCTTCACCACATGGCACTTCAACGTCTCACAGTGGTTGATAAAAACCTATAACCCTATATATGCTCAGTATACACTGAATCAAGTGCAGTCATTATACCAGTGATTTACTCCAAGAGATGTGCGGATACAGGGTGAGGTTCATGCGGGATGCTTTTTTTTTGAGGAATAACCAAAAGAGGAGAGATGTATTCAGCACTATAATGGGGGGGGGGGGGTAGGAGCTGGGATGGGTGTTGTTAATGGAGTGGACATCGATATCCTGGGGTATATAGGTACAATAATATTTATTGTATCATTTACTTTAAGGTAGATGCAACTAAAGTACAGTGGGTTAAAACTAAAGTTCAATATTTAGGACATTACATCTTCCAGGGAATCAAGCATCTAACAGACAAATGAAAGACAGTGATTGCTAAACAGCTAATGCCAAAAACACTTAAAAAGTTAAGGGCATTCTTAGGACTGGTGGGGTATTGTAGGCAGTTCTTGCCTCAATACTCCACTATTATAGGTCCTTTACAGGAATTATTAAAGGGACATACTAAAGTTACTTACAAGTTTACTGAAGACGAATTAACCCTAGCAGTGAGGAATGATTTAAAAGAAATCAAAGCATCTTTACTGACAGCTCAGAATCTCGGATTACCTGACTATAGTAAACCCTACTACTTATTTTGTGCAGAAGTTAATGGACATGCTAATGGAGTACTAACTGGGCAGATTTGTGACAGGCACAGACTGATAGTGTAGCCAGAGGACTTCCTGGCTGTTTAAAATCAGTGACAACTGCTGCCCTGTTAGTAGAAAAGACAACTGACATTGAGTAAGGAAATACCTTACACCTAATGTGTCCTCATGATCTAGAAGCAATGTTTAAAGAGGAAGTAAATCCTCCTGCAAAAAAAAAAAATGAAAAACACACCCTGCAAGATAAAAGCATAATAATGAGCTAGTATGCATAGCATACTAGCTCATTATGAATTATGCGAGAACGAATCCCCCGCAGCCATCCTCATCTCCCCCTCAGGCCGCAGACATGTTGCCCGGGGCTTGCTTCCGGGTATCACGGCTCCGGCACAGTGATTGGCCAGAGCCACGATGAAGACACTCCCGCACATGCATTCGGGAGCCGACTCGAACAGCACAGTACAACTGAAGCAACGTCATGTACTGCCATTGCTTCAGTTGGCTTAAAGGGGTTGTAAAGATAAATGTTTTTTCACCTTAATGCTGCTGTCAATCACATCCACTAACACGGAGCGCCGGGGGACGGGGCCGTTTGATACAGCGAGCGACTATAGCCGCTGGCTGTATCACGGGAGCGTGCCCGCAGATGCTTCTCACCATGCGAGGGAGCTCGCATGAACATGAGAAGCACCTGTGGGAGGAAGCCGAGACAGCCGCAGAGGGACCCCAGAAGAGCAGGTTCGGGGCCACTCTGTGCAAAACGAGCTGCACAATGGAGGTAAGTATAACATGTTTTTATTATTTAAAAAAAAATCAAAAATTCACTTTACAATCCCTTTAAGTACTTATGTGCCGCATGACGTCGGCACATGCAAATACAGGGATATCTCCTAAACCATGCAGATATCCAGTGCAGCTACAGGCAAGCCTAATTATAAGCTTGTCTGTAGTTTAAAGTGGTTGTAAAGGGTTTACAACCACTTTAACAGTGCACATACTAAGCATTTCTCTGTGAAAAGACTGACTCGTTTTCATCTAGTTTTATTGTCAGCCTCAAATCTGTGTATCCAACGGTGTCAGGATTTTAAATCCAGCTACCTTTTTTTCCTGAAGCTGACACTGATGTTGATGACACTAATGACTGCATTGAATATGATTGTACTGCAGCTATTTACAACGTGACCAAGCCTAGATCCGACTTGCAGGATGTTCCCATAACAGGGTTGCCCCCCGTGCAAACCTTTTTGTGGATGGATCATCAATTAGAAGGGATGATGGGCTCACATTAGCTGCTAGTGCAGTGGTGAATGGTGAGGGAAAATTACTGCATTCTTCAATCCTGTCAAATTCCAAATCTGCGCAGACGGCTGAGCTAACTGCTTTGTGTATTGCTTTGGAATTGGCACAGAGAGATACTGTAAATGTCTATCGTGATTCTGCCTATACAGTAGGATTACTGCATAGCTTTGCTCCGCTGTGGGAGGAACAAGATTTTCTAACTGCAGCAGGAATGCAAATACAACACAAGGATTTAATGATCAGATTGTTAAAGAGGAAGTAAAGGCAATTTTTTTTTTTTAAAACACACCCTGTAAGGCAAAGGCATAATGAGCTAGTATGCATAGCATACTAGCTCATTATGAATAACTTACCTGAGAACGAGACCCGCGAAGCGGTCCTCCATCTTCCTCTTCGCCGCTGCCATGTATCCCGGAGCGACTTCCGGGTCTCCGGCGAATCACTGTGATTCGCCGAAGCCGCGATGATGTCACTCCCGCGCATGCGCACGGGAGCCGACACTCACGGCATATCGCCGTGATCTGCGGCCTTCCCAGTGCGCCTGCACGCCGCTGTCTTCGGGTAAATATCTCCTAAACCGTATAGGTTTAGGAGATATTTCTTGGACCTACAGGTAAGCCTTAATCTAGGCTTACCTGTAGGTCAAAGTTGGTTGTAAGGGTTTACAACCACTTTAACAGCAGTGCAAATACCTTTGCCTGTTGCTGTTATCAAGTGCAAAGCTCATACTCGTTCTGATGATTGTGTATCAAGGGGCAATGCTTTAGCGGATGAATATGCTAAAGGAGCAATCTATGCATACTCATCCAGTGCTGTGCCTATGTTGTTTCTGACTGATTTACCTGTTGATTTACACATTTTGTCTGCCTTACAGGAGAACTCGCCTCACAGATCATGCTGGTGCTCTAAAGGGGCTGATAAGGATGGCCTGTGAACCGTGAAGGGAAAAGTGGTTGTCCTCCAACTCTGTTTCCTTCTTTGTTTTCTTTGAGTCATGGGCCTTGCTATGTCTCAACAGGAGGGATGTGTTGGATTATTAACAGGCACTGGTGGGCTCCAGGTTTTCAGACATATGCTGATTTATGAATGTGAATGTGTTACATGCCAAACCCATAACATTGGGAAGCCAGTACCTACCCCTATGAAGCACATTCTACATACTGAAGAGCCATTTAAAATTGTTCAAATTGACTTTTCAGATATTCCCTGTTGTAGTCGGTTCAATTTTTTGCTGATTTGCATGGATCAATTTTCGGGATAGGTGGAGGCTTTCCTGACTGTGAAAAATGATGCCAGAACTGTAGTAAAATGTTTCAATAGAGAAATGATACCTAGATTTGGCATAGGGGAAATATTCTCCTCAGATAGAGGACCATACTTTGATAATAAACTCATGGCAGAGGTGGTAAGCATTCTAGGAATTAAGTATCAGTTACAAACCCCATATAGGCCACAGGCTAGTGATTTGGTGGAACGCAGTAATCAATCTATAAAGAGATTCTTGGCAAACTTGACAGCTGATGGAACAAGTACATGGGTAAAAAGCCCATTGACTGTCATTAGAACCACTCCTAAAGAAAAACATGGACTGCCACCTTTTGATGTACTGTTTGGGCGATCACCCAAAAGAGTACCTATGCAGCCTGTACAACCACCGGAGACTGTGACATTATTAAGTGGTCAAGATGCCACAATTGACTATGTGCAAAAATGAGCAAATATGTTTTCTGATACTTTTTCCAGAGTTGAAGAAGGACAACCTGTGGACACAAGTGAACAGACTCACGGACTAAGTTTGGGAGATTGGGTGTATATCAAGAATCACACACCATGGGCCACTTTATTTCCCAGGTGGAAAGGATCATTTCAAATCATTCTTGTGTCCCTTATTGCAGTAAAGCTGAAAGACTACAAGTACTGGGTGCATGGTTCGCATTGTAAAAAAATGGTAGCTCCTGTGGACAATAGAGTCCAGACCTCAGTAGACAAGTATTGTTCTTTTCCTTTATCTTACAGGTCACCTCCACTGACCTGTACCAGAGCAAGAAGACAATATGAATCTTCTAGGACCTAAACCTGATGTAGGCCTCTGGAGCATCATTCTCTGTGGTGGGACAGTGGTATGGATTACAGTTATGACATATGAGTGGATCCAACAAGAAGAACAGGGCAAGATATCTGGTACTTTCTCAATAAACACAACCATATTGGAAGGAATGGCATAATTTGAATCTAGAAGAAGAAAAGTGAATGAGTACCATTAGCAGTTTGCTGAACCTTTTAATAACTCCTTTGTATCTATGCATCTACAGGCTGCGAATAAGTTGAACATTAGCGATTGCTGGATATGTACACATGCACCTATCTCATAGCAGACTATGCCATTATTGGGAGTTCCTAGTGGTTTCCAGGACATAGAAGTTTGATATTTCAGTGATGTTAGTATCTCATAGAAACAAATGAGTGATTAACCTGAAAATTCAAATACAACCACTAACAGCGCTAATACCACATCTCTATGTAATTAATAGTTATCTATACTGAACATGTAGTATTTTTAGATCCAATAAGTCTTTTGTCAAAGCTTATGTCCACAAACAAAGGGTTAAAAGCTGAGAGCACACACTATTCCACGTCAATCAATACAGTCCTTCATATTCATTAACTCTTCCAAACTATCTGGATGTGCGTGGTTGTGGTCCTACACCTTCACCATAAGCTGTTCCACCTCCGTGAATATGTATATAGATGGCTGCTTACCAGACCCCAGTCTCTTTAGAGCCTATCTCCACTGTGTGGAACTCCTCTGTGTGATTCTGTGTGTCCCGCTGGTTGCTCTCACATTGGTAATGGACATGAAAAAGATTCAAGGGGTCTCATATAGTGTAGTACCTTTTATTAGGATTCAATGAATTCCCTACCCCTCTTACATAATATGCTTACATTAAAACAATTTAAAACAGCCTATAACATTTGGGGTGTTAGTGGTGCCGTACAAGCGCCTCACCGGTAGGCTGCAGGTCTCATCCGATGCAGTCTCCGTGTGAAGACTAACTGACAGATCCATTTCTCTTTTGTTATATATGAATCTTCCTATGAAGCCACCTGCAGCATGCATTAACTTTACACAAATACACTCTCCTGAACTGTTAGAGAAGGGTTTTCAGAGTACCACTAGGGACATTGGTAACTCTAATTGCATGAAAGGAGCTGCAATAAGATATTGGTTTTATGGAAAGGATACTGCTTGGAGCACGGACAGATACAAGCAACTACAGGATTTAACCCAACACCAACACTCAAACACAGACGAAACAATTTAAAACTGCTGATGTGTTTACAAGGGTATAATTTCAAAAAAGCCTGTTCTGCTCCATCAGGGTATTATATCATCTGTGGTAAAAAGGCGTATACTTCCATTAAATTCAATGGGTGTTTATTACTTTGATTATACCCGCTACTTGGTGTATGGGGGATAATGAGTTTAAGGAAACATAGGTACCTAAGATACCTATACACTTCCAGCATAGGAGAAATCTGCCTATTCAGTCTGACACTGGCATTATAGAGGACACCAGTGAGGATGATGAAATGGCAGATGATGAAGGCGGAGGTTGTTCAGTTACCAACTAACATCCGAGACTAATGATGATGATGATGAGAGAAGTGATGTTGCATCACATGATAGAGTAATTAAACCTCTGGTCTATATCCCATGGGTAAACAGGTGTTGCATTAAGAAATTGTTCAGTTTTATCATCGATTTGGCAGAACTGATGAAAATTACTGCTTTATATGACAAATATGACTTTGTAGTTCTTGCTACTGAACTAAAGATGATAAAAAAGGAGTTACTTCAACACCGATTGGTGTTGGACTATCTCACGGCCAGTCAGGGAGGAATGTGTGCCATAGTGGGAACAGCATGTTGCAATTACATCGGAAATGATACAAAGGCTGAGGATGTCATCATTTCCCATATAGAAAAAGTGCAACAGTTAAAACTAGGTTTTCGGAAAGAGCATACTGAAACCGTTTGGGTTGAAGGAAGCTGGGCTCAATCCCCTCACCTGGTTTTCAGGACTTGAAGGTTGGCTTTCTGGCATATTACACACAGCATATGATATATACAGTGCCTTGCAAAAGTATTCAACCCCTTTCGCGTTTTTCGTGTTTTGTTGCCTCACAACCTGGAATTAACATGGATTGTTTTAGGATTTGCATCATTTAATATACAGAAAATGCCCACAACTTTGAAGATGTTTTTGTTTTTATTGTGAAGCAAACAACAAATAGCACAAAACAACAGAAAAAGTCAATGTGCAAAACTATTCACCCCCCTAAAGACAATACTTTGTAGAGCCACCTTTTACAGCTATCACACCTCTCACTTTGTCACTTTGGAAAAGTCTCTATGAGCTTGCCACATCTTACAACTGGGATTTTTGCTGCTCCAGCTCCTTCAAGTTGGATGGTTTGCACTTGTAAACAGAAGTCTGACCACAGATTTTCTATTGGATTGAGGTCTGGGCTTTGATAGGCTATTCTAACACATTTACATGTTTCCCCTTAAACCACTCAAGAGTTTCTTTAGCAGTGTGTTTGGGGTCATTGTCTTGCTGGAAGGTGAACATCTGCCCTAGCCTCAAAAAACACAAATAGAGTGGTACAGGTTTTGCTGAAGAATATCCCTGTATTTAACACAATACATCTTTCCCTCAACTCCGACCAGTTTCCCAGGCCTGACTGCTGAAAAACATCCCCACAGCATGATGCTGCCTCCACCATGTTTCACTGTGGGGTTAGTGTGCTTTGGGCGATGTGATGTGTTGGGTTTGCACCAACATAGCATTTTCTTTGATGGCCAAAAAGTTCAGTTTTAGTCTCATTAGACCAGAGCACCTTCCTCCATTCATTTTGGGAGTCTCCCACATGCCTTTTCGTAAGCTCAAAATGTGCCATTGGTTTTTGCTGAAAGTAATGGCTTTATTCTGGCCACTCTGCCATAAAGCCTAACACTGTGGAGCGTACGGCTTATTGTCGTCCTATGTACAGATACTCAAGTCTCTGCTGTGGATCTCTGCAGCTCCACCGGGGTTACCTTAGGTCTCTGTGCTGCCTCTCTTTAATAATTCCCTCCTTGCCCGGTCCTTGAGTTTTGGTGTGCTGCCGTCTCTTGGCAGGTTTGCTGTTGTGCCATGTTCTTTCCATTTATTCCATTGTCACTTACTTGTTTAGAGAGTTCCTTGGTCTTCAGGGTAGTGTTAGTGGTGCCTCTTTTTTAGGTGTTACAGCCCCTGAGGCCTTTCGAAAAGGTGTGTATATGTAATGACAGATCATGTGACACTTAGATTGCACACAGGTGGATGTAATTTAACAAATGATGTGACCTGTGAAGGTAAGATAGTTTAGATAGATTGTATAGTATATAGCACCAACAATTTGTGCAGCATTTTACAATAAAAAGGGAGAACGCACAGTTACAATACAATACAAGAGGGTTAGGTGGACCCAGCTTACAGTCTAATAGGGTGGGGCAAGTGGTACAAAAGGTAATAACTGTGGGAAATTATGAAAGAGATGCCACTAATCCAGGCAAGGCTTTAATGAGAGCAGATCCTGTCAGACTGATCTGATTTAATTTTTCGACTATATATTACCAATGTTTTGGACCAGGATGGTGCTATGGACATGACATATCTTGATTTCAGCAAGATATACAGTTCCACATAATGATTTAATACAAAAATTGTACAAGCTAGGACTTAACCCTTGGGTGGTTCAGTAGATATGAAGTTGGCTAAAGGGTAGATATCAGAGTATAGTTGTAAAGTGGGTTAATTCGGAACAGAGACCAATCACTAGTGGTGTACCACAAGGCTCTGTTCTGGATGCTGTTCTATGTAATCTATATGTAAGTGATATTACTATAGGTTTATTGGGCAAGGTATGCCTTTCTTTGTTGTTAATACGAAGGTTTCAAATAGGGTTGATACCCCTGGAGGTGTCTGTAACATGGAACATAATTTGGTATTGCTGGAAGATTGGTCAAAGCAGTGGAAACTGCAGTTAAATGTTTCTAAATGTAAAATAATGCACCTAGAAAAAAAGAATCCTTTGAGAGAGTACAACATTGGGGGTACAGTGTAAGCCAGCACTACAGAGGAAAATGATTTGGCGGTGCTTATTTCAGATGATTGCAAAATGAGCAAACAGTGTGGCCAGGCAGTGAGAAAAATGAATAGAATTCTAGTATGCATCAATAGAGGGGTTACCAACAGGATGGAGGTCCTGATTCCCCTATTTATATATTTAGTAAAAACTCATTTAGAATACTGTGTCCAGTTCTAGAGACATCACTTGCAAAAATATATTGATAAGGCAGAATTAATTCGGAGACTGGTAACACAAATGGCAAAAGGTCTGAGGGATGAAACATATCAAGAGAGACTTCAGGAATCTAATGTGTACATTCTGGAGGAAAGTAGGGAAGAGGGAGACATGATCGAAATCTTTAAATATGGTATATTAAGGTACAAAGAATGAGGTTCAGGAGACACTGTAGCGACACTCTAGGTCCTAGGCAGAGGCCAGCTGCGCTCTGCCCTGTTGCCAGCACTTCTGCTGGGGACTCCACATCATCTGCTTTGGCTAACTGTTGGGGCAGGAGGCTGGATTCCTCCACTCCCAAACTGTGTAGCTGCCATTGGGGAGGTGAGCCAGCTGCTTCCTCTTCCATTCCCTCATCTGGCTGATGCTGGTCTCTGCTACTGTCTCTCAGGTGAATGGATCTTTGCTGGGGAGGAAAGACGGCTTCCTCCACCCTGGCCAACTGTTGGGGAGGGACGATGAACACCTCCTCTATAGTCTCCCACTGTATCCTGATATGCTGCTGGGAAGTTACCTCCACCTTCTCACTCTGAGCCTCTGGAACTGCCACAGCTGTGGGGCAGAGGTGGGGCCTCTGTTGGTGGCCAGTGCTTCAGCTGGAGAAGTTCCTTGTAACTCCACAGATGCTGCTGTTGATGTTGGGAAGAGCTCTGTGATGTTCTGCCCTGATGCTAGTTCTTTTGCCATACCCTCATCCAGCTGATGAACAGATGCATTTCTCCATCCAAGGTCATTTCATGCAGAAACATCATCAAGGTCAGTCAGCACTTGCTGCATCTGCCATAAGACAGGTTGGCAAAGCACACTGTTAGGCCGCGTACACACACGGGGACTGTTCGCCCAACTTTGTCCGTCAAACAGTTTCAGCAAACAGTCCGCTCAAAATTAGCATGGACGGACATGGCCACACACGACGAACGAACAGTTTGCTGAAACCGTGCGCGATGACGTGAACGGCACGTACGACGGGACGGAAAATACGACGTCCTATACACTGCATTATAACTTTCGGCGTGTAAATCCTTTCTGAGCATGCGCGGAACTTAGTTTGACGAACAAGCCTACACACGAGGGGACTGTTCGCTGAAACAAAGTTTCAGCGGACAGTTTTTCGGAATTTCCGAAAAACCTTGTTCAGCGGACTGTTCGCTGAAACTGTCCGCTGAAAGCCCACACACGAGCGGACTGTCCGCCGAAACACTGTTCAGCAGACAAAGTTGGGCGAACAGTCCCCGCGTGTGTACGCGGCCTTACTCTGCCACATTGCTGACTCTTCAGCCAGGATTTCAGAGTTGTCAGCTGGTATTTCCTGGTAGTCCCAGGCAAAGGGAGCCCAGACCTGCTGCTGAGCAGAATCTAGCAGCTGTCTGTAGGCAATCTCCAGCTTCCATTCCCGATTGGCTAGACACTCCAAATCTTCCAGTGCCCAGGGAAATTCTGAGACATTCAGGATCCATTTTCTGTATTCCAAGATTTCTTCCAAATGCCACTCCAAATCACTCCCAAAGTCATGGCCCTGTGACAGCCTCTCTAATAACAGCCCCAGGCCACTGTAGCCAAAGCCTTCTGTTGGGGTGTAGTACGCTGTCCACAGGCACACTTGAGCTACATACCAATGGAGGGCTCTGTAGCTCTTGTCCAACCGCATCTCCACCTGGACCAGCCTGGTTAACTCATCTTTCCATTCCTTATGCGGTTGTTCCCCCAAAAACACCATTCGCACTCTGTACTGCGACCAGTACCTTTCCTGGAAGGAGGAGAGAATTTTTCCCTGGTGTCTCTGCTCGTGGGCTAGCGCTTCCTTCCAGAGTTCCCAGCAGATAGAATCATACCATCCCAGCAGGACCTGCTCTGATACTGGTCCTCTGTGCTGTATCTGCATCCGTCGCAAGCTCCTTCTGAATTCCTCTTCCATGGCAGCTGGTATCTGTACCTCTCCTCTCCTGCTATCTGGACAGGTGGAGGTTTGGATGTCCCAGACTGCAGGAAGTATCCCACCGCTTGCTACTAATGTGCTTTCGTCATATACCACTTTCTCCCAGTCTGGATATAGATATCAGATATTCCAACCGCAAACAACCAACACAACAAGACAATACTCATTTGGTTGCTGAACAGGGAGTGTTTATTGAAAACACAGGTACACAGGTAATACTCTGGCCAATCCCCCCACCTTTGTATTCTGGGCGGGGTAGGCTGTCCAATCAGCAGTGAGAGCTGTTGGAAGAATGCGCCCCCAACAATCTCACAGCTAATCTACAAACACATCCCATAATTTCCAAGGCAGAAAGACTCAATAGAACATTGGAATACAGCCACACCCCAAATGACCCAGCAAGGTGTACACAAAAAGATGAGACAATATGCCAACCACCCCAAGCTGGCAAAGACCATCATGGCCTCCTTCATAATGCCCTTTTGCATTGCATAACAGAATATCTTCCTAAATGCTTGTAGCTCCCTCAAATGCCAAGGCCCATGGAGGCTAGGATTCAGTCCCCTCCAAAAGCCTCTATCCCGGGTGAGTCTGTCTCAACCATGTACATTGATCATCTAAAAGAAAATCATGGGTAGTTATCTTTCAGCAGTGCTGTTTTGCACTTGCGTGAATTGTGCATTTTAATCTTTTTATGTATCGCTTAAAATTGCTATTTGTATATATGTGTAAATAAAATGTATTCTTTAATATAATCAGTGTATATAGTTGTACAATATATGGCACCTTAAAAGTTCCATGTTTTATGTTTTTTGTACTGTATATATTGCCAAATATTGTCAAAAGTGTTTTACTAAACTGTGAAAATACAAAGAAAACTGTGAGTTTTAGTCAACATCATATCACAGATCTTCTGTTCCTGTTTATCATGCAAAGAGTATGAAAGTTAACATTTACTAGACTGTGGGTTTCAAAATCATTGACATGTTGAGGACTTTATTTCACAGAAAAAACTTCTTTTTTTTACTCATACATTACAAGACACAAGATAGTATTCTGGAATTTTGGGTTATACTGCCACCTTCAGGAGAATTGGACAATGGCAAATCAAAGCAAAGCTGAAAGGACAGCCCGGTATAGCCACTTCCACTAACAGCATGGCTCAGTTTTTTGCAAATGTCCTTACAACTGGATTGAAGAAGGCGGTCCTTAGAATAAGAATAATAGGGCCAGCCTGTAATATTGATCTCTGGGCACTGGATTCTGGTTTCGTTGCTTACCTAGGCACATGGTACAGTTTGCCCTACAGGTCCGGGGCCTAAGTACACCTGTCTGGCGAAACCCAGTCACAGAAGACTCTTTAGGGAGTATGCCCCCTAAAGGAGCAAATACCATTGAATAGGGCTTGTCTCTGATGCTCTGTCTTTCAGACTGGAGGAAGCTACAAAGTGGATAGAAACTGGGTAAGAAGGAGTCCCTGCCCTTGGTTTTCTTGGTGCCTAGGTTTTCTTCTTCAGTCCTCTTTGGGTATAATGGCACAGAACTGGCTGTCACACATTCAGTCACAAGTAGGTGGCGGGAGAAGAACACTTTCCATTTTAAGGATAGTGTCTTTTTTGGTTGCCAGGCTTTCACCCTAACACATTCTTACTAAGTCGGTGCAAACCCCAGCTAAGTCAGGCACACTGCACATGCATGTGACATTTTGGAACATGCATGCAAACTCCACTCTGCCTTTCCTGCCTCCTCTTTGCCCACATTTCTGGTATGTTTTCTGTGCTCCCAGCTACTTCCATTGATGGTTACAGTTGGCTTCAACCTATCCTGTTCTACAGTGTTACTGCGAACACCTCTAGGGGAGATCACTCACACCTATCCCATGGCAGATCAGAGTCCTGTTAAAAGTATGTACTTGGCTACTGGCTTCCTTAACCCCTTCTGGGGTGCCCCACTTCTTTGGTTTGCAAAGGAGGAGTGTTCTGCTACCATGTCTGAATTTATGAATCAGTTTTTGACATTGTTGGAGAACTTGACCCCCAAAGTATGTCTCTGATCTTCCTCTAGCAGGAGCTGCTGTTACCTACTCACTTGTGGAAATAAATGTTTTTTGCCTGTTTCTGAGGACTCAGAACACAAAGAGATTCAGAAAATGGTATATCTGCAAAACTTTAGGATATCGTTTTGGTTCTTAATGACAAAATGTGCACATGCCTTGACTTACAGCAGCCTGCGGCATTCTTACCATAGTTAACCAGCCTAGGAGCTTGGAAAATGCTTTATACTTCTAAAACCTTTCATAGTGAGAAGCTGAGGAACCAGTTCATCCTGAACCCACATGAAACTGTCTCATTATTACCTGTAAACTGGCTTTCACAGCCTATTTTGTACATGAACTGGTCTCACCTTGAAAAGATCTTTGCCCCCCACCCCCAAACATTATGTCCAGTAAAACCTATTAAAGAGATTTTCCTAAAAAAAAATGGCCGTCCCTGATGTGGGCACTACCATTTCCTATCTCAACAGAACCCTAACTTTCCTGTTGAGGATATCCCAGTGTGTATGTACAGTGTGGCTAAACAACTGGAGACCCTTTTAAGAAAAAACTTGTTCTCCCTTGACAGCCCTACCATGCAGCCTGCAGCCTGTACCCTGTCCACCAGACAACTCTGGTTGTCTTATTCAAAGCCATGTCTCAGGATCCTAGTTCTATGCCGATGGATCCTTCTATCCTCCATCTACTGCAGTGCCTGCCCGCTTTTATCGGCGAGATTGACACATTGCGAGCCCCGTCGCCTGGTATGGATTTTAAGGGGAACCCCAAAGCCGAAAAAATGGCATGGGGATCCCCCCAAGGTCCATCCAGACCCTTATCCGAGCATGCAGCCCGGCCGGTCTGGAAAGGGGATGAGGATGAGCGAGCCCCCCCCTTCTGAACCGTACCAGGCCGCATGCCCTCAACATGGGGGGTGGGTGCTTTGGAAAATACCCCTACCCATTCAACTAAGGGAGAGAAAGTAAATTAAAAAACACACTAGACGGGTTTTTAAAGTCGTTTATTAGGCAGCTCCGGGGGTCTCTTCCATCTTCGGGGGTCTCTTCCAACTCCTCCGCTCTCACCAACCTCTTCTCCTGCTATCCGATTCTTCTCCAGGGCTCCTCCACTATCTTCTGCTCTTTTGCCTCTCTTTTGCTAGCGGTGGCCTGGTTTTCTCCTTCTTCATTGCCGTCGTCGTCTTCTTTTTCTTCTTCTTCTGTTCTTCCGATGTTGACACAACGCTCTCTCCCGCTATAATGCTGTGGACACAGTGTGCAACGACTTATAACGGTCTTCTTTTCCCATTGCAGCAAGCGCAAGATGTACAGTACTCTGCAGCCGAGAACCAGTGCGATCCTGGCAGGTGCTGTAGCTGCCCTTGCGTCGTATTTAGTCTGTCGAACCAGCATACAGATGAACAGGTTTTCCGCTAGGAACTGTGTCCCGGCGGAGTTCCTGCGGGAAAATTTAAAACATGTTCTATTTCTAAAGTCCATCAGATTTTTGGTAAGCAAAGGTCCGATGGAGCCCTCACACGATCAAATTGTCTGACGGATTCGTTCCGTCAGACCTTTGTTGTCAAAAAGTCCTGTTGTGTGTACTTTTGAATTTTTTAACCAAACACAATTTCTCTGAGCTTACATAAAATTGCTATTTTTATTATATATATAATAAAATGTATGATACATGTTTACACATCTCATAGTTCTCTAATTAGAAAGGGATTTCTTTCTGTTACATGTTAATAGATCCAGCTCTGTATGTACATGTCATGGTTTTGCTTTATAGTGAACCTGTGGCACCTACATCTACATGCAATAAATGTGGGCACAGTGGTGCAGATACTTCTGTTACTGTCTTTCTACAGAACTCATTAACCTTGATAACCAACCATGTGACGTCCATCCCTTTCCTGCTTTACATATCAAAATCTATTAGTATTTTTTCTCTCGTAAAATATAATTTTCACCTTTTTCATCCTTTTTTTCCATCTCACCACTAAGAATTTAATCCCCTTCAATTTGGAGCATCATGGGAGACATATTTGACCAAATATGGCCTCATGATCATATTTAGTCAATGATGTCAGACAGCTCCCAATCCCTTTGTGAAGGTGGAGTCCTTCAGGTGCAGATGGGTGCAGATGGGTCATCATATTTTTTGCTCCGGTGGATTGGCTGCAGTCATTCATTGTGATTGATGTGGATCTACATTGCTGGATAATGTGTAGTGGCATCACCCAATCTCACTCCAAATGTCCTGATCACAGGCCTTGGATCTAACAACAGATAAACAGCCATAAGTCTGTAGGCATATAAGTGCCGTTGCACACTCACATACTAAGAAATGCACCGTTATATATAGGTTAAAAAAGACATCATGCTCTCCACCTTGTCCAATTAGAGAATGCTTTGCATTCATTCAGAAATTGTAAAACATTTTCTGAGCGGTGCCTTGTTGAGTGACATGTAGGCGGGGTCATCAGCACTCATGCACTTAGGGGTACCTCTGGCATGGAGCATGATCATCAATGCTCGGGTCCAGGTGAAGATTGTGATCATGTGCAGAATCTAACATTAAAGTGGTTGTAAACTCCGGAAAAAAAAAACCCTGTAAGACGAAGGCATAATGAGCTAGTATGCATCACATACTATCTCATAATGAAATTCTTACCTTGGATCAAAGCTGTTGCAGCGGTCCCCCTACACCGATGTGACCCGCGACATGTCTCCCAGGGTAATGTCTGGGTTTGCGGGCTCCGGCACTGTGATTGGCCAGAGCCTTCTTGACATCACTCCCTGATCCTAACTATGATAATGTAGTAGCCCAGGCATACCTACGTGAGATGAGAGTCCATTATAGTATTGTCTATGGCTCGGATGTCCTCCGCAATTCTTCAGAAACACTCCAATTTACTGATTCAGTGTTCCCATCCCTGCAGCAGCCTTGGACCTTAGGTAATCCCCCCTTTTAAGCACAGGTGGCCCGGGTGAGGCCAAAAGCAAGGGAAATTAGCTAAAACACTTAAACCCTTCCCCAGCCTGGGCTGGCTGCTACCTAACTAAACTGTGTTTGCCTCCAGGCTGATCTTCAGCTTGCCTTCAGGCTGATTTTCTGTGTACAGAATGCAGCAGGGCAACCACTCAGCATGAGATCTAGAGGCAAGTAAAAATCACTGTAGTAGTGATGTCTACTTCAGTGTTTTCCATATTTTAGGGGGATCGGCCAGGTATGGTATAAACATACATTTTACATTTACATTAGTCCAAGCTGGATTAATATAACTATATATAAAATCTGCATACCTTAATCTCTTCTTTAACATTTCTAGATGTTCTCTATTACATAGCAAATCTTTACTTTGTGAGTTCAGGTCCAATAGAGCGTGTTAAAAATTATTTTTTCATTTGTACAATTACTAATTATATATGAGTCTAAGTGTTATATGTGCTGGTTTCTTAAATACTTTATTTCCAATTTTAAATAATTGTATTAAATGCCTAGGGTCATTAGAGGCTTTACTTTCTGTATGTATGAAATCAAATTAATATATTTTCCTTTTATTATTCTAGCAGAAGATTATTGCTATAGCCATGAATAAAAAAAAATCTCCATAATTTTAACTGATAACCGCATACAACTTTATCTCACATGATATTTATTATAACTTTTGTTAAAAGGTTATTGGATGTGGTAGTACTTAGATGATTATGTTGACTGTCTTGCCTTTGGGCCTGTTACAATGCTATTGAAATTAACTTCTGAATATTCATTTGACTTCTAAAAATTTAATGTGGCTTGTTCGGCTATAGAACAATTTATAAATATAACATCTCTGCTTAGGAGAAGACATTTGGGGATGGAACATAACTGTACCCTGAAGTGTGTGCAATTTCCCTAATATAAGCTATGTTAATTTGGAAAGATTAATTGGTGCATTTGAATGTGTCAGAATCATATTATTTATAACGAGCAGCAGTAAAGCCATAGCAGGAGTGCTGTAGCTAGGTTTAATCATTTAGGGTAGGGATTTGGTAGGTGCAATTCATAATAATCAAATATTAGTAATTATAATAATACAATATTCGTCTTGAAAGGGGTTTTAAACCTCATTCGTGAAATTTTACCTAAGCACATATATCTTTAGCATTTAGTGTTTACTTAGTAGCATTTACTTTTCCCTCTCCAAAGCTCTAAGTGCCATTTCTTTCTGCTGCTCTGTTCCTCTGTTATCAACAGAGTCATTTCTGACAAGTTCTCCAACACACAAGATAACAGCTGAAAATTTGTGTCAGGAGGGCGATAATTCAGACTACAGCTCTGCATGTTTCTTTGTTCCTCTGTATGTGGAGGGGGGGGGGGGTGCCTTTCCTCCAATCAGCTCTCACACAGTGTAAGCCCAGACCTCACACCCATTTCTGAAAAGGAAACAAGATTTGTAACACAATCTGCACTTCCCAAAGAGTGTAGAAATGGAAAGTCAGCATGAAGTAACTGATAAATACAACCTACTATTATTATCAGTTATGTATTACTTTGTCTAGTCCCTATAGATTAGTTAGTCTATCACTCTGAGCACATGCTATCGTTAATATCCCAATACTACAGCAATTAGCTATGAACCCAAACACACGGTCTAAAATCAAACAAATCTCATTTATTTCCCAAGGGAATAAGAAAGCTTAGGTATCAATAGAAATTACAAGAGTACATAGCATATAATCAGAATACAATAGAAGCAGTATACTTAGCAGATCCTCGTGACTGAACCTGGTGATGGAATAAGAGAGAGCTCTCTTTGATGAATCCCTTTTTGATAAACACACCTCAGTCACACCACATCCCATTGCCCACCCCCTTGGCTTGTCGACGAATCAGCGTCTCTGGGGCGTCTCCTCCTCCATGCTAAATATCTCTGACAGTCCTGCCATAATTGGCCTCTGGGGGGCAGTGTTTGCCCATGAATTGCAACTGCTCCGACTGAGTTCACATCTTGTGATTCGATCTCGGACACCCTTCCCCACAGACAGATCGGAGCCTCCATTGTCCCCAATCTATTTGAAGCTCTGTGCACACCAGGTGGGCTGAATACAACTCCTTCTGCTATGCAGATTGTGTTTGGTGCTTGGTTGTACAAACAGATATGTAGAAACTTTAGATGTATCATGTTCAATTCCAACATACAGCACTTTGCGCCTAAAAGGCACATACCACCCTTCTTCAAACATGGCTCCTATTGAACAGACCATAACCGTCTTAACCCGTGTCGCTCCCCAACCTGTGTCTCCGAACCAGTACCTGTGGCACAGTCCTTAGCTTGTGTATCGTGTGGTGGTTTCAACGTGCGCTCCAGATACATCTCCCATAGAACAGTCCACAATTGTCTTACTGTGCTGTGCTTTCAACATGTGCAGAAATAGGTCCTATGGAGCAGTCCATAATTGTTTTACCATGTGATGCTTCCCAACACGTGCCGCTTTGCCACTGAGTGACACATCACCACAATTCTTCAGCGACAGCTTCCATGTCACCATTCTGTATCTTCGGTATCTTCAGGACAGGATGCAGTACAGGCAAGGGATGTCCATTCACTCACCATTCACCAGCATACGTTTAGAGCAATATTTCACCCAGCTCTCAACTACCGAGTTTCGATGAGGGCCTTTCTTGCCCATATTACTAGCCTACACTACACATAGGTCACACTATACCATAACATAAATCCACTTATTACCATACTATATACATACATGTGTATCCCCTCCCATTATGCCCCCCACTCCCCACCTCCTATAATCTTTTACTGCAAATATGGGTTGGGATTCGGCAAACTTCCTCACAGCGGTGTTGCAGGGCTCTGACTTGGCAGCAAAGTCTCTAACTCGTACACAGAGACCTTACCGTCAAATCTTCCCTCAACTTGCATAGACAAATGGGAGACCCTTCTATATAAATATGGAGTTTAACCATACATACAAATCTACAACAACGAACAAACCCACACAATTCCACCCAGGTGCCTGGATTTCAGAGATCACTCCCAGGGTATACCATGCATCTCTATCTTTGGTTAGGTTCAAGGAACCCTCTAGTCCCATGAATAACACTACACCGGTATCCTTTAGGACAAAGAAACAAACTCGCCTATGTCCTAAATAATACCCGGGTGCTTCCTTCCCGGCAATGATCTCTCCATCCAGAACACAGAGAGAAATAACTTCCCAACATTATTCGTTCATCCCCATGTATTGACCTGGCCTACAAAGGACATCATGGTCATGCTTCTGACAGAGGGAAATATCACCCTGCCTCCAGCTTCCATCTTCTCTGATCACATGTGTGATATAGCCTCAAATGCAACAAGATAGAATCCCCAGCCAGTAAGCCCATTGATGCCACCAAATATACAGACCGAGTCTGCACTTCTGTATATGGGAACATACAGAATAACACCTTTCACAATCCAAATTAGTACAGCCCATACAGGCATTCGACCACTACTTTGTATTAGTGTAAGCAACGTGTTTTGTCAAAATCTTACTGAGCGGTGATGCTAACTCATCAGGCCACTGCCCCTCATACAGAGACGGTACAATCAGCTTGATGTTGGCTGATACTTCCACCTACCACAGAGCGCACGCCAGAGCCAATGACAGGTTTATGTCCTGTACCATCACACTCTCTATCAACCTCTCAACACGGTTGACAAAATCTGGAGCCACTCTAACCTGGGTGTTTCTGTGACGTCGTTGAATGTTATCAAGGACGCCAACAATCTCTCTGGGTAACAAGTCACGCTCCTTCTCTGAAGCTATTGCTGTGAGTTTGTTCCTCAGGAGGCCGATGTCCACTCCATTAACAACACCCATCCCAGCTATTATTCCCCCCCAATATAGTGCTGAATACATCCCTCCTCTTTCGGGTTACTCCTCAGAAATAAGCATCCTGCATGGACCTCATTCTGTGTTCGCACATTTCTGGGAGTAAGTCACTGGTACAATGACCGCACTTGATTCAGTGTATACTCAGCAAACATTGGGTTTTTATCAACCACCGTGAGATGTTGCAGCACCATGTGGTGAAGGCATACGGTATCCTGGTAGCCAACATTTGTTCCATTTATTTTAATGGAGCATGCTCCTGTGTGTATTCACTGGTATTATCTGTGCAGGGTTTCAACCTCTCAGGTGAGACACCAACCAGGCGTATCTTCCCCATGTCTAGTTCTGGTGTCCCGCATGTCCAGTAACCGAAAGCTTCTCTCTAGGACCGCTAGGATTGAGACACCACCCCTACGAGGAAGTTTTCACCCCATTGTTGTGTCACCTGGCACCCTTTAGTCTGGCCAACAGCTACCTTATTATGCATAAGTGCCAGCCTGCCTCCTGGGTACCTGCACCATATTAACTCAGTTACATCAATACATGTCATATATTAAAACCTTTCTTCTTTCTATTCCTCCCTCCAACAAAAAAAAACACATATTTTACATTTTCATGTTTTGACGGATTGGATGTGTCATAATTCTTCCCCAACCTCCAACCCATTGCACATGTATTAATAACATGTTTGCATTCATCAGGAGAGACTTCGGCAAAAATATTTCACAAGTTCTCTTGCTAGGCACAGTCTTTCAGATTCAGCATTAGCACCAAATTGTCCAAAAAAAAAGTATTAATCTGAATCTTTCAGTTTTTTTTTCTTCTCTCCTGATGTTTATCAGAACAAATTTGTGGTGTGGGGTGGCACAGACAAACTGCCAACCAGATGATCATCTGTCATCCCTGTTCCAGAACCCTCTCCAATCTCGCTCCACCAGGATTCTGGAAGTGAAAAACAAGAGCAGCATCAAATTCTTATCCATAACATCTGCTCGCTTAACCTGTTCACTTATAGTTCCCTCCTTGGAACCCAGGACCTTAGCATTCCTGGCTTCTGCAACTCTGACCACACTATCAAAACACTCATGACCTCTTTAGGCTGAACCCACTCTAAAATGGATCCCCATGGTATGATCAAAATTTTTTTTAAACTGAATGTCAATGTTGCTTCTCAAAAATTCAAATTTTACAAGCTAAAAAGACAATGCATTTATCTGTATCTTTATGATGTATGCACTACCCCCTTTCAGGTGGACAAAGCCTAAACCTTTTGGAACTCTTTTCCATCTGAAAGAAAATAAAACAAAGAAAAAAAACACAAGGCTCCAGCGGCTTAGAATGGTTTCCAGCTGCTAACTGAGGGCATCGTCAATTACCCCCCTTTCAGGTGGACTAAACATACAAATTTTTCCACCTGAACAAAAATAAAAATAAAAAAGACATCTGGCCATTATCACACAAACAACATGACAAGACAACCACCATAAAACACTGACAAATACTCAACTTTTAGTTAACAAAATCCATGGACTTTTCTCCTGAGAAGAGTGCTCATTCCGATCTGAAATACAATTAGTTAATGGGAAAAACAAAAAAAACAAAAACAAAACAAAGCATATGTATCTCATCACAACATTGTAGCTTCATGTATAACTCTTTAGTACTATTTCTTTTTCATTGTTTGCAAACAAATACTAATTAATGAGCTCATGGTACCATGTGATAATCGATTATGCATTTACAATAACCTAACCCCTGTTCTGCTATATTTTCCCACTGTTGTTCTCACTTTGACAGACCTGCGAACAAATGCAAATGTCAGTATCAAAACCAGTTTAACTTCTTCCCTGGTCTCTGGAAAAGGAACACACAGACAGTGATTACACACAATTCTTATATTAAGCAACAGTATTGGATATTACTCAGGAAAAGTTTACAAAAACTGAAAATAAGAGAAGAATAAAGAAACACAAAAAACAATACTCATAACAGAAACATATTTTAACCACAAAAAAACACAATACCAATTCAGAGGTTTATCCTTGAAAATACAAAAAATATATATTTCTTGATCATACATCACGGGACACAGGAGCTCATTACATAGTGGGTTATATAGACACCACTGGTGATTGGACACTGGGAGGCACCTCAGTTTTTTCGCCAGTGTTTATGGTGGTTGGTCACGTAAAACATGTGCTATGAAGAAAGCTATGTGCAGGTCCCTGCGGGGGCCTAAGGGCTACAACAAACCGGATCCATATCTCGGGCCGATAATTGACTCCCAAGATGGTATGGTACCCGGGCCTCGTCATCCGAAGAAACGAGGTTTGGCCTGTAAGTCCTCTCCTATTGGAAGACTGGGCTCTGGGAAAACCAGACTTGGTGTACTGTTTACATAGTGGCACGAAAGTTTCTGGCAGAGTCTTTTACAAGGTCCAGGTAGGAGGTTCTTCTGAGAAAGAACCCCAAAAAAACCTGAAGGTTGGCACAACTCTGCCCGCCGTGATGGGTGAAGGCTGGAATCTGTCTGTTTTCAGCAATTCCTGCGATGAGGACAGGTAAGGGAAGTTAATCCTATATATAATTATATGATGGATTTCTTTATTTGAGTAGTAGTATGTCTTACCTGGTTTCCACCACTAGAGGGAGTAAGAGCAGCCTGATGCATACTTACATGCCTTTCAGTATACAGTGGAGACGTGAAGCCTGGTTCTCCAGAGGTCTCACGTCTCCACTGCAGTCCCTGCCACAATAAGGTAATACAGGGGTCCCACATAGTCTGGGGGTCCCATGCAGCTCTGATGGAGATTCCTTTCCCCCCTGGATTCCGGCGGTCCTCGTGCACGCGCGCCAAGCGCGCTCCCGGGCTAATGGAGGAGGGGGGAGTGTGGTTGTGAGCCGTGCACGTTGGTATGCACGGCGCTGTACTGCGCAGGCGCCAGGCGGCAGTTTTAAAAGCCCAGAGCGTCAGGGGGCTGTAAGTGAGAGACACAGGAGCCGTGGGCAGTAAGCATCCCAGGGGATTGGATGCAGGCAAATCTTAGACACCTACTCAGCATCAGGTTGTGCAGTATTAAGCATATATATTTTATTGTGAGACTTTTAACACAACAGTGATTGCACTTTGTACTAGTACCTCTGCTTTGTAGCTTAGGACTATGTCTCCTCGTAAGAGGGTCTCAGGGGGAGGTAACAAGGGCACTGGTAAATCCCCGCCTTGGTCCAGGGGTTCTAAAAATGCCTGTAAGTTACTATCCCCACCTGCAAGAGTGGAGCCAGCCTCACAGGATGAGTCAGTGCCCCTGTCAGGTTTTGCAGCCTCTCCTAATGTCTCAGCCTCAGTATACATCACTGAGGACTCCCTTAGGGCTACATTGGAGGGTTTTGAAGGGAGAATCATTCATTTTATTTCTGCTTCCCTGAAAGATAGCAGGAAAAGGGGTAGATCCCCTCCCTCTGCTGAGATTCCTCTTTCAGATGATTCTTCTGACAATGAGGAGAGATCCCTATCTTGGGACAGGGATCTTGAGCAGTCGGAGGAATCAGAGGAAGAGGAAAGAGTCCCCTCCTCCCAGGCGCTCAGAAAACAGGTGCAGTATTATACTGAATTGGTGCGTACCACATTCAGAATGCCTGCTGCTGAAGTCTCTACGTCCTCTGTTTCTTCCCTGGGAGTCAGGAAAGTCCCACAGACTGCTTTTTCCTTTCCAATTCTTCCCTTAATGGATAAATTGATGTATGAGGATTGGGGACATCCCGATAAACTGTTTGCTCCTCCTAAAAGGTTTTCTATGCATTATCCTCTGGAGGAAAGTTTCACCAAGAAATGGGGGGTCCCATCTGTCGATGCGGCTGTTTATTGTGTGAATAAAAACCTGACCTGTCCATTGGATAATGCTCAGGTATTTAAAGATCCAACTGATAAGAGGTTGGAAACATTATTAAAAGCCTCCTTTTCCATGACTGGCGCTGTAGTGCAACCTACAGTCGCAGCCGTGGGGTTGTGTCAGTTCCTCAAGGAACAGGTTAAGCAGATGCTTGGCCTCCTTCCCAGTGAGGAAGTGGAGAATTATGCAGAAATACCTCGAATTCTGTGTTTTATGATTGATGCGATTTTGGATTCTGTCCAACAAGCATCTCGTTTGTCTCTCCTGTTGGTACACATGCAAAGGGCCCTATGGCTAAAGAATTGGGCAGCTGAGCTATCATGCAAGAAGCATTTGATTGGGTTCCCGTTTAAAGGGGAACGTTTGTTTGGAGAAGAATTAGACAAATTCGTCCAAAAAATTTCAGGGGGTAAATCTACTCTCCTTCCAGTCAAAAGGAGCAAACGTCCATCATTTAGACGTTCTCTCTCTCCCGGAGCATCAAGCTCTAAGCAGTGGCGACGGCCTTCTCAACCCTCCTCCACAGGAAAGGTTCAGGGCCGGTCCCAGGGGCAGAAAAAGACTTGGGAGCGAAAGCCTGCCAAGCAGAGCCCAAAAGCTTCCTTGTCAAGGGGCGCCCCCGCTCGGCCGAGTGGGGGGGAAGGCTTCGGCAGTTTGCGGAAGCCTGGCGGGAAGATATCCGGGACAAGTGGGTGATCTCTTCGGTATCTCTGGGCTACAAGCTAGAGTTTCAGGAGATTCCACCTTCTCGCTTTCTAAGGTCAAGGATCCCCAGGGACCCAGTAAAGCAAAAAATGCTATTTCTGGCCTTAGATCACTTACTATCCCAGGGGGTGATAGTAGAAGTGGACCCAAAGGAACAGGGTTCAGGGTTTTACTCGAATCTCTTCACCGTTCCAAAGCCAAATGGAAGTGTCAGACCTATCCTGGATCTGAAGGATCTGAACCGGTTTTTACGCATCCGGTCCTTCCGAATGCAGTCAATTCGCACTGTGGTCTCCTCCCTGCAAGGGGAGAATTTATGGCATCAATAGACATCAAGGATGCATATCTCCATGTGCCAATTTTTCCCGCACACCAAAAGTATCTAAGGTTCGCGGTAGAGCGGCACCATTTTCAATTTGTGGCATTGCCGTCCGGGCTCGCTACGGCCCTTCGAGTCTTCACAAAGATTCTGGACCCTCTCTTGGCAAACCTAAGAGCTCAGGGTATAGCCATCATGGCTTATCTAGACGACTTGCTTCTCATGGAGAAAACAGTAGCGTTCCTGAACCACAGTGTTTCCAGAACGCTAGAACACCTGGAGCGCCTAGGTTGGATTATAAACCTAGAAAAGTCGTCCCTACAGCCTGCTACCAGGTTGGAATACCTGGGTATGTTTATCGACACCGCTCAGGGCAAGGTGTTTTTCTTCCAAGGCCAAAAGCCTTGGCCATCGGGGATCTGGTGCGCCTAATTCTGGCCAGGAGATCTTCCCCCATTCGCTTGTGCATGGGACTGTTAGGGAAAATGGTCGCCTCCTTCGAGGCCATTCCATTTGCCCAGTTCCACTCAAGGCCTCTGCAAAGATGCATCCTTGCGGCTTGGAACAGGAAGCCCCAATCCTTGGATCTTCCTATGCGTCTATCCCCAGGGACACGCATGAGTCTCGTCTGGTGGTTACAAACCGAGAATTTGCTGAAAGGCAAAACTTTTCTTCCTCTTCCATGGAAGGTTATTACGACAGATGCCAGCCTGACAGGCTGGGGAGCAGTGTTAGAGGAGACGTGCTCGCAGGGGAGATGGTCTGCGATCGAGAAGCTATTGCCCATAAATGTCTTGGAGATCCGGGCAGTTTACATGGCTCTCATAAAGTGGTCTTCCAGACTACGGGGTCTCCCTGTTCGGGTTCAGTCCGACAATGCCACAGCAGTGGCCTATATCAATCACCAGGGTGGTACCAGTATTCTGGTTGTGCAAAAAGAGGTGAATCGCATACTTGTCTAGGCAGAAAAGTATGTTCCATGCCTTTCTGCAGTCTTCATTCCAGGAGTGGAAAATTGGCAGGCGGATTTTTTGAGCTGCCAGCGGTCGTGCCCAGGAGAATGGGCTCTGCACCCCGATGTGTTTTTGGACATATGTCGCAGGTGGGGTACTTAGACGTAGATCTGTTTGCATCCAGGTTCAACAGAAACTGGACAAATTTGTGTCAAGAACAAGAGATACACTTGCTCAGGGGTCAGATGCTTTGACAGTTCCCTGGGATCAGTACAATCTGATTTATGCCTTCCCCCCGTGCCCGCTTCTGTCACGGTTCCTGGGAAGAGTCAAGAGGGAGACAAAGTCGGTTCTTTTGGTAGCCCCGGCTTGGCCCAGGCGACCGTGGTATGCAGAGATCATGAAGTTGGCAGTAGGCAGGCCATGGATCCTCCCTCTCTAGCCAGATCTGCTCTTACAGGGTCCGATTTACCATCCTGCTTTACACAGTCTGAATTTGACGGTTTGGCTGCCGAGACCCACATTCTGAGAGACTGTGGGCTTTCGGGGCCAGTCCTTTCTACTCTGGTTAATGCCAGAAAGCCGGCCTCCCTGCTTATTTACTACAAAATCTGGAGGGCATATGTTTCCTGGGGTGAACTCAGGAAATGGCATCCTAGAAAGTATGTCATTAGCAGGATCTTGGCCTTTCTCCAGTCAGGCCTAGAAATTAATTTGGCCGTAAGCACTATCAAGGTGCAGATTTCGGCCTTGTCAGTGTTTTTTCAGAAGCCACTTGCATCGCATTCCCTGGTGCGGGCTTTCATCCAGGGGGCTATGCGGATAAGGCCGCCAGTTAAACCTCCGGTATGCCCATGGTATCTGAATTTGGTTCTCTCGGCTTTGCAGGGGCAACCTTTTGAACCTTTGCATCTGGCTTCATTGGTTCTTTTGATCAAAAAATTGGTTTTCTTGGTAGCCATATCCACGGATAGAAGAGTGTCAGAACTAGCAGCTCTCTCCAGCAAAGAGCCGTATCTAATTGTTCATAAGGACCGGGTGGTCATGCGCCCCAACAGGTCCTTTCTACCTAAGGTGGTTTCGGGATTCCATTTGAATCAAGATGTAATCCTACCATCCTTTTTTTCCGGACCCACAGTCCGCAAAAGAAGAATCTTTGCACACTTTGGATATGGTTAGGGCAATCAGTATCTATCTTCAAGCAACTGCTCAGATAAGGAAAACTGATTGCTTATTTATTTTGCCGGAAGGCCCTAGGAAGGGCCAGGCGACATCAAAATACACTCTCTCAAGGTGGATTAGACAGATTATTTCTCAGGCCTATAGTGTTAAAGGGAAAATCCCTCCTTTTCAAGTGAAAGCGCACTCTACTAGGGCTCTAAGTGCTTCTTGGGCAGTGCATCACCAGGCCTCCCTGGCTCTGATCTGTAAGGCTGCAACTTGGTCATCAGTCCACACATTCACCAGATTCTATCCGGTGGATGTCAGAGGGCAGGAGGATATTGCCTTTGGGCACAGTGTACTGCAGGCTGCAGTTTAGGTCCTCCGGCCCATGGCGGTCTATAATTATGATCTGTGTCTCCCTCCCCTCAATCTGAGCATTGCTTTGGGACATCCCACTATGTAATGAGCTCCTGTGTCCCGTGATGTATGATCAAGAAAATAGGATTTTTATATACAGCTTACCTGTAAAATCCTTTTCTTGAGAGTACATCACGGGACACAGAGCTCCCGCCCCTCTTGGGTTTTACGTGGTTTCCTATTGCTTCGCTACAAAACTGAGGTGCCTCCCATATGGGAGGGGTTATATAGGGGAGGAATTCTCCTTAATTGGGGTTAACCAGTGTCCAATCACCAGAGGTGCCTATATAACCCACTATGTAATGAGCTCCTGTGTCCCGTGATGTACTCTCAAGAAAAGGATTTTACAGGTAAGCTGTATATAAAAATCCTATTATCAAGGTCCTGTATCATATTCTGAACCTGAAACTCACATCAAACCTTTTTCATAGCAGGGAAACATTGACCAGAATATTCGTACCATGCCTGCAGCTCACTAAGTTCTGCTAACATTGTTTCCCCCAGCGCTATATTTGAATAACCATAATAATAATGGCTACCCCATCTGGCTGAATAACACACATAACGCCTTGGGGTAGTTTTCGGGTATGATCTCCTTTTGATATCATTATTTGCCGCCCAACAATATTTTGCAATGTGACCCCCCCTTTTACACAAAAAACATTTTAGCTCTGGTTTCTCTGCATAGGCCCTTCTTTGAGCATATGGCGCTGGAAACCCACATTGCTGGATAATATTACTGCGATTGGAATGAACAGACTTTACACTTTCATCGTCTGAGGAGTCATCAGAAGTTTCCATTGTTTCAACTCCTGAATCAATTTCAAGTGCAGTTATCGCACCTTTATTTGCCTCTTCCACATCGATTCCCATCACAGTAATATCATTTGCAGTGATGATAGCATATGGGTTTTCTTCATGTTCCACTTCTAGCTTTTCTGTACACTGAGCATGTGCGGAGGGTACCTCCACCATTGCACATTTGGAGGATAACTCCATTATGGCTGCTTGTGCCTTAAGCATTGTGATAACCTAAAAAGTATCAGCCTCCCTTTGATTCAAAGACGCAATGCAACTTTTTCTTAATTTACACGTTTGTTCTAATTCATCTAATCTCTGTTGCAATACACATTTCTCAGTCACTAACTGTTCAATCCGATTACGAGCATCTGCATCAGCCTTTTCAATCCCCATTAATATATTTCTTACCTGTTCCATTACTTGTTTTCTTTCAGCAAACCATTCTAATTCTTTTTGTTTAGCAATTTCTTTCATTCTCATTAACATTCATAAGGCATTGGCCATTCTCTGTTTCCTGCCTTTTTTTGACTTATTACTTATGAGATCATTATGTGTATTACATTGTCTCAAAAGTTCACTAAATTGGTGTGTTAAATCACTCTCTTGTGTAGATTGAGATCTAATATCACCATGCTTGCTAATGAAACCTTCAATGGCTTCCATTGATATGCTAATTAGCCTACCCACACTAAAGTTGCTCAACCAGTTGCTTAGACAATAGACACAGACAAACAGATAGATAACACCCACAAAGACACAGATACAGCTGTTTAAAAGCTAGCTTTCACCTATAGTCCCACCAACAAACAAGAAAACTAAAAAAAAAAAAAAAACAGATACGAACCGTTTAAATCTACAGTGACTTGTGGTTCTACAGCATACAAGACACAAGGCACACTCTTAATCAATGCCTTAGGTTGCAGGCCATATGATCATTGGACCAGAGCTATTTCACTCTCACGTGGGTAGAAATAAAAACCTATATTTCCCCCACTTTTTTTCCTCAAAGATGTATGGTAATTCCTGTCAATCTCTAACCAACACTTTGTATTAGCAATACACTAGATGAACAGATACCAAGCACACACAAAGACACAGATAAAGCTGTTTATAAGCTAGCTTTCACTTGTAGTCCCACAACAAACACAAAAAAAAAACGCAAAAGGAAAAAAAAAAAAAAAACCCAAATACAAACCTGTTTAACCACAAATTTCTTCAGGAGAACACACTCTTAACCACTTTCAGACCAGACCAATTTGCTGGTCAAAGACCAGACCACTTTTTGCGATTCGGCACTCGATTTAACTGACAATTGCGTGGTCGTGCGACGTGGCTCCCAAACAAAATTGACGTCCTTTTTTCCCCACAAATAGAGCTTTCTTTTGGTGGTATTTGATCACCCCTGCGGTTTTTATTTTTTGCGCTATAAACAAAAATAGAGCGACAATTTTGAAAAAAACACATTATTTTTTACTTTTTGTTATAATAAATATCCCCCAAAAATATATAAAAAAAATGTTTTTTCCCTCAGTTTAGGCCGATACGTATTCTTCTATATATTTTTGGTAAAAAAAATCGCAATAAGCGATTATTGATTGGTTTGCGCAAAAGTTATAGCGTTTACAAAATAGGGATAGTTTTATAGCATTTTTATTAATAATTTTTTATTCTTTTTTTTTTTACTAGTAATGGCGGCGATCAGCGATTTTTATTGTGACTGCGACATTGTGGGGGACCCATCGGACATTTTTGACACATTTTTGGGACCATTGTCATTTATACAGTAATCACTGCTATATAAATGCAGTGATTCCTGTGTAAATGACACTGGCAGTGAAAGGGTTAACCAGTGGGTGGCAGTGTAGGGGTTAAGTGTTCCTAGGGGAGTGTTACTAACTGTGGGGGGGTTGGGCTTTCATTTAGTGTACACTGATCTCTGCTCCAATCACATGGAGCAGAGATCAGCGTCACTAGTTGCTAGGCAGAATAGACAAATGTTGTTTACACAGCATTTGCTCTATTCGGCCGCTCCGTGAGACGATCGCGGGGATGCCCGCGGCGATCGAGTCTGCGGGTCCCGCGACCGGACTCACGGGGGTCCCAACCAGCGCGGGTGGCAGGGCGGCATCGAATATTGGACGTACCTGTACGCCAATATGCCTGCCCGTGCCATTCTGTCGACGTACATCGTCGTGCGCTGGTCGGGAAGTGGTTAATCAATGCTCTCCTCTCCAATTGCAGGCCACATGGAATTTCTATTGGGACAGAGAGCTTTTTCACACTCACGTAGGGATTTCCACTTTTCCCTCAAAGTTGTATGGTTATCCTGTCAATCCTGTCAATCTGCGGTTATATCACATAACCAGGGATGATCAGGCCCTAACTTGCCAGTGCGCCAACTTGCCCTCTGGTTACAGGTCTGCAGCACAAGACAACATTAACGTACATACATATATCAGCCACAGTTCTCACCAGGTTCTACGCGTCCGTTTCACCGGTGAAATATCTCACAGAATTTTCATGCTCATCCAAGCGTGCTTTCAGAATTCGCAAGTGAGCGCCAATCTTATCCACACTAGAGATGATTTCCAGTTCTAGGTGTCTTTGAGCATCTGTGCTTACAGGGACTCAGAAACAAAAATACATTAGGTTTTTGT
This sequence comes from Lithobates pipiens, assembly GCF_037356315.1. NCBI lineage: Eukaryota > Metazoa > Chordata > Amphibia > Anura > Ranidae > Lithobates > Lithobates pipiens. The sequence goes on along the minus strand of NW_027507758.1, from coordinate 427,634,135 downwards.
GGATTCTGTGTAAAAATACCTTCTACACGCCTTTCTGGGGTGCCAAATGAAGTAACTGATAAATACAACCTATTAGTATTATCAGTTATGTATTACTTTGTCTAGTCCCTATAGATTAGTTAGTCTATCACTCTGAGCACATGCTATCGTTAATATCACAATATTACAGCAATTAGCTATGAACCCAAACACACGGTCTAAAATCAAACAAATCTCATTTATTTCCCAAGGGAATAAGAAAGCTTAGGTATCAATAGAAATTACAAGAGTACATAGCATACAATCAGAATACAATACAAGCAGCATACTTAGCAGATCCTCGTGACTGAACCTGGTGATGGAATAAGAGAGAGCTCTCTTTTATGAATCCCTTTTTGATAAACACACCTCAGCCACACCACATCCCATTGCCCACCCCCTTTGCTTGTCGACGAATCAGCGTCTCTGGGGCGTCTCCTCCCCCAGGCTAAATATTTCTGACAGTCCTGCCATAATTGGCCTCTGGGGGGCAGTGTTTGCCCATGAATTGCAACTGCTCCGACTGAGTTCACATCTTGTGATTCGATCTCGGACGCCCTTCCCACTCATTAGGCCCAGCTTTTGTCCCCACAGACAGATCGGAGCCTCCATTGTCCCCAATCTATTTGAAGCTCCATGCACACCAGGTGGGCTGAATAAAACTCCTTCTGATATGCAGATTGTGTTTGGTGCTTGGTTGTACAAACAGATATGTAGAAACTTTAGATGTATCATGTTCAATTCCAACACAGCAGATATACAAGTAAAACTAATGTAGGGCGATTTGTTCAATCTCTGTGTATCCTCTGAGGCTGTTTACTTCACTGGGTATAAGAGAGGGTTTACATCCACTTTAATGAAATAGGGTTTGATGGATTATATATTGTATTTCTCTTTATTTTCCTGCTTCAATAGTTTTTATTACTTGTTTTGGTAAAACAATAAAGAACAATTGGTAGAACAGCAAACAATCCTTTCTTGCTCTACGTGTGTCAGCTAAACAGATAAACAAAAGAACAAACAGACAAACAAACCGATGCGGGGCTCAATGCAGACAAGTGAAGACCCGACACACAGGTTAGGTCTGTTATGTGCCCCCCCAACATATTTTAACTAGAATGTGAGGCAAGACATGCCAGTAACCAGTGCTGAGATACTGGCAGAACGATTAAACTACGTGTACTCTGCAATGCAATTGTTCTATCAGCCACCCAGTGCGTTGTGTTTATACAAGATAACATGGTCCCTGTTATACATCATTGCTATTTCTCTTTATTTTCACATTTTATAAATTGTAACCTAAAGATAACCTGTTAGCAGTTTTAAACATTTATAGGTGAATGTCTAGATAGTAGTTTTTTCCTAGTTTTCCCTGACATATTTTCACTACAATTGGTGGGAGGGCTCAATTACAGGGATTTACTCTCACTTTCTGTCCTGATGAAAACAGTTTACCAGCCAGAAAATTTATATAAATCTCCACCAGCAACACACACAGAAATAAAAAAAAATAGTTTTTAGCAAAGTGTGGGAAGAATAGAACTCAAGTCAGATTTTTATTGTATTTGTGTCTCTGTTGCAGATTTCCCTTACTTCATTTCCAGTGAAAAGTTCAAGTTCTTCATTCAAAACTAGAAAAAAATATTTTTGGCTTGACATACACTTTAAAAGCCATTAAAGTGCCATGTGGATTGAGAGGAAAATGGTGAGGCTTAGCCATGAAGTCAGGGAAGTTAGGCTCCTAGTGAATAAGTTAAAATAGTAAGAGAGACATACAAGGAATGTTTTTTTTTTTCTGGTGAGTAATACATTGATTTTATGGTGCTTGCTCTTAGGCTGATTTTTCATTTTTTAAATGTTAAAGTAGCAGGTACAGTATATACCCTAGGATTATGCAAGTCAGTCTATCGGGGAAAGAGAGCTTGACAGATCTGCAAGTTGTGAAGCCAAACAATAAATGTCTGGAAACATTAAAACCCTACATTTAGATCATAAGTGGCACATAGCTTAAATCTTACAATACAACATCATCAATGTTTCAAAACAGGGATTTTTGAGGCACAACAATAGCTTTTTTGTGTAAAACATATTATTTATTCAAAAATTCATATAAAAAGGCCATAAGTTTATCACTTCATTATAAAAATTACAAACATTTTTCTTCTGAAGTAGACCATATCACAACCACTTTATGACACAAAAAGGTTAAATCATATACATTTGATAATCCATTTGCGATAATATAAGGCGGTCCGGATACATGGGGGGGGGGGGGGGTCACAAGACACACAGGGGTCTGTTAAAAAATTTGCTTTGCCAATGCAAGACTGTGAGACATAAAAACACTAACACCATAGATGAGGGACAATTCCTCCCACTAATAGTAGTGATCAGGCGCTATTGTTATCCTAACAAGAATGATGGGGCCTTAGTCCTCCTCGAATTGACCCCAGTTGCTAGGTCATTTTATACTCCCATTGTTTTCTTCCACTGACTACTGACATTAACGCCGTGTACACATGACCGGACTTTCCAGCAGACTAGGTTCAATGGTCTTTCAATGGTCTTCCCGATAGATTTTCGGCGGAGTTCCGAAGGACTTTCCGAATGAACGGACTTGCCCACACACAAACGGACTAAGTCCGTTCGAAAGTCCGTTCGAAAGTTCGTTCATTTTGAACGTGATGACGTCAAAGGGACTAAACAAGAAAGTTCAATAGCCGGTAGCCAATAGCTTCCCTTGCGTCGTATTTGGTCCGTCGGACCAGCACACAGACAGTCAGCCAGAAAGTCTGGTCATGTGTACGTGGCATAAGACATTGTGCTGGTTTATTTAGAATGATTGAGGACCATACATCAAACAGGCAGGTATCAGAATGGTAGTAGACTGCATTTTAGTAAAAACAAATTAAAAGTAACTACAGAAGTGCCATACATGCACAGGAACCAAAAGGAAATCATTCAAATTTTGCCATGGTATATAAATAGGGTGATGTTACAGTAACTGCATTTTCTCACTGAACAACAGAAGTTGAAGAATCTCAGTGAATGTTTTTCAACCATTGATCAACCACTGGAGGAGAGGAGAGTGAATAGTGGGAGAGAGTGTGGACAAACCCATAAATCATTGCGTTGCTGACTGGAAGAAGACATATGATTTAGCCACCCATGGAAAGGAATTGCTTACACCCTACATTCTTTTAGACCTGGTCTAGGGAATGAGTCATTGCTGTGGATGGGATATTCTGAGCTGTTCTTATCATGAGAAGGAAATACGTCAGGTCACAATACAGATTTTTCAACCTATTATAAATACGGTTCCTTGGATGGAATAGAGGTGAACAGTGTGAGCAAATGATGACTACAGACCTTTAATGACTTGGATCTAGTAATATGTCTTATTTGCAGTTCCATATCCTAGACAGCAACTATATCTGGTGAGTGTGTTTTTCTTCTATTGGTGAAGGCAGCACTGGTTAACCGGAGCACTCAATGTTGGATGCCATCTGGAAAATCACCTTGAATTTATTACACAAAGACTCACCTTGAACATTCTTTTTTATGTTTATTTTTGAGCATTTTTCTCTTTAATGTACTACTGGAACACTTCAGGTGATTTATTTTAGATGTGTTAAGCACTGCTATTTTTTCTTATTTTAGCATTTCAGTGCTCTGTATATTGTATATTTGCACTAATTGCAAGCGGTTATTTCCCCCAAGAAGCTGTGACAATATTTTCATTTTTTTTTCAACCATTGAATGTGCTGTTGTAAGTGAAGGCACTTCTACCAACTGAACGTGTTTAAAAAAAAGGTTCAGAAAAGCTACCAGCAAATCCTTTATTAATATTCTACATAGACTTACTTTTAAATTGCTTGACACAAACATTCTTTTGTGGGCAATGGGATCTCTCTCGAGTCCAAATTCTAATACTGGCCTTGCACATATTCATACAATTGTTTGATAAATTGTTTTTTGCTCTAAATGGGAGAAGTTGTGATTGAAAAAGAACAAACGGTCCCTGTAGAAACTAAAGTCATATTTGGCCAAATTGGTATTTTGCCTCAAGCAACCATTTTTGTGGAAGAGATTGTTTTAAAAGGTTGAACCCATAATCGATGGTTTACCACTATGTGTATTGTTAGCATGATAAAACACTTTTGCGCATTAAAGATCTTAGATAAACATATGACAAAATACTGGTAAAATTCAGGAGTCACAATGATTTTTTTTTTTTTTTTACAGAAATTTTCATGTTTTATTGCAATGCCCTATATCACAAAACAGTTGATTTTGAATTAGCATATTTTCTACTCTTTTGGGAAGTTTAATTTAGCACACAAATATCACAGCTGACTTCCCCAATATATTCAGTTTTCCATTATTTTGATGAAATTTAACACATAAGCAGTTAGTTTCTACCCTTTGGGATTAGAGCAGTTTACTGTCTGCTGCTGTAAGTATCCTAATGGGAGTTTGTTAGCATATGCTGGTATCATGGAAGAAATGAAGAAAATAGAAAGTAATCAAATAAACTTTGCCAGCTAAAATTATATCTGCAGTTGAGAAAATTACTGGCAGCTGTCCAAAAATAGAATCGATTTCCATAAACAAATGTTAATATATCAATGTAATGTATTTACTAATGAGAGTAATTAGGTTGCAGCACATAGGTTATATGGAAAATTGAAGAAGGAACGAAGAAGGCATGTCAAAAGCTTGAAAACACTCATATGTAGTGATGGACGAACTTCCGACGGGACGTTTCGCGAACGCGAAACGCGAACGGACACAAACGTTCGCGAAAACGACCGTTCGCCGCGGGCTCCATTGACTTCAATGGGAGGCGAATTTCGCAAACCTTTAGGTCGAATTTGCGGCCACGGGGTAATTATTAGGGGGTAGCACGTAGTCCCACCACCTGGACAATAGCATAATACATGTATGAGGTGAATTTGGGATCGATAACTACAAGCATTTTTTTTTTATTTGGGAAATTGTTCTGACAATTCAGGACTATGGAGCTAATGAAGGCAATGGAGGAGAGGGAAGGTCAGGGACCAGGGTAGGCAAACAAGAGGGTGCAGGAGATACAGAGCACTGACAGCAGCACCGTAATACAGAGCACTGACATCAGCACCGTGACATACAGCGCTGACAGCAGCTCCGTGACATACAGCGCTGACAGCAGCTCCGTGACATACAGCGCTGACAGCAGCTCCGTGACATACAGCGCTGACAGCAGCTCCGTGACATACAGCGCTGACAGCAGCTCCGTGACATACAGCGCTGACAGCAGCACCGTGACATACAGCGCTGACAGCAGCTCCGTGACATACAGCGCTGACAGCAGCTCCGTGACATACAGCGCTGACAGCAGCTCCGTGACATACAGCACTGACAGCAGCTCCGTGACATACAGCGCTGACAGCAGCTCCGTGACATACAGCGCTGACAGCAGCACCGTGACATACAGCGCTGACAGCAGCTCCGTGACATACAGCGCTGACAGCAGCTCCGTGACATACAGCGCTGACAGCAGCTCCGTGACATACAGCGCTGACAGCAGCTCCGTGACATACAGCGCTGACAGCAGCTCCGTGACATACAGCGCTGACAGCAGCTCCGTGACATACAGCGCTGACAGCAGCTCCGTGACATACAGCGCTGACAGCAGCTCCGTGACATACAGCGCTGACAGCAGCTCCGTGACATACAGCGCTGACAGCAGCTCCGTGACATACAGCGCTGACAGCAGCACCGTAAGCAGCCCCAGGAGGAAGTCAGCACAGCACAGGGATGGTGTGATCCCCTCATAATAAGAACCCCCAGGAGGAAGTCAGCACAGCACAGGGATGGTGGGAGCCCCTCATAATAAGAACACCCAGGAGGAAGTCAGCACAGCACAGGGATGGTGGGAACCCCTCATAATAAGCAGCCCCAGTAGAAATATGACACCGCTCAACCTCTTCAAAGAGGAGGGTAGGGGCATATAGTACGGTGTGCTTTTTTGGGTCAGGGAAGTGAGCCAAATGAATTAAGAAGGTCTGTGTGCTTGATTCCAAAAATTGTTTATAGACATATACATGGTCTACTGATCACATGTGTTGAATTCCTCCGAGATCCATGCCTCATTCATTTTTAGAAATGTGAGGTAGTTAACACTGTGGTGAGCTAGGCGAGTACGCTTATCGGTCACAATCCCCCCTGCTGCGCTGAACGTCCTTTCGGACAGGACACTGGATGAGGGGCAAGCCAACAGTTCGATTGCAAATTGGGCAAGCTCTGGCCAGAGGTCAAGCCTGCCCACCCAGTAGTCTAGGGGTTCATCACTCCTCAGAGCGTCCACATCGGCCGTTAACCCAATGTAGTCGGACACCTGACGGTCTAGGCGTTCCCTGATGCTGGATCCGGATGACACCTGTCGATGGGTCGGCTGAAAGAATGACCTCATATCCGAAGTCACCAACACATCTTCAAACCGGCCTCTTCTTGCAGGCGCTGTTGGATTGGTACCCGCAAATCCTTCTCTGGGAGTGGGAATTGCTCCTCTGCCAGCGCACGCAAAAGCAGAATGCAGCATTTCTCGAAGCAAGGCCTGGAAGTGCTGCATTCTGACAGCCCTCTGCGACGGCGGTAACATTTCCGCCATTTTGTGTTTGTACCGGGGGTCTAAGTACGTTGCCACCCAGTACTGGTCCTTGACCCTCATGCTTTTTATACGGGGGTCCCTATTAAAACACTGGAGCATGAAGGCCCCCATTTGCACTAAAGTGGAAGCGGTGTGGTGGCCTGGCTCCTGCTCATCATCCAGGATAATGTCGTCCTCTTCATTCTCCTCTCCCCATCCTCGCACAACAGGGATCCCAGAAAGGTTTAAAGCATGCTCTTCTTGCTCCTGCTCATCCGCCCCGGCACCATCCTCCTCTGACTCCTCATCAGACTCCTGTTGTTGACTTGTCTCAGATAGAGTAGCCCCCCCTGGGAATTCATCCAGCATTGCGACTTCCTCATCTTCCCGCTCCTGCTCCTCCACAGCCTGATCAATGACACGACGCAATGCACGCTCCAGAAAGAAGGCATAAGGTACCATGTCACTGATGGCGCCATGGCTGCGACTGACCAGTTTGGTGATCTCCTCAAATGGCCGCAGAAGTCTGCATGTGTCGCGCATGAGCAGCCACTGGCGCGGTGAAAAAAAACCCAGCTCCCCAGAACCGTTTCTTTCGCAGAGTTCATACAGGTAGACGTTAACTGCACGTTTCTGCTGGAGCAGCCTATCAAGCATATAGAAGGTTGAGTTCCATCGCGTCGGGCAATCGCAAATAAGACGTCTGACCGGCAGATGGTGTCGCCGCTGAATGTCAGCAAGGCGAGCCATGGCCGTGTAAGATCTTCTGAAATGGGCCGAGATTTTCCTTGCCTGCCGCAAGATGTCCTGGACCCCAGGGTATTTGACAAGGAATCGCTGCACGACCAAGTTTAAGACGTGTGCCATGCACGGCACGTGCGTGATTTTGCCCTGTTTCAATGCGCTAAGCAGATTGGCACCGTTGTCACACACCACTTTACCAACTGTCAAATTGAGCGGTGTTAGCCACTCATCTGCCTGTGAACGCAAAGCTGAAAGGAGTGCCGGGCCAGTGTGGCTCTTTGCTTCCAGGCACAACAGACGCAGCACGGCATGGCAACGTCTCACCTGGCATGTGGAATAGGTTCTGGGGAGCTTGGGCGGTGCAGTGGAAGAGACGCTAGCAGCGGAAAAGGAGGAGGCAGCTGAGGAGGAGAGGGAGGAGGATGGAGTAGGAGGAGGAGAAGAAGAGTCAGGCCTGCATGCAATCCGTGGCGGTAAAACCAAATCTACACGGGTGCCACGGGTTACATGCTTGACGGCCGTCAGAAGGTTCACCCAGTGGGCAGTAAAACTGATATACCTTCCCTGCCCGTGTTTGCTAGACCACGTGTCTGTGGTCAGATGTATCTTGGCACCGACACTGTGTGCCAGAGATACATTCACTTGCCGCTGAACATGGCCATATAGCTCTGGGATGCCCTTCTCTGAGAAATACTTCCTTCCTGGGACCTTCCATTGTGGTGTTCCAATGGCCACAAATTTGCGAAAGGCCTCCGAGTCCACCAGTTTATATGGCAGTAGTTGGCGGGCTATGAGTTCTGACAAGCCAGCCGCCAACCGTTGGGCAAGAGGGTTATCCGGCGTCATCATTTTTTTACGCTCAAACATTAGGCCCACGGAAGCCTGCCTTTTTGCAGAAAAATGTGAGCTTGGCGTGATGGAAGGTGGAGTGGAGGACAATTGTGAGGAGAGAGGAGAAGGAGAAGTAGAAGACGAGGCTGGACGGTGAGAGCCTGCAGTGTGGCTTTGTGTGTTCCGTTGCTCCCACTGGGCTCGGTGATGGCTGCTCATGTGCCTTCTTAAGGCGGTCGTCCCTAGGTGAGTATTGGGCTTACCGCGACTAACGCGTTGACTGCAAAGATTGCAGATGGCAACGCTATTGTCAGCAGCGGACACGTTAAAAAAAGCCCACACTGCGGAGCCATGTGCCGGTGTCCTGGGAGCGCCAGATGTGACCGTACATGGTCGATGACTCGCTCCTGATACATTTGCAGTCTGCTTTGTCCCTGCTGTGCAATGTAAGTCATTGCTGCTTCTCCTCCCTATCTGCTGGTCCATATCTCCCTCTGAACTCCCCTCCTCTTCCTCTCTTGTGGGCACCCACGTGACATCACTAGACACGTCATCATCAACGTCACCTTCCCCACCGCTATAAGTAGAGTAGGCAGCAACACCGGGGACCAACCTCCTCCTTGGGCTGATCTGGGTACTGGCGTCAGACTGCTGAGTAGCGCTTGTTGCTACCTCCTCTTCCTGATCCAATACCAAGAGTGGCTGCGCATCAGAAATGTCCTCTTGATATGGATCGGAAAATAATTCCAGTGACTCAAGCGGAAGGTATGTGGTGGTGGTGGTGGTGGTCGTGTTGTTGGTGGTAGTGTCTTTGGGGGTGCACATAGCAGAGAGTGAAGAAGAGGGTGCAGATCGAGAGGATGAGGAGGGTGCAGAAGAGTAAGGCTGAGCGAGCCACTCAACCAAGTCTGGTGCATCCTTTAAAGTAATTGAACGCACCTTCTGCAACTTCCCACTTTGGCTCAAGCCTGTTGCTCCTGCCCTACCCCTACCACCCCTGCGGAAGGGCCTGCCTCTTCCTCTGCATGTCATTTTTTAAATGACCCTGTGACAAAACTCTTAGTCCCTATACCGCTGAAGGACTGCTGCAGTATAGGTGAGCGGTCAGCAGTGGTGCACGTCAACCCTATCTATTGTGGACCGATAGCGGTCCTTACAGAACAGCAGACTGTACCGCACTCAAGCCTATGTACCGTAGCACCCTATACCAAGTTACCAGTCCTTATAAGAACTTTTGTGGACCAAGCAGGTTGTGTATTAGTGTTTAGCAGACTGTACGTCAGTCCCTATACCGCTGAAGGACTGCTGCAGTATAGGGCAGCGGTCAGCAGTGGTGCACGTCAACCCTATCTATTGTGGACCGATAGCGGTCCTTACAGAACAGCAGACTGTACCGCACTCAAGCCTATGTACCGTAGCACCCTATACCAAGTTACCAGTCCTTATAAGAACTTTTGTGGACCAAGCAGGTTGTGTATTAGTGTTTAGCAGACTGTACGTCAGTCCCTATACCGCTGAAGGACTGCTGCAGTATAGGGCAGCGGTCAGCAGTGGTGCACGTCAACCCTATCTATTGTGGACCGATAGCGGTCCTTACAGAACAGCAGACTGTACCGCACTCAAGCCTATGTACCGTAGCACCCTATACCAAGTTACCAGTCCTTATAAGAACTTTTGTGGAACAAGCAGGTTGTGTGTTAGTGATTAGCAGACTGTACGTCAGTCCCTATACCGCTGAAGGACTGCTGCAGTATAGGTGAGCGGTCAGCAGTGGTGCACGTCAACCCTATCTATTGTGGACCGATAGCGGTCCTTACAGAACAGCAGACTGTACCGCACTCAAGCCTATGTACCGTAGCACCCTATACCAAGTTACCAGTCCTTATAAGAACTTTTGTGGACCAAGCAGGTTGTGTATTAGTGTTTAGCAGACTGTACGTCAGTCCCTATACCGCTGAAGGACTGCTGCAGTATAGGGCAGCGGTCAGCAGTGGTGCACGTCAACCCTATCTATTGTGGACCGATAGCGGTCCTTACAGAACAGCAGACTGTACCGCACTCAAGCCTATGTACCGTAGCACCCTATACCAAGTTACCAGTCCTTATAAGAACTTTTGTGGACCAAGCAGGTTGTGTATTAGTGTTTAGCAGACTGTACGTCAGTCCCTATACCGCTGAAGGACTGCTGCAGTATAGGGCAGCGGTCAGCAGTGGTGCACGTCAACCCTATCTATTGTGGACCGATAGCGGTCCTTACAGAACAGCAGACTGTACCGCACTCAAGCCTATGTACCGTAGCACCCTATACCAAGTTACCAGTCCTTATAAGAACTTTTGTGGACCAAGCAGGTTGTGTATTAGTGTTTAGCAGACTGTACGTCAGTCCCTATACCGCTGAAGGACTGCTGCAGTATAGGGCAGCGGTCAGCAGTGGTGCACGTCAACCCTATCTATTGTGGACCGATAGCGGTCCTTACAGAACAGCAGACTGTACCGCACTCAAGCCTATGTACCGTAGCACCCTATACCAAGTTACCAGTCCTTATAAGAACTTTTGTGGAACAAGCAGGTTGTGTGTTAGTGATTAGCAGACTGTACGTCAGTCCCTATACCAATGAAGGACTGCTGCAGTATAGGGCAGCGGTCAGCAGTAGTGCACGGCAACCCTATGTATTGTGGACCGATAGCGGTCCTTACAGAACAGCAGACTGTAACGCACTCAGGCCTATGTACCGTAGCACCCTATACCAAGTTACCAGTCCTTATAAGAACTTTTGTGGACCAAGCAGGTTGTGTGTTAGTGATTAGCAGACTGTACGTCAGTCCCTATACCAATGAAGGACTGCTGCAGTATAGGGCAGCGGTCAGCAGTAGTGCACGGCAACCCTATGTATTGTGGACCGATAGCGGTCCTTACAGAACAGCAGACTGTACTGCACTCAGGCCTATGTACCGTAGCACCCTATACCAAGTTACCAGTCCTTATAAAAACTTTTGTGGACCAAGCAGGTTGTGTGTTAGTGTTTAGCAGACTGTGCGTCAGTCCCTATACCGCTGAAGGACTGCTGCAGTATAGGGCAGCGGTCAGCAGTAGTGCACGGCAACCCTATGTATTGTGGACCGATAGCGGTCCTTACAGAACAGCAGACTGTAACGCACTCAGGCCTATGTACCGTAGCACCCTATACCAAGTTACCAGTCCTTATAAGAACTTTTGTGGACCAAGCAGGTTGTGTGTTAGTGATTAGCAGACTGTACGTCAGTCCCTATACCAATGAAGGACTGCTGCAGTATAGGGCAGCGGTCAGCAGTAGTGCACGGCAACCCTATGTATTGTGGACCGATAGCGGTCCTTACAGAACAGCAGACTGTACTGCACTCAGGCCTATGTACCGTAGCACCCTATACCAAGTTACCAGTCCTTATAAGAACTTTTGTGGACCAAGCAGGTTGTGTGTTAGTGATTAGCAGACTGTACGTCAGTCCCTATACCAATGAAGGACTGCTGCAGTATAGGGCAGCGGTCAGCAGTAGTGCACGGCAACCCTATGTATTGTGGACCGATAGCGGTCCTTACAGAACAGCAGACTGTACTGCACTCAGGCCTATGTACCGTAGCACCCTATACCAAGTTACCAGTCCTTATAAGAACTTTTGTGGACCAAGCAGGTTGTGTATTAGTGTTTAGCAGACTGTGCGTCAGTCCCTATACCGCTGAAGGACTGCTGCAGTATAGGGCAGCGGTCAGCAGTAGTGCACGGCAACCCTATGTATTGTGGACCGATAGCGGTCCTTACAGAACAGCAGACTGTACCGCACCCAAGCCTATGTACCGTAGCACCCTAGACAGACCAAGTTACCAGTCCTGATAAAGAGCTTTGTGGAACAAGTGAGTTGTGAATGATTAGCAGACTGCAGCAGAAGGGCAGCAGTCAAGTATAATATTCTTTCTATATTTGGAAGAAAGAATATTATACGTGTACAAGCCTATTACCGTACCACTGATACCAGTCCTGAAAAGAACCTTTGTGGAACTAATAGTAACAGCAAGTCTTTAAAATTATCCTCACTGCCTGACACACTGCTTCCTGCCTGTCCCTATACAAATTGGCAAAAAAGAGTAGGCTGGAACGATTAGCTGGAACAGCTCTTTTGTGGACCTGATAGTAACAGCTAATGATGATGATGATGATGATGATGAAGAAAGACTAATCTGGCTGAGCTGTCCCTAAAATAGCAGCATACAGCGCTCTGTCCCTTTATCTAAACTGACAAAAGAAACTCAGGCTGCTGACCTAACACCTATACCAGTCCTGAAAAGAACTTTTGTGTACCAAATAGCTAGCGTTTTCTCTGTCCCTACTCCACACAGGATCCTTTCCCTACAGTGACAGAAGAAAGAATGTAAAATGGCCACCGGATCGGGTGTATTTATAGGTTAGGGGGAATGTCCAAGTGTCCATGAGCTGTCATGTCTCAATTGGTTGTCCTGTAACACATGATAAACGTGTCACGAAAGGTTAAAGTTCTTGTATACATTAAACACGTAAGTCCGCCGGGGCGAACGACGGAAAAAGGCGTTCGAACCCGCGGACGGCGAAAGTCGGAAATTCGCCGCGAAACGACCGCCGGGCGAACCGTTCGGCCATCACTACTCATATGCATATATTTCCTGGGACATGTTTTGCCTCTCTGTAAATATACATTTAAGTTAATGTGCCTTAGTGTTATGATCCTAAAACTTCCTTTGTATTCAGCTTTACAAAAACCTGCATCTAAATGCCAGTGTTTATGACGTTTCCCTTAAAATACAGTTATTTTTCAGTAGCCTGTAACTGAAAATAAATATTTAAAAAAAAATCCCTCATGCAGAGATAACCCAACTGAACCTCATAATGAATCATAACCCTACTACTATATTGATCAAGAATAATTATTATCACCATAAGAAGAAATTCTTCTGAAACAGTAATAATACTCCTCTCACATGGGAAAGGGAAAACTCACATGATGATATGCTATACTAAAATTTGGAGTCCTCTATTGCACAGTTGTACCATCATTAAAATGCTCTCTCAAATGTGTTTTATATAGAATACCTTATTTGCGTGAATATATACTGTATATAATATGTGTTTTTTCTTATAAATTAGGCCAATGTCAGGATCTTGGAATAAATGCTGCAATGATGTTATTTTAGGAATGTACAGGTTTAGTTGGAGATAATGTGTGCCTATGGGCCCAATTATTTCTAGTGATACGTACTATGGAGTTAGTGTAAGAAACATGAAATAATCTTCCTGTATACTAACAGAAAACAAAATCTGGGCCACAGTCAAGATGTAAGACTGCATGATGTTCAAGTGAAGCACTTTACACATGGACCAGGAAAAAGAGCCATTCAGAGGAAAAAAACAACAACATACTTTGTGCATTCATCAATCCCTCTATGTCAGAAATACATGTCTGTTATGATTTCCATTTGCTTTGTTGCTCTTCAGCTGGTGCTTTAATGAATGCCTTTAATCTCACTGTCCTTTTGCCTCAGAATAATGTGACCTTCAGCTCCCTGGTCTAATTTCTGCAGAAGTTTAAAGTTTAGAGTGCAACATAAATACTTCTGCTACAATGGGTTAGATACAGTACAAACAACTTTCTTCAATCCTTGAGTTCAGGTCTTAAGAGCCAAAAAATTCTAACAATGCATTTTGTATAATTGTATTTTCACCTCCACAGTGTCAGTGTTGTGCAAATATAATCTTGCATTCCTAAAAAAAAAAAAAAAAAAAATATATGAATTTTCCTCTTATTCCGCAGTGAACAGATTTGCAGTCCTTGACAGAAGCAGTCACTGGATGTCTTGGGTATACAATAAATTGCAACAACTTTACTGTTTATTTTGGCCTCAAGAACAGTTCTCATATAAAATGTTATCCAACATATAAAATAATGTTGCTAGATATATACAGTGATATTTTTGCACTCAGCTAACAGTAGATTGGTATGATGCTAGGTTGTGATACTTTCTGTCATATCATTGTATTTATCATCTGCATTTTACTAAATCTGCAATGTATTGTTTTTCAAACATAATGCTGCACTGTGCATACGTTTGGTGTATCATTCCAACTGAGTTTCATACTTTGCAGATTGAACAATGAACTAACTCTACTTATAATGCATAAGGTGGTTAATCACTCTCTGCTACTTAATTGTCTTCTCTTATGCCGCGTACCCACGATCGCACATTCCGACAACAGATTTTTTTCAGATGGATGTTGGCTCAAACTTGTCATTCACACGGTCACACAATGTTGTCGGAAATTCCGAACATCAAGAACCGTGTGTACGCAGCATTAGGATGCTAGATTTTGCACCATTCTTAACATTTTTTCCTTGCCTGTAACCAGATTTCAGTGCCTCTTATGCCGCGTACACACGACCAGACTTATGTCCGACAGACTTTCGCAGGAGTTCTGACGGAGTTCTGACAGAGTTCTGACAGACTTTCCGAATGAGCGGACTTGGCCACACACAATCACACTAAACTCCGACGGATTCGAACGTGATGACGTACGACTGGACTCGAATAAGGAAGTTCATAGCCAGTAGCCAATAGCTGCCCTAGCGTCGGTTTTAGTCCGTCGGAATAGCATACACACGAGCAAATTTTTCGGTAGGAACTGGGTCCGGCAGAGTTCTGGCGGAAAAATTTGAAGCATGTTCCATTTCTAAAGTCTGTCAGACTTTTGCGAATCAAAAGTCCGTTGCAGCCCACACATGATCGAATAGTCTGCCGGAATCATTCCGTCAGACTTTGGATGTTGAAAAGTCCGCTCGTGTGTACGGGGCTTTACTTTTTCCTATGTCCTCATCTCATCATTCCTTTATTAGATTAGGACAATAACCAATCTTTAGTAACTTCTTCTTTTCCATCTACAGACAGGGCCAGCTTGCTCAATCTTTGGGATCCCAGTAAAATCTGTGTGCAGATCAAATATCTACGCTCTTTTTTTCTTTTGCGTCATCCTGCTTTTTGAGGCTTGTTCTAGTTAAAACTGAGAGAATATTTTTCCTTTCTATAAATATGTTCCTCTGATTTACATAACGGTCATTGTTAATAACATCTCAGCTTCACAGCCATGCTGCTTAGGTTTTATTTTTGACTCTCAGCTTTCCTTTCCTCCAAATTAGTTTTAAGTTGTCTAAGAGGTCACTTATCACTATCCCTGGCTGCATGATAAACTGTCAGGCAGTTTACATAACTGATAATACTTGCAGGATTGTTTTCTTTTGTATAAGCAAAGCTATTTTCTATTTCATGTGGGCAGAAACATAAATGGCACAATATCATACCCATTTGTTGTTATTGCAGTCATACACCTCAATGACAAACAACCATGTCTATTAGATATACAGTGGCAATATTCCTGAATTACACTCCGTTCATACTTTTGAAGCACTTTGAAGGCTTCACTGTGAGTGACTTACATAGTGGCACTGGCAACAATAAAGTGAAATTGTTCATTGTATAGCATCTGCAACGGTACATTTATTTATGTAAGAGATGCTGTTGGCGTTCAACTATATTGCATTATGATGCAATGAAATAATTATATGTATCAGATGCATAAATCACATCCTCTGCAAAGTACTGTACCTTCTCTGCAACTAACAAAGTATTTTTTTTACATTTTGCCTGACTGTAAAGTTTATTTCATCATAAGCAGGAGCCGTAGTATCTATTTTATAGTGAACAGGTTCCTCAATGCCACCTAGAAAATATGTTAATATTAACACAGTAAGTAGGGCAACTGTTATCCAAGCTCAAATACTTATACCACTCCAGGTTTGCCCTCCTTGTGACTTTTCCTTTTTTCTCCTCTGACATGTCACCTTTGCAATGAAGCAGAGAGTCTTAGTATATTTATTTAAAAAAAAAAGTTTGCTAGGTCACAATTACAAACAGTGCTTCATTCTCACTGACCAACAATGATTTTTCCACCACACAACAATGACAACCAATGACCCCCACCACTGACAGACAAAGTATTTTGTTTCTTTTGCTCAATTTTTTTCTATGTTTCCACCCCACTGACACTACTACATTTTTTTTCACCTCACCGGCATCCAATGCATTTGCTTTGTTCCTTTAACTACCAACATCAATGTATTCTTCCAACTCACACTGATAGTAGGTGTTTTTTTTCTTGCCCAGCTTACCACCATCACTGGATATTTTTTCTTTCCACTGAACCCTGACACCATTAATTTTTCTTCCAAATTATTACCCACATTGTTTGTTTTTTTCCTTCCACTGACCACCAAACTCAGGAATTGTGTTCTATCCCACTGACTCTGAGGCAGTATTTCTTCCCAAGCCCAGGTATTTTTCCTCACATTGATCAGCAATGTCCTATTATTTCCTGTACACTGTATTGTACATTGCATAGTCCCGAAAGCTTCATATACTGTGTGTACTACATACTGAATTACATACACACGACCTCTGCATTCTTATGTTGTGTGTTACTATGTTCTGACCAAAACATTTATTTGCTCAACTGTTGCTTGTGTTGAATGCAGCTATATCATTGATTTCAGGTTCAGACAAAGCATTATTTTATTGTCTGTATTCTGTTTTATTTTCTTTCAATTTTTTCTTTAGGTATATATGTGTCTGTGAGACTCACTCATAGCACAGTAATTTAAAGGTATTATATTGGTATAAGAACTATAAATGTTGTACAGTGTGTTCTATATTGTCAGACTCTACTTAACCATGGCCCTTTAAGCCATGGTTATTCCAAGTAATGTAGCCATGCCCATCATCACTGCAACACTGATGCCAATTCAATAGCAAAGATGTGGATTACTCTACCTATTAGTTCAGTTGACATCACAATATATGTGCACTCAACTGCTAAATAAACACAAAATAATGATACTAATGATGATAAAAGTAACAATAATCCTATACATTTCAGATGCACACAAATAAGAGTGCACCTCTGAGAAAATAAAGTTTGTAAAAGTTAATACGTAATAAATAAACTAACTTGCGATTCAGGATAGAGTTCAGAAACAAAAAGTGAGAGTGAATTCTTTGTCCTCTTACAGACACATCTGGGTGTGTAAGACAGCACGTCCTCTGCTGGGGGGGGGGGGGGGGGCTGCTACAGATTATTTTTTATACTAGCAACAAGGTAGCTTTAACAGTTTCAAATAAACAGTAGGACGGATTAACACACCCACAACTGCCAAACTTGCTGATTCCAATCACCTCACTTGAACTACCTTCTAACTGCACTGGATCTACAGTACTAGACATTAGCACACTTTTAGCTTGACTTCCCTCGCTTGGCAGAAGATGTCATGCTCATGATGACAGCTCCTAACTCATGTATTATCAGGCCTATGTTATAATTGTTACCAACGACACAGTCTGCTTTTAATTGCTGCTGCATCCCACACATCCAAAAGTTGAGATGGGAGTAGAAGGATAACAATAAGTGCATAACTTTGTTTTGGATAATAATAGTCATATTAAGACCGTATACAAAAAATACAATAACATATTTAAAAAAAAAAAAAAACAGTACCCAGCATATATTATTAGCCCTCTAATATTTACACAATTCTGTCCTCAGATGTCATGGCTGTACAGGACATATTGTGTATAGTTATTTTAACTGATTTTAAATAAGATACCTAATTACTACTCAAATCATTAATTAAATAAAGTGAGAATGGAAATGAAAGTGATTGAAAAGTTTTTTTTTTTTTTTTTTCTTAAATAAGAAACATTGTATACTTACCTGCCCTGTGCAATGGTTTTGCACAGAGCACCCACAAACTTTCTCTTCTGGGGTCCTCCCACTGGTGCTCTGTGTTCCTCCCTCCTTCCAAGTGCCTCCATAGCAAGTCACTTACTATGGGGGCACTCATGCTGGCTCGATCCCAAGCCAGGCTGCGTGTGTCTCTTCAAACACACAGCGCCGATTGGCTTCACTCTCTGCTTACAGGTTTTGACTGGCAGTAGCAAGAGCCAATGGCTTCTGCTGCTTTTAGCCAAACCTGTGAGAGAGGGGAGAGAAAGGGGTGAAAAGCTGTTACAGAAGTGCACAGCACTGGATCGAGATCAGGCTTAAGCAAATATTTTGGAGAGCTGGAGGGGGAGTTACTATTGAACATTTTTTTCCTTTAATGCAGAGATTGCATGTAAAACCTTCCTAATGTGAATGCACCAGATTTGGCACTCTGCAGTTTTAGTAAGTCAATTCCTAATGCCTGGTACACACAGGCAGCTTTTCTTTTTTTTTTTATGAAAAAAAACTGGGGCGCTCGCAAACAACTTGCTGTACTAATTATGCAATGCTACTGTCCCCCTGCCAGAACACACCGGGCAGCGTTCCCAGCCTTTGGCTGGCAGCTCTGATCAGATGCCGATCAGCTGCTGGTTTTGAAGCATGCCTGTTCATCAGAAGCTGGATGTTATGCTGGCCATACACGCATAATATTTCATCCGAAACTGTTCATTTTAGAAAAGATTGTTCGACAATTGTGCCGTTAGTGGACCCAACTTTACCGGTGATTTTTACCATGGGCCTGGCTAATGATGATGGACTAAAAGCGAAAACTTTTACCATGTCAACTAAAGTGTATGTTGTAATCGAAACAACAGTTTATTCTGTCAGTTAGTGGCCAAATCACTTTCGACCGATGAATAATCATTTAGTGTGTGTAGCGGCCATTACCAGTTGCAGGGCGACCTTGACTTAATGGGCTTACCGGTTACCTTCTCTTGGCCTGCTCTTCCACTTCTAGGGGTTCCCAGGGTTGATACCCAATGACTTGTACACTGACACAGATGAAGTCCTTTTAAAAAGGTTTTATTTTGCAGTAAAACTTTCAATTAACACAGTCTCTTAGGGAACAGAGGGCACGGTTGAAGAACTCAGGCACCTTGAACTGCAGGTCTAGCAAAGTCTCTATTTCCACCCAGAGAGTAGCCACTCGCAGCTGGGTACTTCAAGGCAGAACAGATCTCTAGCCAGAGATCATGGCAGTCAGCACGTTGACTCAAACTTGAACAAACAACTAAGGGCAAACAGGAACCTTTTTCCTCTGTTCCTGGAATGTTTCCCGTCTCTTGTATGGTACTGGAAAAGTGTGAATTCGTCAATGTCCTTCTCAACTCAGTAACCAGACACTTTTCAGGATGCCACTTGCTGGCCCTCCTCCAAAGAGTCCTCCCCCGGTCACTTCCACGAGCTGTGGTGTCCCTATAAGCCGAGAGCACACCCGGACACTTTGAATCCTGCCTCAGTTACTGTGCCTCGGACCAACAGGATCCGAGACTCGGGAACGGACGGATCCCTACCCCAGACCAAGCAGGTCTATCAGGGGCCACTGACAGGAACATGTTGTGGGGTGTCGAACACCCCGTGACCGGGATCCCTCATGGGGCTACCCCGTTCCTGGAACCAGACCAGACCACACGGGTCTCTCTGACAACTCCGGAACCCCGAACACGTGACCCACACCCCTTTAAGTACCCCTTCCTAGACTCCTCAGTGGGCCCCGGCACTCCCACTGATTAGCTCCGAGAAGGCCAATACCTAAACATCCAACCAGACTTGGTTCTAGCCTGTCATGTGCACCTCACCGTCCACATGACCAGGCAGAACTTCCAAATACAGCCTGGCCAGACTGGTGTTAAGGCCTACCTACACAAGTAACCCTCAGAAGCTTTACTGTTCTGAGGCCAAAAACTAAATTTACAGGTGTGTGACGTTTGATCCCAAATGTCATCCGCTACATATGCAAATGGCCCAAATTCTTTGCATGTATGGTCAGCATTAGACTGGCTTCTGTCGGACAGGCTACTGTACACACTAGCTGAATGTCAGCTGGTTTCTGCTGAACCAGCCATTACCAGCCGATACACGGCAAGTGTGTACCAGCCTTAACTGTTGCTGCAGCTGTTTTGTGATATAAAATATTAAATTTTTTGGGGTGAGGTTTCATATATATAAACACACAGAAAATGCAATGAGATGAACGAGACTCTACTCCAAATAGTAAGAAAAGCTGGAAACATCAGCAGTGAGATATTGCTGGTGAAATTCTCCAAAACTTTAACACAATAGCAAACTTTAAAAACCACCAGTATCATCATTACTGAATCATACATTTTGGGTTCAGCTGACCATTTGGTTTGTTAACCAGCTTAAAAACAAAAAGTTAAAACAGTTTTATTTTGCTCTACGGCAGTGTTGATACCATAAAAGTACTGTTTCAATTACATTTTTTAATGACCATTTTATTCTAGTGTAACTGCAAAGTAAAACTCATCTTTAAAATCATGTCTCCTTACAAGTTGTAGACTTCTGGCAATTAGTGGTACAGTAGTTTAATTGCAAAGTGATAAAATAGCAAACCAGTATTTAGAGCACGAAAATCGCCAAGGTAACAAGCTCCAGGAGATGAACGTGTGTGCCGAATCCGAGGTAATGCTTTATACAAGCTCAGTCCATGCTTTTCGATGACACTTTTGAGCACTCAGCTTGGATTTTCCCTTAGAGGCGGCTTTACATTTTTATTTCTCTCTAGAGAACTTTATGGTCTCTAAGTTAATGGGAAGCCAAATGAATGACAGCAACAGCTGCATTGAAATGACGGCTCCAGTAATTAAACATGATAATCAGGAAACCTGTAAAGTAATCCTATAAAAAAAAAGTTTCCTGACTAAAAAACAAGTAACAAGTTGCTAGATGTTTGTGGAAGGTATATTGGGGAAGATTTACTAAAACTAGTGCATACAGAATCTAGTGCAGCTGTACATGTGCAGTGCCTTGAAAAAGTATTCATACCCCTTGAAATTTTCCACATGTTGTCATGTTAAAACCAAAAATGTAAATGTATTTCATTGGGATTTTATGTAATAGACCAACACAAAGTGACACATAATTGTGAAGTGGAAGGAAAAATGATAAAATGGTCAATATTTTGGCTATGTCTCTACCAGCTTTCAACATCTAGAGAGTGACAATTTTTGCCCATTCCTCTTTGCAAAATAGCTTGAGCTCTGTCAGATTGGATAGAGAGAGTCTGTGAGCAGCAATTTTAAAATCTTGCCACAGATTCTCAATTGGATTTAGGTCTGCACTTTGACTGGGCCATTCTAACACATGAATATGCTTTTATCTAAACCATTCCATTGTAGCTCTGGCTGTATATATAGGGTCGTTGTCCTGCTGGAAGGTGAACCTCCATCCCAGTCTCAAATCTTTTGTACACTCTAACTGGTTTTCTTCTAAGATTGCCCGTTATTTAGCTCCATCCATCTTCCCATCAACTCTGATCAGCTTCCCTGTCCCTACTGAAGAAAAGCATTTCCACAACATAACGCTCCCACCACCATGTTTCACAGTGGGGATGGTGTGTTCAGGGTGATGTGCAGTTCCATTGAGCCTACAAATCTGTTTGCTGGGGTGGAAGATGAGACTTGTAGTTTATTCATTTACAGATCCCTGTGAATGAATGACAAGGCTGTACAGGCAGAATCCCATACAGCTGTGCCAATTATAAATGTGACAATGGCTGTGGAGAAGACGAACCCCTATCTGCTCTCACAGGGGCTAAGGGGATCTTCTTCAATATGTTACATGTTAAACCCAAAATACGAGTGATTAGGTGAACCTATCCTTTAAATCATCAGCTCCCAGTATTAACTCTGTTCATATAAATGAAAAGAATTTGAACTGGAGAGAAATAAAAAAAAAATTTGCCTCCATTTGCACAAAACAAATGTACATGCAGTTTCACAGGATGAATAACTTTTTTTTTAATACACCCCTTAGTTTAGTGTATAGATGTCTTACTCATAATATTTCCTTTGCTGGTCGAATGATCTTAGCCTATAGTGTTGGACTATTTTCTCTATTGATCAAATACTTATCAACTCTTCTGGTCTGAAATTCTTAGGCTTTAAAATGTTATTTAATTAAAATGTTTTGGGCCTCACAGTTACTTTATGTTCGACTCACTGATCTGGATACCACTTAAATGGTTTAAAAAAAATACATTCCCTGTTTCGAACCTTGTTATGGAAAAATGCTAGAATTAAGCTAACTACACCACAATTCTCTAAAAATAAGGGGGGTTTAGCCGTTCCAAATGCTAAAATGTACTTTTAACTCCAACAGGTTGCAGGATGGGGAGTGATCGACTGGACGGATCCTATCCAATCAATACTTCTGAGTAGATCTTCACACTTTCATTTAATAGCTCAATTAGAATCAGGTAATTTTTCTAATGCATCACAGGGCTCTACCCTGGGACGCATAAATAAAGTATGGCAGGAAATGAGACGTATCATGCAATATAGTAATATTTCGAAATTAAGCCTTTTTATTTCTTATTTAAACACTGGTATTGATTTAAGAAGGAAAGGATTCTTTACAGTAAGAGCAGTAAAATAGACATGTGCACTGCTGAAAAATGTGTTTGTTTTCATTTAATTAATTTTTTGTTTTATTCATAAATTCATAAATTCGGAAAGTCAGAAACTCAGAATTCAAAAATTCGGAAATTCAAAAACCAAAAATATGAAAATTCTGATATTTGAAAGTTCAGAAACTCGAAATATGCAAAAATAAGAAAGAAAATTCAAAATGTAGAAAATTCTAAACAATAACCAACTAACTAATTAATAATAAATAACCATTAAATAATAGGTATTGGAATCTCCCCTCAAACCTGGCTACCAGTAAACGCAACAAACACAAACTTCTCTGAAGTTAAGAAATATCCGAAATAACAAATCCCGTGTCCAAACAAATGGAACGAAACAAATTGATAACTAATAATAAGTGTAATAAAAATGTAATTTGTTACGTTCCAAAACGGCACCTGCCATCCCGGATAACTCCTATTCGTCATGCACACCAACAGCCAAACACGAAAGGAAACCCCCACAATCCAACAGTTTAATAATAGTTAAGTTAGTATTAGTTAGTTATTATTTCAGATTTTCTAACTTTCAGGTTTCCAATTTTCAGGTTTTCCAATTGTTGCATTTTCGTTCTTACTTTTGGACTTTTGTTCTTTTGAATTTTCGGATTTTCATTCTTACCCCCGGAACTCTCAAACCCTTGAACCTCTGACCCTTCAAATTCAGAATTTCTGAGTTTTTTGAATTTCCTAAATTTTGATCTTCCAAAATATATCTAACTTCACAACCAGTTCGCTTTACCCTCACAACCCCATCCATTCTTCTCACTCACTCGTCTTTCAGACTCTTATGATCTATTTTCTTTTAGGTCACTACCCATCGTTTACATGATTTTCTGTGCTGATAAAGTTTACATATTAATCCCTCTTGCTTCCCACCAGGTTTTCCAAATCAGGTCATATTTCTTTAGTGCCACTTGCTTTATAAATACTAATTTCTCCTTGAGAATTACCCCGTTTACCAATTCCCCACTGGACGTAATATTTCAGTCTATTCTCCCCTGTGGGGAAATAAAAACTATGAGGAAGTGGGCAGACTAAAAGGGTTTGGAATATGGAGAGAAAAGGGGATAAAATATATTGCACAGCTTTATACAGATACTATACTAAAAACATTTCGAGATTTGCAGAAAAAATACTTAATGCCCTTCCACACCTTTTATCAATATCTACAACTGCACCATGCGCTACAGAGTCAGTTTTAAGATAACAAAGTTAAGATACAAAATTTGCCACTTGTGGATTTTCTTGTAAAGATACAGGTTAAGAGGGGTTTTATTTCCACTCTCTATGGCGTTTGACTGAGCAATCACAGAAGGTAAACAGAAGGGGATGGGAAAAGACCTTGGAAAAATGACAGATGAAACATGGTAGTGTATACTGGAAGATGTACAGTCCATATCCATCCCTCCACAACAATGCTTAACCCAATTATATATAATATACAGAGCTTATAAGACACCAGCTAAATTAACAATGGGGGAGGCGGGATACATCAGAGTGCCCAAGATGTTCCAGAGCATCTGCTGACCTAATGCATATGCTTTGGAAATGCCCTAAACTGTTCAGGTATTGGCAAAATGTGGTAGAGACTATTAATCAGGTGTATCAAACACAGGTACAGGTAGATCCAATAATATGCTTACTGGGTCAAATAGATAAAGAATTATACACTCCAGTAACAAGGATACCTATTAATATGTTGCTATTTGTAGCACGAAAACTGATAGCAATAAAATGGATATCCTCCAAAACTCTGGCATATGAGAAATGGTGGATACGGGTAAATTATGCATTGTTAAGGGAATGGCAGTTGTATAAGAACAGGGGTTTAGCAAATACATTTAATGAAATGTGGTAACCATGGCTGATGGCTGATGCTACCAGGGCTGACACCATTTGTTTTGGGATCAGATGGAAATATAAAGGTCAATAGACATCTATAGATTAGTTAAAGAGGTGCACCTTAAAAAAATATTAAAAGTCAGCAGCTACAAATACTGCAGCTGCAGACTTTTAATAAATGGACACTTACCTGTTCCATGGTCCAACGATGTCAGCAGCAGATGACGAGCAATTGCTCGTCTCTCGGCTGCCCCCCCTGCCATCCTCTGTCAGGGAATCGGGAAGTGAAGCGTTGTGGCTTCACTGCCCAGTTCCCTATTGCGCATGCACGAGTTGTGCTACACGTCTCCACTGGTCCCTGTTGTGTCCTGGGAACTGTGTGTTTCACAGAACACCATGGGGGCGGGGCATCTGCGGCTAGCTTGTCCCAGAAGTGGTTGCAGATACCTGGATTATACAGGTATCTGCATCCCCTTCCCCCCTGAAAAGTGGCAATTGTGGCACTGGAGGGGGGATGGTTCCAATGAGTGGACCTTCCACTTTAGGGTGGAGGTCCGCTTTAAGGAATGATAGGAATGATAGCTAAAAAAGGAAGAATTGGGATCAAGAATTCATGAAGGGGAAGGGTATGCTAGTAACTGATTTAGTTAGGTCCAAGTGAGGGAGAAGGGAAAAGGAAAGAGAAAGAGATATTTAATAAATTTTTTATTTATTTTTTTGTAATATGTTATTGTTGTATGTACTTTGCATTTTTATGTGTGTTTCATGATGTGATTGTGATGGAGGAAAAATGTTAATAAAAAGAGATGGAAAAAAAAAAAAAAATTCTTATGCCTTGTACACACAGTCAGACATTCCGATCACAAAATCCGTTGGCTTTTTTCTGACAGATTTTGTCCGAAACTGGTGTTGCATACACACGGTCGGACAAAGTTGTTGGACAATCCAATTGTTCGGAACGTGATGACGTTTGTTGCGTATGACGGGACTACATAGAGGCTAGTAGCCAATAACTTTGGTCTCGTAATTTGGTCTGAGCATGCCTGACTTTGTTTGTCGCAATTCTCTACAAACGATCGGAAAAAGTCTGATCGGATTTTTTGTCAGAAAATTTTAGATCATGCTCTCAAATTTTTTTCAGATGGAAAAAGTCCAATAGAGCCCACACACGATCGGATTTTGCGACAATATAATACGATTGGACCTTTTCAGTCGGAATTTCTGACCGCTTGTACAAGGCATTAGGCTCTTTTCCCTTAGGACTGAATGTAAGAGAATGTTATATTCCTTCTCCAAAAGGCGATTAGAAACTAAAAAGCCACACATATTACAAACCTCACGACTTTTCAACAAATGCACTGCTTGTTTTTTTTTATGAATAGACCTCTATGATTTTCTATCATTTAGTGACTTTCTAACTGCATACAGCTTTCCCCCTCTTACACTTGCCTGAGTCAGAGCTTGATCCTGTTATGTGCACGAGGTTTGAGGTTCTCTCAATGCTCGCTGTCTTCATTGGCTCAAACACAGCAGTGGAATCTATTGGCTCCTGCTGCTGTCAATCATAGCCAGTAAGGAGGGAGCTGGGGCAGAGATGTGCTTTGGGTGTCTTATAGACACTGGGAAACACTCATGATTGCCCTCATATCAAGCGACTTGCGATGGGGGCACTCGGAAGGGGAGGAGCAAGAAGCACCAGTGGGGACCTGAAAAGAGGAGGATTGGTGCTGCTCTGTGCAAAACAATTGCACAAAGCAGTTCACTTTAACATGTTTGAATTGCCTTTATAATCACTTTAACTTTAAATGAGATTTTGACAGGTAAAGCAACTTGGTCCCCAATTCAAGGCCTGGCTAATGCCTAACCAATTTCCTACAGAACGATCTTCTGTCACTGTTGGTGCCGTTTCCACAATCGAGACCCCATTCTCCTTTGTTCCAGGCTTTAGCTTCAATCCAATTCAAGGGGTGGCAAAGTGGTGTAGTGGTTAGCACTCTCACCTAGCAGTAAAAAGGTTGCTGGTTCAAATCCCAATCACAACACTACCTGCCTGGAGTTTGCATGTTCTCCCTGTGCCTGCGTGGGCTTCCTCCAGGTACTCCAGCTTCCTCCCACACTCCAAAGACATGCAGGTAGGTTAATTGGCTTCTGTCCAAAATTGGCCCTAGTATATGAATGGGGAAATTGGATTATGGGCTCCTTGAGAGCAGGGACCTATGTGAGTGTGCAATGTACAGGGATAGGGACAATTGTAGACACTCACTCAGAATGGTCTGATGTCTTTATTCAACCTTACTAACTATGCAATCCCTAGTCTTCATGCTTTTTCTTACCACAATGTGCCTCAACTCATCTATAGGGGCCCCTATTCCAAATAAACCATAAATGCACCACTGGCCCAGCCATCGCTTATACTGTATTGCTTAGACTCCTTTGTTTCTACAGTCAGGCCGCGTACACACGGGCGGACTGTTCGCCCAACTTTGTCCGCTGAACAGTGTTTGGGCGGACAGTCCGCTCGTGTGTGGGCTTTCAGCGGACAGTTTCAGCGGACAGTTGGACGGACAAGGTTTTTCGGAATTTCCGAAAAACTGTCCGCTGAAACCTTGTTTGAGCGAACAGTCCGCCCGTGTGTAGGCTTGTTCGTCAAACAAAGTTGCGCGCATGCTCAGAAAGGATTTTCACGCCGAAAGCTATAATGCAGTGTATAGGACGTCGTATTTTTCGTCCCGTCGTACGTGCCGTTCACGTCATCGCGCACGGTTTCAGCAAACTGTTCGTCCGTCGTGTGTGGCCATGTCCGTCCATGCTAAGTTTGAGCGGACTGTTTGCCGAAACTGTTGGACGGACAAAGTTGGGCGAACAGTCCGCGCGTGTGTACGCGGCCTCAGAATGCTTATTTGATAATTGGCCTACCCTGAACGCCTGAATTTTACCCTGTGATTTATGTACTGCTTAAGTGTTAACGCTAATTCTATTTGGCCTTCACTGGAGCTTTTATGGTACTGTTGATATAACTGTATAGAATACTATGTATCTGTTTTAAGTGTATGTTTTTACACCCTGTTTAAAATCCAATAAAAACTTTGACCAAGATAAAGGAAACTTGGTGCAGGAAGTAAAATGTCAGAGGATCATTTCAGGATTATTTTTTGTTAAAATCATAATAATACAGTAATATGCAAGAAAGGTTATCATAAGAGTGTTATGACAATAACTGGCTTAAGCATTTTTTTCTTTTGTACTACGCTGTCAGAATGAACACAGTTATGAGTTTTAATAATCTTTTTACAGTTCACAGAGCAGGGGAAAGCAATATACCTTTGTTTACAGGGGAAAGTTACTTGCACCTAAACTCATGGCCTTTTGGTATTACTAAAAATCTGTCTTAAGGGCCATAGTGCTTAATTTCTGTGTGGTTGAGTAGACCAGTCCTTATGCCCATTACTCTAGTCTAGTATTTCTTAAGAAGTTTTTCAATTTTTTGTCTTAAGTTCAAAGGCCCTGTCATACCAGTGCTATTAAGAGAGTACTAAAACCAGTACTTATTATATACAGTATATATTTCAGTTCATGTTCTAATTTGGTCTGAGCTGCTTGAGAATTTCCCATCACCAAATGTTAAAGAATTAAACAGCATTTAACATGTGATTTTGAATAATAACACAAATATGAATAATGCTTGATTTAATGCTATTTGAAGCTTCAAGCCCAAAAAAATGCTGTTGCACTGCACTGACGTGCGCTGAATGTGAACAAAAGCTTCATATATCATAGAGTTAAATGGAAGCCATCTAATATTAAAGAGAAAGCAGACCTCAGGCTGAATTTTTTTTCTGAGCTGGCTAGCACATTATGTGAAACTTACCAACAAACAAAGCCTTCCACTGATACATTGCCACCGTTGGAGTCACATCCATCTTTACCGGTCATGGCACAGGGCTCTGAAGGAACAGCACGGGTGGCCGTTCCTTCAGAGCGCATACACCAATGACGTCATCGGCTGCATATACAGTAAATATCTCCTAAAGGGTGCACGTTTAGGAGATATTTACAG
Organism: Lithobates pipiens; assembly: GCF_037356315.1. Taxonomy (NCBI): domain Eukaryota; kingdom Metazoa; phylum Chordata; class Amphibia; order Anura; family Ranidae; genus Lithobates; species Lithobates pipiens. The sequence continues at coordinate 427,605,492 of NW_027507758.1, read as the reverse complement.
TACCTACAGGTAAGCCTTTTTATAGGCTTACCTATAGGTACAATTCATCTATGTAAATTTACAACCACTTTAACTGATGTACTGTATGTGAAAAGTGCAAGGTAAAGAGCAACATTTGTCTGATGAAATGTATTTCCCTATGAACTTGGCTTTGGGCAATAATGACAATTGAGGGCCCTCGTCATATAGTGTATCCCATAGATAGGGAAAATACATCATGGATGATTTCTACCATATCTCATAATCATGCACCAAGATAGATTATTTATTTATTTTTATTTTTTTACACATTAGTGAAAATAATACACTTTGCATTTAATCAAGACATATAATTGACACGATTTTAGATGCTCTTTTTTTATGAAAAAAAGCTGAATAAGAACTGCAGCAGAAGTTCAAAAATGAAATGATGTGTCACAACTTTCAAAAATTGTTGCTAAAAACAAGAATTATTTTGTATCGCTGAACAAACCTCCATTTTGCCTTTTTTATTTTCTCACACCACATTAACTGTGAACTCTATGCACAAAAGATTTCTTGAACCATAATTGGGTATGTTCCAGATAAAAGTAATGGAAATGTGATTTTATTACATGAACTTAATGGTGCTTGAAGCTAGCTCAACAGTATTGTCTATGGATATGTGGAAAATTGGGCTTTTGTGTGCTGTTTGCCATGTTTCAATCCATATCTTCATAAAAGTATTTTTAATTTAAATCAGATCAGCATTTCAGATAATGAGAATTTCATACAAATTACTAATTTACACTGTAGGACAATGAATCTATCAAAGGTTTTATTCACCTTAACTCATCAAACTATAGTTATACTTTCCATATTTACAAATGCATCTTACTAAGTGCTCTAATATGCTGAGATGGAGCATTAGTGTAATATTATGAAATCAAGCACAGCTCACTATATAAAAACAATCAAAGGTAAACATTTTTTAAAGCTGAACTCCAGTGCAAACAATTTTATTACAGGTACAGTGTATTCTAGAGACATCATGGGGTTAATTTACATTATGATGGGTAATCCTAACAGATACCAAGAGACAAGCTTGTTATGTGTAAAGCCATTGCTGGGACAAGACCATTTGGTGCCCAGGGCGAAGATGGCAAAGTGCCTCCCCCCTTTTTAAGAAAGAATTAATGTAGTTTCAAAACAAGAATATACTTATTATTATTATATTAAGGGACACTCTGATGGACAAATTGTATGTTAAGGGGCGCCCTGACGGGCACATGTGCCCATCAGAGTGCCCCTTAATATAACATGTGCCCTGACGGGCACATGTTATATTAAGGGGCACTCTGATGGGCACAACAAAACGTGCCCCTTAACGTAAAATCTGCCCATCAGAGTACCCCTTAATACAAAATGTGCCCATCAGCGTTGCTCTTAAAATAAAATATGCCCATCAAAGTGCCCCTTAACATAAAATGTGCCCATCAGTGTGCCCCTCAACATAAAATAAGGGTCACGCTGATGGGCACCTTTTATGTTAAGGGGAACTCTGATGGGCACATTTTATTTTAAGGGGCAAGCTGATGGGTATATTTTTAATGTGCACGCTGATGGGCACATTTTATGTTAAGGGGCACTCTGATGGGCACACCAAAATGTGTCCATCAGTGTGCACATTAACAATATACCCATCAGCATGCCCCTAAAATACAATTTGTGCCCCTTAACATAAAAAGGTGCCCATCAGCGTGAAATTTAACAAACTATGCCCAGCAGTGTGCACAATAAAAATATGCCCATTAGTGATCGCTGGTTAACATGGGGCCCGCATACCTTGAATGCCGGAGGGCACAACTGAAATACCAAAGGGGCAGAAGCTGCGAGATATGGAGAGCCAGGACCCAGGAACCGCGAGTAGCAGGGGAGCGAGGCACGGGGTGCGCACATGATGTCATGCCTCTACTCATGGCCCGTGAGTGCAAGCTGGTCTTCTGTCGAACTCCGAGACCTGCGGTGAGGAGCAGGGCGCATGGTCCCAGCAAACTAGTGACAGCTGTTTTAGAAGGACACTTCACTGTGCCCCCCCACCCCCAATAAATTGTACCGCCCAGGGCTCACACCGTTCAGCCCCCCCCTTGTACCAGCTCTGTGTAAAGCCCCCCCCATGGAAAGTTCAAATCTCTTAGGGCTCAGCAGGGACCGGCCAAGATTCAAAACCATGTATGGGCAGGCTGAATGTACCCAAGTTAATTGATCAACCAACTTGGCTACAGACAGTGATTTTACATGCAAATATTGCTAGCTGCTATTATAGCTACTAGCAGTAATCACTGTGTTCTCCCGGTGGGGAGGGCTCCCCTGCCAGTAGAACACTATGGCTCCAAAAGAAAGATTCCCCCATCGGCACCGAATCAAGTGATTTTCTTGGTTGCAGGAAATAAAATTGCTCCACCTTTTGCTGGCTTATGACTTGGTAACACTGTTCACAATAAAACTAGTTCATATGCTACAACTATTGCCACCACTGTTAAGCCATTGTTCAAGTAATTGACAAAAATATATACTGTTCCGTTTATTTTAGACTCTCTGTCTAAGGCAGCCTCCTTAAGCCAGCCCTACATGGATTGAAAATTCAGCAAGTTTGACAGGGACCATCTGAATTTTGATTCATGAATAGGCACTTTGCTTGTACAGAAGTTGATCTACTGATTGACTTCTGTGCAGGCACCCTTTTGGGTTTTCTCTGCTCAATCAGCACTCTTGGGTATAGCCTGAAACACTTATCAATGTATTCTGATGGATGGGAAGTCTCCCTGCTGTGAGAATGCAAAGGTTTAGCAGGGATCTGAGAATCAAGTAATTTTCTTTTGTTCAATCTGCTGGTTAAACAAAAAAAAAAGACTCATCTATAGACTACTTTAGGCTTCTCCCCCAACATGGCCCTATTCATGCCTAAAACACATAAAAATCACCGTCAACCCAGAGTCTATATATTTTTTTAATCTGTACTGAACTGGATTAGGCAGGGGCCATCAATGGGAAGGCTACCCCATTTGGACCTTGTTTGTAATGTGAGATTCTATGGCAGTAGTTGTATCATTATATGTAACAGCAAAACTAGATGTGATTACATAGGAGGATGTATATAGGCAACGTTTGGCAAAGTACCTCTATGATGTAAAAATGCATTATAGCATTTAGTCTACATAGTAAATGTCTTCAGCGCAAGGGAACCAAGTCATCTAGTCATTTCCTTAAAGTGGTTCTAAAGTTAAAATGTTTTTTTACCTTAATGCATTGAATGCATTAAAAGAGATGCAATTTTTTTTTTCTTAGGAATCATACTTACCTCGGTGTCTACCAGCGCCTCTGCACACTGTTTTCAGAACTCCCCAAGCAGAGAGCTGTAGACTGTCAGTCACAGTTCTCTGATCTTCTCTCTCTTCGCTCACTGGAGCACTGGGCTTGTGTGGAAGCAGGGGTGGCCAGCTCAGCCTCTCAGCAGCTCGCTGGAGGACATTTATGTATATTGCTGGGACCTGACAATACATTACAGCTGCAAGCAATTTTAAATGACTTTTTTTCCTTTAGAAATTTAATTTTGCTGTGTTACTGTTGGGAAAGATGTACTACTTTACAGGCATACTAAGGACACCCCCCAGGCATAATATTTAAAGGAATATTTTAATTTTTATTGTTTCACTTTAAGCATTATTAAAATCACTGCTCCTAAAAAAACTTTTTAAAACTTTTTTTTTGCATTGATACATATACCCTGGGGCAGGACCCGGGTCCCCAAACAATTTTTATGGCAATACCTTGCATCTTGCATATAAGCCTTTAAAATTAGTACTTTTGATTTTTCATGTTCATGTCCCATAGGCTTTAATGGTGTTCGCGTGTTTGTACAATTTTTTTTGCCTGTTTGCAAGTTCTGCTGCAAAATGAACTGGCGGGGGGGGGGGGGTGTTTGGCTCATCCCTACTTAGGAGTGAGCCTGACGTGCAGAGGGAGACCTCTCGTACAACTCCGGCTCAGAGACCACTGAAGCTGAGACAATGGTTGTAAGAGCATGGTGGGGTAAGAGTGCCTGGAAGTGGTGGTGCCAGATAAGAAGCTGGAACAGCTGGTGCCGAAGTTCTGCAGATGCAGGGCAGCGGATGCAGGAAAGCAGATGCAGGTATGCTGAGGATGCAGCGCAGCGGATGCGGGTCAGCAGGTGTAGATATACTGTGGATGCAGAATGCAGGTCAGTAGGTGCAGGGATGCTGCGGATGCAGGATACAGGACAGCAGGCTGGATCAGGGTCAGACAAGCTGGGTCATACACAAGAGAGCAATTAGCATAAACAGCAGGCAGAGAGTACTCAGAGTTCAGGCTGGGTTTGACAACAGGTAATCAGGATGACAGACAGGAGGAAGCAGGGTCAAACAAGCCAAAGGTCAGGACTGGAGATATTAGCATGGAAGCCGGATAAATACTGGAACAGGATACAAGCATAAGATCAAGATACAGGGGACAGCTGCAGATCAAACAGCAAGGACTTGCCGCCCCTAAAGCATCTTTATAGGCCACTAGGTGCCAAAGAGCATCTAACACGTGTACCTGTGCACATCAGTGTGCAACGTCCGTTATTCGTGCATGCGCATTAGCACACGTCTCCTAAAACGGGCAGTGCGGCCCTGACAAACCAGTAACTCACTATCACTGTCTTCTTCTCCTCACACACACAGGCCCTAAGTGAGGAGAAGAGAGTCAGGAACTGTGAGTTAACGATCTGAGGACTGTATAGTGTGCAGCAAAGCACACAGACACACACACACACACACACACACACACACACACACAGTTAAGAGCACTTGTCACATCATCCATCTGCCCATCAGCAGTATTACTGTAGCGCGTCAGTGTAACTGTTGTCCATCAGTAGTGTAACTGTCACCCATCAGTGCCATCAGTGTACCTGTCACCCAGCAGTGTACCTGTCACCCATCAGTACCAATCAGTGCACCTTTCACCCATCAGCAGTGTTACTGTCTCCCATCAGTGCCTATTAGTGTACCTGTCATCCATCAGCACTGTATATGTAGCCTATCAGCAGTGTACCTGTCACTCATCAGTGGCCATAAGCAGTGCACCTGTCGCCAATCAATGTCTATCAGCAGTGTACCTGTCCCACATCGCCCATCAGTGCTGCCATAAGCAGTGTACCCATCACACAGCTGCCCATCAGCAGAGTACCTGTCCTACAGTCGCCCATCAGCAGAGTAACTATCCTGAAGAAGATCCTGTTTCTGGTATAAAAAAGTTGCAATTAATCCTGCTCATTTGGACATTAAGCCCAGGTTCACACTGAGTTGCGGGAATGAAGCTATGCGAGTTCAGCTGAACTCCCGCATGTCAGTCCCGATTTTGGCCACAATTTCAGAGACATCTGTGCAGGTTTCTGCACAGATGTCAATGTAAATTGCAGCCCAAAATCACAAAAAGTAGTACAGAAACGACTTTTTGAAATCGGTGCAGCGCCGCAGATGCGGAATCACACTGATTAGGATGGTGTCACTGACAGCAATTGCCACCGATTTGACCTGTGATTTGACATGTCAAATTGCATGTCAAAATGCTCCAGTGTGAACCAGGGATTATAGTTCGTATGTCACCTATACCAAACCCACCACCTTCCTCAAATTTATAGAAGAAATCATCACGTCCTTTATGTACCAGCAAAGATCCCTCCTAGAAAACATTCACTCTTATGAGCGTCATTTACTCAAGAGCATTCCACCAACAGAAGCAGGCCGAAGATGCCAAAAAAGATGTTGGGTATGCAGCAGAGGAGAAGTTAGATGAGAAACCAGTTTCCATTGTTCCCAATGCCCCTCCTAACTGGGCCTATGAATCAGAGACTGGTTCAGGCGTTTCACATGTCACTAGAATATTAGCCCATATTTCTAACAGCCTGCCATTTTCCTATTTTCAATATCTGTGCTGATCATTTGCCTGCTGCCTTAACCAACCATGCCCCTGCTTTCCACCTTAACTGACCCTTGCCTGTTTATCGACTATGCCTCTGCCTACTGTCTGCATTATTTATCCACCATGTTTCTGCCTACCACCTAAACTGAATCTTGCCTATTTATTGACTATGCTTCTGCCTGCCATATGGTTTATCAACCAAGTTTTTTGCCTTCTACCTGTACTTTTCTTGGCCTGTTAATCAACCATGTTTTTGCCTGCCGCTTTGACCGATCTTTTTCCTTGCTACTAAAGTAGTGGGATTCAAGATCTTACATATGTAAGGGGCTTCAGAGTAAAGAAAAACTGTTTTTGGTTTTCTCCAGATTTTGTAATTCTTGGATCAGGGTCTGGAGTCTGGAGACTTTGAAGAGATTGAAGAGATTGGAATGGAAGAAGCCTCTATCCCTGTGCCCAGGTCTTACCTGATGAGGCCCTAAGCCTGATGTTTCTGCCTTCTGCCTGGACCATAAATTCTGCCTGATGTAACACAGGCAGGTTTCCGTTACATCAGAGGGGGGCGGGGTCACCCATTCGTCACGGGGAAGCCAGAGTTTCCCCTTGCATCAGATGGGGTGGGGTCAGGTGGTGGGTGGCCCCGCCCTCCGCATATAACAAACGTCAGGCCGCCGGGATCCCCGCAGTGTCTCCTCCGTGGAGACAGAAGATGGATGGATTTGCTGCGCTGGATCAGATCAACCATCGCTGGAGAGATATCATCTGTCGCTGGATAGCAAGAGTGGATTACCCCCGCTGGAATCTTTTTGTTATTTTTTTTATTTTAATAAAGGAATTTTTCTAAAGTGTGTTTGTCTTATTTAACTATTTTTTACACTTTCTTTGTGAAATGGTAGGGGTACTTTTGTACCCCCTTACCATTTCAAACAGGGGGGGTGGGATCTGGGGTCCCCTTGTTTAAGGGGGTTTCCAGATTCTGATAAGCCCCCCGCCCGCAGACCACCACGGCCTGCCGGGTTGCGTGCTCGGATAAAGGGTCTGGTATGGATATTTAGGGGGAACCCCACATAAAAAAACATTTTAAATTTGACGCAGGGTTCCCCTTAATATCCATACCAGACCTGAAGGGCCTGGTAATTGAATTTGGGGGACCCCCACGCTTTTTTATTTATTTATTTTATCAATGACTTTCAATGAGTGTTCTCTGTATTACGGAGCCGACAATTCATAATAGCTGCGAGTGATTTTAAAGGATTTTTTTTCCTGCATAAATGACACTTTGTGCAGGGACAGTTCTAAGCACCAGAAACATGCGACCCTTCACAGGCATACTATAGACACCCCCCAGCTACGAAATTTAAAGGAATATTACACTTTTATTGTTTCACTTTAATCATTATTAAAATCACTGCTCCCGAAAAAACGGCCGCTTTTAAAACTTTTTTTTGCATTGATACATATCCCCTGGGGCAGGACTTTCAGACACTTTTTAGAACAGTAACTTGCAGAATCTTTTTTCTCTGTCGAATATTTTCTCTATACAATCTTGGACTAATAGAGGTAAGGTTAGGCACATTCGACCACAGGTTCTATAGACACAGATTGTTATTGTCAGAGTCACATCAAATCTCCTATTCTATATCGAACTGTTGTAACAAGGAAAACGAAAATAAAGCATTTATTTATGTCGGATCTTTCGTTTTTCGGATTCTGTGCTTTTGTTATCGTTTGCCAAAATGAAAACGAAAATACCTGAAATTCGGACAAAAATGCATTCGGACGAAAACGAATGCACATGTCTACTGAGCACTTTTACAGAGGTGACCATTACAATATATTGTTTTCTATACAGTGTTTGTTGATGTTTGTGTTACACAGGTGGTAATGTTGGGTAGATAGACATTCAGACATTAAAAAGTTCTTGCACATGTGGGATCCCCATAATCAGGAAGAGTAGCAAAATGTATTTTGGGGTGTAATTCTTGGTATGTCCATGCTGTTTGTTATAAATATATTATAGAGTGACAAGTTTGTGTTAAAAAAAAAGTTCATTTTCTTTACACATTTTCCAAAAACTTGTGCAAAAAATGAAATGTTCAAAAGACTCATTGGTCCTCTTAGAAAATATATTATGGCATTTGCTTTCCAAAATGGGGTCATTTTGTGGGTGTTTCCACTGTTCTGGTGCTCCAGGGCCTTCAAAAATGTCATAGGTAGTCAGGAAATTAGATGTGTAATATAATGTAATATAATGCCTGGAGGTGAAACTTGGATGTTGGGCCTCTGTATGTGGCCAGGCTGTGAAAAAGTCTCACACATGTGATATCGTCATACTCAGGAAGACTAGCAAAATGTGTTTTTAAGAAATAAATTGTTAGTATGACAAGTTTGTGTAAAAAAAAATAATAATAATAATATCTTAATATTCCCAAGAATTGTGGGAAAAAATTACAACTTCAAAAAACTCATCATGCCTCTTACTAAATACCTTGGACTGTCTACTTTACAAAAAGGGGGGGTATTTTTACTGTCATGTCATTTCATAAGAAATTAGATAGGCAGTCAGTATATCAGGATTGATCAATTTTCAATGATACATAGCATAGCAAACTAAATAATGTACACTAATTTGGGTTATTTTTTTTCCAAAGATATGTAGCAGCATAAATGTTGGCCTAAATTTATGAGGAGAAATTAAGAATTTGCTAAATGTTCTGAGTAATTGTCATTTAAAGTGTGAGAGCATTGCAAGTTGAAAATTGGTTTGGGCAGAAAGGGTGTAAACGTGCCCTGTATTGAAGTAGGTAAAACACATTCTTTCATGTATTCAGGCAATCAGTACATCAGGATTGATCAATTTTACATAGCAGACTAAATAATGTGCACTAATTTCGGTTCTTTTTACCAAAGATATGTAGCAATATAAATTTTGGTCTAAATTTATAAGGAGAAATTACTAATTTGCAAAATTCTATAACAGGAACTAAAAAAGTTTTTTTTTTTTTTTTTTCAAAATGTTCTGAGTAATTGTTATTTAAAGTGTGAGAGCAGTGAAAGCTGAAAATTGGTTTGGGCAGAAAGGGGGTAAAAGTGCCTTGTATTGAAGTAGGTAAAACACATTGTATGTACTGTTTAACTAGTTACCAGTCTTTAATGTGTTAACATTCAAAGCAAGACACGTCTGAAAGACAACAGTAAACAACAAATTGAAGCCAAACAAGTGAATGTCAGCCTGGAGACAGTGACAAGTTGTATGAACCTACAGGACTGTTTATCAAGCCTGATCAATGTCACAAACAGAAAAACAAGGGTATTTATAATAGTAAAAGTACACAGTATGCCAAATTTTATATATGACAGCTCTAAAGGTAACACTTTTGGCTATCTATTAGTGGATAAAAAACATAGCACTGGGAATTCAAATAAAACTGCTCAGAAAGGAAAATAAAATAATCTTGTTCATTCTAGTATAGTAAAAATAATAGAAGTAATCTGATTGGATATAAAAGTTATGCTGAGTTCACAGGAATTTTCCAACTTTTTTTAACTTAAGTATGACCTTTTTTTCAATGGTCAATAACCACTCTAGGAGTAATAGGTCCCTGTAGTAGAAAAGCCAACGAATGCTAGTTACAATGGCAACTAAAAGAATACATTTCGTTTGATACTAACATTCTGTGAGTACACTACCAAAGGAAACAATTACCAACATAGCACATCCATTTTGTTGTTCCTATGGTGAACACAGCATGTGCCCTGTTCAGCCAACTGAGAAAATAAAGCATACTAATTATATTGAGTCCAGTGAGAAGCACTGGTAAATATCCATAGGAAATAGGTGACAGAAATATCTGAAGGCACTCAGGGTAAATCAGTCAAAATGGCACTATGTAAGTTATCTGGTTGACAAGGATACCATCGAGGGCTAAGTGGCTAGCACATTTTATTTGCAGAGCTTGCCAAACTATCACCAGAATATTAGAGAAAAAAATGTAGTCAGTGTCTAACCTGTTAATAAAAGTGATCTTGCGGTCCTAGCTAATACGCTAGTGATCATGTATTGTATGCATTGTTAATCAATTTAGGGATTTTAAGGACGGGCTATTTTTATTTATACTTTGCTGCCTTTTTTCATTCCCTCATGAGTGGTTGTGATTTTTTTTGTAGTTTTTTTTTGCCCGTGGCAGTAGATCAAGATGTTATATTTATTCAGTCATACCATCTTAAGGGCTTCCATATTCTTTTTGTCTGATGCTGGACTTCTAGGATTTGTGCAGGTCTGTGCCAATGTTGTATTCTTTTGGGATTGTCTGGGGATTCACATGCCTGAGAATGTAATTCAAGGGCCATTTAGACTATTATTTTTATTTTATCAGTTGTATTTTTTTCCTTTGCTATGTGTATTTTACAGCTGATGGGCCTGATATTTCTCTAGGGTCTTCTCTTCTTTTTATGTGTGCTCCCACACTTGCCCCAGGATTTATATAAGACAATAGTGCATCTGAGCCATCCCACCTCTCATTGTTTAGTGAATTTTATACCTCTACATTTGTATGTGTTTAAAAAAAATAGTTTTCCGTATTTTTAAAAAATAAATATGGGAAACGTGTGGCATGCATTTGTATTCAGCCCCCCCGAATCAATACTTTGTAGAACCACCTTTTCCCTGAAATTACAGCTGCAAGACATTTTGGGTATGTCTCTACCAGCTTTACACATCTAGAGAGTGACATCTTTGCCCATTCTTCCTTGCAAAACCTCTGTCAAATTGGATGGAGAGCAGACTATTGTATTTTACTTATATTATTTTGTTTTTTCCTTGCTATTTGTTTCATTGTACAATTTGAAATAAGCTAGTAATCATTTTATACTTTTGATGTTCTGTTCTTGGGGTACCGATAAAATGCATCTGTTTTTGATGATTTTATTCTCAACTATCACCAGAAACAAAATTTGCCTTGGAATTATGTGTTCTCACATATATGTGAGTTTCCTTTAGATAATCCAGTTTTCTCCAGGTTAAGTGGCTTGTGACTGTTTTTATAACTAAAACTGCAACATTAGATTACAAGCACCTCTGGAGTAGGCAATAGTATGAGTGGCTCTGTGTACTTTGTAAAGCACTGATTACCAGAGAGTACTAACATGGCAAATACATAAATAAATAATTTTGAGCGAAAGGATAAAATTCATGAAATAGGCCCGATCTTGAAGTGGTTAAAAAAGTGAACTTATCCTTTAACCTCCCTGGCGGTATGATTATTTCGGATTTTAGGTGCTGAAAGCGGTACAATTATTTTGCATGAAAATTTGGCATTTTATATTGTAGTCCTGCCATTCTTAGGAATAACTCTCTTAAATCTGTTCAAACCAGAGTCTAGCAGACATCCTGGGTATGATAAAGTTTGAAAAATGAAATCATAAATTATAATATAATAAATAACTATAAATAATTATACCAAATAATAATATAACAATAATAAAAAATTATTCAATTAGGTAATCAAATCAAAAACACAGAAATTTGCTCCGTTGCAATTGTCACTGTCGTTACTTTTCAATATTTGATGACGGATCTCTCCACAAATTGCTATCGCTCAATTCTGCGAGTGATTCGAATTTATTATCGCTGTTTTCTAGCTGGTCTAAAATAATTTTTGATGTAAAGGGACAGTTTTGGTTGCTATGGACAATCTCCAGTTTCCAGGCATAAAGAACAGTTTTTATAATATAAAACTGCATGCAGGACACTGGGCAGACCACTAGGGACAAAGGGGATGTGAAATAATTACATACAGTAATGTATTCTGTAAGATTACATTATACTGTATGTAATGTGTGTGTTTTACTTTTTGAATTTGGCACCGATCTCCATCCCCGTGCGTTGCAACGCTCTCAGGGAATGAAGATCGGCTCGGTGATAGAGCCGGCGTACAGCGGGGGGCGCACGTACAGCGGGGGGACATCGCTGGATCCAGGGGAGAAGGTAAGTAATCTCCTCCTGCATTCAGCGATGTGGTCCCGAATCTGGCTCGGGGTTACCGCTTTTGGTACAAAACTTCCACCCCGAGCCAGACTTGGGAATACCGCCAGGGGGGTTAAATGTGTTGAGGAAGATGTTAATTGATCAAGACATGACTTAAAGCATAAACTGTTCTAATTAATAAAATGCCATCTCTACTGTGCTCGGGCGCCAAAAAAAAAGGCATACGTAAGTCCCGCCCACACATGTAAACAGTGTTCAATTTACACATGTGAGGTATAATCATGGTGGTTAGAATGAGAGCAATAATTCTAGTACAAGACCTCCTCTGTAACTCTAAATACAAGTTCTCTACTGAGCCGGAGCTCTAGCTATGCTGTCAGCAAAGCTCATCCTCCCTGCCAGTTGACTCAGCAGGGGGCATTTGGGCCTCTGAAAGGAAATAATTGCTTCTCCACAGAGAGTAAATGTCCCACTCTGTGGAATGCTAGCAGGAGAAAGGCTGATTAAATAAAGGGGGATTTGCACATCTTTTTTTTTTGCACCTGGAAAGTACTTAGCTACTTTAACTGAAGGAAGTTAATCAGATAAGAGAAGATATGTCTACATATATACTAAACAAGTACAGTTGATCCTGGCTAACAGCTGTTAACAACAGAATCACCTGGGTAAAGAAAAGCCTTCATATCCTCATTTGATAGTGAAGGGGCCAATCACCAGATTCAAAGACTTAAACACTTTGATTAGATTCCTTGCTCTAAACTTCGACACCAGTGGACACTGTAGCTTGAACAGGCTGGGATGCTGCAGCAAAGAGGTGGTGAGGGTACATTGCTCAGTAAAACACTGTCACGTTACCCTGGTAGTGCAAAGTGGTAGTTTTTCTTAGGATTTACAGGAGCTTCCAAACTTTGTGTTTTTTTAATTTGTATATTATATTAATTGTTCTCTCATACTAGCATATTTCTAACACATGCATCTAAGGGCAAATTCTTATGAAGAAATTTAAATTCTAACTGAAAAACATGGTCACAACAATCACAATAAAAAAAAAATACATATTTAGTTATTTAGCAAATAGTTTTTCTTGGCAAATGTGTGTACGTTTTGCTTACATCTTCTGAAAATTTGTAAACGTTAAATTTGTAGCTTATGGCTCAAAACACAATCTGAAGGTTACAGACTCCTTGTTGAAGATTTTTGTGTCGATTTCACAACAAAAACATATCAGTGTTTGTGGCAAAGTCTCAATGTATCAATTTAATACTAATTGTTTTTCTGAAAATAAATACACGTTTCTCTTTTGTGACATTTAATGTATATTATATTTCAACCAATGACATTTATGCGCAGTCAGAGAGCCTAAATACCATAAACTTTATTGTGATTGTCAGGTTATGTGAACCATGTTGTTTTACTGCATCGTTATTTGATTTCTCCAGTTTTTATTTTTTAGCATTTCCTTGACATCTGCGTAGAAATATTGAGGGCCCTAGAAGTTATTTATGCCCTTAGTTGAAATGCATTAGGAATCAGTAAAACTACTGTAGAGTAGAGAGAAAGCTGGAAGTCTGCATGGGTGTATTACTTATGTACTCCTGAAGGTCAAATACAAATGATATTTCACATGCATAAAAAGTCAAAGACTTAGTCTGTTACTCAGTGCTTCTGCCTCTCTGGAGAGTGTTTGGCATTTTCGCACAAAACATATTTATGAGAATAATATTCATTTTAATAATGTAAAACTCAATTTCAAGTAAGGAACAAACTTTTTGAGAAAGTCAGAAAATCTGTATCTTTCTTTATTCATTAAGTATACAAATCAGCTACCTTTTAAAGATACTTAAACATTAAAATGAACTTTTCTATTTTAGAATTGTTACAGCCATTCCAGCATTATGATTTACCAGGGAATACATGAGAAAAATAGCATTAGTCACATGATGATTTCAAAGAGAGGAAATTTTAGATCTATTGGGTTGAATGGAAAATATGGTTTTGCCTCTGTGGCCCCAAGGCCCCCACTAGGCATGCAGTTGACTGTAATTTTAAGACATGGTGTTGTGTTAGGGAAGAGTCAGTTGTTTCATTGGTTAAAAAATACCAAGCAAACCTGTTTCAGTGACTTGGGGTACCCTTATCCTCAGGGCTTGTGTGTTTATTATGTACCCTGTCATTTGTGCTCCATACTCCACATGAGTTAAGCAACCACTAAATATACCTGATATACTTGCTACAATTGAGATAGAAACCTCAACAAAAACCTTAACACACATATGAGCAAATAAAGTTCCGGTAAGCCGCACTCCAAAAAATAGTCCTTTCCTTTATTGTAGATACAGTCCATAGAAAACAGATTAAAATTACAAACCACTAACGTGTTTCACACCACTCTCACTGGTGCTTAATCATAGCTAATGCAAACATAAAATGACATGGTATATATACACATATTCAAAAAATGAAGATCCAATCAGGGGGCAAGCTGACACCCTCATTCACAAGCAAAGATCCATCTTCAATTAAGTTGATAAAGCAGCTTATGCTACAACTCTATGAGTGGTATATTAACCCTTTATGCGTGGACATATCAGACCTTCATGTTGAATTTTATGATTGCAAAAAGATTTTTATTTGAAGAAAGACACATTCCACATAGTCTATTAAACCTAAAAACTAAAATTAAAAATAAAACCATGCCATAAATGAATGCATTTGTTTGCAAGTTTGAAGAGTTACTAGCCTAGAGTGCATGATATCGATATTAATATTTCAGTTTGTTCAAAAAATTACAAATAACCAAGAAATAATCAATCAATCAATCAGCTAAGTTTAAACTTGACTGGTTTAACCTTCCAGGCGGTATTCCCGAGTGTGGCTAGGGTGAATTTCCAATACCAAAAGTGGTAACCCCGAGCCACACTCGAGATCACATCGCAGGATCCAGGTATAGTTACTTACCTTGTCCCCAGGATCCTGCAATGTCTCCCAGCAGTGTGCGATGGCTGTGTCTCCGCTCGATTCATCACAGCGCTGAGCTCCTTTCCCTGTGAGCATTGCGACGCATGGGGACAGAGCACAGCGCCAAATTCAAAAAGTTAAAAACACACAATACATACAGTACACTGTAATCTTACAGATTATATTACTGTATCAAATTATTTCACATCCCTTTTGTCCCTAGTGGTTTGTCCAGTGCCCTGCATGCAGTTTTATATTATATACTGTTTTTTCTGCTCGGAAAATTGTCCATAGCAACCAAAAAGCGTCCCTTTACATGAAAAGTGGTTTTAGACCAGCTGAAAAACAGCGATAATAAATTAGAATCACTTGCAGAATTGAGCGATAGTGATTTGTGGGGAAAGTCGTCATCAAACACTGAAAGTAATGACAGCGACAATTCTACAACTGAGCAAATTTCAGTGTTTTTGATTTGATTACATTATTGAATAATTATTATGATTATTATATTATTATTTGTTATACTTATTTATAGTTATTTATTATATTATAATTTATGATTTTGCATTTCAAAATTTGTCATACCCAGGATGTCTACTAGATTCTTGTTTGGACAGATTTAAGTGTGTTATTCCTAAGAATTACAGGCCTACAATATAAAACACCAAATATCCATGCAAAACATTGTACCACTTTAAGCAGTGGCGGCTGGTGAAGTTTTAGGATGGGGGGGCGCAAGACCACGCCCCCTCGGATTTGGCCCCCTCCACTTCTCACAAGCCACACCCCTTATCGAATCAACATCATATACCAGGCTGCACATTATACACTAGACTCTACTAAAGCAGATGAATCATGCCTATCTTGTGTATAACCACATCAGGCACCTTTTCTGCAAACCTGTAAATCACACATATCTGCATTCTACAACCTGTAAATTGCCCATATCTGCATTCTGCAACATGTAAATCGCACATATCTGCATTCTGTAAATCGCATTCTGTAAATCGCACATATCTGCATTCTGTAAATCACACATCTGAATTCTGTAAATTGCACATATCTACAACCTGTAAATTGCACATATCTACAACATGCAAATCGCACATATCTACAACCTGTAAATTTCACATATCTACAACCTGTAAATAGCACATATCTGCATTCTGTAAATCACATTCTGTAAATCGCACATATATGCAACCTGTAAATAGCACATATCTACAACCTGTAATTCACACACATCTGTATTCTGCAACCTGTAAATTGCCCATATCTGCATTCTGCAACATGTAAATCGCACATATCTGCATTCTGTAAATCGCATTCTGTAAATCGCACATATCTACATTCTGTAAATCACACATCTGCATGCTGTAAATTGCACATATCTACAACCTGTAAATTGCACATATCTACAACATGCAAATCGCACATATCTACAACCTGTAAATTGCACATATCTACAACCTGTAAATAGCACACATCTGCATTCTGTAAATTGCATTCTGTAAATCGCACATATCTGCAACCTGTAAATAGCACATATCTACAACCTGTAATTCACACACATCTGCATTCTGCAACCTGTAAATTGCCCATATCTGCATTCTGCAACATGTAAATCGCACATATCTGCATTCTGTAAATCGCATTCTGTAAATCGCACATATCTGCATTCTGTAAATCACACATCTGCATTCTGTAAATTGCACATATCTACAACCTGTAAATTGCACATATCTACAACATGCAAATCGCACATATCTACAACCTGTAAATTGCACATATCTACAACATGCAAATCACACATATCTACAACCTGTAAATTGCACATATCTGCATTCTGTAAATCACATTCTGTAAATCGCACATATCTGCATTCTGTAAATCACACATCTGCATTCTGTAAATCACACATATCTACAACCTGTAAATTGCACATATCTACAACATGCAAATCGCACATATCTACAACCTGTAAATTGCACATATCTACAACCTGCAAATCGCACATATGAACAACCTGTAAATAGCACATATCTGCATTCTGTAAATCGCATTCTGTAAATCTCACATATCTGCATTCTGTAAATCGCACATATCTGCAACCTGTAAATAGCACATACCTGCATTCTGCAACCTGTAAATTGCCCATATCTGCATTCTGCGACATGTAAATCGCACATATTTACATTCTGTAAATCGCATTCTGTAAATCGTACGTAACTGCATTCTGTAAATTGCACATATCTACAACCTGTAAATTGCACATATCTACAACATGCAAATCGCACATATCTACAACCTGTAAATTTCACATATCTACAACCTGTAAATAGCACATATCTGCATTCTGTAAATCACATTCTGTAAATCGCACATATATGCAACCTGTAAATAGCACATATCTACAACCTGTAATTCACACACATCTGCACTCTGCAACCTGTAAATTTCCCATATCTGCATTCTGCAACATGTAAATCGCACATATCTGCATTCTGTAAATCGCATTCTGTAAATCGCACATATCTGCATTCTGTAAATCACACATCTGCATCCTGTAAATTGCACATATCTACAACCTGTAAATTGCACATATCTACAACATGCAAATCACACATATCTACAACCTGTAAATTGCACATATCTGCATTCTGTAAATCACATTCTGTAAATCGCACATATCTGCATTCTGTAAATCACACATCTGCATTCTGTAAATCACACATATCTACAACCTGTAAATTGCACATATCTACAACCTGCAAATCGCACATATGAACAACCTGTAAATAGCACATATCTGCATTCTGTAAATCGCATTCTGTAAATCTCACATATCTGCATTCTGTAAATCGCACATATCTGCAACCTGTAAATAGCACATATATTTTCAACCTGTAAATCGCACATATCTTCATTCTGCAACCTGTAAATTGCCCATATCTGCATTCTGCGACATGTAAATCGCACATATTTACATTCTGTAAATCGCATTCTGTAAATCGTACGTAACTGCATTCTGTAAATTGCACATATCTACAACCTGTAAATTGCACATATCTACAACATGCAAATCGCACATATCTACAACCTGTAAATAGCACATATCTGCATTCTGTAAATCGCATTCTGTAAATCGCACATATCTACAATCTGCAAATCGCATATATCTACAACCTGAAAATTGCACATATCTACAACCTGTAAATTGCACATATCTACAACATGCAAATCGCACATATCTACAACCTGTAAATTGCACATATCTACAACCTGTAAATAGCACACATCTGCATTCTGTAAATCGCATTCTGTAAATCGCACATATCTGCAACCTGTAAATAGCACATATCTACAACCTGTAATTCACACACATCTGCATTCTGCAACCTGTAAATTGCCCATATCTGCATTCTGCAACATGTAAATCGCACATATCTGCATTCTGTAAATCACATTCTGTAAATCGCACATATCTGCATTCTGTAAATCACACATATGCATTCTGTAAATTGCACATATCTACAACCTGTAAATTGCACATATTTACAACATGCAAATCGCACATATCTACAACCTGTAAATTGCACATATCTACAACATGCAAATCGCACATATCTACAACCTGTAAATTGCACATATCTGCATTCTGTAAATCACATTCTGTAAATCGCACATATCTGCATTCTGTAAATCGCACATATCTACAACCTGTAAATTGCACATATCTACAACATGCAAATCGCACATATCGACAACCTGTAAATTGCACATATCTACAACCTGCAAATCGCACATATCTACAACCTGTAAATAGCACATATCTGCATTCTGTAAACCGCATTCTGTAAATCTCACATATCTGCATTCTGTAAATCGCACATATCTGCAACCTGTAAATAGCACATATATTTTCAACCTGTAAATCGCACATATCTGCATTCTGCAACCTGTAAATTGCCCATATCTGCATTCTGCAACATGTAAATCGCACATATTTACATTCTGTAAATCGCATTCTGTAAATTGCACGTATCTGCATTCTGTAAATTGCACATATCTACAACCTGTAAATTGCACATATCTACAACATGCAAATCGCACATATCTACAACCTGTAAATAGCACATATCTGCATTCTGTAAATCACATTCTGTAAATCGCACATATCTGCATTCTGTAAATCACACATCTGCATTCTGTAAATCACACATATCTACAACCTGTAAATTGCACATATCTACAACATGCAAATCGCACATATGAACAACCTGTAAATAGCACATATCTGCATTCTGTAAATCGCATTCTGTAAATCTCACATATCTGCATTCTGTAAATCGCACATATCTGCAACCTGTAAATAGCACATACCTGCATTCTGCAACCTGTAAATTGCCCATATCTGCATTCTGCGACATGTAAATCGCACATATTTACATTCTGTAAATCGCATTCTGTAAATCGTACGTAACTGCATTCTGTAAATTGCACATATCTACAACCTGTAAATTGCACATATCTACAACATGCAAATCGCACATATCTACAACCTGTAAATTTCACATATCTACAACCTGTAAATAGCACATATCTGCATTCTGTAAATCACATTCTGTAAATCGCACATATATGCAACCTGTAAATAGCACATATCTACAACCTGTAATTCACACACATCTGCACTCTGCAACCTGTAAATTTCCCATATCTGCATTCTGCAACATGTAAATCGCACATATCTGCATTCTGTAAATCACATTCTGTAAATCGCACATATCTGCATTCTGTAAATCACACATCTGCATCCTGTAAATTGCACATATCTACAACCTGTAAATTGCACATATCTACAACATGCAAATCACACATATCTACAACCTGTAAATTGCACATATCTGCATTCTGTAAATCACATTCTGTAAATCGCACATATCTGCATTCTGTAAATCACACATCTGCATTCTGTAAATCACACATATCTACAACCTGTAAATTGCACATATCTACAACCTGCAAATCGCACATATGAACAACCTGTAAATAGCACATATCTGCATTCTGTAAATCGCATTCTGTAAATCTCACATATCTGCATTCTGTAAATCGCACATATCTGCAACCTGTAAATAGCACATATATTTTCAACCTGTAAATCGCACATATCTTCATTCTGCAACCTGTAAATTGCCCATATCTGCATTCTGCGACATGTAAATCGCACATATTTACATTCTGTAAATCGCATTCTGTAAATCGTACGTAACTGCATTCTGTAAATTGCACATATCTACAACCTGTAAATTGCACATATCTACAACATGCAAATCGCACATATCTACAACCTGTAAATAGCACATATCTGCATTCTGTAAATCGCATTCTGTAAATCGCACATATCTACAATCTGCAAATCGCATATATCTACAACCTGAAAATTGCACATATCTACAACCTGTAAATTGCACATATCTACAACATGCAAATCGCACATATCTACAACCTGTAAATTGCACATATCTACAACCTGTAAATAGCACACATCTGCATTCTGTAAATCGCATTCTGTAAATCGCACATATCTGCAACCTGTAAATAGCACATATCTACAACCTGTAATTCACACACATCTGCATTCTGCAACCTGTAAATTGCCCATATCTGCATTCTGCAACATGTAAATCGCACATATCTGCATTCTGTAAATCACATTCTGTAAATCGCACATATCTGCATTCTGTAAATCACACATATGCATTCTGTAAATTGCACATATCTACAACCTGTAAATTGCACATATTTACAACATGCAAATCGCACATATCTACAACCTGTAAATTGCACATATCTACAACATGCAAATCGCACATATCTACAACCTGTAAATTGCACATATCTGCATTCTGTAAATCACATTCTGTAAATCGCACATATCTGCATTCTGTAAATCGCACATATCTACAACCTGTAAATTGCACATATCTACAACATGCAAATCGCACATATCTACAACCTGTAAATTGCACATATCTACAACCTGCAAATCGCACATATCTACAACCTGTAAATAGCACATATCTGCATTCTGTAAACCGCATTCTGTAAATCTCACATATCTGCATTCTGTAAATCGCACATATCTGCAACCTGTAAATAGCACATATATTTTCAACCTGTAAATCGCACATATCTGCATTCTGCAACCTGTAAATTGCCCATATCTGCATTCTGCAACATGTAAATCGCACATATTTACATTCTGTAAATCGCATTCTGTAAATTGCACGTATCTGCATTCTGTAAATTGCACATATCTACAACCTGTAAATTGCACATATCTACAACATGCAAATCGCACATATCTACAACCTGTAAATAGCACATATCTGCATTCTGTAAATCGCATTCTGTAAATCGCACATATCTACAATCTGCAAATTGCATATATCTACAACCTGAAAATTGCACATATCTACAACCTGTAAATTGCACATATCTACAACATGAAAATCGCACATATCTACAACATTTAAATTGCACATATCTACAACCTGCAAATCGTATATATATATCTACAACCTGTAAATAGCACATATCTGCATTCTGTAAATCACATCCTGTAAATCGCACATATCTAAAACCTGTAAATCGCACATATCTACAACCTGTAAATTGCACATATCTACAACCTGCAAAACACACATATCTACATCCTGTAAATAGCACATATCTGCATCCTGTAAATCGCATTCTGTAAATCTCACATATCTGCATTCTGTAAATCGCACATATCTGCAACCTGTAAATAGCACATATATTTCCAACCTGTAAATTGCACATATCTGCATTCTGCAACCTGTAAATTGTCCATATCTGCATTCTGCGACATGTAAATCACACATATTTACATTCTGTAAATCGCATTCTGTAAATCGCACGTATCTGCATTCTGTAAATCACACGTCTGCATTCTGTAAATTGCACATATCTACAACCTGTAAATTGCACATATCTGCATTCTGTAAATCACATTCTGTAAATCACACATATCTACAATCTGCAAATCGCATATATCTACAACCTGAAAATTGCACATATCTACCACCTGTAAATTGCCCATATCTACAACATGCAAATCGCACATATCTACAACCTGTAAATTGCACATATCTACAACCTGCAAATCGTATATATATATCTACAACCTGTAAATAGCACATATCTGCATTCTGTAAATCACATTCTGTAAATTGCACATATCTACAACCTGTAAATTGCACATATCTACAACATGCAAATCACACATATCTACAACCTGTAAATCGCACATATCTGCATTCTGTAAATCACCCATATGTACAACCTGTACATCTTGTTGGGGGGCAGGTATGGGGGTTAATGCTGCCAACCACCGATAATAACCCTTTTTTAAAAATGTTGTTTGGGGGTATGCTGCCAAACACCAATAATAAGTTATTATCGGTGGTCGGCAGCATACCCCCATACCTGCCCCCCGCTAAACAAGATAAAAAAAAGGGTTAATATCAGTGGTCAGCAGCAGTAACCCCCCCCCCCGCTAAACAAGATTTTAAAAATAAGGGTTATTATCGGTGGTTGGCAGCATACCCCCCTTAGACAAGATTTAAAAAAAGGGTTATTATTAATAACCCTTTTTTTTAAAGCTTCTTTGGGGGGTATGCTGCCGACCACCAATAATAACACGTTTTCTATAAATCTTGTTTAGCAGAGGGGTGGGGGGTTGGGGAATGCTACGGTATGCTACCGACCACCATAGTAACCCTGTGGATGTGGAGGGGGTACCGGCGGCGGCGCTGAAAAAAATAATCAAGATTCAAGAAGAAGATTTTTAAGCAGCCATGCAGCAGCCACTTACCTGATCCTCTCATGCGGGAGTCGGGACAGAACAGAGAAGTGCCGTGCCAACGTCACTTCCTTGAGTGACGTCGGAAGCACCGCCCACCGCTCACTCAAGTGCAAGTCTATGCACTTGCTCAGCCAGTTGATCACACCGGAAGCTGTGGCGTGATCGACTGTGCCACAGAGCTCTCTTTTTTTGGCCAAATGAAGCACCTCGTCTCCAATCTTGTGATTGCATAGACGTGGCGCTTCCTATATTGCACTGCGCCCGGCACCAGGATACAGTACACATAGGGAGGGAAATGTAAATTTTTTTTTTTAAAGGGACACGTTTAAAAAAAACTGGCTTTGAGCATCAAAAAGCAGAAATAATCATACCGCCAGGAAGGTCGCATTTTATCAAATGTTAAAATATAGCTAAATGATTTATATACAACAAATGAAACTTAAATCAAGCTAAAAATAATAACAATAATAACAATAATATACACCCCTGTACCATCTCTTTCTAAAGAAATATGTATGTATACATATGTTCAATCATTTCTACTACTCGGCTAGACCGTTTATGTTATAATGAAGACATTTCTTTCTAGCTAAGCTGTGCTCTTTATAGTACTCCAAATTGATGTTTCTACAACTAAACATGTTTGCATATAGTAAATCATGTTTACAGATATGAATATTCATTCATAAAAATGTTACATGTCCCATTTGAAGTTCATGCTGGTTGGCTTTCTTGTGTTAAGAAAAAATATCCAATAGACTTCTCTTATACAGAGGATTTTAAATGTATCTCCCTCTCACTTACTGCATTCACACCTTAGCGTAGCGTGTTTGAGCGTCTTTACTGGCGTTTTGTCGCGCGTATTCGCGCGTTTGCATAGAGCGTTTTCCGGCGTTTTTTAACTTCTGCGTTTTTTTTCAGCCAATAGGAAAAATATTCATCTCTTTTTTCATCTGCTTCCTGAGTACTGTACTTAATGTACTTCTGGTTCAGCATTGTGCTCCCTGCTCCATATCTACTATCTACTACAAAGATGAGTGACGATGAGATGGCATGTTTTGTGGCAGCATCCGCTGTTGCCACATTTTTTCTGCATGAACAAGAGAGGAGGAAGAAGAGGGCACGCAGATATTGGATCCACCCCGTAATTGCCGATCGGGAAGAGAGAGGGCAATTTTGGGTTATGTACAGTGACCTACGTGACCATGAAGATACATTTTTGGACTACACCAGGATGTCCATAAAAAGGTTAGTCAAAATAGTTGGATTCATAATGTTTGACATTGTTCCTGTTTTATTTTATAACGTCCACTAATAAACGCCATATTTGTTATTTTTTTTCACAGCTTTGATGAGTTACTGGGTTTACTCAGTAGTCGGTTGCAGGGAATGGACACATATTTTCGGAACAGTATACCCCCTGTGGAACGACTAATTATCCCACTGAGGTAATATTTTCATATTTCTATTTAATTTTTTAACCACTTACCACCTCACGCCAATGTACATCGGCAGAATGGCACGGCTGGGCACAAGCACATACCTGTACGTTGCTCAGTGCCTAGCCATGGATCGGGAGTGCCCCGCCGGTGGTGCGTTCCTGACCCGGTCCTGAGCTCTGTGACCGTGGCCGCGGGACCAGCGGACCTGATCGCCACTGGTGTCCCGCAATCGGGTCACAGAGCTGAAGAACGAGGAGAGATCCGAGTAGACAAACCTCTCCCCGTGCTTCCTACTGTGGCTGTCACCGATCGGAAAGACAATTAGTGACGTCACATGCCAGGCCACGCCCACTAAAATAAAAAAACACATAACGTCATACATAACACCTACACTGCCCCCTAGTGGTTAACACCTTCCTGCCAGTGTCCAAAAATGTGTTAAAAATGTCCGATGTGTCTGCAAAAATGTCACAGTTACAATAAAAATCGCTGATCGCCGCCATTACAGAAAAAAAAAAGATAAAAATGCTATAAAACTATCCCATATAAAGGACATCAATTTTGTTTTGGAGCCACGTTGCATGACCGCGCAATTGTAGCGACGCAGTGCCGAATCACAAAAAGGGGCCTGGTCCTTTGGCTGCAAATTGGTTTGGGGCTTAACTGAGATTAATGAAAAACCTAATATGAATAATTTTTTATATGCATAAAATAAACACCAATCACACATTTTTAAAGCCAAATAAAAACTTTATTATTTTTTTATTTCTTTTTTTTCAATTTCTTTATTTATTTATTTTTTCCTTTCCATTTTTTTTTTTTTTCCTCATATAAGCAAGAATAGAATTTTACATAAGCAATCTAAGAGTCATACATCGAATTTTTCCATATTCGTACATAATAAACAGAAAGAGCATAACAATTCATTCTATTCCCTTAGCCTCTTACTCCCTTTATAGTATAGTATATAAGTCCAAAGAGAGAGCAGGCTAGGTTAATGGTAATATATAGGGACAACATCATAGAAACTTCTCTCTCAGTCCCACATACCCTATATCTGGTCTTGGGTTGTTACTGTTCCCAGTCAGGCCAGAGTTGTGTTGTTATCCTCTTATTTCTCGTCTTCCCCCCCTTTTATTTTCACCCCTATTCTTCAACCCCCCCCCCCCCCCCCCCGAAGAAGAAGAAAAAAAATTTTTTTTTTAAAGAAAATAATTTTACTTCCTCCCTTTCCTCTCTCCCCCCTCTCCCCCCCCTCCAGACCAAAGAGAGGGGGAGGGGGGGAGAGGGGGAGTTCTCATCTCCTTCCCCTGTATCTCCCCCTCCTCCCC
Source organism: Lithobates pipiens (assembly GCF_037356315.1). NCBI lineage: Eukaryota > Metazoa > Chordata > Amphibia > Anura > Ranidae > Lithobates > Lithobates pipiens. The sequence goes on along the minus strand of NW_027507758.1, from coordinate 427,579,938 downwards.
CCTAAATCGCATCAATCTGTCTCCTTCCCTCCCCCGAGGAGATATAGAGGTTCCATGGTGTCCATATTTCCAAGTAAGTTTTCCTTCTTTTCCTGGCTGTCCATATTAGGTCTTCCATCTTGTTCACCTCCTCAACTTTCTTCAACCACATGCTCACACTGGGGGGTTGTGTTTGTTTCCACCTAAGTGTTATACATGACTTGGCTGTATTTACCAAGTGACACAGGATGGAATTCCCACCTATACTTCCTGAGGTCTCTAACAAGTTCAGGAGGAATACTGCTGGGTCCTCCCGTATTTCTACTTCACTGAATTTTTGAGTAATCTCTCGTACATCCTTCCAGTATTTCTTAATTTTTGGACATGACCAAAATATATGTAGAAAATTTCCCACTTCTTTCTTTCTATATTTTTTTTATTTCAAATATTACTGAAATATAACTTTTTCTGTTATAACTTTTTCTGTTCGTTTGTTCGTTTTGCACATATACAGCTCAACAAAGAAATAGAGCTAACGTAGCTCATAAACCAAAAAAAATTAGAGGCGATGGAATGTTTGGGAGGAATTGACTCCCTCATTGGGTGTATTCACCACATTCATTGCATGGCCATATTGTGACCAGGTGGAGGTAGAGGGATTCTCATTTTGCTGCCAATTAGAAGGTGGTGGTGGTGTTGGCAGAGGAAAGTAATTTGAAGGTGGTGGTGTTGGCAGAGGAAGGTAATGAGAGGATGGTGGTGCTGGCAGATGGGGCGGGGGGTGATTTGCATAGGGACCATAAGGTGGCGGAGGCTCTGAGGGCCTATATGTGGGGGTTGGTGGTATAAAAGTCACAATATAGCGTATGGTACCTGCCAACATGTCTGCCTGGAGTTCTGATGGTACCTTCTCCGTCAGACCTTCCAGACATCTTGCAGAAACCTGCACATGAGACCTGTTGCTGTTCATTTTTTCTGACATACTGGTCATAATGTCCAGCATGCGGTTGAAGTCAGGTTCAGGAGCCTTCCTTCTTATTGCTCTAGCAGGTACACAAGCAGATTTATGACATACTAAAGGATATTGTTTTCGAAAAACCTACAGCGGAAGATTGGTCAAGGATCTCAGATGTTTTCTGGCAATGCTGCAACTTCCCCAACTGTGTTGGAGCCATCGATGGGAAACATATTCGCATCGTAAAGCCCATGGGTAGCGGAAGCCAGTATTTTAATTATAAGAAATATTTTTCTTTTGTGTTAATGGCAGTGGCTGATGCTAATTATTGCTTCAGCTACATTGACATTGGATCATATGGCAGCAGCGCTGACTCTGCTATTTTTTTCACATTCATCATTTGGACACCTGCTGCGCAACAATTCTCTGGACCTTCCAGAAAACAGGCCACTCCCTGGCACAAATGGCCCTCAACTACCCAGTGTTTTTGTTGGAGATGAGGCCTTTGCTCTGAGTGAGCATCTTCTACGGCCTTACTCGGGGCACAACCTGACTGAACAGAGGAGTGTGTTTAATTATAGACTAACACGAGCATGTCGCGTTGTCGAATGTGCATTTGGCATATTGGCAAACAAATGGCGGGTACTGCACACTCCCATTGTTCTGAACATGCAAAATGCAGTTTGTGTTGTTAAAGCTGCATGTGCCTTGCATAATTTTGTTCGCCAGCGGGATGGATTTGACTTTGAGGACCCAGTACATGAGAACATGGAAAGAGCTCATTGGACCGGTGTTTGTGGAAGCAGACAAGAGACACAGGTCAGGGATCAATTTGCCTCCTACTTCATGTCTCCAGCAGGACAGGTCCCATGGCAGCTTGAGGCAATATAATAAATTTAAAACTTTAGTTCTTTGTAAATACGACCATATACTATGCTGTACTGATTTATTAATAAAAATGCTTGATGTATTGATAAGAAGTCCCATGTTTTTTTTTTTTTTTAGAAATATATATTTATCTTTGTGTGCAGTATCCTTCCAATATCCACTAGGGGTCTGAGTGTGTCATCATGTATTTATGACATTCTGCTAATACTATACTCATACTCCCATGTAGTGATGGACGAACTTCCGACGGGACGTTTCGCGAACGCGAAATGCGAACGGACCCAAACGTTCGCGAAACCGAACGTTCGCCGCGGGCCCCATTGACTTCAATGGGAGGCGAACTTTGCAAACCTTCATGTCGAATTTGCGGCCACGTGGTAATTATTAGGGGGTAAAACGTAGTCCCACCATCTGGACAATGACATAATACATGTATGAGGTGAATTTGGGATCGATAACTACAAGCATTTTTATTTTATTTGGGAAATTGTTCTAACAATTCAGGACTATGGAGCTAATGAAGGCAATGGAGGAGAGGGAAGGTCAGGGACCAGGGTAGGCAAAGAAGAGGGTGCAGGAGATGATCACCAGCAGCGTGACATACCGGAATGACACATGCACCGTGATAGAGGCATCTGACAGCAGCACCGTAATACAGAGCACTGACAGCAGCACCGTGACATACAGCGCTGACAGCAGCACCGTGACATACAGCGCTGACAGCAGCACCGTGACATACAGCGCTGACAGCAGCACCGTGACATACAGCGCTGACAGCAGCACCGTGACATACAGCGCTGACAGCAGCACCGTGACATACAGCGCTGACAGCAGCACCGTGACATACAGCGCTGACAGCAGCACCGTGACATACAGCGCTGACAGCAGCACCGTGACATACAGCGCTGACAGCAGCACCGTGACATACAGCGCTGACAGCAGCACCGTGACATACAGCGCTGACAGCAGCACCGTGACATACAGCGCTGACAGCAGCACCGTGACATACAGCACTGACAGCAGCACCGTGACATACAGCGCTGACAGCAGCACCGTGACATACAGCACTGACAGCAGCACCGTAAGCAGCCCCAGGAGGAAGTCAGCACAGCACAGGGATGGTGTGATCCCCTCATAATAAGAACCCCCAGGAGGAAGTCAGCACAGCACAGGGATAGTGTGATCCCTTCATAATAAGAACCCCCAGGAGGAAGTCAGCACAGCACAGGGATATCATAAGCAGCCCCAGTAGAAATATGACACCGCTCAACCTCTTCAAAGAGGAGGGTAGGGGCATATAGTACGGTGTGCTTTTTTGGGTCAAGGAAGTGAGCCAAATGAATTAAGAAGGTCTGTGTGCTTGATTAAAAAAATAGTTTATAGACATATACATGGTCTACTGGTCACATGTGTTGAATTCCTCCGAGATCCATGCCTCATTCATTTTTAGAAATGTGAGGTAGTTAACACTGTGGTGAGCTAGGCGAGTACGCTTATCGGTCACAATCCCCCCTGCTGCGCTGAACGTCCTTTCGGACAGGACACTGGATGAGGGGCAAGCCAACAGTTCGATTGCAAATTGGGCAAGCTCTGGCCAGAGGTCAAGCCTGCCCACCCAGTAGTCTAGGGGTTCATCACTCCTCAGAGCGTCCACATCGGCCGTTAACCCAATGTAGTCGGACACCTGACGGTCTAGGCGTTCCCTGATGCTGGATCCGGATGACACCTGTCGATGGGTCGGCTGAAAGAATGACCTCATATCCGAAGTCACCAACACATCTTCAAACCGGCCTCTTCTTGCAGGCGCTGTTGGATTGGTACCCGCAAATCCTTCTCTGGGAGTGGGAATTGCTCCTCTGCCAGCGCACGCAAAAGCAGAATGCAGCATTTCTCGAAGCAAGGCCTGGAAGTGCTGCATTCTGACAGCCCTCTGCGACGGCGGTAACATTTCCGCCATTTTGTGTTTGTACCGGGGGTCTAAGTACGTTGCCACCCAGTACTGGTCCTTGACCCTCATGCTTTTTATACGGGGGTCCCTATTAAAACACTGGAGCATGAAGGCCCCCATTTGCACTAAAGTGGAAGCGGTGTGGTGGCCTGGCTCCTGCTCATCATCCAGGATAATGTCGTCCTCTTCATTCTCCTCTCCCCATCCTCGCACAACAGGGATCCCAGAAAGGTTTAAAGCATGCTCTTCTTGCTCCTGCTCATCCGCCCCGGCACCATCCTCCTCTGACTCCTCATCAGACTCCTGTTGTTGACTTGTCTCAGATAGAGTAGCCCCCCCTGGGAATTCATCCAGCATTGCGACTTCCTCATCTTCCCGCTCCTGCTCCTCCACAGCCTGATCAATGACACGACGCAATGCACGCTCCAGAAAGAAGGCATAAGGTACCATGTCACTGATGGCGCCATGGCTGCGACTGACCAGTTTGGTGATCTCCTCAAATGGCCGCAGAAGTCTGCATGTGTCGCGCATGAGCAGCCACTGGCGCGGTGAAAAAAAACCCAGCTCCCCAGAACCGTTTCTTTCGCAGAGTTCATACAGGTAGACGTTAACTGCACGTTTCTGCTGGAGCAGCCTATCAAGCATATAGAAGGTTGAGTTCCATCGCGTCGGGCAATCGCAAATAAGACGTCTGACCGGCAGATGGTGTCGCCGCTGAATGTCAGCAAGGCGAGCCATGGCCGTGTAAGATCTTCTGAAATGGGCCGAGATTTTCCTTGCCTGCCGCAAGATGTCCTGGACCCCAGGGTATTTGACAAGGAATCGCTGCACGACCAAGTTTAAGACGTGTGCCATGCACGGCACGTGCGTGATTTTGCCCTGTTTCAATGCGCTAAGCAGATTGGCACCGTTGTCACACACCACTTTACCAACTGTCAAATTGAGCGGTGTTAGCCACTCATCTGCCTGTGAACGCAAAGCTGAAAGGAGTGCCGGGCCAGTGTGGCTCTTTGCTTCCAGGCACAACAGACGCAGCACGGCATGGCAACGTCTCACCTGGCATGTGGAATAGGTTCTGGGGAGCTTGGGCGGTGCAGTGGAAGAGACGCTAGCAGCGGAAAAGGAGGAGGCAGCTGAGGAGGAGAGGGAGGAGGATGGAGTAGGAGGAGGAGAAGAAGAGTCAGGCCTGCATGCAATCCGTGGCGGTAAAACCAAATCTACACGGGTGCCACGGGTTACATGCTTGACGGCCGTCAGAAGGTTCACCCAGTGGGCAGTAAAACTGATATACCTTCCCTGCCCGTGTTTGCTAGACCACGTGTCTGTGGTCAGATGTATCTTGGCACCGACACTGTGTGCCAGAGATACATTCACTTGCCGCTGAACATGGCCATATAGCTCTGGGATGCCCTTCTCTGAGAAATACTTCCTTCCTGGGACCTTCCATTGTGGTGTTCCAATGGCCACAAATTTGCGAAAGGCCTCCGAGTCCACCAGTTTATATGGCAGTAGTTGGCGGGCTATGAGTTCTGACAAGCCAGCCGCCAACCGTTGGGCAAGAGGGTTATCCGGCGTCATCATTTTTTTACGCTCAAACATTAGGCCCACGGAAGCCTGCCTTTTTGCAGAAAAATGTGAGCTTGGCGTGATGGAAGGTGGAGTGGAGGACAATTGTGAGGAGAGAGGAGAAGGAGAAGTAGAAGACGAGGCTGGACGGTGAGAGCCTGCAGTGTGGCTTTGTGTGTTCCGTTGCTCCCACTGGGCTCGGTGATGGCTGCTCATGTGCCTTCTTAAGGCGGTCGTCCCTAGGTGAGTATTGGGCTTACCGCGACTAACGCGTTGACTGCAAAGATTGCAGATGGCAACGCTATTGTCAGCAGCGGACACGTTAAAAAAAGCCCACACTGCGGAGCCATGTGCCGGTGTCCTGGGAGCGCCAGATGTGACCGTACATGGTCGATGACTCGCTCCTGATACATTTGCAGTCTGCTTTGTCCCTGCTGTGCAATGTAAGTCATTGCTGCTTCTCCTCCCTATCTGCTGGTCCATATCTCCCTCTGAACTCCCCTCCTCTTCCTCTCTTGTGGGCACCCACGTGACATCACTAGACACGTCATCATCAACGTCACCTTCCCCACCGCTATAAGTAGAGATCTCGGAGTAGGCAGCAACACCGGGGACCAACCTCCTCCTTGGGCTGATCTGGGTACTGGCGTCAGACTGCTGAGTAGCGCTTGTTGCTACCTCCTCTTCCTGATCCAATACCAAGAGTGGCTGCGCATCAGAAATGTCCTCTTGATATGGATCGGAAAATAATTCCAGTGACTCAAGCGGAAGGTATGTGGTGGTGGTGGTGGTGGTCGTGTTGTTGGTGGTAGTGTCTTTGGGGGTGCACATAGCAGAGAGTGAAGAAGAGGGTGCAGATCGAGAGGATGAGGAGGGTGCAGAAGAGTAAGGCTGAGCGAGCCACTCAACCAAGTCTGGTGCATCCTTTAAAGTAATTGAACGCACCTTCTGCAACTTCCCACTTTGGCTCAAGCCTGTTGCTCCTGCCCTACCCCTACCACCCCTGCGGAAGGGCCTGCCTCTTCCTCTGCCTGTCATTTTTTAAATGACCCTGTGACAAAACTCTTAGTCCCTATACCGATGAAGGACTGCTGCAGTATAGGGCAGCGGTCAGCAGTGGTGCACGTCAACCCTATCTATTGTGGACCGATAGCGGTCCTTACAGAACAGCAGACTGTACCGCACTCAAGCCTATGTACCGTAGCACCCTATACCAAGTTACCAGTCCTTATAAGAACTTTTGTGGACCAAGCAGGTTGTGTATTAGTGTTTAGCAGACTGTACGTCAGTCCCTATACCGCTGAAGGACTGCTGCAGTATAGGGCAGCGGTCAGCAGTGGTGCACGTCAACCCTATCTATTGTGGACCGATAGCGGTCCTTACAGAACAGCAGACTGTACCGCACTCAAGCCTATGTACCGTAGCACCCTATACCAAGTTACCAGTCCTTATAAGAACTTTTGTGGAACAAGCAGGTTGTGTGTTAGTGATTAGCAGACTGTACGTCAGTCCCTATACCGCTGAAGGACTGCTGCAGTATAGGTGAGCGGTCAGCAGTGGTGCACGTCAACCCTATCTATTGTGGACCGATAGCGGTCCTTACAGAACAGCAGACTGTACCGCACTCAAGCCTATGTACCGTAGCACCCTATACCAAGTTACCAGTCCTTATAAGAACTTTTGTGGACCAAGCAGGTTGTGTATTAGTGTTTAGCAGACTGTACGTCAGTCCCTATACCGCTGAAGGACTGCTGCAGTATAGGTGAGCGGTCAGCAGTGGTGCACGTCAACCCTATCTATTGTGGACCGATAGCGGTCCTTACAGAACAGCAGACTGTACCGCACTCAAGCCTATGTACCGTAGCACCCTATACCAAGTTACCAGTCCTTATAAGAACTTTTGTGGACCAAGCAGGTTGTGTATTAGTGTTTAGCAGACTGTACGTCAGTCCCTATACCGCTGAAGGACTGCTGCAGTATAGGGCAGCGGTCAGCAGTGGTGCACGTCAACCCTATCTATTGTGGACCGATAGCGGTCCTTACAGAACAGCAGACTGTACCGCACTCAAGCCTATGTACCGTAGCACCCTATACCAAGTTACCAGTCCTTATAAGAACTTTTGTGGACCAAGCAGGTTGTGTATTAGTGTTTAGCAGACTGTACGTCAGTCCCTATACCGCTGAAGGACTGCTGCAGTATAGGGCAGCGGTCAGCAGTGGTGCACGTCAACCCTATCTATTGTGGACCGATAGCGGTCCTTACAGAACAGCAGACTGTACCGCACTCAAGCCTATGTACCGTAGCACCCTATACCAAGTTACCAGTCCTTATAAGAACTTTTGTGGACCAAGCAGGTTGTGTATTAGTGTTTAGCAGACTGTACGTCAGTCCCTATACCGCTGAAGGACTGCTGCAGTATAGGGCAGCGGTCAGCAGTGGTGCACGTCAACCCTATCTATTGTGGACCGATAGCGGTCCTTACAGAACAGCAGACTGTACCGCACTCAAGCCTATGTACCGTAGCACCCTATACCAAGTTACCAGTCCTTATAAGAACTTTTGTGGAACAAGCAGGTTGTGTGTTAGTGATTAGCAGACTGTACGTCAGTCCCTATACCGCTGAAGGACTGCTGCAGTATAGGGCAGCGGTCAGCAGTGGTGCACGTCAACCCTATCTATTGTGGACCGATAGCGGTCCTTACAGAACAGCAGACTGTACCGCACTCAAGCCTATGTACCGTAGCACCCTATACCAAGTTACCAGTCCTTATAAGAACTTTTGTGGACCAAGCAGGTTGTGTATTAGTGTTTAGCAGACTGTACGTCAGTCCCTATACCGCTGAAGGACTGCTGCAGTATAGGGCAGCGGTCAGCAGTGGTGCACGTCAACCCTATCTATTGTGGACCGATAGCGGTCCTTACAGAACAGCAGACTGTACCGCACTCAAGCCTATGTACCGTAGCACCCTATACCAAGTTACCAGTCCTTATAAGAACTTTTGTGGAACAAGCAGGTTGTGTGTTAGTGATTAGCAGACTGTACGTCAGTCCCTATACCGCTGAAGGACTGCTGCAGTATAGGGCAGCGGTCAGCAGTGGTGCACGTCAACCCTATCTATTGTGGACCGATAGCGGTCCTTACAGAACAGCAGACTGTACCGCACTCAAGCCTATGTACCGTAGCACCCTATACCAAGTTACCAGTCCTTATAAGAACTTTTGTGGAACAAGCAGGTTGTGTGTTAGTGATTAGCAGACTGTACGTCAGTCCCTATACCGCTGAAGGACTGCTGCAGTATAGGGCAGCGGTCAGCAGTGGTGCACGTCAACCCTATCTATTGTGGACCGATAGCGGTCCTTACAGAACAGCAGACTGTACCGCACTCAAGCCTATGTACCGTAGCACCCTATACCAAGTTACCAGTCCTTATAAGAACTTTTGTGGACCAAGCAGGTTGTGTATTAGTGTTTAGCAGACTGTACGTCAGTCCCTATACCGCTGAAGGACTGCTGCAGTATAGGGCAGCGGTCAGCAGTGGTGCACGTCAACCCTATCTATTGTGGACCGATAGCGGTCCTTACAGAACAGCAGACTGTACCGCACTCAAGCCTATGTACCGTAGCACCCTATACCAAGTTACCAGTCCTTATAAGAACTTTTGTGGAACAAGCAGGTTGTGTGTTAGTGATTAGCAGACTGTACGTCAGTCCCTATACCGCTGAAGGACTGCTGCAGTATAGGGCAGCGGTCAGCAGTGGTGCACGTCAACCCTATCTATTGTGGACCGATAGCGGTCCTTACAGAACAGCAGACTGTACCGCACTCAAGCCTATGTACCGTAGCACCCTATACCAAGTTACCAGTCCTTATAAGAACTTTTGTGGAACAAGCAGGTTGTGTGTTAGTGATTAGCAGACTGTACGTCAGTCCCTATACCGCTGAAGGACTGCTGCAGTATAGGTGAGCGGTCAGCAGTGGTGCACGTCAACCCTATCTATTGTGGACCGATAGCGGTCCTTACAGAACAGCAGACTGTACCGCACTCAAGCCTATGTACCGTAGCACCCTATACCAAGTTACCAGTCCTTATAAGAACTTTTGTGGACCAAGCAGGTTGTGTATTAGTGTTTAGCAGACTGTACGTCAGTCCCTATACCGCTGAAGGACTGCTGCAGTATAGGGCAGCGGTCAGCAGTGGTGCACGTCAACCCTATCTATTGTGGACCGATAGCGGTCCTTACAGAACAGCAGACTGTACCGCACTCAAGCCTATGTACCGTAGCACCCTATACCAAGTTACCAGTCCTTATAAGAACTTTTGTGGACCAAGCAGGTTGTGTGTTAGTGTTTAGCAGACTGTACGTCAGTCCCTATACCGCTGAAGGACTGCTGCAGTATAGGGCAGCGGTCAGCAGTGGTGCACGTCAACCCTATCTATTGTGGACCGATAGCGGTCCTTACAGAACAGCAGACTGTACCGCACTCAAGCCTATGTACCGTAGCACCCTATACCAAGTTACCAGTCCTTATAAGAACTTTTGTGGAACAAGCAGGTTGTGTGTTAGTGATTAGCAGACTGTACGTCAGTCCCTATACCGCTGAAGGACTGCTGCAGTATAGGGCAGCGGTCAGCAGTGGTGCACGTCAACCCTATCTATTGTGGACCGATAGCGGTCCTTACAGAACAGCAGACTGTACCGCACTCAAGCCTATGTACCGTAGCACCCTATACCAAGTTACCAGTCCTTATAAGAACTTTTGTGGAACAAGCAGGTTGTGTGTTAGTGATTAGCAGACTGTACGTCAGTCCCTATACCGCTGAAGGACTGCTGCAGTATAGGGCAGCGGTCAGCAGTGGTGCACGTCAACCCTATCTATTGTGGACCGATAGCGGTCCTTACAGAACAGCAGACTGTACCGCACTCAAGCCTATGTACCGTAGCACCCTATACCAAGTTACCAGTCCTTATAAGAACTTTTGTGGACCAAGCAGGTTGTGTATTAGTGTTTAGCAGACTGTACGTCAGTCCCTATACCGCTGAAGGACTGCTGCAGTATAGGGCAGCGGTCAGCAGTGGTGCACGTCAACCCTATCTATTGTGGACCGATAGCGGTCCTTACAGAACAGCAGACTGTACCGCACTCAAGCCTATGTACCGTAGCACCCTATACCAAGTTACCAGTCCTTATAAGAACTTTTGTGGAACAAGCAGGTTGTGTGTTAGTGATTAGCAGACTGTACGTCAGTCCCTATACCGCTGAAGGACTGCTGCAGTATAGGGCAGCGGTCAGCAGTGGTGCACGTCAACCCTATCTATTGTGGACCGATAGCGGTCCTTACAGAACAGCAGACTGTACCGCACTCAAGCCTATGTACCGTAGCACCCTATACCAAGTTACCAGTCCTTATAAGAACTTTTGTGGAACAAGCAGGTTGTGTGTTAGTGATTAGCAGACTGTACGTCAGTCCCTATACCGCTGAAGGACTGCTGCAGTATAGGGCAGCGGTCAGCAGTGGTGCACGTCAACCCTATCTATTGTGGACCGATAGCGGTCCTTACAGAACAGCAGACTGTACCGCACTCAAGCCTATGTACCGTAGCACCCTATACCAAGTTACCAGTCCTTATAAGAACTTTTGTGGACCAAGCAGGTTGTGTATTAGTGTTTAGCAGACTGTACGTCAGTCCCTATACCGCTGAAGGACTGCTGCAGTATAGGGCAGCGGTCAGCAGTGGTGCACGTCAACCCTATCTATTGTGGACCGATAGCGGTCCTTACAGAACAGCAGACTGTACCGCACTCAAGCCTATGTACCGTAGCACCCTATACCAAGTTACCAGTCCTTATAAGAACTTTTGTGGAACAAGCAGGTTGTGTGTTAGTGATTAGCAGACTGTACGTCAGTCCCTATACCGCTGAAGGACTGCTGCAGTATAGGGCAGCGGTCAGCAGTGGTGCACGTCAACCCTATCTATTGTGGACCGATAGCGGTCCTTACAGAACAGCAGACTGTACCGCACTCAAGCCTATGTACCGTAGCACCCTATACCAAGTTACCAGTCCTTATAAGAACTTTTGTGGAACAAGCAGGTTGTGTGTTAGTGATTAGCAGACTGTACGTCAGTCCCTATACCGCTGAAGGACTGCTGCAGTATAGGGCAGCGGTCAGCAGTGGTGCACGTCAACCCTATCTATTGTGGACCGATAGCGGTCCTTACAGAACAGCAGACTGTACCGCACTCAAGCCTATGTACCGTAGCACCCTATACCAAGTTACCAGTCCTTATAAGAACTTTTGTGGACCAAGCAGGTTGTGTATTAGTGTTTAGCAGACTGTACGTCAGTCCCTATACCGCTGAAGGACTGCTGCAGTATAGGGCAGCGGTCAGCAGTGGTGCACGTCAACCCTATCTATTGTGGACCGATAGCGGTCCTTACAGAACAGCAGACTGTACCGCACTCAAGCCTATGTACCGTAGCACCCTATACCAAGTTACCAGTCCTTATAAGAACTTTTGTGGAACAAGCAGGTTGTGTGTTAGTGATTAGCAGACTGTACGTCAGTCCCTATACCGCTGAAGGACTGCTGCAGTATAGGGCAGCGGTCAGCAGTGGTGCACGTCAACCCTATCTATTGTGGACCGATAGCGGTCCTTACAGAACAGCAGACTGTACCGCACTCAAGCCTATGTACCGTAGCACCCTATACCAAGTTACCAGTCCTTATAAGAACTTTTGTGGAACAAGTGAGTTGTGAATGTTTAGCAGACTGCAGCAGAAGGGCAGCAGTCAAGTATAATATCCTTTCTATATTTGGAAGAAAGAATATTATACATGTACAAGCCTATTACTGTACCACTGATACCAGTCCTGAAAAGAACCTTTGTGGAACTAATAATAACAGCAAGTCTTTAAAATTACCCTCACTGCCTGACAACACTGCTTCCTTCCTGTCCCTATACAAATTGGCAAAAAAAGAGAACGATTAGTGGTTACTGGAACAGCTCTTTTGTGGACCTTGATAGTAACAGCTAATGATGATGATGATGATGATGATGATGAAAGACTAATCTGGCTGTCCCTGTAGCATACACCGTCCTTTCCCTTTCTCTAAACTAACAAAAAACACTCAGGCTGCTGCAAGAATCAGCAGCACAGCAAACCTATCAACACCTAACACCTATACCAGTCCTGAAAAGAACTTTTGTGTACCAAATAGCTAGTGGTTTATCTCTCCCTACTCCACACAGGAACCTGTCCCTATCGTAACAGAAGAAAGAATGTAAAATGGCCACCGGATCGGGTGTATTTATAGGTTAGGGGGAATGTACAAGTGTCCATGTGCTGTCATGTCTCAAGTGGCTGTCCTGTATCACATGATAAACGTGTCACCAAAGGTTAAAGTTCTTGTATACATTAAACACGTAAGTCCGCCGCGGCGAACGACGGAAAAAGGCGTTCGAACGTGCGGACCGCGAATGTCGGAAATTCGCCGCGAAACGACCGCCGGGCGAAACGTTCGTCCATCACTACTCCCATGCATAGGCCCCTTTCACACTGTGGCATTGTTCAGGCGGAAGCAGTGAAGGAGCGGTGTATTCACTAGCTAGCGCACCGCTCCAGTGTGAAAGCCCTCCGGCTTTCACAATGGAGAGAAAGGAGCCTGTATAGCACCTGAAAAAGCGACTCCTTTCACTGCACTGTGAAAGCAGGAGTGCTGGAGCGGTGCACTAGCAGGACGGTAAAAAAAGTCCTGCTAGCAGCATCTTTGGAGCATTGAAATCAATGGACCAGCGTGGCTATACTACCACCGTCAAATCGTCGCTGCTAGCGGCCACTAGAACGCTGGCAAAGGGCCGCTGCAGTGGTGCTTTGTGTGCGATTTTAACCCTTTTTCGGCCGCTAGCGGGGGTTAAATCTGCCCTGCTAGCGGCCGCTAGAACGCTGGCAAAGGGCCGCTGCAGCGGTGCTTTGTGTGCGACTTTAACCCTTTTTCGGCCACTAGCGGTGGTTAAAACAGCGGTGCTTTGTGTATGATTGTGGCCCTTTGTCAGCGTTCTAGCGGCCGCTAGCAGTGCGGTTTTAACCCCCGCTAGTTTTAACCCCCGCTTTAACCCCACAAAAAAGGGTTAATGCAGCGGTGCTTTGCGTGCGATTTTAACCCTTTTTAGGCCGCTAGCGGGGATAAAAACCGCCCCTGCTAGCGGCCGCTAGAACGCTGGCAAAGGGCCGCTGCAGCGGTGCTTTGTGTGCGATTGCGGCCCTTTGCCAGCATTCTAGCGGCCACTAGCAGGGCGGTTTTAACCCCTGCTAGCCGCCGAAAAAGGGTTAATGCAGCGGTGCTTTGTGTGCGATTTTAACCCTTTTTTTCGGCCGCTAGCGGTGGTTAAAACTGCCCTGCTAGCGGCCGCTAGAACGCTGGCAAAGGGCCGCTGCAGCAGTGCTTTGTGTGCGATTTTAACCCTTTTTCGGCCGCTAACGGGGGTTAAATCCGCCCTGCTAGCGGCTGCTAGAACGCTGCCAAAGCGCCGCTGCAGCGGTGCTTTGTGTGCGATTGTAACCCTTTTTCGGCCGCTAGCGGGGGTTAAAACAGCCCCGTTAGTGGCCGCATACCACAAACAAAACGACGGCAAAGCGCCAACCCACCAACACCCGCACTGCCCCAGTGTGAAAGGGGCCTTATAATGTACTAATCATCCTATTATGTCCCTATTGTGGTTATGTTTGCAGGGGTTTCTCTTACCTTTCTCATCCTTCACATGGCCAGTTAGGTCTGCCCAGTTTGTAAAAACTTGGATGGCAATCTGGTTCCATGTCCTCCTCTTGCTCGCTCGCAGTTTGTAGCATGGATCTCTAGTATCATACAGACAGGGGTGCTCCTTCACCATTCTTATGAAGCTCTCCTGATCTAGGAGACATACTGTCTCATCCAGTTCTCCTTCCATATTGCTGGTCTCCATGTGAGCTAAAAATGGTGATCTGTGCACTTCCTGTGTATTTTTTATGTCCTTTATGTCATTTCCTTATGTAAATTATGTAAATTATATTTTCTCTTGAGCAGATACAGCGACAAAACGCCCATAGAAATGCTCGTTGTCGCGCTAAACGCTTGAATCGAGCGTTTCCATTAGTTTCTATGGGAATAAAAACGCCCAAATCAGCCCGATTCGCGCGACAAAAAAGGGTCCGGAACTTGTTTGAGCTTCAGGCATAGGGCTTCAGGCAACTTGGAGTGGAGATGTGAACCATGTCCATTGAGAATAATGGATTTTTTCCCCTCCAGCGTTTTGTAGCTTCAGGCGTCAAGCTACAAAACGCTCAGGTTTGAATGGGGTCTTACTGACACCAAAATTCTTTCGACCACTTGGATGCCCAAATCAGATACATCCTTCTTGTGTATGTCATTCCAATATCTCGCTATGTTCGTATTGTGATTTTTTTTCCAATATCATATAAATGGTCTTAAAGAAGATCTCTCAGCCTGTGAGTTGTTCGACCAACATATTGCATTTGACATGTCTTGCAGGTAATGACATACACCAGGGATATGCAATTAGCGGACATCCAGCTGTTGCAGAACTACAAGTCCCATGAGGCATAGCAAGATTCTGACAGCCACAAACATGACACCCAGAGGCAGAGCATGATGGGACTTGTAGTTTTGCAACAGCTGGAGGTCCGCTAATTGCATATCACTGACATACACCAAATATCTTGTGTTGCAATTGTTGAATGTTGTGATCTTAGATGTTTTATTAACTTCTGTGGCCTTAACCTCTTCCCGCCCGCCCTATAGCCGAATGACGGCCGTAGAGTGGGTGCTTTCGTCCGGGAGGCCGTCCCTGGACGTCCTGTTGTTTACTTCCGCAATGCGCGCCGCCGTGGGCATGCATCGGGGAAGTTCTGTGTTTGCCGTGTCCCACAGACACAGATCGCTGTAAACGGCCAATCACAGCGGCCGTTTACAGCGCGATCGGCGTGTCCAATGTCAGATGATCTCATATGTAAACATATGAGATCATCTCTTAGCGCCGCTCTCCTTCCTCACACAGACAGCGTGTGAGAGGGGAGAGATGAACGGCTGCAGCGGCCGTAAGTGTAAAAAAAAGTTTAAAAAAGTGCCATCCCCCCCAGTGCCATCCTCCCCCAGTGCCATCCTCCCCCAGTGCCATCCTCCCCCGTGCCATCCTGCTCCAGTGCCATCCACCCCAGTGCCATCCTGCCCCAGTGCCATCCCCCCCAGTGCCATCCTGCCCCAGTGCCATCCGCCCCAGTACCATCCACACCAGTGCCATCCACCCCAGTGCTACCTGCCCCCAGTGCTACCTGCCCCCAGTGCCACCTGTTAGTGCTATCTGTCCCCAGTGCCACCTGTTGTCAGTGCCATTTGTCCCCAGTGCCATCTGTCATCAGTGCCACGTATAAGTGCCATCTGTCATCAGTGCCACGTGTCATCAGTGCTACATAGTGCCATCAGTGCCACATATTAGTGCCATCTGTCATCAGTGCCACGTATCAGTGCCATTTGTCATCAGTGGCACCTGTCAGTGTCACGTGTCATCTGTTGTCAGTGTCACGTGTCATCAATGCCACTTATCAGTGCCATCTGTCATCAGTGTCACGCGTCATCGGTGCCACGTATTAGTGCCATCTGTCATCGGTGGCACGTATTAGTGCCACGTATTAGTGCCATCTGTCATCAGTGGCACGTATTAGTGCCACGTGTCATCAGTGCCACGTATTGGTGCTACGTGTCATCAGTGCCACGTATAAGTGCCACGTGTCATCAGTGCCACGTATAAGTGCCATCTGTCATCAGTGCCACATATTAGTGCCATCTGTCATCAGTGCCATGTTTAAGTGTCATCATTGCCACGTATCAGTGCCATCTGTCATCAGTGTCACGTGTCATTTTCCTGGTTAGATGTGTAATTTATGCTCCTAGAACATGTGATGGTGCTCCCTGCATGTTGGGCCTCTCTATGTGGCCAGGCTGTGAAAAAGTACCACATATGTGGTATTGTAATACTCAGGAGGAGTAGCAGAATTTTTTTGGGGGTGTCATTTGTGGTATACACATGCCATGTGAGAGAAATAACCTATTACAATGACAATTTTGTGGAAAAAAATTAAAAAAATTAAAAATCTTGATTTTGCAAAGAATTGTGGGAAAAAAATGACAACATCAAAAAGCTCACCATGCCTCTTACTAAATACCTTGGAATGTCTACTTTCCAAAAAGGGGTAATTTTGGGGGTATTTGTACTTTCCTGACTTGTTCGGGTCACAAGAAGCGAGATAGGCCACCAGTACATCAGATGTGATCAATTTTGTATGATTCGCACCACAGCTTGTACACTCTCTAACTTTCACAAAGACCAAATAAAATCACTAATTTGGGTTATTTTTACCAAAGATATGTAGCAGTATAAATCGTGGGCAAAATTTATGAAGAAAAATTAATAATTTGCATAAGTCACAGAAACAAAGAAATATGCGTTTTTTTTCAACATTTTCGGTCTTTTTTCATTTATAGCGCAAAAAATAAAAACCCCAGAGGTGATCAAATACCACCAAAAGAAAGCTCTATTTGTGAGAAAAAAAGGACAAAAAATTCATTTGGGTACAGTGTTGCATGACTGAGTAATTGTCATTCAAAGTGTGAGAGCACCGAAAGCTGAAAATTGGTCTGGGCAGGGAGGGTGTTTAAGTGCCCAGTAAGCAAGTGGTTAATGGTATTACCTTTCAAAATATGAGTGCAACATAGGCATCTATTTGAACCACACGGAAAGGTGCCTTTAAATTGTCTATGATTTACTACTACTGAAAAGACTAGGTGACAACATTCCACCCAAAGTGGGGGCCCTACATGACACTGTCATAACTCCTTTTGAAAGGATTTGTGCAAAAATGGGGTTATTAGCCAAAACAGGTATATATTTAAGAACAATATTGATAAAAATCTTTTTTCAATCATGCAATTCAACATGAAGGTCCGATATGTCCATGCATAAAGGGTTAATATACCACTCATATGCCGCGTACACACGGTCGGAGAATCCGTCGGAATGCGTCTTGTCGGACCGTGTCGTCAGATAATCCGACTGTGTGTGGTATGCATCGGACTGATTCCATCCGAATCTCCGTCGGACCCAATTTTCCAACATGTTGGAAATATTTCCCGACCAACTGGGCCGGTCGGACGTAATCCGATCATGTGTAGAGAATTTTGAATCGGACCAAGTGCCACGCATGCTCAGATCAAATTCCTACATCAAAGCTATTGGCTACTAGCCTGAATGTAGTCCCATTGTAACGAAATTACGTCATCACGTTCTGAAAGATCGGATTTTTCGACAACTTAGTCCGACCGTGTGTATGCAACAGTTTTGGACACAATCCGTCAGACTAAATCTGACAGACAAAATCAGACGGATTTGGTTGGCCGAATCTCCGACCGTGTGTACTAGACATGTGCAGAGTAAAATATTTCGTTTCGGAATTTCGTTTTCGTCTGAAAACTTAATTTATTTAGTTACTCCCGAAATTCGTTTTTATTTATTTCATTTTTCGTTCAAAAATTGCATTCGTCCGAAAATCCACATGAATCACGGTCGAATCTGTCTTTGAAGGCTTATGGTGTCTGTCGAATGTATAAAGAAGATTCGACGGAGCTAGTATATAGCATACTTTAGAACCCTATTAAAGTCTATGGGACTCCAACGTTCAAAATCTAAAGTGCTCATTTTAAAGGCTAATTTGCAAGTTACTGTCCTAAAAAGTGTTTGGGGACCCGGGTCCTGCCCCAGGGGACATGGATCAATGCAAAAAAAAGTTTTAAAAACGGCCGTTTTTTCGGGAGCAGTGATTTTAATAATGATTAAAGTGAAACAATAAAAGTGTAATATTCCTTTAAATTTCGTAGGGGGGGGGTTGTCTATAGTATGCCTGTGAAGGGGCGCATGTTTCTGGTGCTTAGAATTGTCCCTGCACAAAGTGTCATTTATGCAGGAAAAAAAGTCCTTTAAAATCACTCGCAGCTATAATGAATTGTCGGCTCCTGTAATACAGAGAACACTCATTGAAAGTCATTGATAAAAAAATAAATAAATAAATAAAAAATAAAAAAAGCGTGGGGGTCCCCCAAATTCAATTACCAGGCCCTTCAGGTCTGGTATGGATATTAAGGGGAACCCTGCCTCAAATTTAAGAAAAAATTTGACGTGGGGTTCCCCCTAAATATCCATAACCAGACCCTTCAGGTCTGGTATGGATATTAAGGGGAACCCCGCGTCAAATTTAAAAAAAAATTGATGTGGGGTTCCCCCTAAAAATCCATACCAGACCCTTTATCCGAGCACGCAACCTGGCAGGCCGCAGGAAAAGAGGGGGGGACGAGAGAGCGGCCCCCCCTCCCTCCTGAACCGTACCAGGCCACATGCCCTCAACATTGGGAGGATGCTTTGGGGGTCTGTGACCCCTCAAAGCACCTTGTCCCCATGTTGATGAGGACAAGGGCCTCATCCCCACAACCCTGGCCGGTGGTTGTGGAGGTCTGCGGGCGGGGGGCTTATCAGAATCTGGAAGCCCCCTTTAATAAGGGGACCCCCAGATCCCGGCCCCCCCCCTGTTTGAAATGGTAAGGGGGTACAAAAGTACCCCTACCATTTCACAAAGAAAGTGTAAAAAATGTTTAAATAAAACAAACACACTTTTGAAAAATTCCTTTATTAAAAATAAAAAAATAAAAAAAAGATTCCAGCGGCGGTAATCCACTCTTGCTATCCATCGACGGACGGTCATATCTCCAGCGATGTCTCATGTCATCCAGCGCAGCGCAGCATCCTTCTTCTGTCTCCGTGGAGGAGACACTACAGACATTCCGGCGGCTGACGTTTGTTATATACGGAGGGCGGGGCCACCCGTCACCTGACCCCGCCCCCCTCTGACGCAAGGGGAAACCCGGGGTTCCCCGTGACGTAGGGGTGACCCCGCCCCCCTCTGATGTAACGGAAACCTGCCTGTGTTACATCAGAGGGGTGCGGGTCACCCCTACGTCACAGGGAACCCCGGGTTTCCCCTTGCGTCAGAGGGGGGCGGGGTCAGGTGACGGGTGGCCCCGCCCTCCGTATATAACAAACGTCAGCCGCCGGAATGTCTGTAGTGTCTCCTCCACGGAGACAGAAGAAGGATGCTGCGCTGCGCTGGATGACATGAGACATCGCTGGAGATATGACCGTCCGTCGATGGATAGCAAGAGTGGATTACCGCCGCTGGAATCTTTTTTTTATTTTTTTATTTTTAATAAAGGAATTTTTCAAAAGTGTGTTTGTTTTATTTAAACATTTTTTACACTTTCTTTGTGAAATGGTAGGGGTACTTTTGTACCCCCTTACCATTTCAAACAGGGGGGGGGCCGGGATCTGGGGGTCCCCTTATTAAAGGGGGCTTCCAGATTCTGATAAGCCCCCCGCCCGCAGACCTCCACAACCACCGGCCAGGGTTGTGGGGATGAGGCCCTTGTCCTCATCAACATGGGGACAAGGTGCTTTGAGGGGTCACAGACCCCCAAAGCATCCTCCCAATGTTGAGGGCATGTGGCCTGGTACGGTTCAGGAGGGAGGGGGGGCCGCTCTCTCGTCCCCCCCTCTTTTCCTGCGGCCTGCCAGGTTGCGTGCTCGGATAAAGGGTCTGGTATGGATTTTTAGGGGGAACCCCACGTCAATTTTTTTTTAAATTTGACGCGGGGTTCCCCTTAATATCCATACCAGACCTGAAGGGTCTGGTTATGGATATTTAGGGGGAACCCCACGTCAAATTTTTTCTTAAATTTGAGGCAGGGTTCCCCTTAATATCCATACCAGACCTGAAGGGCCTGGTAATTGAATTTGGGGGACCCCCACGCTTTTTTTTTTTTTATTTATTTATTTATTTTTTTATCAATGACTTTCAATGAGTGTTCTCTGTATTACGGAGCCGACAATTCATAATAGCTGCGAGTGATTTTAAAGGACTTTTTTTCCTGCATAAATGACACTTTGTGCAGGGACAATTCTAAGCACGGGAAACATGCGCCCCTTCACAGGCATACTATAGACAACCCCCCCCCCTACGAAATTTAAAGGAATATTACACTTTTATTGTTTCACTTTAATCATTATTAAAATCACTGCTCCCGAAAAAACGGCCGTTTTTAAAACTTTTTTTTGCATTGATACATGTCCCCTGGGGCAGGACCCGGGTCCCCAAACACTTTTTAGGACAGTATCTTGCAGAATCTTTTCTCTCTGTCAAATCTTTTTTCTCTGTCGAATATTTTCTCTATATAATCTTGGACTAATAGAGGTAAGGTTAGGCACATTCGAACACAGGTTCTATAGACACAGATTGTTGTCAGAGTCATGTCGAATCTCCTATTCTATATCGAACTGTTGTAACAATGAAAACGAAAATAAAGCATTTATTTATGTCGGATCTTTCGTTTTTCGGATTTTGTGCTTTCGTTATCGTTTGTCAAAACGAAAACGAAAATAGCTGAAATTCGGACGAAAATGCATTCGGACGAAAACGAATGCACATGTCTAGTGTGTACAGGGGCTTAGAGTTGTAGCATCAGCTGCTTCATCAACTTAATTGAAGATGGATCTTTGCATGTGAATGGTGGTGTCAGCTTGCCCCCTTTATTTTTTGAATATGTATATAAATACCATGTCATTTTATGTTTGCAATAGCTGTGATTAATCCGGATCTTTATTTGCTCATATACATTCTACATACTGAGCCATCACCGTTGGCAAGGAAGGTGTTATTCAAGTACAGACGCCTAGAGCGAGTTCTCTCTTTACCTTAACACACATCCAGCACCTTCCTAAACATTAATGAGGGTATTGCCATCTGAACTGACTAATACCGCCCATTGGGACCTCAGACTGCTGGTTTGAAAAACCACTTATCAATTTTTAAAATTCTGTACTTATTAAGTCAACAACTTGCAGTGAATCAGTCACTTTGACAAAAAAAAAGAAGAAAAATATCTACTAACAGGTAAAAAGTGTTGGCACCTAGACATCCACCTCATGCCCAAATACCAGGTATCTCTGACCATGCAAAGATTCAGAACTTCCTGATAATGTTGATGCTTACCTGTCCCTACTACCTCCCATATAGTTGTATTTGCCCCTGAGGTGGCCCATCATAGTGATAGGAATGAATGAGTGTGAAAGATTGGGGTAGCTTTGACATTACCATAAAATGTCAGAGCTTTGACTGATCTCAGCAGCTAGGGTTGTAGGTAGAGCACTGAAACCTGTTGCACCTCTAGGTGGCTGCACCTTTCAGCAGCTTTTTGCTTTGTAAAATTTGTTAGTATTCCTTTCATGAAAATTCACCCCACATGCACAATTGAGTGGATATTGGAAGAAAATAAAATAGGGTTCATGCAATTATATAGACAGAAGCCCTTGTGTGCAAATAGGCTGTTTACTTTTAAAGGGAATTTTACCTAAAGCTTGGTGAAATTTCACTTTGCAAAGAATACACAATCATGTGCAGGGAAAATAAAAAGTGCATTTTTGCTTGCACATGATTGAACTATGGAAGTCAGTAGAGCTTCACCGTACTCGATATATGGAAACTTCTCCAAGTCTTCATAATTTCAAAACATCTATACAGTAGGCTGTTGCTCAACCTAAGCAACTCAAAGTCTGATCAGTGAGTTCCCCCCAAAAAACCTGAAAAGAGTCAGGTAAAGTGATTGTAAAGCCCCATACACACTATCAGTTTTTCTGCTGATTGTTTCCTTCAGATTTACCAAAACCATACAATATGAGGTCAAACCTTAGGAGTTTCAATTTGTATGCTTAAGGCAGGCCCTTGCACTACATGGCTTTGGTAAATCTGAAGGAAAAAATCATCAGAAAATCTGATAGTGTGTATGGAAGGGACTTTAGAGTTAGTTTTTTTGTTTTTTTTAATAACAAACATATCATACTTACCTCCACTGTGCAGCTTGCTTTTCACAGAGTGGCCCCGAACATTCTCTTCTGGGGTCCCCCGGCAGCTCTCTTGGCTCTTCCCCACATCAGATGGTCCCCTAGGAGAAGCGCTCTCCCGAGGGGATTACCTTGTGGGCGTGCTCCCGAGTCCAGCATTCGGTGTCCATAGCCACCAAATGTATGACTTGGCCCCGCCCCTCAGTGCCTGCATCATTGGATTTGCATTTATATGATATTGAAAAAATCCCAATACAAACATAGCGAGACATTGGAATGACATATACCAAAAGGATGTATCTGATTTGGGCATCCAAGTGGTCGAATTTTGATGCCAATAAGAGGGGG
Source organism: Lithobates pipiens (assembly GCF_037356315.1). Taxonomy (NCBI): domain Eukaryota; kingdom Metazoa; phylum Chordata; class Amphibia; order Anura; family Ranidae; genus Lithobates; species Lithobates pipiens. Next base: position 427,557,258 of record NW_027507758.1, on the reverse strand, counting down.
AGATACATTTAAAATCCTCCTGGTCGCTGTGATTCAATCCTGCATCTGGGAGACATGTTCAGTCATGCTCCTGTGTGGTGTTCCTTCCTGTTTCCAGCTCTCTTTTCCAATATGCAGTAGTCCACCAGATCATCTACCATACATCAGCTCACAGAGAGAAAATCACAAGGTATACTGCAGGAACTTGTGGATAGTGAACATGAGATATGGAAGAAGATAATTCCAGCCCTTCCCATCTTTCTCAATTATATTTAGCTTTTTTTTTGTTAAACTGCTCCACCAATCTGTCATTTTGTAGGTGATACACTCCTAAGTATTCATTAGTGTATGTAACTAATTTATCACATTTGATATAAAAAGGTGCCCCTTGATCAGCAAGAAAATATTTTGTTATTGCAGGGGGACATATGGAATAGTTCCATATTTTTTTTTTCTCTGTGCTGTTTCTTAAATTTCTTCTGGATAGCGGGTAGCATAATGCAACATAATGAGAATATACTAATGTACTCTTATTGTATCTCCAGGGGTCCAATCAAATCCATTTAAATCCTTTATAAATGCACTTTAATCATGTGCAGAGATACCACTGGGCTTTGGTAATAGGGGAGTGGAGCAGTATTTGACATTTAGGACATGATTCACAGAACTCTTTCCATCCTCACCCAGAAGAATCTTGGGAGAATCTGGAAAACTTTAGCAGTTTGCTAAGCAAGGTGACCCCCCCCCCCCCTGATGGATGCTGTTGGTCCAGCTCTAACACCACCTTTAAATAAGGGCATAACAATTTGTTCAAATGCTTCCCTGTCTATTATGAATACATGGTACATTTTGCGATTACTATTATGTTTGGGAAAATTAGGGAACCCCATTTATTGTTTTAACATTCTTCTACAAGGGTCTTCGATACAGCATCAATTTTTGGAGCAGCAGCAGTTCATAGTACAACAGGTCCCTGACTGCACCCAACCTTCTCTTTAAGGAATTACTGGTTCCATGTTTATTTTCATGTTTACACTTCATGTCCACAGTTACAATCATTGCTTCCCTCTTTAAACCCCACCACTATAGACGAGGTTGCTAAATTACTTGCTAATGTCCACCTAACCACCTGCCCTCTGGATCCTGTTCCCTCGCAAATGCTACATTCACCCTCTGGCTCTATGTTACACTCTCTAACCCACATCTTCAATCTCTCCCTCTCTTCTGGCATCTTGCCCAACTCTCTAAAGCAGGGGTCTCAAACTTGCGGCCCTCCAGCTGTTGCAAAACTACAAGTCCCATGAGGCATTGCAAGGTTGACAGTTACAAGCATGACTCCCACAGGCAGAGGCATGATGGGACTTGTAGTTTTGCAACAGCTGGAGGGCCGCCAGTTTGAGACCCCTGCTCTAAAGCATGCACTTGTCAGCCCCATACTTAAAAAGCCCTCATTGGACCCATCCAATCTTAACAACCTATGACCCATCTCCTTGCTCCCCTTCTTATCTAAACTCCTTGAACGTCTGGTCTACAACCAACTGAGCGTCCACCTTGCTGATAATAGCCTTCTTGATCCCCTTCAGTCTGGATTTCATCCTCAACACTCCACAGTAGGGATGAGCCGAACACCCCCCGGTTCGGTTCACACCAGAACTTTCGAACGGACCCCAAATTCGAACAAACTTTAGAACTCCATTGAAGTCTATGGGACTCGAACGTTCGAAATTAAAAGTGCTAATTTTAACGGCTAATATGCAAGATACTGTCCTAAAAAGGGTTTGGGGACCTGGCTCCTGCCCCAGAGGACATGGGTCAATGCCTAAAATGTTTTTAAAAATGGCAGTTTTGGCGGGAGCACTGATGACGATAAAAGTGAAATAAAATGAAATATTCCTTTAAATATGGTGCCTGGGGGTGTCTGTAGTATGCCTGTGAAGTGCCACGTGTTTCCCGTGTTTAGAACAGTCCCTGCACAAAATGACATTAAACGGAAATAACATCATTGAAAACTGCTTGCAGTTTTAATGTTATATCTGGTTTCCTGCAATATGGTTGAAAATCATTGAGAAAAATGGCATGGGTAGCCCTCCCTGCCCATTACCAGCCCCTTTGGGTCTTGTACGCATATTAAGGGGAACCCCGTACCCATATTAAAAAAAGGAAATGCGTGTGGCCCCCAGACCCTATATACTCAGAACAGCAGTATACAGGCGGTGCAAACAAGACAGGGACTGTGTAGGTTTGTTGTGTTAAGTTGAATCTGTTTGTAATTTTCAACTGGTACATTTTTAAAGTGTAGCTCCAGTCAAAAAAAACGATTTTTAAGCTTTTTGGAAAACATAGGGAAGGGTTATCACCCCTGTATAATTTGTTTTGTCGTCCATCTTTTTTGATCTCACTTGCTGTTGTCTCCTTCCGTTTGCAAGTAGGAGATGTTTGTAAGTTGGATGTTTGAAAGTAGGGGCCTGCCCTATATGCTCTGCAGAAATGGTGGAACAAGGTGTTGGTTTTGCCACAACATTGTAAGCCCTCAAAGTGACTCTTGGTGGGCGCTGGAGCGCCCTGCTGTGAACGATTATATCAAGAATTGTAATTACATGCCATTGTTGAACAGTGGTAGAAAAATTGACCTTTGGTGGTTGTGGTGCTGGTGCCACAACACTATAAGTCCTCACAGTTACTCTGGGTGGGCACAGGAACGGGCCCTCCTGTGAAATATTATATCAAGAATTGTAATTACATGTCCCTGTCAAACAGGGGCAGAAAAATTGGGCCTTAGGCACTGGTGCTGGTGCCACGACACTGCAACCTCTCCCATATATTCTAGTTTTATTGCAGGAATTAGCCCTGCTGCAAAGCATTGCATCAAAAATTGTAATTAAACGCCCCTGTTAAACAGGGGCAGAAAAATTGGGCTGATGGCATCACCCAGAACCAGAAATGTTCTTCCAACATATCAGCAGGGGAGGAAGAGGATAGACAATCAACATAACAGGACAGTCACTCAGCATCAGCATAGGCAGTCTTGAAGGGATGTGATATTTCAAAAAAATTATTCGGTTACATCAGCTTCAGGTGCTTGGTAGCTGTGGGTGATCCAAGATTGATTCATCTTGATGAAGGTCAGTCGATCAACTGATTCGGTGGACAGGCGCACCCTGTGATCGGTAACAAAGCCACCAGCAGCACTGAAGGTGCGTTCCGAAAGAATGCTGGATGCAGGACAGGCCAGTAGCTCAATTGCATACTGTGCAAGCTCTGGCCAGTGATCCATCCTCAAGACCCAGTAAGCCAGAGGATTTTCGGTGGGAAAGGTGTCCAAGTCTGACCTTGCCCCTAGGTATTCCTGCACCATGTAAATCAGACGCTGGCGATGGTTGCTGGAACCGATCATACCTTGGGGCTGCGGACTAAAAAATTGTCTGAAAACATCAGTCAGACGGCCACCTTCTCCACCGCTCCTTCTGACTGATGCCTCAGCAACACGTTGTCCAGGACCAGGAGTTTGTAACCTCCCAGTCTCTGGAAACGCGTTGCACAGACCTTTCTGCAAGGCCTCCCGGAGATGTCTCATCCTCTGCTCCCTCTGCGATGGCAAGATAAGGTCGGCAACCTTACCCTTGTACCGTGGATCAAGGAGAGTGGCCAGCCAGTAATGGTCCCTCTCCTTGATCCGAAGAATGCGAGGATCCTTCCGCAGGCTTTGCAGGATCAGGGAGGCCATGCAGCGTAGGTTAGCTGAGGCATTCGGTCTGGAGTCCTCTGGGTCACTAAGGGCCACATGATCCGCAGCTACCTCCTCCCAGCCACGTACAAGTCCACGTGTTTCTTGGGACTGTAAATCATCCCTACAAGACTGCTGCTGCTGATGCTGAGTGCCAGCCTCCACCTCCATGCTGACACAATCATCCTCCTCCTCCTCTTCCTCCTCCTCATCCTCTTCCTGTGTGATGGGTGGCACAGCAGGAACACTGTCTGGATAAAGGGGGCCTTGAGAGGCAAGGAAGTCCTCCTCTTCCTGCCTCTGTTCTGCCTCAAGTGCCCTGTCCATTATTCCACGCAGCGTATGCTCCAAGAGGTGGACAAGAGGTACAGTGTCACTGATGCATGCACTGTCACTGCTCACCATCCTTGTGGCCTCCTCAAACGGTGACAGGACAGTGCATGCATCCCTGATCATGCCCCACTGACATGGTGAGAAAAAACCGAGCTCCCCTGACCCTGTCCTGGTGCCGTAATCGCAGAGGTACTCATTGATGCCCCTCTGCTGCGTGTGCAGCCGCTGAAGCATGGCCAACGTTGAGTTCCACCTGGTGGGCATGTCACATATAAGGCGGTTCTTGGGCAGGTTCAACTCCTTTTGGAGCTCAGCCAGTCGAGCACAGGCATTAAATGATCGGCGGAAATTAACACAGACTTTCCTGGCCTGCTTCAGGACATCCTGTAAGCCGGGGTACCTGCCCAAGAACCGCTGCACCACCAGGTTAAGAACGTGAGCTACACAGGGCACATGGGTTAGTTGTCCCTGTCGGAGGGTGGAGAGGAGGTTGGTGCCATTGTCACAAACCACCATTCCTGGCTTAAGCTGGCGTGGCGTCAACCACCTCTCGGCCTGCCCCTGCAGAGCTGACAAAACATCCGCCCCAGTGTGGCTCCTGTCCCCCAAACAAACCAGCGCAAGCACGGCATGGCATTGTTTTGCCTGCGTACTTGCGTAGCCCCTGGAACGCCTACGGAGCACCGCTGGTTCTGAGGACAGAGCACTGGAAGAGGCCATGGAGGAAGAAGAAGAGGAGGGGGTGGAGGAGAGAGGTGTGTCACAACCAATAGTAGCATTTTGGAGGAGTGGTGGCGGAACAACCTCCAACACTACTGCACCTTGTCCTGCATCCTTCCCAGCTGCCAGAAGAGTGACCCAATGGGCCGTGAAAGACAGGTAACGTCCCTGTCCATGCCTGCTGGACCATGAGTCAGCGGTAATATGCACCTTACCGCCCTGTCCAGCAAGGCAAGGACATTGCCTTCCACATGCCGGTAGAGAGCCGCAATAGCCTTCCGTGAGAAAAAGTGGCGTTTGGGGACCTGCCACTGAGGAACCGCACATTGTACAAACTCACGGAAGGGGGCAGAGTCTACCAACTGAAAAGGCAGCAGTTGAAGTGCTAGCAATTTAGCCAAGCTAGCATTCAACCGCTGGGCATGTGGATGGCTGGGAGTGAACTTCTTTCGCCGGTCCAGCAGCTGGGGCAGGGACATTTGCCTGCTATAATCGGACATGGGTGTACTGCTAGCAGAGTGCCCGGAAGCACTTGGCTATGACACACCTAATTCTACACCTTCATTCCTCTCAGAGCAGGTTTCAAAGAGGACTGAAGGTCTAGTGGGGTTGGAGATGCCAGCTGATGAGGAGCAAGGAGAGGTCCGCTTTGTTCTTTGGTGTGGGTCTTTGAGGTACGCTTGCCAACGAGCTGCATGGCAGGTCAACATATGTCTGGTCAAGCATGTGGTGCCCAAGCGGCTGATGTTTTGGCCACGCGAGATACGCTTGAGACATATGTTGCAAATAGCAGCGGTGCGATCTGATGCACTCGTCTCAAAAAAGGCCCACACCTAAGAACTTTTAGAATAACGCGCAGAGGCAGCGCCCTGCAGAGGCGGAGCTCTGCGGTGTGATTCAGTCGGTGTGCTGCCCCTAAGCTGGCCCCCGGAGGGCATCCTGCCTCGTTGGACATGTGCCTCCTCCTCCTCCTCCTCCTGCTTCTCTCTCCTACCAGGCACCCACGTGGAGTCAGTGCTCTCATCATCCCCTCCCTCTTCATCACTGTAAAAAACCTGGCAGTATGCTGCAGCTTGTGGAACATGACTGCCAGATTGCTGTCCTTCTGAGCATCCCCTCTCTCTGCATTCACGCTACTGCCTTCTTCTAGCTGAGTGTCATCATCAGAGCCTACAAAACACTGGGCATCCTCCTGGAGCATGTACCCAACACTGTGCTCAAAGAGTTCAGGAGACTCCTCAGGAGGACGTGGTGGGTCTAGGGAAGGAGTCACTGATGATGACATTGAGAGGAGGGAAGACGATGCGTTGGCAGCTGCTTTGCTAGTACCCTGAGACTGGGTGAGAGAGGATGAGGAGGATGAAGAGGGCTTGGTCATCCACTCTACCAAGTCGTTGGCATGTTGCGGTTCAACATGTCCAGCTGCCGAAAAGAAGGACAAGCGTGTCCCATGGCCACGTGCTGATGACAATGCACCGCGTCCACGACCAGCACTGTTGTCTCTAGACACAGAGCCTGCTTGCCCTCTTTTATCGGCTCACGCCTGTCTGCCTCTCCTTGCTGGCCTTCCAGACATGGTAATGGCCTGAAGGGAGTTGGGTAAAACAGCAGTTGGGTAGTGTATATTGTGCTGGAGGCACACAACACCCACTAACTCCTGCAGATGCCTTTATTATAGAACACCAGAGATAAAGAGGTATACTGTAATGGAGTCACACAACACCCACTAAGCCCTGCAGATGGCTCTAGTAGAGAACAGCAATAAACGGTAGATACAGGTGTATATTGTGCTGGAGTCACACAACACCCACTAACTCCTGCAGATGCCTTTATTATAGAACACCAGAGATAAAGGGGTATACTGTAATTGAGTCACACAACACCCACTAAGCCCTGCAGATGGCTCTATTAGAGAACAGCAATAAAGGGTAGATACAGGTGTATATTGTGCTGGAGGCACAAAAAACCCACTAACTCCTGCAGATGCCTTTATTATAGAACACCAGAGATAAAGGGGTATATACAGATGTATACTGTGCTGTGCTGGAGGCACACACAACTTCCAATAACTCCTGCAGATGGCAAGTGGGCTCAAATAGAGAAGAGCTATGTAGGTGGATATAGCGGTGTGTACTGGGTACAGAGCACGCAGACAGCACGCACAAGCTCCTAACACTACTGACTGCAAGCTCTATTATAAAAGATAGATCACTAGCTATATAGGTGAGGTGAATATAGCAGTGTATACTGCGGTCAGGGCAAGCAGACAACAACCACTACAGAAGAGCAAGATCGAAAATCGTCCGATAACGATCGGTGTGTACTGTGTTGAAGGTACACAGAACACCCACTAACTGTTTCAGACACCAACACACTACACACTACACACTACACCACGCTGGCGGCCTTATATAGTGTGGGGCGTGTACTACACAGCCTGAGCTATGATTGGCCACAGGCATCCTGCCTGTGGCCAATCATGGCTCTCCTCGCTGCTGGCGCTGTGATTGGCCAAGCATGCGGGGTCACAGTGCATGCTTGGCCAATCATGAGCCAGCAATGCACTGCGATGACGCAGTGCATTGTGGGGCGTGAGCGCCACATGAATTTGGCGCGAACGGCCCATAACGTTCGGAATTCGCCGAACGGACGAAGCTCATCCCTACTCCACAGAAACTGCTCTCCTAAAACTAACAAACGATCTACTAACAGCCAACACTATTCTGTACTCCTACTCCTGGACCTCTCTGCTGCCTTTGATATGTTGGCCATCCCCTCCTCCTCAAAAAACTTGTATTTGGTCTCTGTGACTGTACTCTTTGCTGGTTCTCCTCCTACTTATCCAACCGCACTTTTAGCATTTCTTACTACTCTACTTCCTCCTCTCCTCTTCCTTTCTCTTTTGGGGTCCCCCAAGGTTCTTTTCTTGGACCTCTCCTGTTTACAATCTACACCTCCTCCCTGGATCAGCTGATAGCCTCCCATGGCTTCCAATACCACCTCTATGCTGACAACATTCTAATATATTTCTCTACTCCTCAGCTCACTCCCTCTGTCTCCTCACGTATCACTAATTTACTATAAGATATATCAGTCTGGATGTCACACCACTTCCTCAAACTCAATCTATCCAAAACCAAACTTAACATTTTTCCTCCCCCATATGCCCCTTTCTCTTCCCCTGATCTCTTTGTCAAAATCGATAGCTCAACTATAAACTCATCCCCGCATGCCAAGGTTCTAGGTGTAGGCCTGGACTCTGAACTTTCCTTTAAGCACCATGTCCAATCACTGTCCAAATCTTGCCGCCTCAACCTCTGCAACATCTCCAAAATACGTCTCTTTCTAACCAATGACACAACAAAGCTCTTAATTCACTTGTCTTGACTACTGCAACTCCCTTCTCATTGGCTTACCTCTACATAGTCTATCACCTCTTCAATCCATCATGAATGCTGCTGCCAGACTCATCCACCTTACCAATTGTTCTGTGTCAGCTACCCCTCTCTGTCAATTCCTCCACTGGCTTCCGCTCACCCAACAAATTAAATGTAAAATACTAACAACTACTTACAAAGTCATCCACAATGTAGCCCCAAGGTACATCACAAGTCTAGTCTCTAAATACCAACCTACTCGTTCGCTTCGCTCCTCTCAAGACCTTCTGCTCCCTAGCTCCCGCATCACCTCCTCCTATGCTCGCCTCAAGGACTTTTCCAGAGCCTCTCCAATCCTATGGAATGCCGTACCCCAATCTGTCTGCTTATCTACTACTCTATTGGCTTTTAGACAATCCCTGAAAAACCCTTCCCTTCAGAGAAGCCTACCCTGCCCACACCTAACAACTGTATTTTAATTTTCTCCATCAGCTACCCCCCCCACAGTTATTGCCTTTTGTTCCACGTGGCCCTCCCTTCTAGATTGTAAGCTCTAACGAGCAGGGCCCTCTGATACCTCCTGTATTGATTTGTATTGTAAGCGTACTCTCTGCTCTCATGTTATAAAGCACTGAGAAAACTGTTAGCGCTATATAGATTGTGTATAATAATAATAATAATAATAATGTGTTAAGTCAAGAGCACACATCTGCACTACATCAAATAAACAAGGAAAAAAGTACTGCTTGCTTTAGTCCATACAGTAGGCTTTTTGCAAAAACAGCCTGTCACTTCACTCTCCACAGAGTTTTAAACATTTTTTTTGAGCACAGAATATTACTGGGAGGCATCCCAGCTTTTCTATAACAAGCCAGGTATTTCAGCAGGTGGACTTGTGGCCTGGGGTGGGAAGGCTCCAGACCCACCCAAACTTCCTAGGTGGAATCAATTTGCATACATACCACCTGAGGTATCACCCACACAAGATGATGAAAATAAATAACTGACAGCAGAGAAAACAAATAGGTTAAAGGGTGGGCAGTGGGGATCAGTAGCAGAGGGCTAGATGATGCTTGAGTTTGTCTAGTAAATTAGAAGGTTTCACTATATCTAGATCAAGCTTATAAACATTCTATGGAACTCACAGTGTGCATAAAAAATGAAACTAATCCTTTTTAGCACAGGAAATAGAAATTAGGAAGGTAAGGCTTAGGGTTTATCTTTAAGAAATAGCCAGAGTGCCACTCAGTGTTGTTCTCTTCTAAAACACTTACACATACAGTGTAATATATAGGCTTTGTTGGGCTATTGCAGAACTCTGTTATTTGCAAGGGAAAATCAAACAATAATTCACAACCCACCAAAACTTTACCCCAAAGCTATTGTTCTAAAGCCTTGTACACACGATCGGAGAATCCGTCGGAATGTGTCCTATCGGACCGTGTTGTCGGATAATCCGACTGTGTGTGGTATGCATCGGAATGTTTCCGTCTGAATATCCGTCGGACCCAAATTTCCAACTTGTTGGAAATATTTCCCGACCAACTGGTTCGATCGGACATACTCCGATCATGTGTAGAGAATTTTGATCGGACCAAGTGCCACGGCATGCTCAGATCAAATTCCTACATCAAAGCTATTGGCTACTAGCCTGAATGTAGTCCCATCGTAACGAAATTACGTCATCACATTCTGAAAGATCGGATTTTTCGACAACTTAGTCCGACCCTGTGTATGCAACAGTTTCGGACAAGATCTGACGGACAAAATCCGACGGGCAAAATCTGACGGATTTGGTTGTCGAAATCTCTGACCGTATGTACAAGGGCTAAGAGTAATTTACATTACAGAAGATTTGAAGTACATTTTCAAAAAAATACACCCTATAGTGTCTAGTTTATGTTCATCTAGTGTTCACTCTGAATAATTTCATAAACAAGAAATATTCAGCTTTGATTAATTTGATATACAAGAAATACTGTAATTATTATTATCCTTTGGTTTATATAAATATGAGGCACATTCCAGTTGACATCTAACCCAATGAAATGGATTGTTATCAACACTGCATGAGTCTATACACTCATGACTATTTTGCCATGGGGACACAGATAATTATGATTGCCCTGTATCTTAACTCATGAAGAACTGGGGTACAGCTTTCAATGTTTTAAATAAGTATTTGAAAATGTACAAACTGGATTAGAGAAACTGATCCTGATACCTGGACTGTGAAAGCCAGGTGAGCAATCATATAATAATGATTCATCATTTGCTTCTTTACAATATTATTGAATTAACATTTACTATGTAACAAAGTAACATATAGTTAGGAACTGGTATTGTGCTTGAGTCTCATTAGTTGCTAATAGGGGAAACCCAACTTTACTGGGCAGTAGTAGTGCATACAACTAAAATTCCTCAGCCATTTGTGAGTGCATAATACTTACATATAATAAAGTCTAACAATACAGAATAAAAGTGATGTTCTGAAACTGTGTAATACATTTAAGATATTGATGGGAATGTATGTGGAATACAATCCTATCGCTATCTTTAAAATAACCAAGAATCATAAAGAATATGACACATTATCTAATTGTTTAAATACAAACACTTTAATATTCAGTATTAAAGCTTTCTATTTTTGGATACAATATCACACTATCCCTATATGTTATCCTTAATTTCTAAATAATGAGGAAGTTAAAATCCTATTTCTTCTGAGAACTATGTTAACATATGCATCCCTATAATGAAGTTATCATTTCAAAATGCATGTTCTGAATGATGTAGAATTGTAATTAGAGTTGTACTGGTGTTCAATTAACCACTACCTGCTGTTACCCAGCAGAGGCTGTAAATTACTGACTGCTAATATTATCTCCCTATTACCCACAAAGGGTGCAACACATATAGAAGCCAGAATTTACCATGCAGAATATAATCATTTTTCAACTATGACATGGAGCAACCCCATCCTACTTATTTTTATATATTGTCATTTGTGAATTTTTCTTTAAAAATGTGTTACTTTTTTAAAACAATACTTCAAGGACAATAAACAAATTTAACAACACATATAAATTAAGCTATAAATAATCAATAGATGCACCCTTATGTCTGGATTTAAATAAAAATGATCTTCCAAATACATTTTATATTCGTATAAACTTTTCATCCATTTTTCACACAAGATTCGTTTATTTAAATTGGAATGCATGAAAACCCAACATTTGTATTGAGTATTGAGGCTTATTGTACATTATGCTTTTTTTGCACTTTTATTGAGTGCCAATTTTTCAGACAATTCCAGTGACTTCCCCTTTGCTTGCTTACATGCTGCTCTGTACGGAGTCTGAACTTGTACTCCAGAGAGTTATAGAGGTTGATTTACTAAAATTAGCTAAGCAAATGAGGTGAAGAAGTATTGACTTAAATTCATTTTTTTTAAATTTTCCTTGACTTGGTATTTTTCCCAAAAGTGTATTTTTACAAATTAACTTTCTAAGGTGAAAATTCCCTTTGCAAAGTTAACATGCTCGCTTCCGTTAATAAATAATGGCCACTGTATCAATATACAGTATGCATACAGCAGACATGTTTGTTGTCTATAAATGTTATATTTAGTATTATTTCTATTTTAGATTTTTTAAGTGAACAGGGAGTCCCTAAGATTAATTAAAACACAAGGTGGGTGCTATAAAAAGGCAGAAAAAATGATTAATTATTGGTAAAATGTATTAACTCACAAAAATCAGCAATCACCTAGGTGAACAGTGGCTTCAAAATGTTTGTCATTAGCTACAGAACATTATTGCTCTGTAAATGTCTTTAGCATTTTTTTTACAAAGCTGCAAATGTGCATCCATCCATACCTTGACCATTCTGCAGGTACCGTCTTAAGTGCTCATGTCTTCAGAATTCTCTTGAAATAATTCTATTATTCCCCAGCTGGAGCTTGTTTTCTTTTCCAAGCTATTAAAGTTACCTTCATGCAATTTTAAAATAAGCTACAGCCTCTCAAGGGTATCAAGCTCTTTTCCAGAGCACCTGCTTAAACTTTTATTGCAATTAGATACTCCCATCTCAGAGTAAAGATGAATTCGTAACCTACTGTTTCCTTTCTTTCTCATGCTAGTTCTATTCACATAATTGTAATAATTTTTCAGCCTAGCAGCATAAAATGTAGAGGGAACGCAAGGATAAGCGTCAGTGTAATTATTGTGATTTATGATTTCCTTATGACTATCTCTTTTGTAATTTAGGTTCACCTTTAATATATTATCCTGCTTGAAACTTGTGTATGACCCAGATAGTGTTAGAAATAAAGCATGTATACAATCTAAAACAATATCCAACTGCAATTTCTGTTGAAAAGTAACATTTAAGTGAAAGCAATAAAAATAAAGCTTAACACTCAGCATGATACCTAAGAACACATTTAAACTGCATGGTAAGCAATGTATGCACTCCTTAGTGCCACTTCCCTCTATTATTCTATAAAAGAGTGCCATACCTGACCTATGTTTTCTTATTACATTGTCAGTATGATGAAAGGCATCCTCTTAGGACGCCTGTCATTAGAGCAAACAGAAAATGCAGATCAAAAGTTGTTCCCACAGTACTCAGCTCAGCACAGAATTGGTTCAGCAATATCCAATGACAGCAATGTACTACTTTACCTGTGAGTTTTATAGACAAGGTAATGCAACAGTGTGAATACTACTTTAGGTGAATTTTAAAAATATGTAAACATGGCAATACTTTCATTGGCCTTTTTTAAACATGCCTATTACAAAACATGTGATGCAACCCAAGCAGAATAAGCAACAATGTGCAATTATCAATTCGTAAGCCTCGTACACACAAACCTTGGCCTGGATTTTGTCATGCATACAAATGGCAAGGAATTGTCAGCCAACAAACATGAAGGTAGTGGCGTACTACATGGTTTTTCAGCTCTTTAGCACCATCCTTTGGGCTCCTTCTGCTAATTTCGTGTTAACAGAATTTTGGTTAGTATTGATTTGCGCTTTTCTTTTTATGCTTTTTACGTTGTGCTTTTCAGTTAGTTTCTGAACGGCCGTTCGTAAACCAGACATGTTGCGGAATCGGAGGAGATAATGTGTTATTTATTATTTATTATTTATTATTGACTTTGACCCAAGTCCAGTCCAGGAACAGGAGGAGGAGGAGTTCTTGGACCAAAAATTGGTTGCTTTATTAATCATGACCAATTATGTCAGATGCCAGTGCTGCAGAAGCTCCAAGAGAATAATCCAGATGATTTTCGGAATTATCTCCGGATGAGGGACCCCTGTTTTCACTGACTCTTAACATTGTTGACCCCCTATAGAAGAAGAAGCAGGACACATGCATGAGGCTTTTATTTTATTTTTTGGTTGAACAATAATGATTTGATTTAGTATATTTTCTATATTTGTGAATGCATAGAATGCACTTTTTTGTTAAGTTCTATTGGCAGATTATTCTGAAATGTAATATCTCCAGGGTGTGCCACAAGGTGAGAGGAAGAACACAGCACAGAAACCTACATGGGACACATACTGGCAAGTATAACAACCCATGGGCCAACCTCCCCATAGTTTTCCTCCCAACCAAAAAAGTCACTAAAATAAACATCTATATAAATAAGGCTCACCACTAAATTCTATAAGTCAATAGAGTGGTATTTGGTATAGGTGTAGTTCACATGTGCTTAACCCCTTGGAGCCTGTGCCTCCTGGCCCTAAGGGGTTTAGGATGCTGGAAGGCGGGGCAAGGTTTATGATCATGTGACTGCCATGTTTGACAGTTACGGTGGTTATATGAGCAGAAAGCTCCTGATCGCAAGCAGCAAAACCATTGCACAGGGCAGGTAAGTATAACTAGACATGTGCATTCATTTTTGTCCGAATGCATTTTCGTCCGAATTTCAGCTATTTTCGTTTTGACAAACGATAACGAAAGCACAGAATCCGAAAAACTAAAGATCTGACATAAATAAATGCTTTATTTTCGTTTTCATTGTTACAACAGTTCGATATAGAATAGGAGATTCGAAGTGACTCTGACAATAACGATCTGTGTCTATAGAACCTGTGGTCGAATGTGCCTAACCTTACCTCTATTAGTCCAAGATTATATAGAGAAAATATTCGACAGAGAAAAAAGAATTGACAGAGAGAAAAGATTCTGCAATTTACTGTCCTAAAAAGTGTTTGGGGACCTGGGTCCTGCCCCAGTTTGCATGTATCAATGCAAAAAAAAAGTTTTAAAAAAGGCTGTTTTTTCGGGAGCAGTGATTTTAATAATGATTAAAGTGAAACAATAAAAGTGTAATATTCCTTTAAATTTCATAGGGGGGGTGTCTATAGTATGCCTGTGCGTCAGAGGGGGGCGGGGTCAGGTGACGGTGGCCCCGCCCTCCGCATATAACAAACGTCAGGCCGCCGGAATCCCCGCAGTGTCTCCTCAGTGGAGACAGAAGATGGATGGATTCGCTGCGCTGATTCAGATGAGCCATCGCTGGACCCCGGAGAGATGATCGTCCGTCACTGGATAGCAAGAGTTGATTACCACCGCTGGAATCTTTTTTTATTTTTTTTTATTTTTAATAAAGGAATTTTTCAAAAGTGTGTTTGTCTTATTTAACTATTTTTTACACTTTCTTTGTGAAATGGTAGGGGTACTTTTGTACCCCCTTACCATTTCAAACAGGGGGGGCCGGGATCTGGGGGTCCCCTTGTTAAAGGGGGCTTCCAGATTCTGATAAGCCCCCCACCCGCAGACTCCCACAACCACCGGCCAGGGTTGTGGGGATGAGACCCTTCTCCGCATCAACATGGGGATAAGGTGCTTTGAGGGGTCACAGACCCCCAAAGCATCCTCCCAATGTTGAGGGCATGTGGCCTGGTACAGTTCAGGAGGGAGGGGGGGCCGCTCTCTAGTCCCCCCCTCTTTTCCTGCGGCCTGCCAGGTTGCGTGCTTGGATAAAGGGTCTGGTATGGATTTTTAGGGGGACCCCCACGTCAATTTTTTTTTATTTCACGCGGGGATCCCCTTAATATCCATACCAGACCTGAAGGGTCTGGTATGGATATTTAGGGGGAACCCCACGTCAAATTTTTTTTTTTGGACGCAGGGTTCCCCGTAATATCCATATCAGACTGGAAGGGCCTGGTAATTGAATTTGGGGGACCCCCACACTTTTTTATTTATTTATTTATTTATTTATTTATTTTATCAATGACTTTCAATGAGTGTTCTCTGTATTACGGAGCCGACAATTCATAATAGCTGCGAGTATTTTAAAGGACTTTTTTTCCTGCATAAATGACACTTTGTGCAGGGACAGTTCTAAGCACCATAAACATGCGCCCCTTCACAGGCATACTATAGACACCCCCCCTACGAAATTTAAAGGAATATTACACTTTTATTGTTTCACTTTAATCATTATTAACCACTTCCCACCCGGCCAATGCACATATACGGCCGGGTGGGAGCCGCCTACTCCTGATAGGACGTTCAGGAACGTCCATCAGGAGGAGCGGGATCGCGCGCGCGCGTGCCCGCGCAGCGGCGCGATCCCGATGCGCCCGTGTCACCCGGACACGGCGCATCTCAGATCGGCAGGAGGGCTCTGTGATTGGCCCTCCTGATCACATGACGGCCGTGTCCAATCACGGCCGTCATGTGATGTAAACAAACAGCCGGTTGCTAGGCAATCGGCTCCTCCTCTCCTCACACAGAAGTCATCGCTGTGGAGAGGAGAGCAGATCGCTGCAGCCGGCTGCTGATCAGTGAGTATGAGCTGCTTTTTACAGCTTTTTACTCACTGATCACCAGTCTAGTGTACACAGTAAACACACCACACAGTAAACACATCACACAGTATAAACACAATGTCCCCACACATGTCCCCAAAACATACATGTCCCCAAATAATAAAAACACATGTCCCTAATAATAAAAACATGTCCCCCACATATGTCCCACTAAAATCACATGTCCCAATGATTATCTGCACACATATGTACGTGATCACCTGCACACATATGTACATGATCATTTGCGTACATATGTCCGTGATCACACAAACCAATTATTATACACTTAACGGATTTTTTTTTACCAAAAACATGTAGCAGAATACATTTTGGCTTAAATTTATGACAAAATTTGATTTTATTGGATTTTTATTGAAGTAGAAAAAAGAAAATATTGTTTTTTTTTTCAAAATTTCCGCATTTTTGCGCTTATATCACAAAAAATAAAAAACGGAGTCGTGAATAAATACCACCAAAAAAAAGCTCTATTTGTGCGAACAAAATGATAAAAATTTCATTTGGGTACAGTGTAGCATGACCGCGCAATTGTCACTGAAAGCGCTAGAGCGCTGAAAGCTGAAAATTGGGCTGGGAAGGAAGGGGGCGAAAGTGCCCTGTATTGAAGTGGTTAAAATCACTGCTCCTGAAAAAACGTCCGTTTTTAAAACTTTTTTTTGCATTGATACATGTCCCCTGGGGCAGGACCCGGGTCCCCAAACACTTTTTAGGACAGTAACTTGCAAATTAGCCTTTAAAATTAGCACTTTAGATTTTGAAAGTTGGAGTCCCATAGACTTTAATAGGGTTCTAAAGTTCACACGAAGTATGCTATATACTAGCTCCGTCGAATCTTCTTTATACATTCGACAGACACCATAAGCCTTCAAAGACAGATTCGACCATAATTCATGTGGATTTTCGGACGAATGCAATTTTTGAACGAAAAACGAAATAAATAAAAACGGATTTCGGGAGTAACTAAATAAATTAATTTTTTGGATGAAAACGAAATTCCGAAACAAAATATTTTACTCTGCACATGTCTAAGTATAACATGTTTGTTATTTTAAAACAACAAAAAATTTGCCTTTAATATTACTTTATGGTAAAAAATGTTTAGGTAAAATGATCACCCCCTCATGGCTCCCCCCTATACTTACCTTGTCCCCACTCGATCCAGCACTTTCCAGTCTCATGAGCTTTGCTGTGGCAGCGGTAGCCATTGACTCCAGCTGCTGTCAGTTAAATCCTGTGACAGGAGAGCAAGGGGCAAGGCTGAGCCACACTGTCTGTGCCTATGGACACAGGCAGTGCAGCTCAAGACCAAGTCCACATGTATGCCATGATAGGAAGCTGCCTACTATGTTGGCACACCGGGAAGAGGAGGAGCCATAAGTGCCAGGTGGGGGGACCCGAGAAGAGGAGGTTTTTGTCTGCTTGGTGTAATTTCATCGCACAGAGCAGGTTAACATAAACCTATTTGTTATTTAATATAAAATTACTTAAAATTTTGTCACATTGACATGCTGGTTTGCTTAGATAGGCATACAAGAAGGAAGTTTACTCAAAAGTGCAGGAGTATTTTAATTTTGTTATACTATATGTCTTGTGGGAATCATATTGAAGTGCTGGCTTGCTTAGATATGTAGATAGGAAGGGAATTTACTCAAGAGAAGTATTTATCTACTTATTTTTTGGTTGTCTAAAACTATAGCTAGCACTCCCATAAAAATCAATATTCCACACTTGCAGCCTGAAACTAAAGGGCTTGAAAAGCTATTCAAAGCTTTTTACATACATTATGAATCCATTTATTTTAATCTATTGCAGGTATTTATATAGCACTGACAATTTGCTCAGTCAGTGATTTACATATTTTACAAATGTTTGTAAAGGAAAACTATCTTTATGTTAGCACATGTAATAACACTGATTTAGAACATAACTATAACTTATTTACTAAGGAACTAGAGAATGTTCACACAGCAACTTAAATCTGTAAGCCCTGTCACTATTATAAGTAAAACACTGTTGCAGATATGAAGTGCAGGCACCTAGAGATGACTGGACACCCCTGCAGTAGCTTCAAAAGGCCCAAAGATGGTATGAGATTCCCTCAAAAACAAGACTTTGTCATGCACATGTTTGGATGATTGAAATACACTCAACTTCACTTAATATTATTTCACTTGATTTTGTTTGCTATATCAACATTCTCTATTTAGTTAAAGTCCATTTTTTTTTCTAGAAAATACTTTAAAATTCTCCTTTCTCTGGGTGAAACTGTATTCCTAACCTGATCTGCAACATTACCAAATGTACTGGGTCCAAAGCAGGGTATGCATGGACAGGTCCCCCCCCCCCCCCACATGTACACAGGGAATATGAATGCAAGGATCTCCCCATTGCTCCTTTGAATTCTGACAGTAGAAACCTTCCCATCAGAATACACAGATCAGCACTGCAGCCATTGGCTGCAAGCACTGATCAAATGCTGTTTTTTTTCAGCAGGACTGTTTAACAGAAGTTGTTCTGTTGAACAGGCAGGGGTACACGCCTGACAAAAGTTGGCTGATTCCTGCTGAACCAGCCTAATTTTGATGCATGTATATCCAGCTTTACACTGAGGCTTGCTAGGTAGATTAGAAAAATTAAGGTTTGCAGTCTTTCTGCTGTACAGGCATACCCCACTTTTAAGTACACAGTGTGGTTTATTTACTAAAGCTAGAAAGTGCAAAATCAGGCTCACTGCTGCATAGAAACCAATGAGCTTCTAACCTCAGCTTGTTCAATTAAGCTTTGGTAATAAAACCTGGAAGCTCATTTGTTTCTATGCAGAAGTGAGCCTGATTTTGCACTTTCTAGCTTTAGTAAACAAACCCCATTGTGTACTTAAAAGTGGGGTATGTCTGTATATCTATTTAAGAGAATTCAGTCTGGCTTTAGGGCAACCATACATGGTTCAAAATCTCTGCTTAACAGGCCAAATTTTGATCCATGTATGGGCAGGCTGGTTGTACAGAATTTGATCTACCGATCAACATCTATACCAGTGTTTCTCAACTCCAGTCCTCAAGGCGCCCCAACAGGTCATATTTTCAGGATTTCCCTCAGATGAAACGGCTGTGGTAATTACTAAGGCAGTGAAACTGATAAAGTCACCTGTGCAAAATAATGGAAAGTCTGAAAACTTGACCTGTTGGGGCGCCTTGAGGAGTGGAGTTGAGAAACACTGATCTATACAACCAGCCTGATGGGTTCCGCCAGCTATTTGTGTATTTGTGTATTCTGGCTTTGGGGATGTCTCCTCACTGTCAGAAAACAATAGCACAGCGGGAGTGATTCCCCCATTCCCACCTAGATAAAATAAAGTATTTTTTTTTCATTCAACCTACTGGTTTAATTAAAAAATTATTAATGTATGATCAGCTTTGATCTATCTGTGTCATTAATAAATGTTCCATGATCTAATCTCTTTTCAGCACAAAAAAAAAGTGTAAACGGTCACAGTAGATATGCACTGACACCTAAAATAGCTGCTCTTTCTCAGGAATAGGATAGAAGCATGTATAGTTTTATGAGGAGATCTTTTGACAAGCAGTGGGTAGTGGATATGTGCAATGGTGAAGAAAAATATTGTATTATCGAAATGATATGCAAAAGCACGTGTGTATTGCCAGCTTTAAAACGTTAGCTTTATTTGTTTTGTACCAGTTGTCAGCATTAAATGATTAGCTTGATTATTCACTAAGCTAATTTTGCTACATCAGCAATATAATGTTTTGGCTTGCATTCTAATCAAGTGTGATTGCACCTTCTTGTTTCTATAAGGTTATGTTGACAGCAGTGCTAGTGTAAAAGTTGTAAAACAATCAATTCACTAACCTTTGCCTGTGGTAATGGTGAGTATTTCATGACTAATTAACTGAAAGTTTGTAACCATTAAATATTTATTAACAAAAAGGGTGAGTAGGTAGAATAACATACACTAAGGTTTTACGAAATGAATCTTGTGATGGTGTGTCCTTTAGGAGTGGCTATTTAGTGGTAAATGTGAACTCTGCAGATTGAGGACTGCAACAATTAAAAAAAATACAAATCCATGCACTAATTAAGCATACATTTGCATTACTTTTTTACTCTATATACAGAAATATTAGTCAATTGCAGACACTACAGAAAGTATTTGCAGATGCAATATGGAATATTTTCCCTTAGAACCCATGTTCTGAAATCTTCAAAATAACTGACATACAGTATAATCATGATGTTCATAAAAAAAAGACAGAAAAAATCCATGCAGTCAATTGTAGAGTATGTTTTAGTAATGTGATCCACACAACTGAAAATCAACTAGGATTGGTTATGAATCAGGGTCATTTGCACCAAATTACTTTCCACTATCTTTAACTGTAAATCCCAAAGGGATGTTGAATCTTATGATTACTTTGTCTTTACAATCATACAATCATGCAAGTTCAAGTGTGAAAAATGAACAAAGACCACAACTAAATAGATACATACATACAGGTACAAACACATTCAATGGGATATGGGGTACTAATAGATGTGGTATTTCCTGGCACCAAGGTTGTAGCAATTTTTTAGGTGGCAGACTCCTGGTAGAGATAAATGGTTAGACAGGAAACAAAATACATGCTATCTTGAGCTCTCAGGTAGGAAAGTGCTGATACGTTCCCTTCCCACTACACGCATCTATATCTATATATATATCTCTATCTATCTCTCTATCTCTCTATCTCTCTATCTCTCTATCTCTCTATCTCTCTATCTATCTATCTATCTATATATACACACACACACACACACACATACACACACACACTCACTGGCCACTTTATTAGATACACCTTGCTAGTACCGGATTGGACCCCCCTCAGATTCATGAATATGTTAGAAATATACTGGGACTTTTCAGGTGCTACAGAGATATATTCTACATACACATCATATTAAAAAGAATGATTTTGTGAAAATGCATCTGCTGTATGTAGTACCTGAAAAGTCCCAGTATATTCCTAACATATTCAAGAATTGTACTTTCACTTTCATCATACCGGTCCTGCCGAGGTACTTGATATGTTTAAAGTTTCTCCTTTCTGGACATTCCTCTGCATGCTCACAACCTGCTACTCCATGGTCTGTTGACCCGAGGGGTGTCTTATCTGAGCATTGACAATGTCCAGGCTCCTGTGGTAGTGCTCTCCTCCTCCATCACTCGCTCACCCAACCCTGTCACAGCTCAGTGTCCAATCTGCGCTAGTTAACATCGCTGACATTTCCCGTCCTTCCTCCTGCTAGCTCCTCTACTGCTCATGACTGAGAATTGGCACTAAAAATTACATTTCTCTGGAGCCAATGAGAGGAGGGGTGTGAATTGAAGGAGGAAGCCCCCCCCCCCCCTCAATCATAGAATAGCAAGCGATTTTCTCTCTTCTGTTTACACACAGTCACAGCACCGCTGCACCTGATAAGAGACTTGGGCTATGGGCCCCAGATTCAGGTCTATAGTCACAGTAGCCACCCCCTAGTGATGACACTGCCCCACACCATTGCACCACCACACCAGCCTGAAGAGTTGATACAAGGCAGGATGGATCCATGCTTTTATGTTAATGTAAGGTAGGTACTCCTGCGCTAAAAGGAATTTATGATATATTCAAAAAGTGGGTGCTGCATACACCGTATGGACCAAACTTGTGTCCAAATTTGTGTAAATTGTGAAGAAAGGGGGGGGGGGTGTTGCGCTCCTTATAATGTATTTTTCTTGTGATGTGTTACCACAATATTGCCAAAATATCAATTATATATCCGACTGTTCTTTATCACAATTATCGGTAAGGTGCATAAGTGCAAAATCAAAAAATAAACTAAATTACTTGGCAAATATGTTAAAAGAGCATAGTAGTTTTTCACTTGTGCAAAAACAGTAAAAAACAAAATAAACAATATCTAAGTGATATAAATATTATCAACGTAAACAGTGTAGCTATAGGTGGTTATATCGCTGTGCAATATATATAGAACATAGGTGAATGGTTCATACAGTGACTGGTATATAAACGAATAAAGCAAAACAAAATATAGTTAAAAATATATAAATGGTGTATAAAAAATATTTTAAATCATCTAACTAAACAAATGTTCAGTGCGGTATTGGACTTTTGATCCTTAGTCCAATGTGCAATATTAGTGCAAACGTGCAAAGTGTTTCACTGGAACACTGTGTATAACTGTCTTGGCATTAAAGTGACACTGTGCCTTTAAGTGCAAAAATTAGGATCAATTTTCAGTGTCACTGACACCCGTGGTAAAAGTAAATGATTACCTTACTGCTGTAAGGTAAACAGCATGTAGCAGAATAATTAAAGGAGGAGGGGGGGGGTCCCTTCAACTCGATCCTTTCCTAGGCATTCGTTCACTTTTAAGTGGAGCCAGGAGAATGGGGGGGGGGGGGGGAGAGGTATGGATGATCCTTTTCTTCCTCTCTTTCCACTGGGTGCTTCAGATCATAGGGTTCTCAATGTACGTTTAAAAGAGATAAAAGAGGCCCACCATAGTGTAGTATTTTTGAATGGAAATAAAACTTTTATTTGCATATATAAAAAAACACTCACATTTTGTGGGGTTATGATAGCATTGTAAAAACGAGCGCCGAGCTCGTGTCTCAATGTCTGAGCGTCTGTTCCGGTATCTGATTAGCCTCGAGTCCTACGCGTTACGTGACACACGTGACTTCAACTGGGATCTCTCTCTCTCTCTCTCTCTATATATATATATATATATATATATATATATATATATATGGAGTGAGAGAGATAGATAGATAGCTAGATAATAGATAGAAAGATCTCTACACATATATATATATATATATATATTTATATATATATATCTATGTCTATGTCACATAGACACTATGACATGCAAAGCAAGATAGTTCAAGCTGTGATTTGTCATAATTGTGATGATTATGGCTCACAGCTCATAAAAACCCCAAATCCACAATCTCAGAAAATTAGAATTTTGTGAAAAGGTGCAATATTCTAGGCTCAATGTGTCCCACTCTAATCAGCTAATTAAGCCATAACACTGGCAAACAGTTCCTGAGCCAGTTCCTGAGCCTTTAAATGGTCTCTCAGTCTGGTTCAGTAAGAATCACAACCATGCGAAAGACTGCTGACCTGACAGTTGTGCAGAAAACCATCATTGACACCCTCCATATGGAGGGAAAGCCTCAAAAGGTAATTGCAAAAGAAGTTGGATATTCCCAAAGTGCTGTATCAAAGCACATTAATAGAAAGTTATGTGGAAGGGAAAAGTGTGGAAGAAAAAGGTGCACAAGCAGCAGGGATGACCACAGCCTGGAAAGGATTCTCAGGAAAAGGTCATTAAGTGGGGACTTTCACAAACAGTGGACTAAGGCTGAAGTCATTACATCAAGAGCCACCACACACAGACGGACCCTGGACATGGGCTTCAAGTGTCATATTCCTCTTGTCAAGCCACTCCTGAACAACAAACAACGACAGAAGCGTCTTACCTGGGCTAAAGAAAAACAGACCTGGTCTGATGAGACCAAATTTTGTATCTCATTTGGAAACCAAGGACCCAGAGTATGGAGGAAGGATGGAAAGGCACACACTGCAAGATGCTTGAAGTCCAGTGTGAAGTTTCCACAGTCTGTGTTGATTTGGGGAGCCATGTCATCTGCTGGTGTTGGTCCTCTGTGCTTCATTAAGTCCAGGGTCAATGCAGACATCTACCAGCAGAATTTGGAGCACTTCATGCTTCCTTCCACAGATGAGCTCTATGGGGATTCTGACTTAATTTTCCAGCAGGACTTGGCACCTGCCCACACTGCCAAAAGCTCCAAAACCTGGTTCAATGACCATGGGATTACTGTGCTTGATTGGCCAGCAAATTCGCCTGACCTGAACCCCATAGAGAATCTTTGGGGCATTGCCAAGAGAAAGATGAGAGACATGAGAACAAACAATGCAGAAAATCTGAAGGCTGCTATTGAAGTGTCCTGGTCTTCCATAACCCTTCAGCAGTACCATAGGCTGATCACCTCCATGCCATGCTGCATTGAGGCAGTAATTGCTGTAAAAGGGACCTAAACCTTGTTTCATTGATTGCATGTCATCTGCTGGTGTTGGTCCTCTGTGCTTCATTAAGTCCAGGGTCAATGCAGACATCTACCAGGAGAATTTGGAGCACTTCATGCTTCCTTCCGCAGACGAGCTCTATGGGGATGCTGACTTAATTTTCCAGCAGGACTTGGCACCTGCCCACACTGCCAAAAGCTCCAAAACCTGGTTCAATGACCATGGGATTACAAGAAAACTCACCTGACCTGAACCCCTTAGAGAATCTTTGGGGCATTGCCAAGAGAAAGAGGAGAGACATGAGAACGAACAATGCAGAAGAGCTGAAGGCTGCTATTGAAGTATCCTGGTCTTCCATAACCCCTCAGCAGTACCATAGGCTGATCACCTCCATGCCATGCTGCATTGAGGCAGTAATTGCTGCAAAAGGGACCTAAACCTTGTTTCATTGATTGCATGTAATATTCTAATTTCACGGCTTGAACTATCTTGCTTTGCATGTAATGAGTCTATCTCAAATATTAGTTTCACCTTTTAAGTTGCATTAGTGAAATAAATTAACTTTTGCAAGATATTCAAATTTTTCGAGTATCACCTGTATATATAGATAGATAGATAGATAGATAGATAGATAGATAGATAGATAGATAGATAGATAGATAGATAGATAGATAGTAAGATAGATAGTCGCTGACCTGTAACAAATTATACAAATTAATGACATCAAGGGACTGGAACCCTGCAATGAACAGCTTACAATCTAAAAACAGCAGGAAGAGAATACAAAAGGTAAAGAGGATTTGACAGCAAATCAAAGTATAGTTATGGTAAGGACAAACCAGATTGGAAGAAGATCTCATTAATGAAACAATGGGTTAGGATAGAATATTTTAACTCACTGCAACATATTGTAGATGTTATGCATTTTGATGCTCTGATTTGAATTTGGTGAACAAAGTATCCTTGAGTAGTCCTTGTACTTTGTGTAAACTTTCACTCTAGCGAATAATCTAAACATACATTTTATTACCTTCAATATTCTTGAAAACAACTTCTAAATCACATTATGTAAATAAATCTCTCTCCTCCGCTAAATATTAAAATCTTTTCTTTCATTGTAAAAAGAATGCAGTACAAAGGTGTTCTGTTTCTAATTAGCGAAATCTAATGAAAAAAACATAACTTGACTTTTTTGTTTTATAATGGAAATTTGAAATAGAGCATATGATGCTTTATAGAGTTGTTTCTGAAGCTGACTGGCAATTTCATTTTGAAACCTTTCCATCTCTTAATAAGTCAGGGAAAGTATTTCAGACAAAGGGGCAGGATTACTTAACAGAATGCACTATTGACTATTACAGTCTGGATTCTAAGTTAATCAAGACCTATTCTTTTAGAATGATTGTGAAATGATTACTTGAACTCTTCTTTATCCTGGAGAAAAAGGCCCTTTGTGTAAATAAATGCTGCTTCATACATTAGTAACCTTGGTTTTCATTTGCTTGGTATTCTGGGCACAAAATCAGAATCAAGGAATATTTTATATTGGGCCATAATTAAGTCTTTGCAATGACTTTTCCAAGATCCTAACTTTCAGGTTGTTTTCCTTGTGTTATCAATCTACTAAAATACTTCAACTTTAATCTTAAAATGTCCCATTATTTGAGTTTATTGTTCTGAGGAGCAACAAACAGAGGACTTTCTAAATCCGCAGCTCTTATGTTTTCCTAGTTGCGTTTGCAGTGTTCCACAGAGGAATGCATTTACTGTACTCTGTTATCTTATTATACTATGATATGCTCACAGTTGGATGCAATTGCGTTCTTTGAGATTCATTATATCTGAATGGATTGATTTAATTCACCAGTGAAAGTCAACTAAAATGGCACAAATAAACAAACTAACTAAATAAATAAATAAATGATTAAACTGGGCAAGCATGAAACTTACTTTTGTTAGAACTGGGGAATCTGTGCAGAGGCAATTCTAGGATGGGGAGAAAATTAATGATGCATAACAAACTCCAAGAATGTTCCTAGCCCCATCCCAACCATGTAAATAATCAAACCACAATCTAAGGTCACCACTTTGGATAGTCTGGCATTTTACAGTTCTGTGTGGTGTGAAATTAGCTGTACCACAGGATGTATTGGTTTAGCTCGACTGTCCAAAGGCCATTTTCTTGTAAACCTTGTCTAATTAATTAGTGATTAGCCTTTAGCAGTGGCGCTTACTGTTCTTCTTTTCTGTTTTTATCTTGTGAGATGCAGCATATGGAATTTAAGGATTACTGCCTGCATTTAAGGGGAGGGTAAAAAAGTCAGCAAGGCTAGTCAGCCTCATTGTCCTGCAGTGTGACCTGTTGTCTATTAAAATGATTGTAAAGCTTTATTTTTTTTATTTTTTAAATAACAAACATATCATACTTGACTCCACTGTGCAGCTCGCTTTGCACAGAGTGGATCCGATCCTTGATTTCTGGGTTCCCCCGGTGGCTCTCACAGCTCCTCCTCACATCAGATTACCCCCTTGGAAAAGCGCTGTCCCAGGGGGTTACCTTGCGGGTCCAGCATTTGCGTCTATAGACACGAATGTCAGACTCGGCCCAGCCCCCAGTGCCCGCATCATTGGATTTGATTGACAGCATTGGAAGCCAATGGCTATGCTGCTATCAATCTATCCAATAGAGTGTCGAAAACCCAGGTCAGAGGGACAGCGTGTCCTCGCTGTTGGAAATTCCAGGACTCAGGTAAGTAAAACGGGGGCTGGGGGGCTGGTGACTGACAGAAATGTTTTCACCATAATGCATAAGATGCATTAACCTAAAAAAAAAGTCACTTTCAGGGCCAAAACTAAGGGCGGCAGGGGATGCGTGTGCTCCAAGCACATTATTGAGGGGGATGCCACAGCTGGTACCAATCCTCCTGTATCTGCTTATCCACCTCTACCTCCTGATAGTGGACCGCCACCCCCACTTCTCTGGTCCCCCCACCCCGCAGAGCTCACCTCCTCTCCCTGGCTAGCTGTGCAGTATGTGGACGGGCTGAATACAGACATCCTCCACACTGAGAAGCTGATTACACAATCGGAAAGACAAGCAGCCACACACAGTTGTAACATACTCTTCATCGGCACTCATTCTCCTGCTCTTTCCATTCCCCACTCTGCATCTAGATTCTCCAGGGCAGCGAGAGCGAGGGAAGGAAAAAGCAGGAGAATGAGTGCCGAGCAAGGTTTTGTTACAACTGTGTGTGGCTGCCTGTCTTTATGATCGTGTGATCAGCTTCTCAGTGTGGAGGATAATGTCTGTATTCAACTTGTTCACATACTGCACAGCTAGGTGAACACTGTGGATGGGGGAGACCAGAGGAGCATGTGGGGGAACAGAGGAGAATGGGGGTATGAGGAGCATGTGGGGGAACAGACGAGAATGGAAGGGAACAGAGGAGAATGGGGGGAACATAGGAAAATGGGTGGACAAAAGAGACTGGAGGTAATAGGGGAGCATGTGGGGGAACAGAGGATAATGGGAGGAACAAAGGAGAATGGGAGGGGACAGATGAGTATATGGGGGACCAGAGGAGAATATGGGGAACCAGAGGAGCACAAGGGTGACCAAAGGAGCATGTGGGGACCAGAGGAGCATGAGGGAACAGAGGAGAATGGGGCAACAGGGAAGAGTGGGGGAATAGAGGAGCATTTGGGGGAAAAGAGGAGAATGGGGTGGCAGAGGAGCATGAGGGGGAACAGAGGAGAATGGGGGGCTGAGGAGACAGGGGGACCAGAGGAGTGCCGGAGCTACCAGAGGAGCACATGGGGGACCAGAGGAGCACAAGGGGCACCAGAGGAGCATGTGAGGGACCAAAGGAGCATGTGGGGGACCAGAGGAGCACATGGGGACCAGAGGAGCACGGGGCCACTAAAAGAGGGCAAGCAGGCTCTGTGTCTACAGTCAACAGTGCTTGTCGTGAACATGGTGCATCCTTTGCAGGTGGCCATGGGGCAGGCTTGTCCTTTTTTTCTGCTGCTGAGGCAGTGGCAGAAAAATTGGGCCTTTGGTGGTGCCCCAACACAGTAACCCCTCACAGATACTCTTGTTGGGTGCAGGAACGGGCCCTGCTGTGAAATATTGTAAAAATAGTAATTACCTTCCCCTGTTAAATAGGGACAGAAAAATTGGGCCATAGGCAGTGGTGGTGCCCTAAACCAAAAATATTGTTGGAAGCTAGCATCATCAAGAAGATTGAGGAGGAATAGGATAGTCACTCAGCATAGGCAGTCTTCAAGGGATTCCAGATCCATAGAAAAATCAATCAGTTACATCAGCATCAGGTGCTTGATAGCTACTGATCCAAGACTGATTGATTTTTATGAATGTGAGCCTATCAACAGAGTCTGTGGACAGACGTACTCTATAATCCATTACAAATCCTCCAGCAGCACCGAATGTGCATTCAGAAAGAATGCTGGATGCAGGACAGGCCAGTAGCTCAATTGCATATTGAGCTAGTTCTGGCCAGTGGTCCATCCTCAAGTCCCAGTAACCCAGTGGATGCTCTGTTGGAAAGGTTTCCAATTCTGCTCTTGACCCTAGATATTCCTGCACTATGTAATGCAGACGCTGGCGATGGTTGCTTGAAACAATCAGACCTTGGTGCTCAGTACTGAAAAATTGTCTAGGGGGCATCGGTCAGCCGGCCACCTTCTCCATCACTCTTCCTCTGACTGAATGAAGCCTCAGCAACACGTTGTCCAGCAGCAGGAAATTGTAACCTCCCAGGGTCTGGAATAACATTGCACAAACCTTTCTTCAAGGCCTCCTGAAGATGTTTCATCCTATGCTCCCTCTGCAAAGGCAAGATGAGTTCTGCAACCATACCCTTGTAACATATATCAAGAAGGGTTGCCATCCAGTAATGATCCCTCTCCTTCATACCATGAATCCTAGGGTCCTTTCGCAGGCTTTGTAGAATCAGGGAGGCTATGCAGAGTAAGTTTGCAGAGGCATTCAATTCCTCTGGGTCACTAAGGATAACAACCTCCTCCCAGCCATGTACAACTCCTTGGGTTTCTGGAGACTGAAAACCAATCCTTGAAGACTGCTGCTGAGTGTTAGCCTCCATGTCCATGTTGACACAATCCTCCTCCTCTTCTCCCTGTGTGTTTGGCGGGCCCGCAGGAATATTATCTCGATAAAGATCTCGATAAAGGGGGCCTTGAGAGGTAAGGAAGTCCTCCTCTTCCTCCCGCTGTTCTGCCTCAAGTGCCCTGTCCATTATTCCACAAAGCGTGTGCTCCAACAGGAAGACAAGAGAGACAGTATCATTGATGCATGCATTGTCACTGCTCACCATCCATGTGGCCTCCTAAAATGGTGACAGGACAGTGCATGCATCCTTGATCAGTAGCGGATGACGTGGCAAAAAGAAGCCAAGCTCCCCTGACCCTGTCCTGGGGCCATACTCACACAGGTCCTCTGCTGCGTGTGCAGCCTCTGCAGCATTGCCAACATTGAGTCCCACCCGGTGGGCATGTCACAAATGAGGCGGTTGGTGGGCCAAAACCTCCAGCAGCACTGAATGCCTGTTCGGAAAGCATGCTGTATGCAGGGCAGCCCAGCAGCTCAATAGCCTACTGGGTAAGTTCTGGCCAGTGGTCTATTCTCATGACCCAGTAAGCTAGTGGTTTGTTGACTGGAAAGCTCTCCACCATAAATTTGCAGAGGCATGAGAAGCAGGCTGCCTCACTAAGGATTACAGTATCTGGAACTGCCTCCTCCCAGCTATGTACTACTCCCAAGGGTTTTGGGAATGGAAAACCACCTCTTACTGTTTGACCTATGTCTTCCTCTGCTTCAATGCCTTTGAAACTGTCAAAATCCTACTCCTCCTCTCTCTCCTCTTTTGTGTTATGTGGAATAAGAACAGTGGTGTCTGCATAAGGTGGCCCTTGAGAGGAAAGGAAGTCCTCTTCTTCATCCCACTGCTCTGCCTCGAGTGCCCTGTCCATAATACCACACAGAGTCTGCTCCAGCAGGAACACAACAGGGATTGTGTCAATGAGGCATGCATTGTCATGGCTCACCATACTTGTGGCCTCCTCAAATGGTGACAGTACAGTGCATGCATCCTTTATGAGCAGCCATTAGTGTGGGAAAAAAAAGCCGAGCTGGCTTAGGCCTGTCGTTGTGCCATACTTACACAGGTACTCGTTGATGGCCCTCTGCTGCATGTGCAGCCACTGCAGCATTGCCAAATCCCAGTTACACCTGGTGGGCATATCACAAATTAGGTGGTTTACAGGCGGGTGGAATTCCCGCTGAATTTCACCACCAAATTGAGGACATGTGCCAGACATGGCACATGTGTCAACTTTCTCTGTCTACTATTGTGCCATTATAACACACCACCATTCCTGGCTCCAGCTGGAATGGCGTGAATGACCTCTGGACCTGTCCCTGCAGAGTTGCAAGAATCTATGCTCTGGTGTGGTTCCTGTCCCTTAGACACACCAGCTGAAGGACTGCATGGCACCTTTTAGCCTGACTCATTGAATAGCCCTTTGAACGCTTAGGGGGTACTTGAGGTTCATAGGACAATTCTGCAGAGGAGGGCATGGAGGAGGAGGAGGAGAGGGTGGGGGTAGAGCTGACAAATCTTGCATCATCACCAGCTGTATGGAGACGCGGGGGCACAACAAGCTGCAGCACTGAGCCCTGTCCTGCATCCTTCTGAGTTGCAAGCAGAGTTACCCAGTGTGCTGTGATCTAAATATATCATCCCTGCCCATGCTTGCTGGACCACGTGTCAGCAGTAACATGGACTTTGTGGTTAACAAACAACAATGCCATAACATTGCCTTTCTATGTGATGGTAGAGAGCTGGAATGGCCTTACATGAAAAGAAATAGCAACTGCGAACCTGCCATTGTGGTACAGCATATTCTACAAATTCACAAAAGGAGGCAGAATCCACCAGATGGAAAGGCAGAAGTTGTAGAGCCAGCAGCTTTGACAAGCTTGCATTTAGACGCTGGGCATATACTGTCAACAATTTTTCAGCACCTGTTTGACAGGTGCATATCACTGCAATTTTTGACAGCAAGGCCAATTCTTACTTTCATCAAGAGTACCTTTATAGGGTTACTGAGTGAAGGCGCCACTGACACTAAAGAAGAATTTTTCTGCACCATTTTGACAGGTGCATATCATTACAATTTTTGACAGTAAGGCCAGTTCTTGCTTTCATCAAAAGTACCTCTATAGGGTTATGGTGTGAAGGTGCCACCGACACCCAAAGTACAATTTTTCTGCACCCATTACAGAAGTAGAAATCCAAAGTCTGTGCTAGAGACACCAGAGTTTATCCAAAAAATCTTTAATCTTGTTCCCAGTGTACTACATTGTGGCCTCATCATACAGACTGGCTCCCCAAGCTGTTTCTTAGAAAATAAAGAAAGCTTGCAGGGAAAATGTCATTTTTTGGGCTTTATAAATGCAATTATTGCTGCAGCAGCTTCTATACACAGTCCAGATGTGCCACTTACAGGTGGACTAAGGGTACCCCCCAGGCACTATATTGAAAAGAACTTTGACTTTAAGTATCAATAAATCACTGCTCATTTAAAAATGATGTTTTTTTACAAATGTTTTTTTGCACTGATACATGTCCCCCAGGACAGTATCCAGACTCCATAACCATTGTATGCTTGATTAATTGCATAAAAGCCTTCAAAATGGGCACTTTTGATTTTTCACATCGGTTCCCATAGACTTCAATGAGATTCTTGATTCCTTTCCAACTTTCGCAATGTTTGAAAATTCTGGTGCAAACCGAACAGGGGGTCCTTCAGTCCACCCCTACTAGTTTAGTAAATGATTTAACACTTTCACTGCCACACCATTTTTCTATTTTTCACGCAAATGCTAAAATGTGTGTTTTTGGCTTGAAATTGTACTTTTAGTGCCTAAAATAAAACATATTTTCTGAAAGCAGAGGACCTTTAGTAAATAAAGGTAGTAGTTGTGTTTATTTTTTTACATCGCAATACTTTTGTACAAATGTTTATTATTATGTACATCTATATTTATAAAATTATATTTATAAAAAAAATTATAATTTGAGTGCACACAACCCATTTGAAATCTCCAATTCTCTTGGAACTTTCCTGCAACTGTGTTGTAATCCAAACCTAAAGCAATTCAGTGCACAGTAAGAGGGTATCTTACCAAAATATCCTGGCACACTTACAGTATGTGCACCTCCATCTCACTTGACTGTCGCTTGATTGCACTGTAACATGTTTCACAAACTCTTGGCTCTTCTAGGTATGAACTAGCATATGACTTCCAACCAGAATGCAGTGATTGAACCATGATCCACTCATTCAGATGACATCCAACATGGTGGGATCTGAGAGTAGGCCTTACCTCAAAAGGAGTTAATGAAAAGGCTCAAGAGAAGATTCAGAAAATGCAGCACCTGAAAGGCGTGTGTGTGTGTGTGTGTGTGTGTGTGTGTGGGAGGGGGGGCAAGTTTTGTATGACTGTGTGGTCAAGCCAGTCAGTTTGTGTCATGAAGTGTTTGACTCCGAATTGAGGAGTTTATTTTCAAGGCTTGAAGCAAAATCAGGGTAACCTTGAACTGGAGTCAAGGAGTAGGGATGCATAGAGATTCCTGGTAATGTTAATGTTTGATGTTCATCTCTGAGCCCTTGTACGCACGGTCGGAGATTCCGTCGGAATGTGTCCGATCGGAGCGTTTTGTCGGATATTCCAACTGTGTGTGGTATGCATCGGACTGTTTCCGTAGGAATATCCGTTGGACCAAATTTTCCAACTTGCCGGAAACATTTTCTGACAAACTGCTCCGATCGGACATACTCCGATCATGTGTAGCCTACTCCGACGGACAAGGTGCCACGCATTGCTCACATTCAAATTCCGACACGGAAGCGCTCGTTGAGGTAAAACTACTGCTCGTAATCGATATAGCACATTCGTCACGCTGCAATGTTAAAAATTCTTTCATGAAGCGCATTCTCTTGTTCTTTACAATGCTTCAAGAAGGAACTTCTTTTGATGCTCATAGTCACACACACTTCATGACTCTTTTTTAACCATTTCGGCAATACAATTTTTGTTTTCGTCACATCTACACAATTTTAGATTTTGTTTATTATTTTTGGATCCTTTTTTTTTAGTTTTTTCCTAAAAATCTCCTTTAAAGACAGTTTGCTCATTTCTCCTTTTTTTGGGCTGTTTTTTGTGTTTAAACTTACCACAACAACATTATTTTATTTTGTATCTTTGGTTTTTCATTTTTAATCTACAGGAGGTTGTTTAGTGTTGGTACCCCTTGTTATTCATTTCACTTTGTAGTTTTGAAATGTACCTGCCTGCTCACAAATAAACTGGCCTTTTGGAAGGAAAACACATACGCAAGTATTTCATCTAACAAAAAAAAACCTTTATTTTGTTCGCAATAAAATAAAAAGAGGAACGCAGCGCTGGAGAATCTTGTTACTTTGGTGCAGCCTTTGGCCCCCAGGGCAGACATGAACAAATTAGAATAAGAAAAATTGGTGGCCTGAGGAGTACATATCTCAGGGAGAGAAGTCTGGTCCCAAAGTCCTAGAGAACAGGAAATTCAGATGCCATTTATGTCCACAGGATGTGGTTCTTCAAGAGGCTGCATCTTCGGGCAGACCAGACTGAACCCAGGCCATCACTTTCTCGTCTTCCTTTGGCACTTCCCACCGGGCATCCTTCGAGGCTGTGGCTGGGCTCCTGTAGTTGGGGCAGGAGGAGGAGAAGGAGGGCGTTGGTCGACCTCCTGGCTGCCACTTGCCACAGCCTCCCCCCGACTGAGGTCTTCCTGTGTATGAAAATGGGACATAGTTTTAGTTTTTTGCTCATCAATCACACCATTTTGTGCTCCTGGCTTTTGCAAATTGAATGTTACCAAATAGAACAGACTATCATTCTGAGCCCAGCATTTTTCTTTCCCGTCCCAATCATTTTTGGTCACTACTGTCTCTTGATATGTAAACCACTTTGTTAAATCACAACTTACTGATCAATAAGAACATCTATTTAACATCATTAAATGTAACACAAGAAATATGTTCAACAATGCAATACCTGTCTCAAGCTGGGCCCAACCACATGTTGCTGCCTGGAAGGCCCAGTTGGACGTTGGAAGCCTCAGCTGGGGGTGAAGGATGCCTTGAAGGAAGACGGTCGAGTGGTGGCCTGAGTGGTGGCCTGGGTACCCCCTGGTCTACCAGAAAATGCAGCCTGTGGAAGTAAACCATCCTGGGGTAATAAATGGCATCTGGATCTCCTGCTCTCAAGGACTCCAGGTGCTTCTTTCT
This sequence comes from Lithobates pipiens, assembly GCF_037356315.1. Classification (NCBI taxonomy): domain Eukaryota; kingdom Metazoa; phylum Chordata; class Amphibia; order Anura; family Ranidae; genus Lithobates; species Lithobates pipiens. The sequence continues at coordinate 427,522,784 of NW_027507758.1, read as the reverse complement.
CTCCCTGAGATATGTAGTCTTCATGGCCCCAATTTTCATATTCATATATGGGAAATGTAGAGTGCTAAGGTTAGCCATCACTGATATAGGCTATGTCTGCCGTGGGTACCATGATCCGCACCAAAGAAAGAAGTTTCTCCAGCGCTGCCTTCCTCTTTCTTATGTCGTAATAAAACTCGTTGTGGATCTGCCACAGGCAGGGCATCTCCCTGTACATTTGGAGGAATAGCCCCATAAAACTGGGGTTTTGGAATGGATCCATCTTGTCTGCAAGACACAACACAAGACAAACCCTCAAATACTACAAATGCCATTAAAAACCCTCCTAATCTTGTCCCAACATCGGCCTAGATAGGAGTAGTCTAGTCTAGTGATGCACCAAGTTACATTTTTTACCTTCGTTTGCACGATCGTCGCGTCCACGCCTCACTCTCTTCCCAGATCGTACGGACGATACACGCGTGTTGTGTTTTATATACAGTGCTCATGTGTGAAACTCCGCCCGCCCCTGCCGTTCTTTCTAGACTATTCCATGCCCCTTCACTTTCGGCGCAGTGGGGAGAGCACATGGCGGTGAGAACGCAGGTGCGCAATCACAGTTCCACTAACGAGGAGGAGGGGGAGGAAAGCCCGGAGCCTGAAACGTCCCGATCCAGGAAGAGAAGATTTAAGGCCTCAAATATGTCTTTTGGAGAGATGTTGGAGATGGTGGACATATTGAACAGGACCAACTATGATGGGAAGTATGGACCTTACCCAAACCCAAATATCAGAAAGGCCAAGATCATGACTAAAGTTGTGAAGAGTCTTCAGAAGAATTTTGGGGTACGACGATCCAAAGATCAACTGAGAAAACGCTGGTCAGACCTGAAACTGAGGGAGCTTGAGCAGTACATAAGGATCAAGCGTGTTCTTAAAAAAAGTAAGTAGTTGTCGTGTGTTCATATGATTATTCTTGCTTGCATACTGCTCCATGTGCTTTGATTTCATGTTGTGCATTTTAAAATGGCCACTTTTAAGTTAATGGTTTCATTCGTTCGTGAGAAACATCGTAATGCAGGTAAGCATTCCAGCTTAACAAAGTGTCCACAATAATGTTCTCACCTTGGAACTCGGCCAAAAAACACAATTGTACAACACTTCCAAGCAATGTTTCATATTCCTATTTCTGCCCTCTGTGTGCTAATTTTTATTTTTTTTACATTCTCATAGGGGAGAGAAGACTCGGCAAGTATGAGGACACCAGGAACCACACCCCTCCCAAAGAAGGGCAACTTCGAAAACCAGAAACAGAGGAGCAGGAGGAGGAGGAGGAGGAGGAGGAAGGAGAGATCATTGAGGTTGGACAAATTGTCACCACAACAGGTGAGTGTCGGAGAACACAGCTTCCGGTAAGCTCATCAATGTATGTCACCATATTTTTATTACATGGTGTGTTTTTTTGCTTTGTTTTGTAGGTGATGTGGAAGAAGAATCCAATTTTACCAGTGAAAGTGCCCAGATCCTGATTGGGGAGATAATGGGGTGCAATCGGGATTTGGAAAATATACAGCAAAACATCAATGATGTTAAAAATAAAATGAAGGACATCATTGATGTTTTGGGGAGAGTGTGAAACTGAAAAAACTAGATAGGGTTTTAGTTTTGCCATTTTAAAAACACAACTTTTGTATTTATCGAAATTATAAATTTGGAAGATGCACAGAGTGTGTAAACATGTACTATCTCCCATCATGGGGGATCAATGTACATCTTTTGTGTAAAGTGGCTGAGATGAAGGGGTTGCAGCCCCAAAGCATGTACATTGATCCCCCATGATGGGAGATAGCACATGTTGACACACTGTGTGCATCTTCCAAATTTGGATTTTCCAGGGGTCACACCCCATGTGATGAAGGCAATATCAGCCCAGTTTGTACATACTCATGTCTGATATTGTCTTCACTTTTCAAAGTTGAACTTTGTAAGTTCCTGTGTTCTGTATTTTACACTTTGATACATGCCTATTTACACAAAAACACCAAGTAAACACAATTTTACAGAAACTCTGTTTTTGATACACACAATTTCTTGGTTTGTTGTAAAAACCTTTTCTAAACGCACATGTGAATGTGCTTGGATTAAAAAGTTAAATTATCAAAAATGTGTGGCTTCCTTTTTCATTGCGCCAAAAATGTATTTGGAGTAAAATTTTAGTTTGTGCTGAAAAGGAGTGTGATTTACTAAAGGAAACTCCACTTTGCACTCCAAGTGCAGTTTCAGGTGTACTTTTGCAGTGAACTTGTAGTGCATAGTGGATGTCCCTTTAGTAAAAAAACACCCACAGTGAGGTGTAAATTTGGACAATCATGCCATTTTCCTGCCATGGTGCTGAAAATGAGCACGATTGTGGTCAGTAATGCACTGCATACATTAGTTACCAAAAAAAAGGTGTGTGTGTAGCAGACCCACAACATAATAAGATTATCTGAAGAAGAGACTGTCCCCTCATCTCGCTCTGAACTTGGGTTTGCACTGTTGTTGAAAAAGGCACAACTTGAAAAAACATAAATATACCTAGGAGACACCTAAAACCAAGCCAAGCAGTAAATGAAGGAGTTTCAGAGAAACATTTATTGTGAAAATGCCTCTGAGACATTGTCTGGCATATCAATGGCCCCCCTACCCACAAAGTTGTCCATATATTGGGTTCTAACCTCACGGGCGCTTTGGGGGGGGGGGCAAGCCAGGATGAGCAGGTTCAAGGCCCGTGAGGTTATCTTCATTTTCCAGCAAGTCTGCTTCTTGTTGGCCAACTGAGACTGCATAGTTCACAGAAACTTTTTAAAGAAAATTGTGCAGAACACAGCACGCCAGCACTATGTTATTCAGTTTGTATTCCGCCATGTGAATATGCGTAAGAAAAAGGCGGAACCGGCTGGCCAGTATTCCAAAGGTGTTCTCCACCACTCTTCGGGCTTTGGAAAAATCCTCTGCTCTGGGGTGAGAGTCCTCATCGGGAAAGGCAGCATCAGATGGTTCGCCAGGGCAAACGCTTCATCCACAACGAAGACGAACGGGAGTCCTTCCTGATTCTCCTCTGGGGGTGGCAAGCCCAGACTGCCACTCTGGAGACTCCAGTAGAGTCCGTCCGTGCGAAGACTCCACCATCCAACATCCGTCCATTTTGCCCCACGTCCACATACAAAAACTCATATGTCGCAGACACCACCGCCAACATCACGATACTATTAAACCCCTTGTAGTTAAAATAGTACGACCTTGAGTTGGGTGCTGGGACGATGCGGACGTGCTTCCCATCTATTGCTCCTCCACAATTGGGAAAGTCCCAATGACTGGCAAAGTGGGAGGCCACAGTCTGCCATTCCTGTGGCGTTGAAGCACACTGTGGAGTGAAACAAGAACAAAAATTAGTAATTAGACACCAACATTTTTCGTCAAAATTAGTATAACATTTTGGGAACCGAGTATTTAAAGCCTAAAGTATAAGGTCCCCTTATGAGAGTCATCACCCCCCCATACCTCCCCCACCCCCCATCCCCCCCATCTGATGGGCCCTTGCTAAAAAATGAGGGGGATGTTTTGGACAGGTAACCCTCTTCACTTGTTTGGAGCTGAATGCCTAAATAATGTGTGATTCTTTGGAAAGCCCCTCCTTAGTTACACTATTGGCAGCCCACCGGACAGGTAAGAAGTGTCATAATACCAAAAAGAAACCAAATTGGAAGCACATTTTGACATTCTGCTATTACATATCAAGATAATTAATAGGTGAAAAAAACAAAATAAAAATAGCATTTGAAAGTATTGAGGCAGGCCCTTGCACTACATGCTTAGGTGAATTCATCCATAAATGTGATCATCAAAAAGGTAGGTATAGTGTGTATTGGGTTTGGTAAAGTCACCAGATAGAGGATTGATATCAGCTGAGCTAGCAGTTGGGGGGAGGGGGGGTTCCTAATGAGTTTGGCACAACCCCAAACATTTTAAAAAGTGACTCTGCATGAATTGAAGCACACACATCACATTTGTAGACATTATAGGGGGTGTTTTGGGGAAAACAATACTATGGAGCTGACAAAAGACATAGGTAAGTGACTAGACTATAGTTTTATGGGCCAAGAAGAGCATGGTGGGGAAGTTAGTGAGGCAAATATGCCTGAGGACAAAGGGTCAGAGCATATGAATTAGAGCATATTGCAATGATGGTAATTAGGGAATGAGGAAAGAAATGCAATACATTAGCAAGCATTAAATACATAGAATGTGATGTTAAAGGATAAAACTTACCTTCATATAGTCCTTCTGCAGGACCTGAATGATGGCAGAACAGGTCTCTGAAATAATGATCCCCAGAGCCTGGGGGGAGATGCCTGTAGAGAACTTGAGGTCCTGAAGGCTTCTCCCTGTCGCCAAGTAGCGCAAAGTGGCGATGAGCCTCTGCTCCGGGGTGATGGCTTGCCGCATGCAGGTATCCTACCTGCTGATATAAGGGGTCAGCAAAGCCAGCAGACGGTGAAAAACAGGGTCCATCATCCGTAGATAATTCCTGAAATCATCAGGATTATTCTCCCGGATCTCACGGAGAAAAGGCATGTGCGAGAACTGGTCACGCTGGCCCAACCAATTCTTGGACCACAAACGCCTCCCCTCCCTGTTCATGGACCGGGCTTGTGTCAAAGTAACAACCCCAACACGAAGCCCCTGCACAGCACAAACTCTACGACGAGTACGTAGACGAAACATGGTTTCAAAACGGTCGGCTGGTCAGAACGGACAACAGAAAGCACCGATAAACAGCAAGGCCTGAAAGAACGACCTGAATAGCAGAAGCAAGCAGACAATAAGAAGTGCCTTTCAAAGCGTACTATACCAAGATATAGTCTACAATGAGAAACAAATACTTACTGACTGCACGCACTGATTATCAGATACGCACACACAAGCACAAACCGAAGAGCAGTAGCGATCTGAATCACAAATCTGAAAAGCGCGAATCATCTCTCACCTAACTTCTACTAACACGTGATAGACACAAGATCAGCAGAAAGAGCCAAAAGGGTGCCGGACGTGGTGCTGAACTTCCCTTTTCTAGTCCCGCCGTACACGGCTTACGTCACCGCGTTCATGGCAACCGCAAATTCCGACAACTTGTGCACAAGGGCTAAGAGTGGCCTTAAAGGCCATTAGAGGGCCTTGGGGGCTCTCCAGTTACTTGATGACTAGCCACGCAGGAATAGCTAAGGGTATTGGGGGGCTGTCCTATTCCACTTTTATTCATCTTGTTTTGAACTATTAGACATGTTTACCAGGACACAATACATGAAGGGTGTAGGGCCTTATAGTATTTTTCTACATAAGCCGATACAACCGTATTGCTCGGACAACATGAGGAGAGAATGACCTATTCTGGGTTTTTAATTGTCCCAAATGAATAAACGTATTACAGAACATGTGTGTGTAAAGAAAGCTTGAAGGTTGTACAAGTTGTATATGGGAAGAGTCTTTATGTAATATAGAAGCTGTAGGAGTATGGAATTTTAAAAGCCCACATTGCCCTTGCCAAACCATGTTAAAGTCAATGTTTGCTAAGCTCGGAGTGTGAGCCTAATTTTGCCCAGTAAATGGCAAAATTTGGTGTCACATACTTAGTTGCAAGGAGTTGGGCCTGATTTATGTTTCTAAGTACGTAAGGTCAGAGTGTGCCCAGTAAAACGGGTATTCATGGCATAGCCGACTGGGCCCTAGCCTTTGGAAGGGAGATGTTTAGCACTTCAGATCTGTTGTAATTTGACTTAAAATTGGAGAGTACCCCAAATATTTAAAATTGGTGAAAGGAGGGCAGGGTTGACTAGGTCAAGAATGAAAATTAAATATAAAAGGTCATTGGCAAATGAGTCTAGTTTGTGTCCTGGTGTTGTCATCTGTATTCCTTGTATGAATGGTCTGCCAGGATTGTGTGCAAGAGAGGGCACAAGAGTAAAAAAATATATAAATAGAAGACAGGGAACAGCCCTGCTTGGTGCCATTAATGCGGGAGATCAATAATCTGACTGAGAATCATTGATCTGTGCTGTAGCTTGCAGAGTGGCATATATGACTGAGATCCAGGTCATCATATATGGAGCTAGATCTACGTGGTGCAGAGAGTGTTGTATAACCATGCCAGTTTTTCAAGAAAAAAAAATCTAGGTTTATCACTATTTACTATAATGACCATTATTTTCACCGAGAGCCAATGAACTCTAAACACAGCAGCAACACAGTTGTAAATAAAATTCATTATGTCAAAAACATGTGTCATAGCTTAGTGAATTGAGCCTATTAGCTTATCTGCCAATGTGGTTCAGCTGTTGATCCAGCATGAGCAAAAGGCAAATTCCCCTACAATATAGCAATCTTCAGAACAGCATTTGTAAAACTTACTGTAAGCAGATGAATGGAGGAACCGGAGAGAGCAGTCTGAGTTATTTAAAGTGACAGCATGACTAATTGAAGTACAGAATTGGTCAGTATCTGTTCAACTAAACATATGATCATTGCCTGAACAAATGAGCATTTAACTCTCTATTTTCTTTGGAGAGAAGCATAAAGATGAGAGATTGAGAGAGGAAGCCATGCTGGTGGTGAAACGATTCACAGCATGCCCAGGATATAGACTGCTGAGAGGATGCTTATAGCAGTGCATCTAACCAGCAGGAGAAAATGAGAGATAACAGCCTCTTTAGAACTGCTTTGTATTGCAAAGATTTTTTTTCCTCTCTACTATATAACCTCGGATAAAGCTTTCAAATGCACTAGACGCAAAGAGCCTCATGAATAAAGAGTTAAACCCTGCTGCAGACTAAACTGTTATCTAATCAAAGCCCCTGAAAATGTACAGGGTGCAGTAATAAAATAGTAAATCTGCTTTTTCACCATTTCCCTATTGAGCAATGTGTAGTCTTTTTGCTGTCTTGATGTTTGTAGGTCCTGGTTATAATTTCAACTGAAAACTTGCTGCATCAAAGCTGGACAGACACTCAAAATCAACCTTGGCATATTAGACGTTCAGGCCCACTTTGCTTAAGTTGCCAAACATTTCTATTTTCAGTACAACAGTAATTTCTGTATTGATACTTTTATACATCAAAGGTGTGAAAGGCAAAGTGTATAGTATGTTAGAATGCTGAGAATTACTAAATCATTGCTGCTGCTGCTACTACATTAGCTTTATGGCTGGGTCCTTGATGATTTATATGAACAAATTCATCGGAAGTTAATCACACATCTTATAATGCCTTTTAAAGCAAATTACCCACCCCACACACTTACTATTTTTCTTTTTTTGCAAATCATAACAGCTCATGCACTTTAATGGCCACTGGAAATATTTAGGAGGTATACCAAGTGTTCCCCGACCCAGGGCGTACCAGAAGTGTTATAAATACACAGTCACTAAGAAAAGTGTTTGTTTTGCCTTGTCTTGCATCATTTTAAAACTGAGAGTGCACTGCAGTATGACGAAGTGTTGACATTGCAGAATGCATACATTTGTGCTGTGCCTCCAGGCAACAACCTCCCAGCCAGCGAGGCCTTAACACTCGGCCCAATGAAGCCTCTGAAAAAACAGACTATTGGATGAATGTTAGTTGATAAAGAATATATATATATATATATATATATATATATATATATATATATATATATATATATATATATATATATATATATATATAAATCCATCTATCTATCTATCTATCTATCTATCTATCTATCTATCTATCTATCTATCTATCTATCTATCCATCTATATATATATATATATATATATATATATATATTTTTTTTTTTTAAACTAATTTTATTTTCACTATAACTGAATCAATGTCATCTATGGAAATCAGCTTAAAACACAAAAGTCTGCATAATGATACCATACAGAGAGCACAGACATTGTTGTCATTTAAAATCTCATTTTTATATTTTTGTTCAGAAACAAGACTTTAGATGAGTAAATCTACCTGTACCACATGTTAAGCACTAAGGCCTCATGCACACGAGACGCAGTTAAACGCGCGTTCAGATGCAGTTGGACAGTTTTTTCAACTGCCCCTGAACTCATTCAATGTTATCCTATGTGTCCATGCACACAGTCTCGTTTTTTTCCGTTTTTATGCAGTTGCGTTTAATCTCGTTTTTCCAGAAGCAAAAAAATGCGTTCAGAAGCAAAAATTTCCACGTTTCAGACGCAAAACGCGGCAAAACGCGGTAAAACGCGGCAAAACGCCGCTACCGCGTTTTGCCGCGTTTGCGTTTATATGCGTTTTTAAAGGTGACCTTTTTTTTTACATTAAAAAATCTCAAAAATGATTGCAAATGATGAAAAACCAGTAGAAAAATATTTTAAACAATTGCAATTGCAAGTGGACAATCCACAACTTGTGGCAAGTGACATGGCAGGTGGCAAGTGACGTGGCAAGTGGACAATCCACAACTTGTGGCAAGTGACATGGCAGGTGGCAAGTGATGTGGCAAGTGGACAATCCACAACTTGTGGCAAGTGATGTGGCAGGTGAAGTGGCAAGTGACGTGGAAAGTGGACAATCCACAACTTGTGGCAGGTGACGTGGCAAGTGACCTGGCAGGTGACGCGGCAAGTGACCTGGCAGGTGACGTGGCAAGTGGAAAATCAACAACTTGTGGCAGGTGACTGGCATGTGACGTGGCAAGTGGACAATCCATAACTTGTGGCAGGTGACGTGGCAAGTGACGTGGCAAGTGGACAATCCACTTGTGGCAGGGGACGTGGCAAGTGACGTGGCAAGTGGACAATACACTTGTGGCAGGGGATGTGGCAAGTGACGTGGCAAGTGGACAATCCACAACTTGTGGCAGGTGATGTGGCAGGGGACGTGGCAAGGGACGTGGCAAGTGGACAATCCACAACTTGTGGCAGGTGATGTGGCAGGTGACGTGGAAAGTGATGTGGCAAGTGGACAATCCACAACTTGTGGCAGGTGATGTGGCTAGTGACGTGGCAAGTGGACAATCCACATCTTGTGGCAGGTGACGTGGCAGGTGACGTGGAAAGTGGTGTGGCAAGTGGACAATCCACAACTTGTGGCAGGTGATGTGGCTGGTGACGTGGCAAGTGGACAATCCACAACTTGTGGCAGGTGGCATGGCAGGTGACGTGGAAAGTGGACAATCCACATCTTGTGGCAAGTGACGTGGCAGGTGATGTGGCAAGTGACGTGGCAAGAGGACAATCCACAACTTGTGGCAGGTGACGTGGCAGGTGATGTGGCAAGTGATGTGGCAGGTGATGTGACAAGTGGACAATCCACATCTTGTGGCAAGTGATGTGGCAGCTGACGTGGCAAGTGACGTGGCAAGTGGACAATCCAAAACTTGTGGCAGGTGACGTGGCAAGTGACGTGGCAGGTGACGTGGCAAGTGACGTGGCAAGTGACGTGGCAAGTAACGTGGCAAGTGGATAATCCACATCTCGTGGCAAGTGACGTGGCAGGTGATGTGGCAAGTGACGTGGCAAGTGGACAATCCACAACTTGTGGCTGATGACGTGGCAGGTGATGTGGCAAGTGATGTGGCAGGTGATGTGACAAGTGGACAATCCACATCTTGTGGCAAGTGACGTGGCAGCTGACGTGGCAAGTGACATGGCAAGTGGACAATCCAAAACTTGTGGCAGGTGACGTGGCAAGTGACGTGGCAGGTGACGTGGCAAGTGATGTGGCAAGTGGACAATCCACATCTCGTGGCAAGTGACGTGGCAGATGATGTGGCAAGTGACGTGGCAAGTGGACAATCCACAACTTGTGGCAGGTGACGTGGCAGGTGATGTGGCAAGTGATTTGGCAGGTGATGTGATAAGTGGACAATCCACAACTTGTGGCAAGTGACATGGCAGGTGGCAAGTGATGTGGCAAGTGGACAATCCACAACTTGTGGCAAGTGACATGGCAGGTGAAGTGGCAAGTGACGTGGAAAGTGGACAATCCACAACTTGTGGCAGGTGACGTGGCAAGTGACCTGGCAGGTGACGCGGCAAGTGACCTGGCAGGTGACGTGGCAAGTGGAAAATCAACAACTTGTGGCAGGTGACTGGCATGTGACGTGGCAAGTGGACAATCCACTTGTGGCAGGGGACGTGGCAAGTGACGTGGCAAGTGGACAATCCACTTGTGGCAGGGGATGTGGCAAGTGACGTGGCGAGTGGACAATCCACAACTTGTGTCAGGTGACGTGGCAAGTGGACAATCCACAACTTGTGGCAGGTGATGTGGCAGGGGACGTGGCAAGGGACGTGGCAAGTGGACAATCCACAACTTGTGGCAGGTGACGTGGCAGGTGACGTGGAAAGTGATGTGGCAAGTGGACAATCCACAACTTGTGGCAGGTGATGTGGCTAGTGACGTGGCAAGTGGACAATCCACATCTTGTGGCAGGTGACGTGGCAGGTGACGTGGAAAGTGGTGTGGCAAGTGGACAATCCACAACTTGTGGCAGGTGATGTGGCTGGTGACGTGGCAAGTGGACAATCCACAACTTGTGGCAGGTGGCATGGCAGGTGACGTGGAAAGTGGACAATCCACATCTTGTGGCAAGTGACGTGGCAGGTGATGTGGCAAGTGACGTGGCAAGTGGACAATCCACAACTTGTGGCAGGTGACGTGGCAGGTGATGTGGCAAGTGATGTGGCAGGTGATGTGACAAGTGGACAATCCACATCTTGTGGCAAGTGATGTGGCAGCTGACGTGGCAAGTGGACAATCCAAAACTTGTGGCAGGTGACGTGGCAAGTGACGTGGCAGGTGACGTGGCAAGTGACGTGGCAGGTGACGTGGCAAGTAACGTGGCAAGTGGACAATCCACATCTCGTGGCAAGTGACGTGGCAGGTGATGTGGCAAGTGACGTGGCAATTGGAGAATCCACAACTTGTGGCAGGTGACGTGGCAGGTGATGTGGCAAGTGATGTGGCAGGTGATGTGACAAGTGGACAATCCACATCTTGTGGCAAGTGACGTGGCAGCTGACGTGGCAAGTGACGTGGCAAGTGACGTGGCAAGTGGACAATCCAAAACTTGTGGCAGGTGATGTGGCAAGTGACGTGGCAGGTGACGTGGCAAGTGATGTGGCAAGTGACGTGGCAAGTGGACAATCCACATCTTGTGGCAAGTGACGTGGCAGGTGATGTGGCAAGTGATGTGGCAAGTGGACAATCCACAACTTGTGGCAGGTGACGTGGCAGGTGATGTGGCAAGTGATGTGGCAGGTGATGTGACAAGTGGACAATCCACATCTTGTGGCAAGTGACGTGGCAGCTGACGTGGCAAGTGACGTGGCAAGTGGACAATCCAAAACTTGTGGCAGGTGACGTGGCAGGTGACGTGGCAAGTGACGTGGCAAGTGGACAATCCACAGCTTGTGGCAAGTGACATGGCAGGTGGCAAGTGATGTGGCAAGTGGACAATCCACAACTTGTGACAGGTGACGTGGCAGGTGATGTGGCAAGTGGACAATCCCCAACTTGTGGCAGGTGACGTGGCAGGTGATGTGGCAAGTGATGTGGCAGGTGATGTGACAAGTGGACAATCCACATCTTGTGGCAAGTGACGTGGCAGCTGACGTGGCAAGTGACGTGGCAAGTGGACAATCCAAAACTTGTGGCAGGTGACGTGGCAGGTGACGTGGCAGGTGACGTGGCAAGTGACGTGGCAAGTGGACAATCCACAGCTTGTGGCAAGTGACATGGCAGGTGGCAAGTGATGTGGCAAGTGGACAATCCACAACTTGTGACAGGTGACGTGGCAGGTGATGTGGCAAGTGGACAATCCCCAACTTGTGGCAAGTGACGTGGCAAGTGACGTGGCAAGTGGACAATCCAAAACTTGTGGCAGGTGACGTGGCAAGTGACGTGGCAGGTGATGTGGCAAGTCACGTGGCAAGTGGACAATCCACAACTTGTGGCAGGTGACGTGGCAGTTGGACAATCCACAACTTGTGGCAGATGACATGGCAAGTGGCGTGGCAGGTGATGTGGCAAGTCACGTGGCAAGTGGACAATCCACAACTTGTGGCAGGTGCCGTAGCAAGTGACACGCTAAATACAAGTACACTGCAGCTCTCACAGCTGCTGCTACTCACTCTGGTCTCACAAAATTGCTGAAATAGTTAATTTTTGAGCTGGGGAGGGTCTATGATGTTAGCTTAACGAAACGCTTCTAGACGCAAACGCGGTAAAACGCGGTAAAACGCCGCTAAATCGCGGTAAAAATCTCGGCAAAACGCGCGTTTCTAAACGCCGGTTTCAACATGTGTCCAGCAGCGTTTGCATCTGCGTCTCGTGTGCATGAAGCCTAATTCTATAGCTTATGAATATATAATTCCAGACAAAAACTAAAGGGTATCCAAAGTCTGTCCAAAAATATTTATAACTTGCAGCTAAAAGAGATTGTGTTTGAGATATCATAAAAATCAGTTGCCAAAAATCTTCATTTAGAATTTGCATTTTGGGAAACTAGAACGAGACAGATATTAGGTTGCTCCTTTTCTATAGGTATGACTGGCGGCTACTGATTGAGGAAGAAAAGTTGTACAGCTCAAATCAAGACCATGCAGTGGAGATTGCTGGTTTGGTGTTAAAATCAAGTATTTGTCCTAGCGAGAAGCACTCATTGACAATGGTCTTTAGAAAACATATAGAGATTTGTAATGCTATCTGTATCCCCGTTTTCTTTTTTTGCTGGTTAGCTATAAAAGTAGTTATAATGGCAAATTGTGTTTTACTATTATGCAGACATCTCTAAACTGTGACCCTGGGGCTAGATGCTGCCCTTTGCTTGCATTTATCCAACCCTTGAGGTATTATTCCTGCCACTGACCCCAACAATGGAGCACTATTCCTCCCAGTGGCACAAAGGATTGGGCATAATTCCTTCCACTGACCAAAGACATGGCATTGTTTACTCCCACTGGACACAGTCCCCCCCCCCCCCCCCCCCCCAGCGCCCCCTGTGTCCACAGGTTATAGCCATTCCTTCCTTTATTCAAAACAAAAAATATATGTTTTGTTTTTAAATACTGTATATATTAAACAGAGGGAGATTCAGGGAAGAAATGGGCATGACTACCATAAAAAAGGGGGATCCCCTTCCCCAGGCACATACATTATGTACTTTAGTCTATAAAGTTTCAGAAGGTCATAGTATAAGAAGATTGGTGTCTGATTATTTCTGTATTGATGTACTAGCTTATAAAAATGCTTCAGGTATAACTTGCATTGTGTGTTGCAAAATCTCTTATCTTTATCCTCTAGGTTAGGCTTTCCATTTGACAGATCTGATATCTCTCAAAAAAAAAAAAAAATCCCTAAAAGAGAATGGCATATTTTGCAAAAAAATATATAAATACAGATCTATTGCAACAAGCAACTATGTGCATTTATATATATATTTTTACATTTGGTCCAGCAAAGCTTTGAAGACATGATCTTCCTCCAGTTCAGGTCCATACCAAGGTATGGACCTTTAGTTACAGTACAGAGCTGGAGGAAGTATCAATGTACTATAAGTGTGGTAATGTCACCACTGTTGTGCTCATTAAGAACTACAGTCCCTCTGCCGCACTGGCAGTTAATTCAAATCCTTCTAGCAGCTTTTATAGACGTAAGTGAATTCTGCAATTGCCAAATTCAACCACACATACAGTTTGGATATCACTTCTCCCAGAGGCTCTTGATTTATTCTATCTGTAGGGCATAGTAGCAATTAGATACTCAAACTAAATATAATGCCAAATGTCCAGAATCAGGCAGTATTCTCCTAGCCGAGGAAGGCACATCCAGACTTAAAGTGGTATTAAACCCAAAATCACACATTAAATATATTTCAGCTTACCATTTCAAAGATATTATGGTTGCATTTTTTTTCTTGTTTAGGCTTTCTTTGCTCTATGTTCACCTGGGGATCCTGCCAGTAAGTCTGTTGTTTTTTCAAAATAATAAGCTGTCCAGCAGAATGTGTCAGTTACAGGGATGAGAAAAAACATTTAACATTGACAGGGGTGCTTAGAATGATCAGCTATTATTTATTTATGCAAGACCATTATCCCAAAAAGTAAACAAACTATTTGCTGTACTTGCTTATGAAGTATTAGCTGGAATTTGGCTTCAATTTATTTGTGCATCTAAATGCTAGTACATTGAACACACCCCCCCCCCCCCCCCAGTCTGACAATGCTGTTGTTCAAAAGTGCCCTCTTTGTTCATTCATCCAGAGTGGGGACACTTTAACACTTTAATACAGGAGATGTGTTACTGACCAGATCATAAGGTAAAAGCAGTGGGGAAAAAGACCCAAAAAAAAGAAAAGTATGCAGCCACAACAACTAAGGATTGGTAAGCTGCAATATTAACTTTTTTGGTTTTCAGTGTAATGTCATTTTAATCTTGCATTGACAGTCCCCCAGTTGTTTTAAGGTGGCTAATTCTGTTTTGAAACTTGGGGGGGTTTGTTAAATGTAAGCAGTATGGAGAAAAGTTTATAAAAAGCATCCTGCAGGCCCTGAGACACCAGGAAGTCCTCATCTTCCTCCTGCTGCTGTGCCTAGTCTATTAAACCACATAGTGTGCTCTGGCAGAAACCCAAAGGGAATTGTGTCACCGATGCCTGTCTTGCCTAGGCTCACCATTCTGGTAGCCTCTTCAAATGCTGACAAGAGCTACTGATGTGGTCAAAGGAACCCCAGATCCTCGGAGCCTGTCCATTTCCCATACTCGCACAAATACTCATCAACAGCCTGCTGCTGCAGGTGCAACCACTGCAGCATGGTCAAAATTGAGTTTCAGTGCATGGGTATATGAAATATTAAACAGCTGGCTGTCGGTTTGTGTTGCCACTGCATTTTAGCAAGGATAACATTCACTGAGTTTTACAACCCAAATTGACCTCACACTCTTCTGGTCTGCTGCAAGACATCGTGGAAGTCAGGGTACCTTACTACCAACCTCTGCACCACAAGATTGAGGCCATGTACTAATCAAGGTACTGTATATGTGTGAACTTTTCCTGCCAAAGTGCAGACAGTTTTGTTCACTGTCACACATGAACTTTTGGTGATCCACCTTTTGGCCTGCCCCTGAAGAGTTGACAACATTTCTGTCCCAAAGTTGCTCCTGTCCCTGGCACACCAGCTGAAAAACAACATGGGAGTGTTTTACCTGGTTCCTTGGGCATGGGGGGAACTTGTGGGTCTGATGAGTCAACAGATATGATCTTCGAGGAGCAATGCTTGGAGGTGATTGAACTATCACCATCACAGAGTTGCAGGACAAAATTCTACATCAGCGTCTCCAGCAGTGCGCCCCATCCTCTATACTTCCCAGCTGTCTGGAATTTTACCCAGTGTGCTGTAAAATAGATGCAACGTCCATGCCTATGCTTGCTGAATCATGTGTCTGTGGACATGTGGGCCCTGCCACTAACAATGTGTTCCATAAACACTACATCATTAGCACCCACAATGCTGTGTGAAGACAGGGATGGCCTTATGGGTGAAAACATGGAGGTTTGGTATCTGCCACTGTGGTACAGCAAAAGCTGCAATGTTGAAGAGGTGGCCAGATTCCACCAGCTGGCTGTAAAGCCAAAAGATTTACCAAGCTGTCATTGAGATGCTGGACACAGGGGTAACTGAATGAATATATTTCTTATGCTCCATAAGCTAGCAAAGAGACATCTGTCTGGTTAAGGATGCTGCAGGGTAGAGTTGGGAGACCTATGGAATGATTGAAGCCTACACATGGCCCTACTGTGTGTGCCCCATGCTGACCCTCTGACTCTCTTCCCCGCTTGATTTGCTATAAGGTAATAATCTCAAACTCCTTGTTAGAATTCCATTCCTATCACCTTGAGACCGCAGATGTTGCAGCAGATGCAGATGGAGATTCTTGAGGAGTTGGGGGAGAGGTGGAAAGGGAGGAATTAGAAGGAGTGTGGGCTTTTTTTTGCTGGGCAGAATCAATCATGTGTTGCTTCCACAGAGTTTTGATGATGACTGGTATCTTTACCGTGTTTGGCATGTTGCAGGCAGAGGCTGAAAACCACTACAGAGCTGTCAACAGCAGATGTATTATTAAAGGCCCAGACTGCTGTGCTCTGTAGAGAGGACCTGCTAGTAGTGGCCTGCACCCATGGGGAAGTGGCATCTAATCAAATAGGATGACTGCTCCCTTCAATCCTCTCCAAGCTGTTCTTGCCCCTGGGTGACATCCTGCTTTGCTTATGTTGTGTTTCTCCCTTTTTTCATCATCATTCCCACCCTAATTCCCCCCGCCAGCTTGAGCCCACTTGGCAGCAGGGATTATCTGAACTGTCCTGTGTAGTTCGCCTCGAGCAGGGTTTGGCAAACTTTGATGGGAGCTGGATCTGTGAAATCAAAAATGGCAATTTTTGGGGGCTAATAGGCAAAGGGTTGTCAAAAAACAACATGAGGCAAGGACACTGCCCTGGTGAACATGTACAATGCAAGCTTTTTTTGTAATATACATTACATTCGCTTGGGAGCAGTGATTTTTTAAGCACTAACATTTACAAAGGAAAACTGGTTTTAAATTGCTAGAAAATTACATTTTAATTTCTAACTTTTATTTTGAAAAAAAAAACAGGCACCCAGGCTTACTGTTTAGAAAAGTGAGAAGGAGCATGTACTACTCGCCCTCCTGAATCATTTTAGGCCACATGGCCCCAACATGCTAATATGCCTCAGGGTAAATCCATTGTCAATAATGATTTTCACTGACTTTCCGAAACTAAAAGCCCAGTGAACCTGGCGTATATGACAGATCCCGATGGTTCTGTTCCCTAAGCTATAATCAGCTATATAAGGGAAGGAGCGGAGATAGTAGTTACAACATTGACCAAGTATGGGCAGTAACCATATGTGAGCAATGATGTCACTGCTATCCCCACCCCTTTGCTTACATGTCTAGAGATTTAGGCAAAAGTGTTTGTCCAAATTGCCAAACACTCAATGTTCAATCAAAACCTAGGATAGGAATAAACTGCCAATTCATGCCTACTTGGAAGTAGTCTGCAACTGCAAGAATATCAGTGGTGATTGCTTCTTCCTCTCTGTTGTCCCCTTGATCTATATTCTGGGCTTTCTCTTCCTCAACATCAGACAAAATTAATTCCTTCCTTCTGCAGCAAGTTACTGAGGTGTGGTGAATAAATTTAGCCGCCTCCTCCATGCTGGTTTTTGAGGCAAGTTGTAGAGGAAGAGGAAGGAGAGAGAATGCATTTGCATCTGCTGATAAAAATACACTGGTCAGTGCCTAAGAGTAGGTGAATCTTAGGAGAGGAGGTGTAGATCACACTGGACTGACTCTATCAGTCACTGCTATAGGTTATGTATGGTGTGGGCAGATGGGAAGAGTTGGTTTCCAGGGGTTGGTGCCCAGTTGGAGGAAAAGGTGGTGGTGAGCCCAATTAGGGCCTGGGCTGCTACCTCAGGGTTTGGCCTTTTGGTCGACTCCGTGTTTGCTTGGAAAGAAGTGAAAGTAAAGGAGCACCCAATATCCAGTAAATGCAGGTATTTTTTTTTTTGTTTGTTTAAATACTTTTTATTTCGTTTTCCACATTTACAAAAAACAGTAAAAAATATTTCTTATACATACTATTTCAAATCACTTTGTTTAGGATTCATAGTATTTCAGTGTTTTCAACATTCATATAAAAACAAGAAGAAAATACACATTGGGTATCGATCCTTAATATATCAGATATATATATATATATTTATAAGAAAATGTTAAAAAAAAGAAAAAAAAGAAAAGGAAAAGGGGGGGGGGGAGAAGGGGGGGTAAGCCAATTAGGGCCTGGGCTACTACCTCAGGGTTTGGCCTTTTGGTCGACTCCGTGTTTGCTTGGAAAGAAGTGAAAGTAAAGGAGCACCCAATATCCAGTAAATGCAGGTATTTAAAAGGTTTTATTTGAAGTTACAGCAATAAAATGAGGCCAATGCATGTCATGGGACTAAGGAATCCCCCTTCATCAGGGCTGCTAATAAAAGTTGTTAAAAATTGGTCCTGTTGGGAGGTGCCTTTGGCACATAGATTGGACCGATAGATGTCCAAACGCTAACTACCGTATATACTCGAGTATAGGCCGACCCAAATATAAGCCGAGGCCCCCAATTTACCCCCAAAAAAACTGGCAAACTTATTGACTCGTGTATAAGCCGAGGGTGAGACATGCCTGTCCATCCCTGTGTGTCCGTCCATCCCTGTGTGTCCGTCCATCCCTGTGTGTCCGTCCATCCCTGTGTGTCCGTCCATCCATCCCTGTGTGTGTGTGTGTCCATCCATCCATCCATCCCTGTGTGTGTGTGTCTCCATCCATCCATCCATCCATCCCTGTGTGTGTGTGTCTCCATCCATCCATCCATCCCTGTGTGTGTGTGTATCCATCCATGTGTGTGTGTGTGTGTGTGTGTGTGTGTGTCCAGCCTACCTGTGTCCCGAGCCTTTGTCCCGAGCCTCCGTCCCGTGCCTTGCCTCCTTGCCTCCGTGCCTTGCCGCCGTGCCTTGCCGCCGTGCCTTGCCGCCGTGCCTTGCCGCCGTGCCTTGCCGCCATCCCGTCCCGTCCCGTCCCGTGCCGTGCCTTGCCTTGCCTCCGTCCCGTGCCCTCTTCGTCGGCGCCTCGGCGGCCATTGTAAAATTCAAAAGCTGCGCCGCCGCCTTCGCCTGTGATAGGCGGAACACTGAATTTCCCAGCAGCCTGTGTTCCGCCTATCACGTACATCGTATCATCCTCGTCCGTAGTACGAGGATGATACGATGTCCGTGATAGGCGGAACACAGGCTGCTGGGAAATTCAGTGTTCCGCCTATCACAGGCGAAGGCGGAGCCGGAGGCGCGGCTTTTGAATTATAGAATGGCCGCTGTCTGTCTGCTCGACACGCTGATCGAGCGGGCAGACAGCGATGACTCGAGTATAAGCCGAGGGGGGCACTTTCAGCCTCAAAAAAGAGGCTGAAAATCTCGGCTTATACTCGAGTATATACGGTATGTGTTCAGAGGCAGCATTCAACATTCAGCATTCAGAGCCTCTAAACACATAGTCAATGCTTGGACATCTATCAGTCCGATCTATGTGCCAAAAGCACCTCCCAACAGGACCATTTTTTAACAACTTTTATTAGCAGCCCTGATGAAAGTGTAGTCTTTAGTCCCCCAAAACATGTTGTCCTCATTTTATTGCTGTAACTTCAAATTAAACATCTTTAATACCTGCATTTATTGGATACCAGGCATTCCTTTACTTTCACTTCTTTCTAAGAGTAGGAGGAGGAAAGCTTGGTTATCCACTCCAAGACCTCCTCCACCTACTCTGACTGTATTGTGCATTCATGCCCAGAAAGAAAAGGCAGACATGCCTTGCCTCATAAAATTGTGGCCCATCTACCACTTTGTTTTGTAGCTGCAGAACCTGCTCATCACCTCTAACTACATGTAAAGAGCCTCTGCCCCTCCCTTTAGGCCTCCATTATATGATAAATACAAGGGATTGCCTAACTTCATTAGTAGCTATGATTTGGTGCACTAAACTACAGTATATGGCACTAGTATGCTATGCTATGCTGTACTGCAAACATATGGTAGGACATGTTAAAGGTATGTTCACATTGTTGATCCTGAAAAAAGTTAATTAAAAGACCCCTGCAAACTTACTGTATGTAGAAACAAAATATACCCTCATAAAAACCTCATAAAAGAAAAAAAAATACTAAACTACTAAAACGCTAAACTATAACCCAAAAAACTAAACCCTGAACCCCAATCCAACCACAAACTGTTGGACACTTAAATAATAAAAATAAATAAATATATATATATATATATATATATATATATCTATCTTTCTTGATCATACATCACGGGACACAGGAGCTTCATTACATAGTGGGTTATATAGGCACCTCTGGTGATTGGACACTGGTTGACCCTAATTAAGGAGAATTCCTCCCCTATATAACCCCTCCCATCTGGGAGGCACCTCAGTTTTTTCACCAGTGTCTGGGTGATGGTCACGTAAAACTTAGCTCTATGCAGGTCCCTGCGAGGGCCGAAGGGCTACAACAAACCGGATCCATACCTCGGGCCGATATTTGACTCCCAAGATGGTATGGTACCCGGGCCTCGTCTGCCGAAGAAGCGAGGTTTTGCCTGTAAGTCCTCTCCATTGGAAGACTGGGCTCTGGGAAAACCAGACTTGGGGTACTGTTTATACAGAGCGCCCGGAAGTTTCTGGCAGAGCTTTCTACATAGCCCAGGTGGGAGGTTCTTTTTGTAAGAGCCCCAGATATACCTGAAGGTTGGCTAGCAATACCCGTCGTGATGGGTGAAGGCTGGAATTGGTCTGGTTCAGCAATTCCTGCGGCGGGGACAGGTAAGGGAAGTCATCCTGTATATTTAAATATATGAATGGATTTCTTCATTGTGAGTAGTTGTATGTCTTACCTGGTTTCCACCACTAGAGGGAGTAAGAGCAGCCTGATGCACACTTACATGCCTTTCAATACAACACGCTCAGTGAAAGCCTGGTTTCTCCAGCTACTCACGTCTCCATTGCAGTCCCTGCCACAGATGAAGGTAAACAGGGGTCCCACGCAGTTCAGGGGTCCCACGCTGCTCCGTTTTGGGTTCTCCTCCCCCCCCCCGGATTCCGCGGTCCTCGTGCACGCGCGCGGGCGCGTGCACACGCGCCGGGCGCGCTCCCGGCCTTATGGAGGAGGGGGGTGTGTGGTTGCGAGCCGTGCATGTCAGTGTGCACGGCGCTGTACTGCGCAGGCGCCAGGCGGCAGTTTTAAAAGCCCAGAGCGTCAGGGGACTGTAACTGGAGACACAGGAGCTGTGGGCAGTAAGCATCCGTGGGGATTGGATCCAGGCAAACCTTAAGACACCTACTCAGCGTCAGGTTGTGCAGTTTAAGCATATATTTATTTATTGTGAGACTTTAAGCGCAACAGTGATCGCACTTGTACTAGTACCTCTGCTTTGTAGCTTAGTACTATGTCTCCTCGTAAGAGGATCTCAGGGGGAGGTAATAAGAGCACTGGCAAGTCACCGCCTAGGTCCAGGGGTTCCAAAAGTGCCTGTAAATTACCATCCTCCTCTGCAAGACTGGAGCCAGCCTCTCAAGACGAGTCAGTGCACCTGTCAGGTTTTGCAGCCTCTCCTAATGTCGCAGCCCCGGTTTATGTCACTGAGGACTCCCTTAGGGCTACATTGGAGGGTTTTGAAGGGAGAATCATGAATTTTATTTCTGCTTCCCTAAAAGATAGCAGGAAAAGGGGTAGATCCCCTCCCTCTGCTGAAATCCCTCTCTCGGATAGTTTTTCTGAAAATGAGGAGGGATCCCTATCTTTGGATAGGGATCATGAGCAGTCGGATGAGTCAGAGGAAGAGGAGACAGTCCCCTCCTCCCAGGCACTCAGAAAGCAGGTGCAGTATTATACTGAATTGGTGCGTACCACATTCAGAATGCCTGCTGCTGAGGTCGCTACGTCCTCTGTTTCTTCCCTGGGAGTCAGGAAAGCCCCACAGACTGCTTATTCCTTCCCAATTCATCCTTTAATGGATAAATTGATGTATGAGGATTGGGGACATCCCGATAAACTGTTTACTCCTCCCAAAAGGTTTTCCATGCATTATCCTGTGGAGGAAAGTTTCACCAAGAAGTGGGGGGTCCCATCTGTCGGTGCGGCTGTTTCTTGTGTGAATAAAAACCTAACTTGTCCTTTGGATAATGCGCAGGTATTCAAGGATCCAACTGATAAAAGGCTGGAAACCTTATTAAAAACCTCCTTTTCCATAGCTGGCACTGTGGTGCAACCTACAGTCGCAGCCGTGGGGTTGTCTCAGTTCCTCAAGGAACAGGTTAAACAGATGTTTGGACTCCTTCCCAGTGAGGAAGTAGAAAATTATGCAGAATTGCCTCACATCCTGTGTTTCATAATTGATGCGATTTTGGATTCTGTCCAACAAGCATCACGTTTGTCCCTCATGTTGGTACACATGCGTAGGGCCCTATGGCTAAAGAATTGGGCTGCTGAGCTGTCATGCAAAAAGCATTTGACTGGGTTCCCGTTTAAAGGGGAGCGTTTGTTTGGGGAAGAATTAAATAAATTCATCCAAAATATTTCAGGAGGTAAGTCTACTCTCCTTCTAGTCAAAAGGAGCAAGCATCCTTCATTTAGGCGTGCTCTCTCTCCCGAAGCATCAAGCTCTAAACAGTGGCGACGGCCTTCTCAGTCCTCCTCTGCTAGAAAGGCTCAAGGCCGAGCCCAGGGACAGAAAAAGACTTGGGGGCGAAAGCCTGCCAAGCAGAGCCCCAAAACCTCCTTGTGAAGGGGCGCCCCCACTCGGCAGAGTGGGGGGAAGGCTCCTGCAGTTTGCAGGCGCCTGGCGGGAAGAGATTCAGGACAAGTGGGTGATCTCTTCAGTATCTCTGGGCTACAAGCTAGAGTTTCAGGAGATTCCACCTTCTCGTTTCCTAAGGTCAAGGATCCCCAGGGATCCAGTAAAGCAAAAACCGCTATTCCTGGCCTTAGATCAATTACTATCCCAGGGTGTGATAGTAGAAGTGAGCCCGAAAGATCAGGGTTCAGGGTTTTATTCAAATCTCTTCACCGTTCCAAAACCAAATGGAAGTGTCAGACCTATCCTGGATCTGAGAGACCTAAACCGGTTTTTACACATCCAGACCTTCCGAATGCAGTCAATCCGCACTGTGGTCTCCTCCCTGCAAGGGGGAGAGTTCATGGCATCAATAGATATCAAGGATGCATATCTCCATGTGCCAATTTTTCCCGCACACCAGAAATTTCTAAGGTTCGCGGTAGAGCGGCGCCATTTTCAATTTGTGGCCTTGCCGTTCGGGCTTGCTACAGCCCCTCGAGTCTTCACAAAGATTCTGGACCCTGTCTTAGCAATCTTAAGAGTTCAGGGTATAGCCGTCATGGCTTATCTAGACGACTTGCTTCTCGTGGAGAGAACTGCAGCGTTCCTAAGTCGCAGCGTCACCAAAACGCTAGAACATCTAGAACGCCTAGGTTGGATTATAAACCTAGAAAAGTCGTCCCTACAACCGACTACCAGGTTGGAATACCTAGGTATGATTATCGACACCGCTCAGGGCAGGGTGTTTCTTCCAAGGCTAAAGGCCTTGGCCATTGGAGATCTGGTGCGCCTGATTCTGGGCAGAAGATCTTCCTCCATTCGGTTGTGCATGAGACTATTGGGAAAGATGGTCGCCTCCTTCGAGGCCATCCCATTTGCCCAGTTCCACTCAAGGCCTCTGCAAGGATGCATCCTTGCGGCTTGGAACAGGAAGCCCCAATCCCTGGATCTTCCTATGCGTTTATCCCTCGGGACACGCAAAAGTCTTGTCTGGTGGTTACAAACCAGGAATTTGCTGAAAGGCAAAACTTTTCTTCCTCTCTCATGGAAGATTATCACAACAGATGCCAGCCTGACAGGCTGGGGAGCTGTATTGGAGGGAACGTGCTCGCAGGGGAAATGGTCTGCGACCGAAAGTCTACTGCCCATAAATATCTTGGAGATTCGGGCAGTTTACATGGCACTCATAGAGTGGTCTTACAGACTGCGAGGTTTCCCGGTTCGGGTTCAGTCCGACAATGCCACCGCAGTGGCTTATATCAATCCCCAGGGCGGTACCAGAAGTCTGGTGGCCCAAAAGGAGGTGAATCGCATACTTGTCTGGGCAGAAAAGCATGTTCCGTGTCTTTCTGCAGTCTTCATCCCAGGAGTGGAGAATTGGCAGGCGGATTTTCTCAGCCGCCAGCAATTGTGCCCAGGAGAGTGGGCTCTGCACCCCGACGTGTTTCAGAACATATGTCACAAGTGGGGCACTCCAGACGTAGATCTGTTTGCATCCAGGTTCAACAGGAAACTGGACAAGTTTGTGTCAAGGACAAGAGATGCACTTGCTCAGGGGTCAGATGCTCTGACGGTTCCCTGGGATCAGTACAATCTGATCTATGCCTTCCCCCCGAGCCCGCTACTGTCGCGGTTCCTGGGAAGGGTCAAGAGGGAGACGAAGTCGGTCCTTTTGGTGGCCTCGGCTTGGCCCAGGCGACCATGGTATGCAGAAATCATGAAGTTGGCAGTAGGCAGGCCATGGACCCTCCCTCTCCGGCCAGATCTGCTCTCACAGAGTCCAATCTACCATCCTGCTTTACGCAGTCTGAATTTGACGGTTTGGCTGCTGAGACCCACATTCTGAGAGACCGTGGCCTTTCGGGGCCAGTCCTTTCTACTCTGGTCAATGCCAGAAAGCCGGCCTCCAGGCGTATTTATTACAAAATCTGGAGGACATATGTTTCCTGGTGTGAACTCAGGAAGTGGCATCCTAGAAAGTATGTCATTAACAGAATCTTGGCCTTTCTCCAGTCAGGCCTAGAAATGAATTTGGCCATAAGCACTATCAAAGTGCAGATTTCGGCCCTGTCGGTATTTTTTCAAAAACCGCTTGCATCACATTCCCTGGTACGGGCTTTTATCCAGGGGGCTATGCGGACAAAACCGCCAGTTAAACCTCCGGTATGCCCATGGGATCTGAATTTGGTTCTCTCGGCCTTACAGGGGCAACCATTTGAACCTTTGCATCTAGCTTCTTTAGCTCTCCTGACTAAAAAGCTGGTCTTCTTAGTAGCCATATCCACGGCTAGAAGAGTATCAGAGTTGGCAGCTCTTTCCAGTAAAGAGCCATATTTAATTATCCATAAGGACCGGGTGGTTATGCGTCCCAACAGGTCCTTTCTACCTAAGGTGGTTTCGGGTTTCCATTTGAATCAGGATGTAATCCTACCATCCTTTTTTCCGGACCCTCAGTCCACAGAGGAAGAGTCTTTACACACTTTGGATGTGGTTAGAGCAATCAGTGTTTATCTTCAAGCAACTTCTGAGATAAGGAAGACTGATTGTTTATTTATTCTGCCGGAAGGCCCCAGAAAGGGTCAGGCAGCGTCAAAGTCCACCCTCTCAAGGTGGATCAGACAAGTTATTTCTCAGGCCTATGGCTTAAAGGGGAAGATTCCTCCTTTTCAGGTGAAAGCGCACTCTACTAGGGCTGTCAGTGCTTCTTGGGCAGTGCATCACCAGGCCTCCCTGGCTCAGATCTGTAAGGCTGCGACTTGGTCATCAGTCCACACATTCACCAGATTCTATCAGGTGGATGTCAGAGGGCAAGAGGATATCGCCTTCGGGCGCAGTGTACTGCAGGCTGCAGTTTAGGTCCTCAGGTCCCTGGCGGTCTATGTTTATGATCTGTGTCTCCCTCCCCTCAATCTGAGCATTGCTATGGGACATCCCACTATGTAATGAAGCTCCTGTGTCCCGTGATGTATGATCAAGAAAATGGGATTTTTATATACAGCTTACCTGTAAAATCCTTTTCTTGAGAGTACATCACGGGACACAGGGCTCCCGCCCCTCTTGGGTTTTACGTGGTTTCTTATTGCTTTGCTACAAAACTGAGGTGCCTCCCAGATGGGAGGGGTTATATAGGGGAGGAATTCTCCTTAATTAGGGTCAACCAGTGTCCAATCACCAGAGGTGCCTATATAACCCACTATGTAATGAAGCTCCTGTGTCCCGTGATGTACTCTCAAGAAAAGGATTTTACAGGTAAGCTGTATATAAAAATCCCATTATCTATCTATCTATCTATCTATCTATCTATCTATCTATATAAATATATATATATGTATATATATATATATATATATATATATATATAATGAAAAAACAAAACAAAACAAAATAAAAACATCCCACAAAAAATGTGGGTTGGGTGAGGGGTGACACCAGTTAAACAGCAACAAAAATTGTTGCTTGCACACACAAACATTTAGTCCTAAAATAACTGTGTATTAACTGTCAATACAAAGTGTGGCACACAATAATATATACATGTATTTCATATTCCACTGAATAGCAATTCATGATAATGTAGCACAACACAAATAATACAAGGGTACACTACACACTTCGTAGCCCACCACACTGCAATTCATTTTTATCTATCACAATGCAGCACTGTACAGTTTGTATATAGTACTACTGTATATAGCACTACATTCAGTATATCTGCATATAGTACTATATAACACTATATAGCAGTAATTATCTCTCCCTGAAAATGCCCCGTCAACTGTCTCTAACTACTTCAAATCCACACACAGACACTCTTATACATTGACAAAAAGCTGATGCAACTCTGACTTTTAAAGGGGTGTGGCTTGCACACCAGAAAACAACCATTACTGGCCCTTCTATGCCACCTGACGGCAGTTCAAGGCCAGTAATTACATGATTGATAATGGCTTCATATTACACAGCTTCCTCACCAGCAAGGAGAACAGTTCATAACCACTTCCCACCCGGCCAATGCACATATACGGCCGGGTGGGAGCCGTCTACTCCTGATAGGACGTTCAGGAACGTCCATCAGGAGGAGCGGGATCGTGCGCGCGCGTGTCCGCGCAGCGGCACGATCCCGATGCGCCCGTGTCTCCGGGACACAGCGCATCTCAGATCGGCAGGAGGGCTCTGTGATTGGCCCTCCTGATCACATGACGGCCGTGTCCAATCACGGCCATCATGTGATGTAAACAAACAGCCGGTTGCTAGGCAATCGGCTCCTCCTCTCCTCACACAGAAGTCATCGCTGAGGAGAGGAGAGCAGATTGCTGCAGCCGGCTGATGATCAGTGAGTATGAGCTGTTTTTTACAGCTTTTTACTCACTGATCTTCAGTCTAGTGTACACACACAACACACCACACAGTGTAAACACAGTCCCCACATATGTCCCCATAACACACATGTCCCCAAAACATACATGTCCCCAAAAAATAAAAACACATGTCCCTAATAATAAAAACATGTCCCCCACATATGTTCCACTAAAATCACTAGTCCCAATGATTATGTGCACACATATGTACGTGATCACCTGCACACATATGTACATGATCATTTGCGTACATATGTCCGTGATCACACAAACCAATTATTATACACTTAACGGAATTTTTTTTACCAAAAACATGTAGCAGAATACATTTTGGCTTAAATTTATGACAAAATTTGATTTTATTGGATTTCTTTTAAAATAGAAAAAAGAAAATGTTGTTTTTTTTCCAAATTTCCGCTTTTTTGCGCTTATATCGCAAAAAATAAAAAACGGAGTCGTGAATAAATACCACCAAAATAAAGCTCTATTTGTGCGAACAAAATGATAAAAATTTCATTTGGGTACAGTGTAGCATGACCGCGCAATTGTCACTGAAAGCGCTAGAGCGATGAAAGCTGAAAATTGGGCTGGGAAGGAAGGGGGCGAAAGTGCCCTGTATTGTAGTGGTTAAACGCTTCTAAATATTAGGGAGTCTGAAGCAAAGACAATTCCCCCATCAACAATAAATGTATTAATGGGAGAATCAAGCAATTTTCAGTTTTTTTTAAGGAAAAAGAAAACGTATGGCCTGACTTTTTTATGGTGATCCCATTAGATTACAAGGAATGGCAGCTGCAGTGAGCCCAGGGAACCAAAGATTTCTTTAGTTTGCTGCTTGACCTACAGCAGTCATACGAGGTTGGACCTCTAAGGCTGGGTTCACACTGGAGAATGCAGCGGTTCACAGCAGGAGTCGAGTGTTTTTATATTCACCGTAGAGCTGATCTGAGCAGCATTGTACCTTAGGATCACTGTAAATGATCATAGAGAGAACAATTACAGTGATCACATGATTTCTTTGACATTAATGAAACAAATTAAAGACTAGTTCATTAATTTCTTGGTACAGCAGTGATTAGCAGCAGCTGCAGATTCAAGTAACGTTTAACCCTTTTGCCCCCTCTCCTTTCTCTCGTATACATATGGGGGTTGATTTTCTAAGGGAAAAAAGGCTTCACACTTTGCAATTGCAATTGCATTTATTTTCCTTGGTAAATGTAATGTGGTAAAGCTTCACTTTGTAAAGAATACCCAACTAGGTGTAGGGAAATTAAAAGAAAAGCACACTTTTGCTTGCACGTGATTGGATGATGGAAATCAGCCAAGCGTTACCACATTTACTAAGTTCTGAGGGAAAATCAGTGCAACTGTACTTGCAGAGTGCACAGTCTATTTATCTTCAGGAAATCCACCTCACAATCTCCAGCCTGTCTTTTCAGTGGCCTATATATTAAGCCTTCATCTCCCATATACTGCAAATCTGTAAATTAAACCCTTCATCTCCTCTTGTCTCTAAGTATGACCTGTACACACTTTTCTAGTGAACCATTAACCCTTCAAATACCACAATGTTTTCTAATTTTCTGAAAATTGTTGCAAAAAATTAGATCACCTTGGGTTGTCGAATTTCCAAAAAGGGCTTATTTTCAGTATTTGTGTACTGTCTGGCCATATTTCTTTTAACAGAATGTAAGGGATTTCTTTTTTCTTTCATAGCATATAGAATAGAAAACCCACCCAGTGGTTTATGAATACCACCAAAATAAAGCGTTATGCATCCCAAGAGAATAATGTTCAATTAATTCTAGTACAGTGTTTCATGACCATGTAATTGTAGAAGTGTCACAGCACTAGAAACTGAAAAATGGCCTGGTAATGAAAGAGTGTTACAGGCTGGTACTCTATTGGCAAAATGAGTAAACTAAATATGATGTATGCTCTGTTAGGCATAATGTAGAAAGGAGCCACTGCTTGTGCCCTTGTAGCAGAAAACAGGACCTGTCTGTTAGCTGGATGGGTGATTTTGCCAGGAACAACAGCTGTGATGGTGAAATCTCCAGGTCATATAGCGTTCACCCAAGGAGCTTAGATTACATTTTAATACACCAACACACAATGGAATAAATCAGATTAGCCTGTTGTGTTCTTATCATTACCTCTATATATGTCTTTCTCTTTATAGTTCCAAGGAGAGATCACAGAAGTATGTTCTGGATTCCTTGATTGCCACCAAGAGATAGGCTTGGAACTATGATAAGATGAATTCCACAGAACATATATGTTGATCTGGCCAGAACAGCGAGAGATTGTCTTTGCGGTTACTCTGTGCTAAGGAAGCTTCCTGGCTGTGCCATCTTGGATGTTACTGCAGGTACACTTTGCAATCTGCTGTCTACACATCCTCCTACACTGTAAATAACAAATGTTTTGACCCAATCTGAGCCAAAAACATACTGTTATTTACAGCACACTAGTCTTGGATATTGTTCTGAAAATTATCTGATAGAACATGTGGCCACTCCTATCCTAAGTTAAAAGATACACCAACTGATAATGGTATTATTTAGGTACTTGAAATAAGTGCTGAGATTAAGTAAGGCATAGTTTACATGTTCAATTATGACAGTAGGACTATTTGCATTGTAGAATCTTCATTAGTAATGGAAGACAAGACGATGGATTTACTGAACACATTTCCCCTTATGTCCCTCTTACTTTACTTACAAGATGATAATAATAGTTATATCTTTTCTTTTGTGGAAACAGGTGTCCCAGGTTGATTTTCTCTCCTTTTTTTTACAATGCTGCCAAATTAAGCACTGCGGTATCTGTCTCTGAATGGGTTGACATACTGACAGGTGTTGTCAGCAAGGAGCCTAATGACTGAAAGATGTGTTTGTCTTATAATGGAATTCAATAAAGCATAAAAGAGAGACAATGCATTGGTATTGTGTCACTCTTGGCAGTTAGTCAGTGGCAATTCATTTCTACCAGAGATGTGGAATCAGAGGATATTAAAAGAAACAAAACAAAATACAGAAAGCAGACCATAAAAAGCAGAAAGTAAATGGAAATCAATATAAAATTATATTGAAGTAGCTTTAAAAGTGCATTTACAAATATTTCATGAAATGTATTAAAGTTGTGAACCTTAAGGTATCTTTAAACTAATTGTATGATGAACATAATATGATAGAGCCTCAACAGATTTGCTAAATGGGAGGGATCAGAACTGGGTAATAGGGTCGAAGTACAAATGCTGTTATGCTGGTGTTTCTTTTTTTTTTTTTTTTTTTTTTTTTAAGTACTATTATGCAAAAATATATTATATTTACAGTATCATTTAGATTTTAAATACCTTGATCATCGACCAGCTGTATGCCCCAGTGACCCCTCCCCCACCACCTCCCTGTACTTAAAGTTAATGATATTCAATAGGCACCTGTTTTTTTTTATAAAGGCAGTGGGTGCTTATTCTTTACAAATTATAGAAAATACATACAAAAGGAAAACCTCTTTAAAACATTGCATGGTATTAAGGGCAAACTATTAGGAAATGAATTATAGATTTGAAAGATGTGAAGAAATTTGGACAATGAAGGTATCTTGCTGGGGGACATATCATGACGAACCTAGTAGACTGCTAATTTACAGTCAATTAACCCACTAGCCGAGTCATCCTTTTATCAGTAGGAATATACCAGACTCTCTTTTTATTGACATGTCAATCAATCTAGCAATTAGTCTATTAGATTCAGATCCATGGTTTCCTAGGTGATCAGCACGTTGGACTATCTGTCTATCACAATTTAGCTAATTTAGGAACCTGCATCCTTCTCTCTTACCAAGCAGGTGACAGGCCCATGTTATTCATTTATTTGCTAAGCTTGCCATATGTTTCCAGTTGTTATTCCTAAAACAAAGTAACTCAGAAATATTTTCATATTTACAATTCCCCTATTTACTATGACGATGTTGCTGTGTTATAGCTGGACACCTAAAATTATTTATTTATTCATCTTTGTTTTGGAGAAGCATGACACAATAGAGGGTATATTTTGTTGATGATAATAATTAAGGCAAGGTTCCAGGATTGGATGTTAAACCACTTTCAGCTACAGGTAACATCTTTTTTTTTTTTTGCTAGCAATGCTCTGTAAAGTAAAAGCAATCCTAGCGGCAGCTCCCAATGCTCTCTGATGGCTTGCTGGGCTCTCCCATTTGAACCTAGGACAGGAAGGTCCCTGATTACAACTATAGTATTAGAAACTGGAAGCTACAAGTATTTTGTCACTTCCAGTTTTTCCAGAGGTAAACAGCGGCACTTTTAAATTGGGAAATTATCTGATCATACCAATCTTGCTGTGATTCGATGCTTTTAAGGGCAGAGGTGAGATCAGGGGTCTAATAGACTACAGATCTCTCAGTAAAGAGTCCCTGTCACCACATATTGTGGTCACAAGGGATGTTAACTTTGCTTGTGATAGCAATAAAAGTGATTCAAAAAATGAAAGCGACAATGTAAAAAAAAATTCAATACAAAGTAAAAAAAAAAAAACATGCAAAGGCAAACATATACAATGATTGTGCACACATATGTAAATAGTGTTTGCACTACACATGTGAGGCGTCACCATATTCTAGCTAGGGCAATAATTCTAACACCAGACCTCCTGTGTAACTCTAAACTGGTAACTTCTAAAATGCTTTTAAAGCTTCACCCTCAAAGCTTTTTAGGTGCTGTAGTTTGCCGCTGTTCTATGGGTGTATGCAATTTTAAAACATGACATCTTAGATATCTACTTAGTGTAAATCCTATTTTATACAAAAAATGGGTATTATATTGTGTTTGCTTACACTAAAATTCATAAAAAATTTTTTTTTCCAAAAAATGAAAAACCTCTGTGCAAATACCACGAGTATGGCTTTAGAGGAGTAACAATGTCAGATAAGTGTCAGATGAACTTAAAATAAAATTTTGTAAACCTTAGGAAGCATTGCACTCCATTCTTGTCAGTGGGGGAAGGCCACTCTAATACTACCAAGACTTTTATAGTGCCCATGATGACACCCTTGGTTGAAAGAAATCGGGCCCAGGAACTTGATGGTCGTTCTTTCAAACTCACACTTTTTGGGTTGGACATACAGGTGATGGGTTTAAAGGAGTCCTGTAATATGATATGATTCCTCCTGTGTTGAACAGGAAATAGGAATGTCATCTGGATAGATAGAATCTTTGACAATGACATTGACAAATTGTTGGAAAACTGTCCAAGACAGAGCGCGGTCAGAAGGTCTATGTGGGGTGGGGGAGGGGGATTACATATCCAGGGACAGCTGCACAAATCTGTGGAGACTGGTAAAGTTAAGGTGACTAGCGAGTCAGGGGACTAGAGGTGGTGTGTAAGTCTCATAAAGAGTATGAGAACCCAGGGTGCCCGGAGACCCCATACTGAAAGGCTAGGGAGTCAATCTGTGTAGCAGGGGTGCTGCATTTGTTCCATCTTAGTGAGCCAAGATGAGTTGTGTGAAACAGGTCTAAAAGAGCAAAGTAAGGAGAGCAGCGGTAATGCTGAACACTGGAAAAGTGGCTTAGTATTTTCTGTTGACGGTTTTGTTTTTTGGAAAATCCCTGGGTCGTAATCTTTGTTTGAACTTTGCTTTTCCTTAAAATAAAAATGGGCCAGAAAGCCCTAAAACTGGAATTGGGACTGGCACGACTCAAAGAAAAATGTTCCACTGAGCTGAGCCATCACGGAGCTAAATAGGCATCAATATCACAGAGGTTATTAGAAAACATTCATACGCATCTCTATGCTGCAGCATCGCTGTTATGCTGCAGCTGTCCCCTCTTTGATTCTAAGCCCACAGAGCAAGCAGATAACTGCTGATTGCTCAGTTCTGGGTCAGCTCTGAGCAGAGAGCATTGACTATAAGTAATCAATTTCTGCTCTGCCTCTCCGGGTTGGAGACGGGGTGGCACAGCTGGTTTTGGCTCTCAGCCACGTATTGAGCTGTCAATCAAGCAGCTATGTATATACTAACAATAGGGTCTGGATCCTTCCAGAGCCTAGGGCAGCTCTGTGACACCAGCTGACAGCAGGCTTAACCCGCTGTCGGCTGATTCTAGGTGACAGGATAGCATAAGTAAGTGCACTCCTGTGTCCCACAAGATAAGTATGGCCAAAAAAAGTTTTGACTATACTTTTTTTTTTTAATGAACATTTTATTTAAATGTCGCTCATTGCAAAATATTGGTCAATACAAAAATAAACACTGGCATCCCTTTATCCTTTTACATTAAACACTGATATCTTTTTAGGGAATTAAATAAAGACTAAAACATTGTTAATGAAAAGGACATAGGACACTGCATTGACAGCCTGTATCCCTTAGGCCGCGTACACACGGGCGGACTGTTCGCCCAACTTTGTTCGTCAAACAATCCGACAAACAGTCCGCTCAAAATTTGCATGAACGGACTTGACCACACACGATGAACGAACAGTCCTCTGAAAGCGTGCGCGATGACGTGAACGGCACGTACGACGGGACGAGAAATACGACGTCCAATACACTACAATGCAACCTTCGCCGTGTAAATCCTTTCTGAGCATGCGCGAAACTTAGTTTGTCGAACAAGCCTACACACGAGCGGACTGTCCGCTGAAACCAAGTTTCAGCGGACTGTCTTACGGAAATTCCGAAAAACTTTGTTCGTCAGACTGTCCGCTGAAACTGTCCGCTGAAGCCCACACACGAGCGGACTGTCCGCTGAAACACTGTTCAGCGGACAAAGTTGGGCGAACAGTCCGCCCGTGTGTACGCGGCCTTACATACAAAACCTTTTACAATGATGAAACTTGTTTTTTATATCTACCTCATCAGCTTTTGAAAAGTTGCTTATCCATGCATTATGTATAACAATCATTATGTATAACAATAAAACATTATTATACTGTTTTCTTTCTCCTTAACAATATATCTAATATATTGTAGGTTGGACCTTAACCCTGAATTGAAATTTTTTATTGTTATGGAGAACATCTAGAAATGATTCATGTACATTTGTAGTACCCTAAAAATGCACGTCTTCAATTCCCTTGAAAATAGCACTGCACTACCTGTGTCTAGGCACCTCTATGTCTTAAAGCCCAACCCTGGGTAAAAATATTTGTGCCCCCACTGCATAACTCAGCTGCTTGTTTTTTTTTCCTCTCTGTCCTCTCCCCTAGAGCAAAAGGAGCAATTAACCTGTGCAATGCCTCACTGCACGACAAAAAAATACAATTGGAGTTCTGCCTTAAATCCTCATAGCTGTATGTAGCCTGGTGCTTGTCTAGGTAGAAAGCAAGTTAGAATACAGTGCTTCATCCAGAAGAAATGCTGACATAGTCTGGTTTGGACATGTTCTACAGGGAGCTCATTCAAACCATTTGGTTGTCCTAAATATTCTCCTAAAAGGCTCCAAAAACACTCCTAACTATGTAGAGTGGTAAAGAAAGTTAGAGAGGAAGACGCTTTGTTTGAGGAAAAAAAAATCAAGATTCAAACACTGAGATAAAGCAAATGCTCAAGAAAGAGAAGGTTCTCATATGCTCTGTTCAGGTGGAAGAGAACTTTTCAGAGGATGATGAAAACGAGTCAGTATATGAGTCAAGAGTTGAACTGTCGAGAGAGACCTCATCCCAAGTACTATCTGTTCTGACAATGCAAGATCTGCTGGTTCAAGTGGTGCAGACTCACCTGGAGTTACAGTACATAAGACAGTTATGCAAGCAATCAAATATGCAGAAATCCTATCACTGATGTGCAACAAGTAGTGACTGCTTTGTTATTAATAAAAAAAGAGTCAGGGGAAGTTAAGCCAGGTTCCACACTGCCCCTTCTGGAAAGAGATGTCACAGTTGTGGGAAAATGGACCCTTCAGAGTGTAATTCCCAAGGTGAAGAACTCTGCCTGACACCACAGAAGAAGTGTTGACGGAGTTACAAAGGCTTCTATTTGGAAGTCCTAAAGGTGCTACAGAAACTGCTACCCAGAAAGACGATGGAAAACTTCTGTGAGTCCCGGTAAAGGAGCCAACTCGGTGCCTAGCTACAACAGTCATCTTTAAATGAAAGTATGTGAGGAAACAAGAGCAGAGGTCCAAAGCCGCTCAGAGCCCCCCCCCCCTGCTGTTTCCAGATCAACTGTCCAATTCCCTTGTCACGATCAGGGGTTAGGCTCAAAGACCAATTGCTATAGCAGTTGCAGGATTACCACTAACCAGCAGGATAGGAACACAGGCCGTCACCCTGGCAGAAGACACAGGCTCACCTGAGGTCTAAGTACTAACCGGTTTTCACCAGAGCTCCAGATGGTAGAGATGGATTTAGCTGCATGTTAGTACCAGGTTGCGGTCCTCAGGATCGCCCCAACCAGGAGGTGAGCAAGCCGGGGTTCAGTAGCGGATGAGCAGGTAAGGATCAAACAGAAGCGTGGTCAGTAGGCAAGCCAAAAGTTCGGTAATGAGTTGTTGCAGATTAGGATCAAGCAGAAGCGTAGTCGTGGAACAAGCCAAGGGTCGATAACGAGCAGTAGTAAATATAAGCGGCAGCAGAGAAGCCGGGAGCGAAATACAGGCTGGAGATGGCACAATATTCTGGCAAGGAGGAAGTGCAGAGACATGGCTTATATCAGGAAGTTCATGGGAGGAGCAAAGAGTTCAATGTTCAGCTGAAATCAAGGTACAAGGCAGGGTTGTCAAAAGGATCTGACATGTCCAGCATCTCAGATAGCTCAGAGAGAAGATTCATTGCCAGACACAGCTGAGGTCCCAGGTTCAAGTCCAGGTCCTGACATCCCTCTCCTTGACCTGGGGTAGGTTGTCCTGGAAAAACAATGCCCACTAATCTCCCAGAACTTCATCAAAGAAATTACCACAACAGAAACAAATTATGAAGAATGTACAAATACAGACTGCTGGACACTCTCCGAGCAAGTTTCCTGACAAGTTAGTAAGGCCTTCAGCCATAATAACAGTTCAACAGAAGGTATTTACACCAGGACCCCATAGGACACATGACCACAAGCAAGCTTGTTGTATGACAGTGGTTGTAAACCCTTACAAACCACTTTGACCTACAGGTAAGGATAGATCAAGGCTTACCTGTAGGTCCAAGAAATATCTCCTAAACCTATACGGTTTAAGAGATATTTACCTGAAGACAGCCACCGCTGTCTACGGTGCATGTGCACTGGGTAAGCCGCAGATCGCAGCGATATGCCACGAGTGTCGGCTCCTGTGCGCATGCATGGGACTGACATCATCGCTGCACCAGCAAATCACAGCGCCAGAGCAGCGAGACCCACCAAGAAGATGGACGCTTGGAACTACAGGGGACAGCGGTGACTTCAGGTAAGTGACACATAATGGACTACAATGCATAGTAGTCCATTATGCTTTACCTTTGCAGGGAATGAAAGAGGAAGTAAACCCATCAGGGTTTACTTCCTCTTGAAGGCTTCTGCGATAAATACTTGAAACATTTACCCTTTCAGAAGCTGGAATACCTAGAGATCTGGGGTATCAGGACCCAGAATTTCCCTTACAATAGGTACTTGGCAATCAAGTTACATTTGACTCTTTGGTAGTTGCGCAATCAGAGACAATACCCTAGCTGTGGTGTGCCCTCATCCCCCTGGGGCTAAAAAGAACCCCCTGCTAGTGGGGGTGAACAATGACCTTGTGAGGCGACTGCTTACTCCCCTTGCAGTAAAAAGTGACTTGGCCAAAGGGAAAGTTCACCTCAAGTTAAAACAAGCTTCCCAGTGCATAGTACGGGAACAAAATGCTCCAGCAGGAGTGGGGAAGCTATGGTGACTGGACAGGAGTGAGAAGATACTATAACCAAATAGTGTGTTTACGGTCTACAGCCTTGGCTCTTTGTTATCCTTGAAGCACTGTTCTTGAGAGGGCACTGGGGTGGAGCTGATTCCTAAACCTTTATCAACCAGAATACTGCAAAAAAGTAATGGGAAGATTCCTATCAGTGTTTCTCCAGTGAAGTTGCAGATGTTGATAGACAAGTGAATACAGTGACTTCAGTCTCACCATCTGATCTGGTGGGTAAAAAAGCCCATGAGAAATATTCAGAACATCCCGCTTTCACCAACTCTTGAGAATGACTTTGATGTGGGATGCGCAAAATGTTCTCAACACAGAATTCGTCTTTAGGAAGACAAGCCCCTTTGGAGAAAGAGCTTGACAAATTCCATTGGGTGATCTTGAAGAGCTTTGTTAACAATTGGCAAAGTGAAGTGAACAGGCATCAATTGAGAGTTACATAGTAGTTTGCTTCCCCCATAATGGCAGTGAAAAAGAAGTCTGACCAATAAACATAAATTGCAGTGCTATTAAATAAAAATAATATACCGTATTTATCGGCGTATAACACGCACTTTTTTCCCCTTAAAATCAGGGGAAAATTGTGGCTGCGTGTTATACACCAATCCTCCACCGATTGTCAGCTTCTCTGCTGTTCTCGGTGGCTTTCGGCCGCTCTCGGTGGCTTTTGGAAAGCCGAAAGCCACCAAGAACGGCCGAGTGCGGCCGAAAATAGCCGAAAGCCGATGAGAGTGGCCGAGAGCTATTGAGCGCCACCGAGATACACAGGACATGCACTCTGTATCTTGACGGTGCCATTTTTAAAAGGCAAGCCTGCAAAAGACACTGACAAGGCTGCAAATGACTGACAACGCTGCAATGGAAGGCTACAAATGACTGACAAGGCTGCAATGGAAGATTGCAAATGACTGACAAGGCTGCAATGGAAGGCTACAAATGACTGACAAGGCTGCAATGGAAGACTGCAAATGACTGACACGGCTGCAATGGAAGGCTGCAAATGACTGACACGGCTGCAATGGAAGGCTGCAAATGACTGACAAGGCTGCAATGGAAGGCTGCAAATGGCTGACAAGACTGCAATGGAAGGCTGCAAATGACTGACAAGGCTGCAATGGAAGGCTGCAAATGACTGACAAGGCTGCAATGCAAGGCTGCAAATGACACTGACAAGGCTGCATTGATGGGCATATAAATGTAAGTTTTTTTTCCCTAAACTTCCCTCCTAAAAGTTTTTTCTTTAAAATTCCCTCCTAAACTTGGGGTGCATGTTATACACCGGCGTGTGTTATACGCTGATAAATACATTGTGTTGTGAAGTTCATAAATATATATGAAATAGATAGCAAAGTTCATAAAGTTCATCACATGATGAATGTTATGAATTTTGCTCTCTTTTTTATATATATTTATAAACCTCACAACAACATGAATTATATGCTTTTCATTTAATAACGCTCCAATTTATATTTATTGTTTTTTCACTAAAGTTTGGGGTATATTGCCTTTCACTCGCTAGCAGCTATTTATTAGTTTATTAAGGTTGTTTATAGGGCTGATTTGATGTTTTTTTATTTTTTTAGGAATAAGAATAGCTCCCTTAGAATGTGTATTGAAAAGAATAAGAGAAAAAAGGGAAAGCACCCACTAAGTGCAGTATTAAAAGCAGGCTTTAATCTCAACCATTTAAAAACACTTACAGGATAAGATAAACAGGATCATTCTTTATAAAAGAGGCCCCACCACTTGTTCCCTTCCTTCCTGCAGGATCTGCCAGTGTTCTCCCAGCCACTGATGGATGAATGGAGTCAGGCTGGGATGCTGAATGGCAATACAAAAGTCTCCTAGGCTAGCTTTGAATGCACATGTGGAGAGGATGTGAGGTCACGAGGGGAAGGGTAGGTGCTGCAGACAGGCTGCACGTTCAGAGCTTCCATGCAACAGGCCTGAGTTGGTACTGCTACAACCAAATATATAGGGTAATGGTAACTGTGGAATTACAGGTACTAACTACTCTTCTTGGCATAAAATGTACCACACTTTTAAGTAAATGGACACTTAAATACATAAATGAATAAACAGTGATCTTCCATAGAAGACAATGAGCATTTGTGAAAAGGCAGTGATCTTACATAAAACTGTGAATGCAGTTGGGAACTAAGAAGTCACTAGGCTTGAATAATATATTTTTTATCCATTAGACACTCTTTGGTGATCCCTATGAAATATATTAATATAGGTCATGTTATCATTGTCTTTATCTCCCAATACAAAGTATATAGCTTTAAATCTATCTATCTATCTTTTTTGTTTACAAATGGTTTTTATTATGGGTAAGGTCATAGTACAAGATTTTGACAGTAGTAGAAGATGTACAAATGAAAGATTAAATTAGGTAATATTGTAGCGCGGGCTCCTGACGGGCGTGCACTATATGTTTTTGAAAATTTATATTCCTGAAACCACAGTTGGGTTTTAGGGCTAATTTTACCAAATTGCCAGTCCAGCTGGGTTGCACTGGGTTCTCTTTGGCCGCAGGTGTCGCTGTCACCGCCGGCAAGTGGTAGAAAGCAGTTTAGCTGGGTGTATTGAGTGCCACGTTTTCTCAGAACCAGCCCAGTGGGAGGTAGTATTTAAGGTGCTGACATCACGGGTTACGGGGGGTTCCGTGACAGAGGATTTTCTGTCTGTTTGGTTCTGGTCCTCCTGACCAACCCCCATGGTCCTCCTGGCCTGGGGTGCGGTTCCATGCATTTCCAAGTCTCGGGGCTGGATAGCCCGAGGCGAAGAAACTGGTGGTTCGAGAGTGGTCCGGTGCCATCTCACCTAAGGAGAGGCCCAGCAACTGGAGAAGCATCCAGGGGAAGACTCTTCAGGAGAAGGCTATGCACAAGGCTGGCTTCTTTGAAGGAGCCTGGAGGCTCAGTTGAAGGACACTTCATGGAAACACACTCATACGGTATCGCCAGACTGGCTGAGAGATACTGGTACTGTATGATAGCTCTATAAATTTGTCCCTCAGTAACGCTCAAGTCTGTGGCAGAGACTTTTTCTCAAGTATTCTACACTCAAGTCTGTGGCAGAGACTTTACTTTACTTAACACCCTACCGGCTGCTAGGCCTAGTCTGAAGTTGTGAAAATCCAGCTGTGAAACGGTTATTCTCTGGATTCCTTCTATAAAGACTTTCCATTTTTGATAGTCCAAAGTACCTGAACTTCCTCCTAACCCTCTACCCTAACCTGAGAGATCTAGTTTCTATTTCAAATAAATAACCCAATAGAAGATCCAGTATCAGTTTCTACATTTCTTTGGGCCATCTACCACAGGAAACCCTAGACAGAGACGAGGTCAAGAAGTTAACGGTAAGCTCAATAAAACCTGCAGCTCCTTCGGGGGTCGGTGCTATAATATATATATATATATATATATATATATATATATATATATATATATATATATATATATATATATATATATATATATATATATCCCTTCCTTGTTTCCAGTATACATATAAGAGCATTTATCCCACTAAGTCTATATGGCTTTCCTATGGCTTGATTGGACACATGTTAGCCCTCACTGGTGGATCCTGCAGGGCGGGGTAAGCTGCAGGGCGACTCTTTTATGATGAGTGATCCTGTTTTTCCTATCCTGTGAGTGTTTTAAACCATTTGATATTAAAGTCTGCTTTTAATACTGCACTTAGTGGGCACATTCCCTTTTTTCTATATAGAGTTGGAACAGCTGCCGCTATGCCTGTAGTGCCCCGTGGACTGTTTATGTACTTTTTACTTTTTTTTTAAATGAAATTTCAAAGTCAGTGGTTCAGAAATTTACTTTAACCCTTCCTGTGCACCCTGTGTTAGAATGTGTATTGAGTATTGAGCACTCTTATGAAGAACTATTTCCGATAAAGTACTCTTCCCCATGAATATAAGACACTCTTGTCTGTCTGGTGCAAAGTGGTTCAGTGTGCTAGAACTAAAGATTGGGTACTACTAAATTCTCATGTCCCCGGATATTCAAGCAT
The DNA here is from genome assembly GCF_037356315.1 of Lithobates pipiens. NCBI lineage: Eukaryota > Metazoa > Chordata > Amphibia > Anura > Ranidae > Lithobates > Lithobates pipiens. The sequence goes on along the minus strand of NW_027507758.1, from coordinate 427,482,036 downwards.
ATTTGCACTTGAAGCTGTATATACCCGCATTGAATCCTGTAATTCGATGTAAATGTGAATTATGTGATCTACCCAAACTGTCTTTCAAGAGTAATATTAATAATCATAATGTTTAACTGCTTTCCACCCGCTGTATAGTGAAATGACAGATGGGTGGGAACACTCTCTTTCTGGGAGGACATCATATGACATCCTCCCATTCGTGCCACGCATTCATTCTTGTATTATTACCCTCGGACATGGCACAGCACTGATCATGGTAAAGAGCCTATGATGCAGGCACTTTACCATGTGATCAGCTGTGTCTAATCCCAGCTGATCACAGTGTAAACAGGAAATGACAGTTATCGGCATTCGTCACGTCACACTGACAGCATGTGAGGAGAGGAGAGTGGTAAGCGGCATTCCTCAGCAGGGACATCTGCACTGACAATCAGGGCACTGATGATCATAAGTGTCCTGACTATCAATGCCGCCCTAATAGTGCCTGCCAGTGATGCCAATCAGTGCCCACCAGTGATGCCTTTCAGTGCCCATAAGTGATGCCTGTCAGTGCCCATCAGTGCCTCTTCATCAGTGCTGCCTATTAGTGTCACCTATCAATGCCCATCAGCACCCTTCAGTGCCATCTATCAGTGCCCATCAGTGCTGCATATTAGTTCCTCATCATCAGTGCCTATCAGTGCCACCTCAGTGGCGATTAAATACCACCAAGATAAAGTTCTATCTGTCTCAAAAAAAATTATAAGAATTGTGTTTGGGTACAGCGCTGCATGACCGCGTAATTGTCATTCAAATTGCAACAGCACTGAAAGCTGAAAATTAGCCTGGTCAGAAAGGGAGAAAAGGTGCCCTGTAGGCAAGTGGTTAAAATCCAACAAAAATGTATTTTTTTTATAAATAATCTCTTGCAAAAATTACATCTCTACAAGCAATTATACTAGGCATTGCAACACAAATTATGTTTAAGAAACTGACTTTTTGCCTCATGCAAGTTCAATAATGCTGTTAACAGAAATATAAATATATGACAGGAGCAGTGAATCTGATCTCAGAAGATAAAAGATGTTGACAGTTTATAATATGTTTACACTTGGAAATGCAGAAGCGTTGACAGGCTTTTTTCCATGCCTTTCAGTGTTTAAATAAAGTTATTTAAACAGACGAGAACTAACAAACTATATAAATAAATAATAAATAAATAAATACCAATCTCCTGCTGTATTTCTATCTACAATCACTGTTTGCTGTCCAGAGGCTCTGCCTGAGGTGGAATTAAAGCCATTTCAGATGGGGTCCCACGCAGAGAAGGCAGTGAAGCTTGCTAAGCACCTAGCTGTTTCTTTTATTTAGTTTTTTTGGTAGCAATGTTATTCCCATATTGCTTCTCCCATTTTTCTGTTTTAAATCTGATTTGATTGTTCAAAGGATAATGTAATGATATTTATCAATAAAATACAGCAATAACACATAGGGCAGAAAGAATAGCATTGGGAAAATACATAAATACAAAGGATATTAGTGACCATAAGACATGGGAAGATCATTTTGCCAATGGCAACTAATGTCCTACTAAAGGTATTGAACCCCCTTGGGGTCTTAATGAATTCAACCCAGTGGGAAATGGTATCCAATTACTAACATGCATTCAGTTCCTCTCTGCAGGCAGTGGATATTGAACTATTGATCAAATTACCTGGATCTGTACACTCTTTGATATCTTTTGCAATTCACTTTGTTGAGAGAACGTGTAAAGAACCATACAATTAACTAAGCCAACTAACTAAGCTATGGTTCTTGATGTTAACAAGTTTTGTGGAAAATTACTTTGAGAAAACATTATAAGAATTATAAAGATTTGGATGGATTTGTGGTAAAAAAAAAACTGTTACTTTGAGTTTTTTTTTCTTTACCAGGATCTTTTAGGATACCAAGTACTGCTATCTGGCAACAGCAGAGATGACTAGGTCTGTGTACTGCACTGAAGAAGTTTGGGACCATATTGTGTTTGAATAAAGTAAGATTTATTAAAACTGCAGTAAGAACCTATCCAACATAAGCAAACAATATAAAAGACAAAAGTGGAAATATGTGTGAACTGTGAACCAAGTGACAATATCTAATAAGCAACCTAACTATAATACAATATATACAATATGAACAAAAGAGGAACATGGAAAAACAAGGTAAGAGATGTGAGGGGAAGCCAGGGAGATTGATCAGGAAGGGGGGAAGATATGAGGTATCAGGGTTCAGGATGCAGGTACTGGAACATTAACAATATCATGGATGGAATCAGGATAAAGGAATATCCGTGACTGACAGCGTCCGTTTACCTTGTGATCGCTCCGTCAAATGACGGAGCGATCACTTGTAAACAAACCAGCGCCACGTCCTGTTTTTCTCTGTACCTATCTGTACAGTGTGAGCGGAGAGGGGAGAGATTGGTGGCAGCAGCACTGGGGGCTGGATCTGTACTGCCCACAGCTCTATGTGCCCATTCCAGCCTCATCCATCCATTCATCCATGCTCAACCATCCATACTCAGCATACTCATCCATCCATCCATGCTCAGCATACTTATCCATCCATCCATGCTCAGCATACTCATCCATCGATACACAGCCATCCATGTTCAGCATACTCATGGGCTCAGCCATCTGTACATACTCAGCAATACTCATCCATCCATGCTCAGCCATCCATACATACTCAGCATGATTATCCATCCATCCATGCTCAGCATACTCATTCATCTATGCTCAGCCATCCATATTCATCCATCCATCCATGCTCAGCCATCCATACATACTCAGCAATACTCATCCATCCATGCTCAGTCATCCATCCATACTCATCAATACTCATCCATCCATCCATGCTCAGCCATCCCATCCACCCCCATCCATACTCAGCCATACCCATCCATACTCAGCCATACCCAGCAATACTCAGCCATACTCAGCCATACCCAGCAATGCCCAGCCATACCCATCAGTACCCAGCCATACTCAGCCATACCCAGCCATACTCATTCATGCTCAGTCATCCCATCCATACTCAGCCATCCCCATCCATGGCTCACCATCCCCATTCATGCTCACCTAGTTGTACTCAGCCGTACTCAGCCGTACCCGGCCGTACCCAGCTGTATTTATTCATGCTCAGTCATCCCATCCATACTGAGCCATCCCCATCCATGGCTCATCATCCCCATTCATGCTCATCCATGCCACATCAGTTCTCATCCATGCCAAATCCATGCCACTAAAGTGCCTCACAAAAGTTGAATAGGTAGTCAAATTCGATTTTAAACTTATGCCCCTAGATCACCTAACGGTGCTCCCTGCATGTTGGACCTCTCTATGTGGCCAGGCTGTGGAAAAGTCTCACACATGTTGTATCGCTGTACTAAGGAGGAGTAGGAGAATCTATTTTGGGGTGTAATTTTTGGTATATACATGCTATGTGTTAGAAATATTGTATAAATGGACAATGCTGTGTAAAAAAAAAAATGTGTTTTAATTTTCTTTACTCGTATTCCAAAAACTTGTAGAAGAAAATTACATGTTCAAAAGACTCATTATGCCTCATAGATTATACATTGGGTTGTTTTATTTCCAAAATGGGGTACTTTTTGAGGCGTTTCCATTGTCCTGGTGCTCCAGGGCCTTCAAAAGTGTAAGAGGTAGTCAAGAAATGATATGTGTAATTTATGGTCCAAGAACACCCGATGGTGCTCCCTGCATGTTGGGCCTCTGTATGTGGCCATGCTGTGTAAAAGTCTCACACATGTGATAGTAGAATGTGTTTTGGGGTGTAATTTGTGCTATACATATGCTGTGTGCGAGAAATAACCTGCTAATATAACAATTTTGTGAAAAAAAATCTTGAATTGTGGGAAAAAATTACAACTTCAAATAACTCACCATGCCTCTTACTAAATACCTTGCAATGTCTACTTTCCAAAAAGGGGTAATTTAGGGGCTCAAGAAATGAGATAGGCTGTCAGTGTATTAGGTGTGATTAATTTTCAGAGATTGGCACCATAATATACACCCATCTGGGTTATTTTTACTAAAGATATGTAGCAGTATAAATGTTGGCCAAAATATATGAAGAAAAATGACTCATTTGCTAAATTTTATAACAGAAACTAAAAAAAATGCTTTTTTTTACAGAATTTTCGGTCTTTTTTCTTTTTATATAAATTAAAAACCCAGTGGTGATTACCGTATATACTCGAGTATAAGCCGAGATTTTCAGCCTCTTTTTTGAGGCTGAAAGTGCCCCCCTCGGCTTATACTCGAGTCATCGCTGTCTGCCCGCTCGATCAGCGTGTCGAGCAGACAGACAGCGGCCATTCTGATTCAAAAGCCGCGCCTCCGGCTCCGCCTTCGCCTGTGATAGGCGGAACACTGAATTTCCCAGCAGCCTGTGTTCCGCCTATCACGGGCATCTTCTCATCCTCGTACTACGGACGAGGATGATACAACGTCCGTGATAGGCGGAACACAGGCTGCTGGGAAATTCAGTGTTCCGCCTATCACAGGCGAAGGAGGAGGCGCGGCTTTTGAATTTTACAATGGCCGCCGACGAAGAGGGCACGGGACGGAGGCAAGGCAAGGCACGGCACGGGACAGGACAGGACGGGACGGGACGGGACGGGACGGGACGAAGGCAAGGCACGACACGGGACGGAGGCTCGGGACAAAGGCTCGGGACACAGGTAGGCTGGACACACACACACACACACACACACACACACACACACACACACACACACACACACACACACACACACACACACGGATGGAGACACACACACACGGATGGATGGATGGATGGAGACACACACACACACAGGGATGGATGGATACACACACACACAGGGATGGATGGATGGATGGATGGAGACACACACACACAGGGATGGATGGATGGATGGATGGATGGAGACACACACACACAGGGATGGATGGATGGATGGATGGATGGAGACACACACACACAGGGATGGATGGATGGATGGACACACACACACACAGGGATGGATGGACGGACACACAGGGATGGACGGACACACAGGGATGGACGGACACACAGGGATGGACGGACACACACACAGGGATGGACAGGCATGTCTCACCCTCGGCTTATACACGAGTCAATAAGTTTGCCAGTTTTTTTGGGGGTAAATTGGGGGCCTCGGCTTATATTCGGGTCGGCCTATACTCGAGTATATACGGTAAATACCACCAAAAGAAAGCTCTATTTGTGTGAAAAAAGGACAACAATTTCATATGGGTACAGTGTTGCATGACTGAGTAATTGTCATTCAAAATGTGAGAGCACCAAAAGCTGAAAATTGGTCTAGTTAGGAAAGGTAATTAAGTGCTCAGAGGGTTAGTGGTTAAAGTGGTTGTAAACCCTTGTTAGGAATCTTCTTCTCTTGTGATTAGTCAAACTACAGGTGTATTGAAAAGCAGACAATTTATTTCTGATGTGGCACACAACAGGGAGAAGCTTACAAGCCAAAAGATGCAGTAAGAATCACACAAAGGAATGTATATTTCCCCTTCTAATACCTACAATAATACAGCCTCTCCGCTTCTGTTGGCTGAGGAAACATAGATAGCGTGCTTGGTACACGATGGTACTTTTTTTTGGCTAATTAGGGTTTCCTTTACAATCTTAAGCTACTATCTATCGTTAAACCTAATCATCCTACAACTTACTATGGAGTTAATTAAAACAAAACGATACAGCAAGTTAATACAACAACGTGCTCAGAAGTCATTTTAAAAATCAGTCTCAGGGTTATTGTTTTTCTAATAGTCACACAATAAACATTTAAAACTTTTCTAACACCCTTCATAACCACTTGTACCTACAGGTAAGCCTATAATAAGGCTTACTTGTAGGTACCAGGAATTTCACAGTTGCACAGTCACTGTATCCACTCGTGCCTTTACTTCAGCTGCTGTGCCGTTACCGTTAAGTCGCCGTAGCTCTGGCCAATCTCAGCGCTGGAGCCCACGAACCCAGAAATAACTCCAGGTTGATATTCCTCTGCTGACAGCAGTGTGCTGGGACTGCTGCAACAGCATCATTCTAAGGTAAGTATTTCATAATGAGCTAGCATGCAATGCATACTAGCTCATTATGCCTTTGTCTTGCAGGTTTTTTTTTTTCTTCATCTGGGTTTACAACCACTTTAATAAACACTCTGCAGTTAATGTAATAAAATACAAATGCAGTGGTATCAGCTGGTATCTGTTCCCGACATGTGTAATAGTGATAAACTCATCTTTCATGATAAATGTGGTCTACCTGACTTTTTAGGTTTACCAATGATGATACAGTTTTATCTCTTACTAATAAAATACTTAGACCAAGAATCACTGGGAAAGTGATTGTAAAGTCAGACGGTTCTTTATCTTAATGCATTATATGCATTAAGATAAAAAGCCTTCTGTGTGCAGTAGCCCCTCTCAGCCCCCCTAATACTTACCTGAGCTCCATCTAGATCCAGCGATGTTGTAGGAGTGTCTCAGCTGCTCGGGACTCCCCTCCTCATTGGCAAATACAGCAGCACAGGGCCATTGGCTCCTGCTGCTGTCAATCAAAGTTTGACAGTCAATCAGGAGAGAAAGAGGGCAGGCTGGGCCGCAGCACCGTGTCTGAATAGACACACAGAGTTATGGCTCAGCTTGGGTGCCCCATAGCAAGCTGCTTGCTGTGGGGGCACTCAACAGGAGGGAGGAGCCAGGAGCACCAAAGAGGGACCCGAGAAGGGTAGGATCCAGGATGCTCTGTGCAAATCCACTGCACACAGCAGGTAAGTAAAACATGTTTGTTATTTAAAAAAAAAACAAGACTTTAGTATCACTTTAAGTGTTGGTTTGATTTCGATCCAATGCAAACAAGAGGCAAATTCATAGACATCTTTCAATACAATGTTGAGACTGAATTGGTCAAACTGGCTCAACCACTTCCCACCCGGCCACTGCATATGTACGGTCGCATGGGTGCTCTCTCCTACTGAGTGAACGTTCAGGAATGTCTCTCAGAAGGAGCGTTCCCACTCAGCAGCACGATCCTGATGCGCTTGTGCCACCCGGACATGGCGCATCTTAGATCGGCAGGAGGGCTCTGTGATTGGCCCTCCTGATCACATGATGGCTATGTCCAATCACAGTCATCATGTGATTTAAACAAAGAGCCGGTTGCTAGCCGATCGGCTCTCTTCTCCTCACACAGAAGTTGTCGGTGAGGAGAGAAGAGAGGATCTCTGCAGCTGCCTGGTGATCAGCGAGTATGAGCTGTTTTTTACAGCTTTTTACTCACTGATCACCAGTCTAGTGTCACCACACATGTAAAACACACAAAGTAAACACACGTCCCCAAAACACATGTCCCCACATAGTAATGATCCCCAAAGCACATGTCCCCCACATATATAACAATAAAATCACATGTCCCAATGATCATTTGCACACATATGTCCGTGATCACCTGCGCGCATCTGTACATGATCATTTGCGTACATATGTCTGTGATCAGACAAACCAATTATTATACACTTAACAGGATTCAAAAACATGTAGCAGAATACATTTTGATTTAAATTTATGACAAAATTAGATTTTACTGGATTTCTTTTAAAATAGAATAAAGAAAATATATATTTTTTTTTTAATTTCTGCACTTTTTTTCCGCTTATATCGCGAGAGCGCTGAAAGCTGAAAATTGGTCAGGGAATGAAGGGGGCGAAAGTGCCCAGTATCGATGTGGTTAAACAATGTCTTTGAATTTCCCTCATGTGAGAAATAAATTAACCAAAGCAGAGAGAATCGTTTTGCAAGAACTGTCAAATAATCCTAACAAAGTTCTAAGAAATTCTTATGAGGGGGGTAATGTGGTGGTGCTGCTCAACACATCTGATTATCTAAATGAAGCACATGGACAACTACAGGACATCGCCACTTAATTAATATCTCAAGTTAGCAAGTTCCTTGTCAGCACATGTCAATATGATTGCAGGTTACTCGATTGGGCCCAAATACTGACATTCCTCTGATTGCTGTTGTAAGATGGATTATAAGAGGTACTGTATTTATACTGTTTGCATTCAAAATACAGTTAATAAAAACACAACCAAATATGCTGGTTTGCTTGTATATCTGCCTGGTGTTCAGTGAATTTTATGCTCTATTATTCTTAAAAAAATTAGCATATGTTTGTTCTAAAGCCTTTGATTTAGGTTACCTAATGAGCTTCCGAGTGTGTCTCTCTTAATTATAACAGAACGCTTTTTAAAATGGAACTGGAGTAGAAATGTAAGATCGTATTTGAACAAACGCACAAATAGAGGATATGTTCTACACTCCAAACATCCACCAGACTATTAATAATTATCATAAACAGGAATGTATTTTTGCATTGTTGAAGCCTGTAAGCATACAAATGTAATCCCCTAATTAATACCCCATTCCCTCCTTTGCATAGAAGACTTCCTTGGTTTACTGGTCCTGGCTTAGAATGTATGTTATATTATTAAGCTTTTAGTAGATGACTGTGTTTCAAGTGATGGTAAAGAAACATTTGTGACTGAGAACTACAATGTATACATGGAACAGCAGCAGCTTTGCTTCCGCCATCCATAAACACATGCAAACTGTGCTGAATTTTAACTTGGCTCTGATCAGTGGTGGCCGCTCATGGAGGGACAGGGCCCAACTAATTCCTGCGACCGTTTTATTTTATTTTTTGAAGCACATGATTAGAGCCTGAGGCTCTGTTGTGTGACATTAGCAAATTAATATTCGCTGATGTCTTCCTGCTTCTCCTCCTCGGACCTGATTGGCCAGGAAGTCTTAGGACTTCTGGCCAATCAAATCTCAGGACCCACTTCCTGTTCGGCTGGCAGGAGAAGCAATGCTTGTTCGTCCAGGAGCCTGGAGCAAGGAGCAGCCTCCTAAGGTAAGGCCTGATCGTAAGGTAAAGAATGATTGTTGCCTTCCCTTCCGATCGCCTTACTGTCCATCTTCTGCCATTGTGCGATCGAAAGGGGGGCAGGTTTGTTTGCCGCCCCCCCCTCCCAAAATATTGAGCACCAGTCACCACTGGCTCTGATTATGATGAAATGATGATAATGTACAATTACAAGTGCTAGTTTTCAAAATAAAAACTTGGCAATATAAAATTCAGACTAAATAAGTGTCATGATATTTATAGTGTTTACCATTGTGTTACTAAACTGTGCACCTAAAATTCCTGGAGCAATATTAACCACTTCAGTCCCGGAAGATTTTACCCCCTTCCTGACCAGAGCATATTTTGCAATTCGGCACTGCCTCGTTTTTGCTGACAATTATGTGATTGTGAGACATTTTACCCAAACAAAATTGACGTCCTTTTTTCCCCACAAATAGAGCTCTTTTGGTGGTATTTGATCACCTCTGCAGTTTTTATTTTTTGCACTATAAACAAAAAAGGCCAACCATTTTGAAAAAGAAAAGTAATATTTTTAACTTTTTGCTAAAATAAATATCCCCCAGAAATATATAAAAAACTGAATTTCTTTCTCAGTGTAGGCCGATATGTATTCTTCTACATATTTTTGGTAAAAACAAAATCACAATAAGCGTATATTGATTGGTTTGTGCAAAAGTTATAGCGTCGACTTAATAGAGGATAAAATGTGTAAAATGGACCCTCGCGCCACTATGTGCTAGACGTGAAATAAATCTACGTGCATAACAAAGTATAATGTAACAATCTGTGGAATAACAAAAGTGCAAGTGCTACTAAATGAAACAGAAAATGCAGCGGGACAAAATAGTAAACACAAACTATCACTTGAATAATTAAAAAGGAGTCCTGCGCAAATAATGCCACAAAAAATAAATAATGTATAAAAATGTGAAGAAAAACAAAAGTCAATGTAAATATTTCAAAAATAAACACACCAATAGTGTAAGTGTGTAGTAAAAAAGTACTGGAGAAGGAACAGGACCAAATGTTCCAAAAGATCAGGCTCCCAGAACTCTCACCTCAGAGATGGAATAATAAGGCAAAAGAAAGTAATTCCAGTGGACTTCTCCTTCACTTCTCTGTGCACAATCATCAAATGGTATAAACTTCTACCACTAGAGGGCCGATTCAATCTCTTATGAGTAATGCTGCAGCATAAGTATCCTCGTGGTAGGAAACTTAAAGAAAACACAGAGGGGAAGGGGGAAGGGAGAGAGAAAGGGGACTCCAATAGTGTAGTGGTTTCCAAAACTGAATAAATTTATTTAAGAGAAAGCAAATGGACTCTCACATTTAAAAAGAAAATATCAAACAGAAAGAGATCTGGCGTGTACAGCCAGTCTTACGCTCGTTCCGGTATTCCTACGGCCACTCCCTACGCGTTACGTCACCACGTGACTTCTTCATGGGGATGACACTAGACCGTTCGTAACGTACTTATATACGAGAAAACCGGAAACGATCGGACCGGAAACGTCCGAACGACCATTTTGAAAGAGGTAAAAAGCGTCCGAACGACCATTTTGGAAGAGGTAAAAACAGACATGTTGGCCGGATGTAGAAACTCCGCCATCTTGCTCCTCCAAAATGATGAAAGGGAAGTGTATGTACACCACCATTTTAGACCGGAAATGATTCTTCGGCCATTTTAATACAATATGGTGTACAAAAAAAAAATTGCATTCTCCCTTTAAAGAGCAAAAAGGATCCGAACACAATATAAAATCCGAACGAAATACTACAAAATATAAAGCCTAAAAATCGAAAAGTAATAAAATTGAAAAATAATAGAAAAATAATATATATCCAGTAATTGATATTAAGATCATCAAAAAATTATATATAAAAACCGCAATAGACATGAATGTATAAATAACATAATATACAAAATAGGAATATATAAACCATGTGGATAAGGAATAAAATATCCTAGGGATTTAAAATATTCCGTCACTGTATAGAAAATGTATATATATAATATAAATAGCGGCAATAGATAAAATATTTAAAAATGTTTAAAAAATATAAAAAATATATGTAAAAATAGTAGATATAGTCAAATATAACTCAGACTGTTCACCAATTAAAGTGCCAAAAAAATAATGGCATACCGGAAATAGAGCAAGACTTTACATGAAATATCCCATCATAATAAAAATGTATACAATATAATGCATAAAAAATATTTAAAAATTATTTAAAAAACAGTTAAGATCAAAATCAACATTTAAACCATCAGGATAAAAAGATCTCATAGTAAAAATCCACCTAGATTCCTTCTGACTGATGGTTCTAATTTTATGGCTACCCCTCCATGAAGGATTAAATCTAATAGTTATATTTCCATCAACAGCTGCCACTTTAAGCCATGGTTGTTTAATATACCCAAAGGACAATTGGTTCGAATTAGAAGAAACTGTAGCAAAATTGATGATTATCTAGAACAAGCTGATTTAATTGCTACCAGATTCAAAGAAAAAGGATATGATGACGCCTTTATAAGAAAAGAAATTGAACATGTTAAAAGTATGGATAGGTTCAAGATGCTTGAAAACAACAGTAATGCCCCGTACACACGAGCGGACTTTTCGACATCCAAACTCCGACGGACTGAGTCCGGCGGACTATCCGATCGTGTGTGGGCTGCAACGGACTTTAGCGAAGCTAAAGTCTGACGGACTTTAGAAATGAAGCATGCTTTAAATTTTCCCGACGGAACTCCGCCGGACCCGGTCCCCTTTGAAAAATCCGCTTGTGTGTGTGCTACTCCGACGGACTAAAACCGACGCTAGGGCAGCTATTGGCTACTGTCTAGGAACTTCCTACGTCGAATCCAGTCGTACGTCATCACGTTCGACTCCGTCGGAGTTTGGTGTGATGGTGTGTGGTCAAGTCCGTTCGGTCGAAAAGTCCGCCAGAACTCCGTCGGAACTCCGGCGGAACTCCTTTGGAGGTCTGTCAGACTTAATCCCTCTCGTGTGTACGGGGCATAAGAACAAAAGTAAAAGTAATCCAGAAGTACCTTCGATTATATTGGATTATAATGTACAACACAAAGAAATCTCCCGTTTGTTAAGTCGACATTGGCATATATTGAAGAAAGATAAAGATCTGGGCAAACTCTTGCCGCAAAAACCTAATATTATTTTTAAAAGGGCTCCCACGTTGAGAGATATTATAGCCAAATCCGTGGTTGATCCACCCCCTAAAAGAGATTTTACTTTTTTTACTGGAAAAGGCTTTTATCCTTGCAAGAATTGCTTCACATGTCGACATGCCAAGAAATTTCAGAATAAAAGATCTGATTTTACTAGTACTATTACCGGAGAAACACATAAGATACGTGATTTTATTGGATGCCATACAGAAGGCGTGGTATATTGTTTACAATGTAGTTGTAAATTACAATACATTGGAAGAACAAAAAGAGCACTTAAAGTAAGACTAAAAGAACATATACAGAATATCATAAAGGGCTTTCCACAACACAGTGTCTCCAGACATTTCGATCAAGTTCACAATAGGGACCCTTCCCATTTAGAATTCTGGGGTATTGAAAGATTTAATCCTTCATGGAGGGGTAGCCATAAAATTAGAACCATCAGTCAGAAGGAATCTAGGTGGATTTTTACTATGAGATCTTTTTATCCTGATGGTTTAAATGTTGATTTTGATCTTAACTGTTTTTTAAATAATTTTTAAATATTTTTTATGCATTATATTGTATACATTTTTATTATGATGGGATATTTCATGTAAAGTCTTGCTCTATTTCCGGTATGCCATTATTTTTTTGGCACTTTAATTGGTGAACAGTCTGAGTTATATTTGACTATATCTACTATTTTTACATATATTTTTTATATTTTTTAAACATTTTTAAATATTTTATCTATTGCCGCTATTTATATTATATATATACATTTTCTATACAGTGACGGAATATTTTAAATCCCTAGGATATTTTATTCCTTATCCACATGGTTTATATATTCCTATTTTGTATATTATGTTATTTATACATTCATGTCTATTGCGGTTTTTATATATAATTTTTTGATGATCTTAATATCAATTACTGGATATATATTATTTTTCTATTATTTTTCAATTTTATTACTTTTCGATTTTTAGGCTTTATATTTTGTAGTATTTCGTTCGGATTTTATATTGTGTTCGGATCCTTTTTGCTCTTTAAAGGGAGAATGCAATTTTTTTTTGTACACCATATTGTATTAAAATGGCCGAAGAATCATTTCCGGTCTAAAATGGTGGTGTACATACACTTCCCTTTCATCATTTTGGAGGAGCAAGATGGCGGAGTTTCTACATCCGGCCAACATGTCTGTTTTTACCTCTTCCAAAATGGTCGTTCGGACGCTTTTTACCTCTTTCAAAATGGTCGTTCGGACGTTTCCGGTCCGATCGTTTCCGGTTTTCTCGTATATAAGTACGTTACGAACGGTCTAGCGTCATCCCCATGAAGAAGTCACGTGGTGACGTAACGCGTAGGGAGTGGCCGTAGGAATACCGGAACGAGCGTAAGACTGGCTGTACACGCCAGATCTCTTTCTGTTTGATATTTTCTTTTTAAATGTGAGAGTCCATTTGCTTTCTCTTAAATAAATTTATTCAGTTTTGGAAACCACTACACTATTGGAGTCCCCTTTCTCTCTCCCTTCCCCCTTCCCCTCTGTGTTTTCTTTAAGTTTCATACCACGAGGATACTTATGCTGCAGCATTACTCATAAGAGATTGAATCGGCCCTCTAGTGGTAGAAGTTTATACCATTTGATGATTGTGCACAGAGAAGTGAAGGAGAAGTCCACTGGAATTACTTTCTTTTGCCTTATTATTCCATCTCTGAGGTGAGAGTTCTGGGAGCCTGATCTTTTGGAACATTTGGTCCTGTTCCTTCTCCAGTACTTTTTTACTACACACTTACACTATTGGTGTGTTTATTTTTGAAATATTTACATTGACTTTTGTTTTTCTTCACATTTTTATACATTATTTATTTTTTGTGGCATTATTTGCGCAGGACTCCTTTTTAATTAATAGAGGATAGATTTATGGCAATTATATATATATTTTTTTTTCTAGTACTGGTGGCAACCTGCGATTTTTATCATGACTGTGACATTATGACGGACACATCGGACACTTTTGACGCTATTTACCCATTTGCCTGCCTGTGCCATTCTGCCGACGTACATCTGTGTGTGGCGGTCAGCAAGCCGTTAACATATCTCATAAAATAAATAAAATAAACAAATCTTTCAGTTCTTTCAGTTCTGTGTTGATTCCTTGATGTGTTGAATGAATTTACTGCAGGTAAGTGAGAAAGAAAAAAAGTCATTGTAGAATACTCCAAATTTAGGAGACAATGAACATTTACTATGTGCACTAATAATTGCATCTTAGGTTTTTGCTGCTATTATTTAAAAATATGATTCTATAAAGCTCAACAATATTTGTTAGTGACACTGTCCTATTCTTGGACCCTACAGGAAATTATTCTAAATTATTGTGCCTAAAGTAAGCTTATACTACATGGTATTGCAATATTAACCCATTGATATGTTCTGTCGAAACACGTCAAGGGTCCATGTGATGTTACTGTTGACTTTTTGTTTTTCTACGCTTGGAACATTTAACCAAAGCTCTGCCTAAAAAATATTAGATTCACTCATCATTCATCCAATATGTCCCCATGTATTGTCACTGAAGTAAACATTTAAACTGTATATTGTTAAATGTATTGTCTTTATAAGGTTTGTATTGCTCATAACGATACCCTTGCACAAAGAACTAATAATCATTCTTAATTGTTAAAGATGGCAATATTTCCAAGTTCTTTAATTCCTTTTGTATTTTATTAGTTCAGTTTGGTAGCTTGTCAGAGGTAATAGAGATTTTATGCCATCTGGACGACTAACAATAATTGTTGTTATCATTTAAGCTATTTGTGTTGGTTCTTTGAAAAATTTGCCTTTTAAAGTTAAGCAACAAAGGCATCTTTCCTTTATGGTGACTCTAAAGACTTTATAGCAGTGTTTTAATGTGGCAGTTTAAAATGTTTTATTTGCAGTCCAATCCATTCACTTCCTTAATTGTTTCAAAAGATACAAGGGAAAGTTAAGACTGCTGTTCAACAAGGTGAAACAGAAATTGCTGTGTTCTTGGATCAATTTTTATGCACAGATTTGAAATGCATAGAACTTATAAGGACTCCAGTGACCTCCTTCAGCAAGAATGGTCACCCGCACTGTTGTAAGCTACTGCAGATTGTCTGCAGCTTCAAGGACAAAAATATTTTTTTAATACTCGACATTGCTATTAATATATGTGTGTGTTTATACTAATATATATATATATATATATATATATATATATATATATATATATATATTTATATATATATATATATAACATATACACACACATACACAGGGCTCAAAATGTCAACTCCTGAGCTACTAGCCAGGCCTCAAGGGTTACTCGCCATCAGTTGCCCCGCCCAACCCCTACCCTGCCCCGCCTTAAATTCCACCCCTAAACACGCTCTATTAAATTATCTCATGAAATTACACTTAAATGTTTTATGCAGAATTAAGTTATAAAAATAAATATTAACAACAACTTTATCCATGCCGAACAATGCAGCCTGCCCGTGTCCACCAATGCAGCCTGCCCATGTCCACCAATGCAGCCTGTCCATGTCAACCAATGCAGCCTGTGTCCATCAATGCAGCCTGTATCTGCCAGTGCAGCCTGCGTCCACCAATGCAGCCTGTGTCCCCAATGCAGTCTGCGTCACCAATGCAGCCTGTTTCCTCAATGCAATCTGTCTCTGCCAATGCAGCCTGTGACACCAGTGCAGCCTGTGTGCCCAATGCAGCCTATCTGTGCAGGGGAAGAGAGGGGAGAGCCACAGCATGGAGCATCAGAGTGCTGGGAACATAACAGCTTTCATTTCAATAGCTGTGTGTTCCCTGCCACTCGTTGTGAAATACAGCCCCTCCCCTAAGGGTTAGACGGATGATCTGTCTATCAAAGTTCCCAAACAAAGAAGCGGGACTGTACCTGACGGCGTGCGCGAGGAACACACAGCTATTGAAATGAAAGCTGTTATGTTCCCGGCCCTCTGATGATCCGTGCTGCTACTTTCCTCTCTCCCCCCTCCGATCGCTGGGAGAAGGACTCCCATGCAACCTACCTGCTGGCGGTTACTTGCCCCCCCACTCCCCGGCAGCCAAAGCTCGCCAGCCCTCAAAATCCACTCGCAGAATGGGAGCAGGCGAGTGGATTTTTGAAGGCTGTATACATATATATTGTACATACACTCAATAAACATGAAAAAAAGCAAAGCAGCAGGGCACAGGAATTAGTAAACCCATATCACAATTCTGTATTTAGCACACTTAAATCTAAAAAGCCTGCAGGGGGAAGATAGGGTGTACAATGTCAGAAATCACATGCAGACTTCTCTGATCAGTAAGCCTCTGTATAATGGCACCAGACCTGTCAGAAGATGGTAGCATCTATGGCCATACTTTTTGCAGCTCTCAGACCAGGCACTGGTATCAATCTATGAACTTATGATACCACACACCATTACCACAAAATAAAAGAATACATACATGCATACATATACATAATACAATACATATAAGGCAGAATATAGAAATCAGCAAATTGATGAGAACCATGGTTAAAGCAGAGTTCCACCCAAAAGTGAAACTTCTGCTTGTCTAATTCCCCTCCCTCCGATGCCACATTTTGCACCTTTTGGGGGGAGGGGGGAGTGGGTACCTGTTTTTCACAGGTACCCTGTCCCCACTACCCTCTGACCTCACCGTTGTGAGGTACGTCAGATGTCCGGCCCCATCCTCCTCCCCCTGATGCCAGTCCAGTATGAAAGTAGAGCGCGCTTCGAGCATGTGTATTAGGGACTTGCCACAAGGTTTCACTGCTGGGTTCCCTTATCGACAATGGCAGTGGCAGCACCCGACAGCCAATGGAAGTATTGCCTGGGGTGCCGACATCGCTGGAATGCAGGACAGGTAAGTGTCCTAATATTAAAAGTCAGTAGCTACAGTATGTGTAGCTGCTGGCTTTGAATTTTTTGAAGGGGGGGGCTGAACACCTATCAAAAACAGGTACCCGCTCCCCCCTCCTCCTAAAATGACTTGTCCCAAAGTGTCTCCTATCTTTTTTACTATTTCTGACACTTTTTTTGTGAATTTACATAGGGGGCTGGGATTTGGGGGTCCCCTTGTTAAAGGGGGCTTCCAGATTCAGATAAGCCCCCCACCCACAGACCCCCACAACCACCGGGCAAGGGTTGTGGGGATGAGGCCCTTGTCCCCATAAACATGGGGACAAGGTGCTTTGGGGGGCAACTCCAAAGTGCCCTCCTCATGTTGAGGCCATGTGGCCTTGTATGGTTCAGGAGGGGGGTCGCTCTGTCGTCCCCTCTCTTTTCCTGCAGCCTGCCATGTTGTGTGCTTGTATAAGGGTCTAGTGTGGATTTTGGGGGGACCCTGCACATTTTAGTGCAGGGTTCATTGTCAAATAATAAGAACTGACAGAAAGGGCCCAAACACAAGGCATAGATACGTTCTCTCTGACTTTTATGGAATCCCTAGCTCTGAAGCAATCAACAGTAGTGTATCTCCCATAACATATATACACCATGAGAGTCTGAAATTGTTCACATCTCTCGGGTTGGGCAGGGGATGATATTAAAAATCACTCCATAAATCCCATCATGCAACCTCGTGAAATACTGCTCCCTTTATAGATCGCCAGCTCACAAAATAAAACACGCCTTTAGATATAGAAACTTCTCCCAATAGAGTTAACTGTGATTAAGAATCCTCTTCTCATTGTTAGATCACGGCGAACTACGCCTTAAGCACAGCAACCTTCTCTCACCAGAGTTCAAAGAATGTTAGGATCCTCCTCTCATCAGCAGTAACTCATAATAAAAAGAAAAATCTCATAGAGTGATTCTGTTATACAAAATGTATTCACCAAAGAACCCCCCTGAACAATTGCACTTACAAGATTAAAATCTTTTAAAAGCATGAAAACAATAGCACACTTATCAGCCCGTGTATAGTGCTCTCACCGCTTGTCGAAAAACTTTTCGATTCCCGGGTTGACCTGCACACTTGCTGATGGATCCTGTAGCCACATGGTCAGTTTACATCAGTGTACATCAGTTTTTCATCATTTATTCATCACTTTACATCACTTTACATCAGTTTTTCATCAGTTTTACCTTAATTCTTTACATCCACTTAACCAGCAGTCAGATTTTTGGTTTACATGATTAAAAAATAATTTTAGTCCTGAAGATTAACCCCCAAACATTATTTTGTTTCTGAAAACAGACACAGCCTAGAGAATACATTTGGGGAAGTTTCACATTTTTATGTCACAATGGTTAATAAAATGCTAAATTTCAGTGAAAGAAAATTTAAGTTAATTTTAGGGCACACAAATACTGTAGTTTTTTTTATGTACCTGTGAAAACCTTTATTTTTCAAAGGCCATGCTTTAAAAGCCCCTACAGGTCATCAATTTAGCATTTCCTATGAGCTCTGGTGCTAAATTATTGATCTCACTCTGGCGTGTGCGGTGACATGTAACATGTGTAACACAATTGCCATTTTTTTTTCTTTTATATAGTCATCCCAATGATTGCATTTTTGTATGTCTGCCTGTGTATGTGGGGGGTGGTGGTAAGGCTCAATTTGTTTTTGTTTTGTTTACTTTTTCTGTGTTTTTTTTATTTATGATTTTATTGCTAGAACAGGAAATTAAACAAAGGGGCAGGGTCAACGTGTGATGTCACTGGGTGACCCCGTCCATTTGTTGAACTTTGTTGCAGGCCCAAATGACAGCTCCTTCTCGGCGGTATAAATTATAGAAAAAAAGAGCCAATTACACTTAAAAGCTGATGACAGTCAGCATCGGCAAGTGATGGAGCCTGTCTGTACAGACTGCCCCCTCACTTTGTATACTTATCTTCTCCTCTCCTGCCTTTCTCCGCCACAAACCTCCCCACCGGTCAGATTTTTTGTTTACTTTTTGCTTTTTGTTGTCAGTAAGAATCCGTGCTGACAGCAGAGATGAGTGACTGGTTGTTAGGACTTCAGCGCCTAAAAACAGATGCAACAACGGACCACTTGTCCATTTGTATCAATTTATCTTTTTTACCAGATGAAAATAGGGCTTTCATCCATTAAAAAAAAGCGGATGTTCACAGAAGCGAATGTAAATAGATGATCTTCCATTTACATCCCTCTTTCCAATTTGCTGCAATTGCAGCGTGATTTATTGCACGAAAATAGCAGCAAAATTGTGACGTGATTGGGGTGCCATTAGAAGTCATGGCATTGCAAATGCATCTTGCGTTTTGCAGCCATTTGAAATCGCAGGGTGGAATCCACTCACAGTCGTGTGAATGCAGCCTTAAAAAAAACAACAGATTAGGAGTTCTGCATATAAAAATGTGTGGCGCTACCTTTAAAATAAAAAATATGTGAAAAAAAAGAGATCAAAATAAATGTGCAAATAGCAAAACTCAATGCTTATATACACATGCACAACACAAATGTGTATAATGACTGAAAAGTGCAAATCACCTATAGCAATGTGATCAATACAAATCGCATAACATGTGCAAAAAAAAATCGCAGAATAGTGCTAAAAATATAAAAAAACAAAGTGTCCAATAAAATGTTCAAAACTGATGTTCCAGTGCTTAATAGATAAATTCAATATCCAAACGTGCTGATGAAAACATGCCGTATTCACTCGGATGAAAACGTGCTCCACAAACCACCTTCAGTGCTCCACCAGTGCACCCCCCGTTTCCCCCAGCCTCTCACCTCAATGGTAGACCCCGCAGGGTCAAATACACATGTAGGGGAAATAGATGATATGGCTCCTTCTCAGTATTCCTCACAAGATAATCTCACAGGGTAATCCCACAAGGTAATCCAGTGCCAGTAATCGTAAGGGAAGAAAGGGGACTTTCATGTGTAAAATCGTATCATTTATTTAAATAATAAAAAATATCCACTCACATGAAATTTCGATTATATTGCGCTAGTAAACATAAGAACTTCCGGTCTCGGCCGGAAGTGAGAATCGTAACACCTGGCTCCTCCCTGATGCGTTGCGTCACAGACACGTGACTTTTTCAAAGGGTCAAGGAGTCAGGTGTCATAGAGGCTTAAATAGAGCGAGCGGTGCTGCTATAGCAACTTCAAACAACCACCACCGCATATATCAATACTAATAATCGATCTTCAAATGCAACTAAAATCTAACCATTCCTAGTCCATTTCATATTATGAAAAACGCCTAATAATTATTAAAGCATTTTTAACATAAAATTATAAAAAATACAATTCAATGTAAAACATTTCACTACCACTGCCATCTTGTGGTTAAAAACTATACTGCATCATTAACACCATAATGCTGGCTAAACATATACATCCATAATAACAGTGTGAGAGAGATGTAACAATATCAATTTAGCTTTCAAATAGCTGACCACAACATTGATTCCAGCTGAATAAATGCAATATAGAATTCATCTAAAAAACAGGGGAAATTAACCCCAATAAAAAAATATTTTAAAATGTATTAAAAATATATAAAAAATACAATAAAAATATAAAAAAGAATCAGAAAAAAATATCTCAATAATTAGAAATAAAGCAATTCAGATAAAAGTCAACGTTATGTCCAAGAGGTTTTAAAGTGCATAATTCATGAATCCATTGGGATTCGGCTTGACTGATCCTAATCACTTTATTATCTCCACTCCAATGGGGCTTGTATTTTTGAATCCCACAAATTAATAAAGATGAGGGGTCTTTTTTATGGACCTTCGCATAATGTCTTGATAAACTATGTTTATCAAAACCCTTTTTAATGTTTTGAACATGCTCCCTCAATCTTTTCCAAAGTTCTCTCTTTGTTCTTCCCACATACTGGATGCGGCAAGGACATTCTAAAAGGTATACAACCCCTTCACTTCTACATGTGATTAAATCCTCTATCTCATACTCTTTATTAGTCACCGTAGAGGAGAAACATGACTTTTTCTTTTTGTTTTCTTTCGTATGTCGGCATGCGTAACATTTCTTGCAAGGATAAATCCCTTTCCCTTCAAAGAAGGAAAAAGGTTTTTTGGGGGGATCCAGTACGTTTTTTGCAAGGTTATCTCTTAAGGAGGGGGCTCTTCTATATACAAACTTGGGCCTCTCAGGTAGATGGTCCCCAAGTACCCAGTCTGTTTTAATGATTCCCCAATGTTTTTTGATAATTTTTTCTATTTGTTTGTATTGGATATTATAATCCATAACAATAGAAACAGGTTCCTGTTTTTCATTATTTTTAGTATTATCCTGTATAAGTGTATCCCTATCCAATTGTGCAACACTATCAATTTTCTCATCTATGGAATCCACCTGATATCCTTTTTGTATGAATCTATCTCCAATTAGTCTAGCTTGTTGGAGAAATATTCCACCATTAGAACAATTGCGCCTTAATCTAATCAGTTGTCCTCTTGGTATGTTCTCTAGCCACCTACGGTGGTGACAGCTATCCAATGGCAGGTAACTATTCCTGTCTACTGTTTTAAAATAAGTAGATGTCTCTAGTTTATAATTTTTTCTTTCAATAACTAGATCTAGAAAGTTTATTTTTTCGGCGCTAATTTCCCATGTCAATTTAATATTTTTTACATTCATATTAAGGTTAAAACAAAAATCTTCCAGGCTTTCCCTGTCCCCAACCCAAACTAGAATCACATCATCAATATATCGTTTGTATAATCTCAACTGTTGGGGCCAATTTGCATATAGTGATACTTCCTCCCACTCGGCCATATACAAATTGGCCACACTAGGAGCATATTTGGCTCCCATAGCTATACCACAAATCTGTTTAAAATAGTTATTATTGAACCAAAAATAGTTGGACTCTAATCCAAATCGTAAGCAATCCAATAAGTACCTTCTCTGTTTGCACCTCAACACACTCAATTTCCTTAATCCCCACTTAGTGGCCTGAATAGCTTCCTCATGATTAATAATCGTGTAAAATGAGGCCACATCGGCCGTGACTAGATATGTCGGTCTTTCATCCAGTGTAATTTCCTTCAAGAGTTGGATAAGATGTTTCGTATCTCTCAAATACGATTTTGTTTCCTTTACAATCGGTTGTAAGAAGAAGTCCACATATTCTCCTATTCTAGCACAGACCGTATTGATCCCATTTACTATGGGCCTACCTGGCGGTTTCTTGTCATCCTTATGTATTTTCGGGATAGTATAAATAACTGGCACTCTACAGGTATTAGGTACTAGATATTTCGCTTCTTTTTTGGTTAGTAAACCCTTTTCTAATCCCTTCTGTGTAATTTTCACTAATTCTTTCTTATATCTTATAGTGGGATTAGAGGGTAGTTTTTGATACGTTGTGGCATCATTCAGTTGTCTGTTTAATTCTTCGTTATAGTTTTCTTTCGACTGGATCACAATAGCTCCTCCTTTGTCCCCCTGTCTTATGACTATATCTTTCCTTGATTCCAGTTTGCAAATTCCTTTCCTAATATCTATGGGATCCATCACTTTTTTTATCTTGAGATCCTGTAAATCATTTAAAACCATTTTTTTTAAAAACATCTATATGCCCATCATTTCCTCCTGGTGGATTAAACAAAGATTTATTCCTTAAATTGGAGAATTGTATTCCATTCATATCAGGGAGTTGTGTGCCCCTTCCTATTCCTGAATCACTCAACATATATTTTTTTTATGTTCATACTTCTTACAAACTTGTTAATGTCAACATATGTACTGAATTTGTTGAGATTTCTTTTTGGGGAAAATTTTAAACCTTTAGGAGTTCTGACTTCACTTAGATTTTCTATTTTGAAAATGTATTCCAAGTCACTGGCTCAGGGCATATTAAAGCCAGTGACACCCAGGCAATAAATATTCTAGGAGGTCAGCAATGGCAGTCCTCTTGTTCTTCCCCGGTCAGATTTAATTTAAGAATGCTGTAACAGATTTAGAATGTATCTAAACCCAAATCCAAAAATTTAATGTATTGCAGCTTACCAGTCTATATATGTGGTGGATGCATTTTTTCAGTATTTTTCCCTTTATTTTTCCCTTGTAATCTTTCAAGAAGCACACTTCCTGGCACTTCATGTTCTACACTCTTTTCTTTGTTGCATCTCTGAAGGAAACCATGTTTGTCACACAGGCTAGACTTCAAACATGTCTGTCTTTGTTAATCGTCATTACAAGGTAGATTCATGGGATTACTAGAGGTATGTGTTTCTTTTCAGCTGACAGAAATGGACAAGAGCATAGGGGGTGATTTACTAAGAAGAAGGCACTGCACCAGTTCATACATTAATTGGTACACTGGAAAAGTCATTACTCAAATGTACAAACAGGCGCACATTGCAGAGCAAATAGCGATAATAAATACCCGCATATGTAAACTGCAACTGGTGCTAGGGTAACTGCAGTTTTCTCATTGATAATAATGCACGCCCAATACAATTGGTTAATATTATCTAACTGGATGTGTCTTGTTAGGCAATTTTGGTATCTTCCTCTGTCCTGTCCTTCTGCTTAGTGAAAATTAGATTTGCCCTTGCTAGACCCTCCACACTTCTGTCATGTTACCTTGCTCGGTGCTAGCCTTTCACAAAGACAGGGCTCAGGAAAGTGATTGTTTTCTTATGCTTCAAAAGACTGGAAAAACATCCTCTGTACTGCAATTCTGTAGCTGAAGTAAAATTTAATTTAATTCAACTTCTGTGTTTTATTGAAGGGCTAAACTGCCTGTGAATGGTGTCAAGTCAGCAAGTGACTTTACTGTCTGGAAAGACTGGGTCTGAGGAGGTATGTCAATGCATAAAGTGCCATTTGAAACAGAACCATCCATCCTAATTAGGAACTGATATAGGGTATGGAAGATGTAGGTTAGTCAATAGAAGGTATTTTTATGCTAGATTATAGGGTTCTTAGAGAGCTCAGAAAGTGTTAGAAAGTATGTGCTGACATCACTTTAATCTTTATGTACAAGGGTGTCAGACTCAGAAGTAAGTCAAATGAAAATTGCCTTTATTCCTTTAACTTTTAAGATGCTTATGCTTCTTTTCCAGGTTGTTTATGAGTAGCTTCTGATTTGCTTATAAATAGCTTGAAAGTTACTCTAAGGCCCCTTTCACATGTGTACGACCTGAATGTCATGCGACTTTGACGTGACTTCAGCATGACGTGACTTGAAGCAATGCCTGTGTAATCTTGACCAAAGTAGTGCAGGGTCTACTTTGAAGTTGCTGCGACTTGAAGTCGCACAGATATGAATAGCACTCATTGGAGATCATGGAGTATGACTTGTCCTGCACTTTGCAGTCCAAAGTCGCAGGAAAAATCGCACAAGTGTGAAAGGGTCCTTAGCTGAGCAGCTTTTTCATTCTCATTGACAGTTATGCTTTCCTTTGACTTTGCTTCTGAGTTGCAATTGTATTTAAATATTTTTAAGGGAATCTTTATTTACTGATATGTGGGCAACTGGGCATAGAAAATTACATTAAACAAAATAAGTAGTCAGTGACTCTCAATATCAGTAATCATCATTTGGCAGAACAATGAAAAGCCATGCAATGCTGTATTTTGCCTAAAATATTTGAATAATGATATTGTAAGCTCTTCTATACCTGAACCCTAATGATAGATAGACAGAAATGTGCAGTAATAAAATGAATACAACATACATATAAAAGCTTTTAAGTGCTATGATCAATATCTATTAAACGTGTCTGTTGTTTCAATGACCATTAACACCCTGACACATTGGGGTTGATTTACTAAAAGTGCAGCGTGCAAAATCTGATGCAGCTCTGCATAGAACCAATCAGCTTCCAGGTTTTTTTGGTAAGCGTAATTGAACAAGCTGAAAGTAGAAGCTGATTGGCTATCATGCACAACTGCACCAGATTTTGCACGCTCCACTTTAGTAAATCAACCCTATTGTGTACATATTTCTTATTAAGTTCATTGCAGCAAATTTGCTGATATTACTGTTAACTCCAACCCAATGAAATTGGACAGATTTTACTAAATTGTCAGTGCACTCTTTGAGGGTAAAGCTCTGTAAAATTAAATATGACACCCTAATGGTATCAAAAAATTATTTGAAAACATTTTGATGTTTATTGACTCTATAAAAACAATAGTGTATAAATATTTGACAAAGTAATTGCAAAGTATCTGCTTCATTAGACAAGAAATATTGTTATTTCAATGTTATCAAAAAGCATCCAGTATTTTTGTTGGGCATTTGAGAGCTATGGTAGTTGTAATAAAATGTTCATTTGGTGAATAACTAATGTAACACTGTGCAAGCGTTTTACAGTAAAACTCAATGCAATTATACAAATAAAGAGACTTCGCCAATAGTTTCCTGCTACAATCTGGAAGCGAGGAAGATTGGGATGATTAGTCCAGTCACATATTCCAGAACATCAGGAGGAAGACTGAAGCTTACATAAGGAAAGCTATAGTCTACCCTTCTCTTTTGATAAGCCTATCCTAGACATGTGCAATTAGTTTTGGCCCGAATGTATATTCGGACTTATTCAGAGATACTGATGAATCTGAATCTCTGAATGAAATTGTAACAAGTTTAGTTAAAATCCATTTAATTTAGTTTTGGATATTAATTTTCTAACAAATTCCAAATTTTTAGAACAATTCTATTTGGGACTGGCCGAAAAATGATCGACCGATCATTTGATCATTGGAAATTTGTGTGAAGAATAGCCAGTTGTTAAAGGGCGGGCGGAGAAACTGGCCATTGCGTCCTTAACCGATGATTCGTCAGCTGTCAACGGGCTTCCCTGCTCATAGCTGAAATGTAAACCAAATAATGCCAGCATATGGTATGGATTTTAAGGGGAACCCCACGCCAAAATGTAAAAAAAGGCGTGGCCCCCCAAAATCCATACCTTATCCGAGTATGCAGCCCAACAGGCAAGGAAAGGCAGGGTGGAGCGAGCGCCCCTCCTGAACCATATCAGGCTACATGCCCACAACATCCCCACAAAATCCACAGCGAGATGAAAAAAAAAGTCCCCTGTGTACATCCATCATAGATCTATGACGAAGTAGATCCATGACGCCTGCCACACCACTGGACCTGCAGGAAAATGGCGGGAGTCTTTCTTTTTTCCGAAACTGGCTGTGTGTCATGATGGATCTACACCAGGGGACATTTTTTTAAATAAAGAACTTGTCAAAAACTTTTGTTGTGTCTTTATTCACTTTTTACAGTTTTTTGTGGTGAATGGTAAGGGGTATGTACCCCATTCTCATTCACATGGGGTGGGTGGGGTCTGGGAGCCCCCTTCCAGATTCCCCACTGGCAGACCCCCACAACCACTGCCCAGGGTTGTGGAGAAGAGGCCCTTGTCCCCATCAACATGGGGAACAGGTGCTTTGGGGCAGAGGGCAGAGTAGAGGAGGAGCCAGGAGCACCACTGTGGGACCCCAGAAGAGCAGGATCGGGCCGCTCTGTGCAAAAACCTTGCACAGAGCAGGTAAGTATAACATGTTTGATATTTAAAAAAACAAAAAAACAAACCTTTACAACCCTTTAACCATCTCGATGCTGTGTACTTTCACCCTCTTCCTTCCCAGACTAATTTTCAGCTTTCAGTGTTCTCACATTTTTAATGACAATTACTCAGTCATGCTATACTGTAAAAAAATGAACATTTTATAAATTTGTTCACACAAATAGAGCTTTCTTTTGGTGGTATTTATTCGCCACTGGGTTTTTTATTATTTGCGATATTAGCGAAAAAATTTAATTTTTTTAAAAAAAAAGACAATATTTTCTACTTTCTATTTTTTAAAAGAAATCCAATAGAATCAAATTTTATCCGAAATTTAGGCCAGAATGTATTTTGCTACATGTCTTTGGTAAAAAAAAAGTGTATGATAATAGATTAGTGTGAAAGTTATAGATTTTACAATCTATACTATGTATCATTGAAAATTGATAAATCCTGATGTACTGACCGCCTAGCTAATTTCTTGAGGCCCTAAAATGTCAGGACAGTACAGATACCCTCCAAATGACCTTTTTTTTTTTTAAAGATTACAGTCCAAGATATTTAATAGACGCTTGCATTTGTTTTCGTCCGAATGCATTTTCGTCCTAATTTCAGGTATTTTTGTTATCGTTTTAACAAACAATAACAAAAGTGCAGAATCCGAAAAACAAAAGATCCGACATAAACAAATGCTTTATTTTCGTTTATGTTGTGACAACAGTTTGATATAGATAGGAGATTCGACATGACGCTGACAATAACGATCTGTGTCTACCGAACCTGTGATCGAATGTGCCTAACCTTAGCTCTATTAGTCCAAGATTATTCTACATAGAGAGAAAAGATTTGACATAGAGAGAAAAGGTCGCTGCTGGACTTGGGTGGGGGAAGTAAAATAAAAATAATGATGATGATGAATGTTATTGGCTGATTGTAACCAAAGAGGAGGAGCAGTAATATAGCTAGAACTAAGTACACACGTGCAGCCAACTTACTTTCTCTTACAATTGCTAGCAGAGAGAGACACACACACTGAATCATTTCAGAAGACAGCCAATCTTAGCTGGTCCGTTTGTCAGAGAAGCTGAATTATTTAGCAATTAAGCATAAGCACAGCAGCAGAACAATAGTGAAGCAAGCTACAGTTCAACTTAACTTTTTCATGATAATCTGCTGCTATTGTGTTAGTGTTGTGAACTTGATAGTGATACTAGTGTTGCTAGTGTTGTGATAGCCTCAGAGGCTGCCCGTGTTGTGGGGGGGGGTTTATTATTATAGATTCTATATCGATTCTATATAACCTATCTTGTTACCTGTCTCATCAGTGATCACTATCACCAGTCCATTTTCTATTTGAACTATATACATTCAACATCAACGACAAAGATTCGACAAAGCAGTGAAAAATATACAAACGTCGAATCTTTGGCTTATGGTGTCTGTCGAAAGTTCTAAGAAGATTTGACGGAGCAGCTAAACTATACGGAGTCATACAGTTTAGCTGCTCCGTCTAATCTTCTTTGAACATTCGACAGACACCATAAGCCTTCAATGACAGAATCAACCTTAATTAATTTGGATTTTCAGACTAATGCATTTTTTAACCAGTTCCCGACCGGCGTACGCTGATGTACGTCGGCAGAATGGCACGGGCAGGCAGATTGGTGTACAGGTACGGCCATTTGTATATGCCGCCCTGCCATCGCATGCGCGCCGCCGAAGGCAAGCTCGCATGCCGGACGGGGCCGGGACCCCCGTGAGTCCGGTCGCGGGTCCCACGGACTCGATTAACACCAAAAGAAAGCTTTATTTGTGGGAAAAAAAGGACATAAATTTTGTTTGGGAGCCACGTTGTACGACCGTGCAATTGTCAGTTAAAGTGACGCAGTGCCGAATCGCAAAAAGTGGTCTGGTCTTAAGCCAGCAAAATAGTCCGGTCTGAAAGTGTTTAACGAAAAACAAAATAAATAAAAATTCATTTTTGAGTATAGTGATATCACATGTGGGACCTTCACAGCCTGGCCACATACAGAGGCCCAACATGCAGGGAGAACATCAGACGTTATAGGAACATAAATTACACATTTCGTTTCCTGACTACCTATGACATTTTTGAAGGCCCTGGAGCACCAGGACAATAGAAACGCTCACAAAATGACCCTATTTTGAATGCAAACATCCAAATGTATATTCTAGGAGGTATAATGAGTCTTTTGAACAGGTCCTTTTTTTCCACACATTTTTGAAAAATGTGGAAAGAAAATTAAAACATATATTTTTTTTTTTACCCAAAGATGTCAATTTATAGGATATTTCTAACACATAGCATGTACATAGCAAAAATGAAACCCCAAAATATATTCTGCTACTCCTCCTGAGTATGGCGATACCACATGTGTGAGACTTTTACACAGCCTGGCCACATACAGAAGCCCAGCATCCAAGTAGCACCATCAGGCTTTCTGAGGGCATAAATTACACATTTCATTTTCTGAGTACCCATCACATTTTTGAAGGCCCTGGAGCACCAGGACAATGGAATTAGATGTGACAGATATGGCAGATGATAGTGGTCAAATTTGGCAGATGATCACGGACAGATGTGTGCAATATGTGCCCACATGATCATGGACAGATGTGCCAAATGATCACGGACAGATGTGCACAGATGATCAAGGACAGATGTGTGCAAAGGATCATGGACAGATGTGCGCAGATGATCACGGACAGATGTGGCAGATGATCTTTGATAGATGTGCGCCAGATGTGCACAGATGATCACTGACAGATGTGCGCAGATGATAACTGACAGATATGCGCCAGATGATCATGGACAGATGTGCACAGCTGATCATGGACAGATGTGCACCAGCTGATCATGGACAGATATGACAGATGAACACGGACAGATGTGACAGATGTGCCAGATGATCACGCACAGTTGTGCCAGATGATCATGGACAGATGTGCCAGATGATTACAGACAGATGTGCCAGATGATCCCGGACGTTCAGTGGGATAGATGTTTACTGGAACAGATGTGGACAGATGCTCAGTGGGACAGATGTTCAGTGGGATAGATGTGGAAAAGATGTTTACTGGGACAGATGTGTTGGTGTTTTTCACTGTTTGGGGAAACTGTTTTGGGACACAAGCTGAAAAAACAGCTCATACACATTGATCCCCAGCTTGCAGATCCACTCTCCTTCTCCTCACTGACTCTATGTGAGGAGAAGCAGAGCCGATCGCCTGACAATGGCTCTCTGTTTACTACATGATAGCTGTGATTGGACACAGCCGTCACTTGATCAGGAGGGTCAATCACAGAGCCCTCCTGTCAAGTGACATTGCCATGTCTCTGGGGGACATGGGCACATCAGGATCGCACTGCTGCACATTCCTGTGAAGTCCCCCCAGGCTGTTTACATCACATGATGGCTGTGATTGGACACAACCATCATGTGATCAGGAGGGCAGATCACAGAGCTCTACTGCCAATCCTAATTGCAGCATGTTCTAGGGACACATGCCCATTGGGATCGCACTGCTGGGCAGGCATGCAACCATGCGATCCCTCTCCTTATGAAGGATGTTCAGAAACATCCACTCAGAAGGAGGAAGCACCCACCTGGCCGTTTACATGCAGTGGCCATCTCTCATGGCAAAAGACCTTCCAATCATTACATACCCCAAACAACTTATTATGGCTTATACAGAATAAGGAGAAAAGAAAATAAGCTCTTCTCATATATCAATCTGACAGTCATTCTCCATCGGGTGCAGGCCTAACATGCAAATTCTTAAATGAAACATAACATATATTGTACCTGTAATATCCAAAATCTAATTAAAACCCCATAGCCCCATATGAAGCCGCAGAATCTACTGACTAAATATCAGGATTATTAATAAAAAAATTATGAACCAGCCTCCTCAAACACTTGCATTCTATATAGACACCAGTACACTTAGCAAACCATTCATTCTTTTTTTTTTAAGCAAATAAATGAGCCCCAATAACAATACGGAAAAAAGAACTCCAGAAATAATAAAATATTAACTATATTTCAACCCAACAGTACACATAATGCCCCACTGTAGGAAGGATGACCAAAATGAATCAATATATTAATATTATAGTTTTAATTATATAAATAAAAAAAGACCTCCCAAAGCAGCATAGTCTAGTACATCCATCTCCAAATTAAATAATTAAGGGACAAAGGATCAGTACAGGTGGTACATGTGTGATATAACAGTATAAGATTGACAGTTGGAAAGAGCAGAAAATAATGACCACAGTGGGATTTATCAAAATGTTAGTCGGGACAAAGGCGCATATATGGGGTGCTTTGGAGCACATGTTTTAAAATGCCTGCATTATTTTTGCTCAGCTAAAAATTTAATTTTGCCAAGATCCATACCATATATATGTTGTAAAAATTATTTGTAAAGCACAATGATTGAGGGGTTACCACAACACTCATTTTACCTCTTGTTACTGCCATGTGAAGATGTGAATAGGCTTTAAACATCAAAATGTATGTCTTGCGTGTTTGTCCTGCTCCTTCAGAAGTTGAGTAAGCAGCGTAAGTTAACATCTATCTTATAAGCATCACGTGATTATAACAAGCACAAAATTATCATTTGGAAATCCAAAAGACACGTTTTTCAATATTTATGCCGGTTAAAAAGTAATGCCCATTCTAGTAGTGAATTGGACCAAATACATTTATTTTTGTCTCATCAGACCAGTAATCCATGTCCTTAGTCTGCTTGTTTTCAGCAAACTGTTTGTGGGCATTCTTGTGCATCATCTTTAGAAGAGACTTCCTTCTGGGACGCCATGCAGACCAATTTGATGCAGTGTGCGGTGTATGGTCTGAGCACTGACCCCCCACCCCTTCAACCTTGGCAGCAATGCTGGCAGCACTCATATGTCTATTTCCCAAAGACAACCTCTGCATATGATGCTGAACATGTGCACTCAACTTCTTTGATCTATAATGGTGAGGCCTGTTCTGAGCGGAACCTGTCCTGTTAAACCGCTGTATGGTCTTGGCCACCATGCTGCAGCTCAGTTTTAGGGTCTTGGCAATCTTCCTATAGCCTAGGCCATCTTTATGTAGAGCAACACTTCTTTTTTTTCAGATCCTCAGAGAATTCTTTGCAATGAGGTTCCATGTTGAACTTCCAGTGACCAGTATAAGAGAGTGAGAGTGATAACACCAGATTTAAGACAAGCAAAGATTTGGGGGGCACTCCCTAAAAGATGCATTAAAGATGGTGCAGCCATAAGACCATACAAACAGAACAAAATATTACAGCGCACACATGCAAAAATGACATTACTCCTGCAAGGCTATTTAAAACACCTGAACATTTTCAAAAAATATGGGGATTTAGTCACACCATATGGCTATATGATGCTGTGTTCACCTGTGTTATAGGAGGAGTCCTTTAGTTCTCCCATATAGAGGAGTGTATTTCCCCCATGGTTCATAGAAGCAGGATCTTCCATTCTATGGATAACGTAGGACCCGCTGATAATGGGGGTACTTTGACACAGTAGGCTTAAGCACCATATAGCCATATGGTGTGACTAAATCCCCATATTTTTTCTAATTGTTCAGGTGTTTTAAATAGCCTTGCAGGAGTTAAATGTCATTTTTGCATGTGAGCGCTGTAATATTTTGTGCAACGCCAAATTTAACACACTTGCTCCCCATTCACACCTGAGACCTTGTAACCCTAATGAGTCACATGACATCGGGGGGGGGGAATGGATAATTGTCCCCAATTTGAAAATTTTCACTTGAGTACACCCCACTTTTGTTGCCAGTGGTTTAGACATTAATGGCTGTGTGTTGAGTTATGTTGAGGGGACAGCAAATGTATACTGTTATACAAACTGTACACTCACTACTTTACATTGTAGCAAAGTGTCATTTTTTCGGTGTTGTCACACGAAAAGATATGATAAAATATTTTACAAAAATGTGAGGGGTGTACTCACACGTACCATGCCAGTACTCACAAACAGCATTCTTGATAAAGATTCCCCTTCTAAACACTGAGATTATAAGCTTAAAATAATGTACATGCTGCAAGATCTCACAGCAGCTAATTGAATATTGCAGAGTTTTTCACCTAAAGGACAGAAATCCCATCCATGCGTTCAAAATTGAATTCCAAACATGCACCTTTGCTTACTTGGCTCAGCCGATAAGGATGATAAATGACTCCTTATTGTACTGAGAAGAATAAAAGCTGAAGTGATGTCATTCCTGCAATTGGATATATTCAATGGGTTTTTTGTGCTTCTTAAATGTACTTCTCTTGATCTTTATCATCTTCAAAGCGTTTGGATTTCTTTCAACACCTATTGTTCCATAGAAGGTGTCCTATTGGTAACCTTGTGCTGCCAGAACTACTTCAAACTAAACATCACATGTAAACCTTCAAGTCTTATATATATATATTCTGGTACCTCACAGGAAGTGCTGCAATTTTGTCTGCGTTGCTAAAAGGACAGCTAGTAATAGGTACAGTATAGAGGAATATACAGTATAGTGTGTGCAAATGCAGCTAATTTTTGTGCTTTCTATATATTAATTCTATTAGCTATAGACAGTTGCCATTTATGTCAGGTTACGTAGATTTGGTTAGTGGTGAGCAGGTTAAAAATCTGTTTTCAGCAACTGTGTAGTTTTAAATGTAGCTACAGTATGTGTATAGGTTGCAACAGGGATGCACCATTCCGTAGATCTGCGTTGTGTGTTTTTCAGCTAGTGAAATATGGGCATATAAACAGAGAATTTTATAGTAATCTGTGCTGGGCTTTTTGTGACTGAAGTGTATGTAAAATGAATCCTTTTTTTTTGGATATTGAAGAAATGTTCAAACCCCTATATACTTCTGTCTTCACCCCTGCAGATATTCCCTCTATTTGTCCTGATGACCAAAAAGGGATTGGAAATAAAAAATGCTGTCCTGGCTGTGGCTGATTGAGAGATGCGGACATTAGTAATATAGAGTTTAGCAATGTTTACAGAGTGATCCCTGTCATGACTGTACCTGACCTGTGATCCCTGTCATGACTGTAATTGGATTATGGGCTGTGCATGGCCTTGATTGGTCATAGGGATGAGGCGTTAATCCTTAGATGCAGATGCTATCTCTTTAGCAGTTCAGTGTTTTTTATCCAGAGATTGTTGTAACACACCAGTCCATCCCATTCTCTTTTATTGGTAGTCTGGTGATCTGAAAACCCTTGTTTTGTGATAAAAAAGTTGAATTCCCAGCACACTTACTGTAGGCTCTACTATCAATAAGATTCTCAAATGCCCTGGAAGCTTACATGTGATTGGTAATGCATGAAGCAAATGATAACCAATGCATTGTACTGAGCTGAAATGATTGGATTACTGTAGTCTTCAAGATGTTGCCAATAGTTCTGTAGACCAGTGGTCATCAACCCTGTCCTCGGCGCCCACTAACAGGGCAGGTTTTATGTATTACCTTGGGGAGATGCAGACTAGAATGCTACAATCACTGAGCAGCAAATTATATCACCTGTGATGTATTTCAGTTATCTTTCAAACCTGACCTGTTAGTGGGTCCTGAGGACAGTTTTGATGACCACTGCTGTAGACTATAGCAATGTCAAATTAATGAGTAAAGTTAGTTGAATTAATTGAATTTCCCAGTCCTCGAGATGCGAACATTAGTAATATAGAGTTTAGCAATGTTTACAGAGTTATTGTGCTCTTTTAAATGGAACTTCATCCTACCTAAGTACAGTGGAATGTCTAATCCCCAATAATTTTCCCTGTGTAAAAAGGGAAAACAAAGCTTACTAGTCCATGGAATCCAACGTTGTTTTCCTGGCAGTCCAATATTTCCTTTAACACTTAATCTTAAACACCTGGTAGAGATCAGCAATGTGTCTGCACATGCACAAGCAACCATATGTCCCTGCCAGGTCCATTGTACAGTACTGGAAGATCCTGTCTGTCAGATCCTGCCTCGGGTATCGTTATAAAATATTAGGCTGTAACACTGGATATATCATCCTCACCTTGATGAGTATTCAAGTGAAAAATAGAAAACTAAAATAAAAGGTATTCCATGTTAAAATATATAAATATTTTTTTCTAATTATGTAAGAGAGAAGAGAAAGGAAGCAGAGGAGGCAACGTGCTTTTCATGGGTGAAGGCTCACTTAACCTAAACCCACAACATTTTCAGCTAAAATGTCAACTTTTAACCCCAAGTTATATTTTTTAAGGTGTAGTTAGTATAGGTTTTGTTACCCTTTCTTTTAACTTTTTCCTGACATCTAACAAGACTAGCATATATTTCTAAGGGGAGGGGGTGGTGGATTTGAAAAGAAGAAGAGCAAGCAAATATATCAAGATGTCATAAAAAACTTCTACGGATATCGGTAATGCTCACTCCTGTTCAAGTAGTAATAGAAAATATTTGCCTAGTGTAGCGTCACCTATAGCAGCTGTCATTCTCTTAAGGCAAACAGGCCTACCAGTACTTTGTTACCTCAGGACTTATTACACAATTCTATATGCTCTGACCAGTTAGCACAACAGGTAGAGAAATGGTGTAACCAAGAGTTCCCATAGTTCAGGAAGAAACAGATGTATGCACAGAATGGAAGGAGTGTGCCTTGGCTGAATGATAACCAGAGAAACATACAAAGAGTTGAGTGCAGGCAGCAGGCAGAGATGTGATCCATAAACTGGCAATAGATTGGCCTAAGTAGAAGGTAAAGACATAGGCTGTAAACAGTCAACAGCTTAGTCCAGCTGACAGGAAGAAGAGGGATTCAAAATACAGGAAATGATCGACATACAGGCAGATCAAATTAAGGTAATGGCAACTAGTAAAGCATATGGGAAAACATATAACAAACACTATACCTGTGTGGTTTAAATCAGGCACCGAGAAAAGATGGATAATAGAAAACATGGAGAGGAGTAAATAGAGGGCATTGCCTGGCTACCTGATGCTCAGAGCCTGAGCCATGGCCATACATTATACACAGGAGACTGTGATGAATGAGGAGCAAGAAGGATGAGTACAAGGTGCAGACATGTTGTTTGGACAACAGGACACTGACAGACATGGACACATGAGCAAGTGGAAGTGCATCAGGATGGCTAGTAACATTTTGGAAATAAATAATCGTTCTTTGTAAATTTAGGCCAAAATTTAATCTGCTACATTTCTTTGATAAAAATAACCCAAATTAGCGTATATTATTTAGTCTTTGTCAAAGTTATAGAGTCTGTAATTTATGGTATATACCAGGGATATGCAATTAGTGGTCCTCCAGCTGTGGCAAAACTACAAGTCCCATCATGCCTCTGCCTCTGGCTGTCATGCTTGTGGTTGTCAGAGTCTTGCTATGCCTCATGGGATTTGTAGTTCTGCAACAGCTGAAGGTCCTCTAATTGCATATCCCTGGTATAAACAGTAGATTTGAAAAGTTATCTATCCTGATGTACTGACTGCTTATTTCATTTCTTGAGCCCCTAAAATGCCAGAACAGTACAAATACCCCCCTCCCCCAAATGACCCCTTTTTGAAAAGTAGACAGTCCATGGTAGTTAAGAAGAGGCATTGTGAGTTTTTTTAAGTTGTAATTTTTTGTCACTTCTTTTGGAAACTGAAGCAATGAAATAAAACATGTTTTTTTTCCCCACAAAGTTATATTTTTAACAAGTTATTTCTCAAATACAGCATAGATATACTTATAATTACACACAAAACGCATTCTGCTATGCCTCCCAAGTATGGGGACACCACATGTGTGAGACTTTTTCATAGCCTAGATGCAGGGAAGGGCAGAAAATCCAAGGAGCACCTTTAGGCTTTCAAGGAGCATAAATTATGCATTTAATTTCCTGACTACCTATCAAATTTTTTGAGGCTCTGTAGCACCAAGACAATGGAATCACCCAACAAATTACCCAATTTAGGAAAACTAACACTTCAATGTATTTTCTGAAAGGCATAATGAGTCTTTTGAAAATGTAATTTTTTTTCCAAAAGTTTTTGAAAATTGCACGAAAGAAAACTAAATGTGTTTTTTTTTTTATATAAAGTTGTCAATTAGAGATGAGCCAAACACCCCATGGTTCAGTTTGCACCAGAACTTCCAAACATAGCAAAAGTTTGGACCCAAATTCTGAAACCCATTGAAGCCTATAGGACCCGAACAGGAAAAATCAAAAGTCCCCATTTTGAAGGCCTAAATACTTGTTATTAGCCATAAAAAGGGTTTTGGGGCCTGACTACTGCCCTGGGTCATGTACTAATGCAAAAAAAAAAAAAAAAAACTTTTAATCACTTGCCCACTGGGCACTTATATCCCCTTCCTAACCAAGCCAATTTTCAGCTTTCAGTGCTCTCACATTTTGAATGGCAATTAGTCATGCAACACTGTACCCATATGAAATGTTTGTCCTTTTTTCACACAAATAGAGCTTTCTTTTGGTGGTATTTAATCACCACTCATTTTAAATGTTTTGCTCTATAAATTAAAAAAGACCAAAAATTGTGTAAAAAAAAATGCTTTTTTTCTTCGTTTCTGTTATAAAATTTTGCAAATTTGTAATTTTTCTTCATAAGTTTTGGCCAAAATTTATACTGCTACATATCTTTGGTAGAAATACCAAAATCAGTGTATATTATTTGGTCTTTGTGAAAGTTATAAAGTCTTCAATAGTGGTCCTCAACTCCTGTCCTCAGGACCCACTAACAGGCCAGATTTTAAGTATTACATTGGGGAGATACAGACTAGAATACTGCAATCACTGAGTAGCAATTGATATCACCTGTGATGTATTTCAGTTATCTTGCAAACCTGGCCTGTTAGTGCATCCTGAGGAGAGGATTTGAGAACCACTGGTCCACAAGCTCTGGTGCCAATCATTGAAAATCAATCACACTTGATGTACTGATGGCCTATCTCATTTCTTTGGACACTAACAAGCCAGGAAAGTACAAATACCCCCCCCCCCCCAAATGACTTATTTTTGAAAGTAGACATTCCAATGTATTTAGTAGGAGACATGGTGAGTTTTTTGAAGTTGTACGTTTTTCCAACAATTCTTTGCAAAACGAACAGGTTCTTTCTCTCACTTGGCATATGCATACTTGAAACGACACCCAAAACATATTTTGCTACTCCTCCTGAGTATGACAATACCACATGTGTGAGACTTTTTCATAGCCTGGCCACAATCAGAGGCCCAACATACAGACAGCACCGTCAGGGGTTCTAGGAACATAAATTACACATTTAATTTCTTGACTTCCTATTACACATTGAAGGCCCTGGAGCACCAGGACAATGGGAAAGCCCACAAAATTACCCCATTTTGGAAAGCAAACACTCCAATACATAATCAAGGAGGCATATTGAGTCTTTTGAACATGTCATTTCTTTCCACAAGTTTTTGGAAAATGTGGAAAGAAAATGAAAGCGCATTTTTTTTAGACATACTGTAACATGTACATAGCAAAAATTACACACCAAGTTACATTCTGCTACTCCTCACAAGTATGGCAATACCACATGTGTGAAACTTTTACACAACCTAGTGTCACGTCTACCCCAACGCAGGTGGTCAGACACTATAGTTGGCTACTGTGTGCTTCACCTATAGCAGCTCTCTTTCCCTTACAGCAAGCAGGCCTACGGGTACTTGGTTGCCCACAGGACTTATACACAATGCTATAGTGCCTGGTCACCACACCAAGGCAGATGTGAACTGAGCAAAGCCAAGAGATACTTGCAGGTAGCATGGTTCTATGACTGTCTAGGTAAAAAGGCAGGCTGAGTTAAAGGAATATTCCAATAATCAGGTCTGAAGTCATGCACAACGAAATCCAAACTAGTAAAGCAGGGCAGACAGACAGGGCGCTCGATCAGGAACAACAGGTTTGTTCACTATCACAATCAAAGGACAGAGTGCCTGGCCTGCCTATAACTGACCACATCAATCACCCAGCAGATGGACACAGACAGGAAAAATGCAACAGCCAAAACCTGGATGCTGGAATGAGGAGCAGGAGCACTTAAGTGATCCTGGCATTACCCGCTCTCTGAGGAGGGCCCCGGACCCTCAAGGACAAGCTGGACATCCAGCACAGGACCATCAGACTGGGCAGAAGTCCATGGATCTTCAAGGTTAGGTTGGTTAGCAGGTGACATGTCGCAGGATTCAAGTCAGATAGCGGAAACAAGAGCAGAATGCAGAGAGCCCTGAAAAAAGTTTGAAAGACCCACCTGCCCGAATAAGGCAGTCTATCCAAAGGATGGATTAAACCTCTTAGACAGGTTTGAATAGGTGTAGTAGAAGTAGGATGAGGCCAGGTTAGAGAAAGTCCTGAATAAAAAATGCAGACAGCTCAATGGAGTTCTTTATGGCAAATGATAATGAAAACCTACATTAGAGGTTTGCTAATTCAACTAGCCTCTAGGGAGAATAAGAGGGAAGCTACCACTATAGATAAACTAATGAGGCATATTAAAACCCTAGAAAATTATCATAAAAAGCCACCTAATGACCCACAGTTATTACATCAACTTAATACCTTAATACCTGTAGAAACGAATTAAGAGCTACTGTACTCTAGTAACTAACCACAATAAATATTTTAAGAAGCTAAAACGTAACTTTTATTCACAAGATAACAGAGCAGGGAAGTTGTTAACCAACTTCGAAAAAAAAAATCAAAGGTAAAATTCACACAATGGTCCATCATAACAATGGAAAGGTAATTTGCAATCGCCAAGATATAATGGACAGATTCTCAGATTATTATGGGCTCCTCTATAATCTAAAGGAGGATAAGAATACTCCCCAACCTTCACCAGAGAACATAACAAAGTTTCTAAATAATATCAATCTCCCAAAGATTGATGATGCTACCCTTGATAATCTAAATAAGCCGATTACAGAACAGGAAATATCAAAGGTCATTAACCAGTTACCGACCGGCGCATGGCGATGTACGTCGGCAGAATGGCATGGGCAAACTAGCGTGCAGGTACATCGCGTGCCGGTCGGGACCCCCGTGAGTCTGGTCGCGGGTCCCGCAGACACGATCACTGTGGGGATACCCACGATCGTCTCACGGGGAAGGAGAACAGGAAGATGCCATGCTAAACAGCATTTCCCTGTTCAGCCTAGCAACAAGTGACACTGATCTCTGCTTCCTGTGATTGGAGCAGAGATCAGTGTTCACTAGCACACAGCCCAGCCTCCCACAGTTAGTAACACACCCCTAGGAACACTTAACTCCTACACTGCCACCCTCTTGTTAACCCCTTCACTGCCAGTGTCATTTACACAGGAATCAGTGCATTTGTATAGCACTGATTGCTGTATAAATGCCAATGGTCCCAAAAATGTGTAAAAAATGTCTGATGTGTCCGCCATAATGTCGCAGCCACAATAAAAATCACTTATCGCCGCCATTACTAGTAAAAAAAATATTAATAAAAATGCCATAAAACTATTCCCTATTTTGTAAACGCTATAAATTTTGCGCAAACCAATCAATAAACGCTTATTGCGATTTTTTATACCAAAAATATGTAGAAGAATACGTATCGGCCTAAACTGAGGAAAAAAAAGTTTTTGATATATTTTTGGGATATTTAAATAACAAATATCAGACTTGGACACCTTTCCCACCGAAAATCCTCTGAGTTACTGGGTCTTGAGGTTGGATCACTGTCCAGAGCTTGCACAGTATGCAATTGAGCTACTGGCCTGTCCTGCATCCAGCATTCTTTCGGAATGCATATTCAGTGCTGCTGGAGGCTTTGTAATCAATCACAGGGTGCGCCTGTCCACCGACTCAGTTGATCGACTGACCTTCATGAAGATGAATCAGTCTTGGATCACCACCAGCTACCAAGCACCTGAAGCTGATGTAACCGAATAATTTTTTTTTAAATGTCACATCCCTTTAAGATTGTCTATGCTGATGCTGAGTGACTATCCTGTTATGCTGACTGACTATCCTCTTCCTCCTCAATGATACTGCTGATAGCTTGGAAGAACATTTTTGGTTCTGGGCGCCACCACCAGTGGCTAAGGCCCAATTTTTCAGCCTCTAATTACAATTTTTGATGCAATACTTTGCAGCAGGGCTAATTTCTGCACTCAAACTAGAGTATCTGTGAGGAATTGCAGTGTTGTGGCACCAGCACCAGTGTCTAAGGCCCAATTTTTAAGCCCCTGTTTAACAGAGGCATGTCATTACAATTTTTGATGCAATATTTTGCAGGAGGGTTCGTTGCTGCGCTCAACTACAATATTTTTGAGTGGTTGCAGTGTTGTGGCACCAGCACCAGTGCCTAAGGCCCAATTTTTAAGCCCCTGTTTAACAGGGGCGTGTAATTAAAATTTTTGATGCAATATTTTGCAGGAGGGTTCGTTGCTGCGCTTGACTCCAATATTTGTGAGTGGTTGCAGTGTTGTGGCACCAGTGCCTAAGACCCCATTTTTAAGCCTCTATTTTACAGGGGCGTGTAATTACAATTTTTGATGCAATACTTTGTAGCAGGGCTAATTCCTGCTCTCCAACTAAATTATCTGTGAGAGGTTGCAGTGTCGTGGCCCCATTTTTAAGGCCCTGTTTAACAGGGGCGTGTAATTTAAATTTTTGATGCAATATTTTGCAGGAGGGTTCGTTGCTGCGATCAACTACAATATTTGTGAGTGGTTGCAGTGTTGTGGCACCAGCACCAGTGCCTAAGGTCCAATTTTTCAGCCCCTGTTTAACAGGGGCGTGTAATTACAATTTTTGATGCAATACTTTGCAGCAGTGCTCATTCCTGCACTCCAACTAGAGTATCTGTGAGGGGTTGCAGTGTCATGGCACCAGTGCCTAAGGCCCAATTTTTCAGCCCCTGTTTAACAGGTGCGTGTAATTACAATTCTTGATATAATATTTCACAGCAGGGCCCATTACAGCGCCCACCGAGAGTAACTGTGAGGACTTACAGTGTTGGGGCACCAGCACAACCACCAAAGGCCCAATTTTTATATCACTGTTCAACAATGGCATGTAATTACAATTCTTGATATAATAGTTCACAGGGGGAGGCTACCCATGCCATTTTTCTCAATGATTTTCATCCATATTGCCGGAACCAGATATTACATTAAAACCGCAAGCAGTTTTAAATGACTTTTTTTTCGTTAGAAATGTAATTTTGTGCAGGGACTGTTCTAAACATGGGAAACACAAGCCACTTCACAGGCATACTGTAGACACCCCCCAGGCATGATATTTAAAGGAATATTTCACTTTTTTTTCACTTTAAGCGTCATTAAAATCAGTGCTCCCAAAAAAACAGACATTTTTAAAACTTTTTTTGGGGGCAGGAGCCGGGCCCCCAAACCCTTTTTTAGGACAATAACTTGCATATTAGCCTTTAAAATTAGCACTTTTTATTTTGAACGTTCGAGTCCCATAGACTTTAATAGGGTTCTAAAGTTTGCGCAAATTTTTGGTCTGTTCACAGGTTCTGGTGCGAACCGAACTGGGGGGTGTTCGGCTCTTCCCAAGTGCTAAATACAGGGATATTCTTGAGCAAAACATGTACCACTCTGTGTGTGATTTGAGGCTAGGACAGAGGTTCACCTTCCAGCAGAACAATGACCCCAAACACACTGCTAAAACAACACTTGAGTTGTTTAAGGGGAAACATGTAAATGTGTTGGAATGGCCTAGACAAAGCCCAAACCTCGATCCAATAGAAAATCTGTGCTCAGATTTAAATTTTGCTGTTCACAAGCGCAAACCATCCAGCTTGAAGGAGCTAGAGCAGTTTTGTAGGAAGGAATGGGCAAAAATCCCAGTGGTAGATGTGGCAAGCTCATAGAGCCTTATGCAAAGTGACTTGGAGCTGTCATAGCCACAGCCAAAAAAGGGGGCTCTACAAACTATTGACTTTCGAGGGGTGAATAGTTGTGCACATTGACTTTTCTCTGTTATTTTGTCCTATTTGTTGTTTGCTTCACAAAAAAAAATGTTCAAAGTTGTGGGCACGTTCTGTAAATTAAATGATGCAAATCCTCAAACAATCCATGTTAATTCCAGTTTGTGAGGCAACAAAACACGAAAAATGTCAAGGGAGGTGAATACTTTTGCACGGCACTATGTAACCCAAAAAAGGTACATGATCCTTAAAAATAAAACACTTGAGACGAGCCCTTGATTCCTTATTTGGGGATCCAACTTGCCTATCCGACAGCTAAATTATATGAAGTAAATTTCCCTAAACTACTAGAAAATATAAATAAGGATCTCCAATCTTTCCATAAAACACAACTCTTCTGGGTAGGGAAAATGGTGGCTTTTAAAATGCAGACCCTCCCTGAAATTCTTTATTATTTACGATTGCTCTCCATCCAGGTGAACAGTCAATTTTTCAACCAGGTGAATCTAAAGCTTAAAAAATGGAGTTTGGAATGACAAAAAACCTAGAATAGCCTTCTCAATTCTTACCACTACTATGAATAAAGGTGGAATGAGTCTTCCAGATATTCAACAGTATTACTATGTGTCACTCCTTGATCAAATGAAATTTTGCTTTTCCAATTCAGACGAGAAACTTCGGGTAAATATTGATAAGAAGTCACCAAGGGCAATGACGTACACATTAGCTATAGCGTATGCCAGGGATATGCAATTAGCGAACCTCCAGCTGTTGCAGAACTACAAATCCCATGAGGCATAGCAAGGCTCTGACAGCCACAAGCATGACACCCAAAGGCAGAGGCATGATGGGACTTGTAGTTTTGCAACAGCTGGAGGTCCGCTAATTGCATATCCCTGGCGTATGCTTTGCTTCCTAAAGTCATAATACTAAAACTCACCACTAGGGATGAGCTTCGTGTTCGAGTCGAACATACGTTCGACTCGAACATCGGATGTTCGCCCGTTCGGCGAATTCCGAACGTTATGGGCCGTTCGCGCCAAATTCGTGTGGCGCTCACGGCCCACAATGCACTGCGTCATCGCAGTGCATTGCTGGCTCATGATTGGCCAAGCATGCACTGTGACCCCACATGCTTGGCCAATCACAGCGCCAGCAGCGAGGAGAGCCATGATTGGCCACAGGCAGGATGCCTGTGGCCAATCATAGCTCAGGCTGTGTAGTACACACCCCACACTATATAAGGCCGCCAGCGCGGCGGCCTAGTGTAGTGTGTTGGCGTCTGAAGCAGTTAGTGGGTGTTCTGTGTACCTTCAACACAGTACACACCGATCCTTATCGGCCGATTTTCGATCTTGCTCTTCTGTAGTGGTTGTTGTCTGTGTGCCCTGACCGCAGTATACACCGCTATATTCACCTCACCTATATAGCTAGTGATCTATCTTTTATAATAGCGCTTGCAGTCAGTAGTGTTAGGAGCTTGTGCGTGCTGTCTGCGTGCTCTGTACCCAGTACACACCGCTATATCCACCTACATAGCTCTTCTCTATTTGAGCCCACTTGCCATCTGCAGGAGTTATTGGAAGTTGTGTGTGCCTCCAGCACAGCACAGTATACATCTGTATATACCCCTTTATCTCTGGTGTTCTATAATAAAGGCATCTGCAGGAGTTAGTGTTTTTAGTTAGTGTCTCCTGCACAATATACACCTGTATCTACCCTTTATTGCTGTTCTCTAATAGAGGCATCTGCAGGGCTTAGTGGGTGTTGTGTGACTCCATTACACTGCTGTTTTACCCAACTCCCTTCAGGCCATTACCATGTCTGCAAGGCCAGCAAGGAGAGGCAGACAGGCGCGAGCCGATAAAAGAGGGCAAGCAGGCTCTGTGTCTAGAGACAACAGTGCTGGTCGTGGACGCGGTGCATTGTCATCAGCACGTGGCCATGGGACACGCTTGTCCTTCTTTTCGGCAGCTGGACATGTTGAACCAAAACATGCCAACGACTTGGTAGAGTGGATGACCAAGCCCTCT
Source organism: Lithobates pipiens (assembly GCF_037356315.1). Lineage (NCBI taxonomy): Eukaryota > Metazoa > Chordata > Amphibia > Anura > Ranidae > Lithobates > Lithobates pipiens. The sequence continues at coordinate 427,437,302 of NW_027507758.1, read as the reverse complement.
TCATCCTCCTCATCCTCTCTCACCCAGTCTCAGGGTACTAGCAAAGCAGCTGCCAACGCATCGTCTTCCCTCCTCTCAATGTCATCATCAGTGACTCCTTCCCTAGACCCACCACGTCCTCCTGAGGAGTCTCCTGAACTCTTTGAGCACAGTGTTGGGTACATGCTCCAGGAGGCTGCACAGTGTTTTTGTGGGCTCTGATGATGACACTCAGCTAGAGGAAGGCAGTAGTGTGAGCGCAGAGAGAGGGGATGCTCAAGAAGGACAGCAATCTGGCAGTCATGTTCCACAAGCTGCAGCATACTGCCAGGTTTGCTACAGCAATGAAGAGGGAGGGGATGATGAGGGCACTGACTCCACGTGGGTGCCTGGTAGGAGAGAGGAGGAGGAGGAGGAGGAGGAGGAGGAGGCACATGTCCAACGAGGCAGGATGCCCTCCGGGGGCCAGCTTAGGGGCAGCACACCGACTGAATCACACCGCAGAGCTCCGCCTGTGCAGGGCGCTGCCTCTGCACGTTATTCTAAAAGTTCTTTGGTGTGGGCCTTTTTTGAGATGAGTGCATCAGATCGCACCGCTGCTATTTGCAACATATGTCTCAAGCGTATCTTGCGTGGCCAAAACATCAGCCGCTTGGGCACCACATGCTTGACCATATGTTGACCTGCCATGCAGCTCGTTGGCAAGCGTACCTCAAAGACCCACACCAAAGAAAAAAGCGGACCTCTCCTTGCTCCTCATCAACTGGCATCTCCAACCCCACTAGACCTTCAGTCCTCTCTGAAACCTGCTCTGAGAGGAATGAAGGTGTAGAATTAGGTGTGTCGCAGCCAAGTGCTTCCGGGAACTCTGCTAGCGGTACACCCACGTCCGATTATAGCAGGCAAATGTCCCTGCCCCAGCTGCTGGACCGGCGAAAAAAGTTCACTCCCAGCCATCCACATGCCCAGCGGTTGAATGCTAGCTTGGCTAAATTGCTAGCACTTCAACTGCTGCCTTTTCAGTTGGTAGACTCGACCCCCTTCCGTGAGTTTGTACAATGTGCGGTTCCTCAGTGGCAGGTCCCCAAACACCACTTTTTCTCACGGAAGGCGATTCCGGCTCTCTACCGGCATGTGGAAGGCAATGTCCTTGCCTCGCTGGACAGGGCGGTCAGCGGTAAGGTGCATATTACCGCTGACTCATGGTCCAGCAGGCATGGACAGGGACGTTACCTGTCTTTCACGGCCCATTGGGTCACTCTTCTGGCAGCTGGGAAGGATGCAGGACAAGGTGCAGTAGTGTTGGAGGTTGTTACGCCACCACGCCTCCAAAATGCTACTATTGGTTGTGACACACCTCTCTCCTCCACCCCCTCCTCTTCTTCTTCCTCCATGGCCTCTTCCAGTGCTCTGTCCTCAGAACCAGCGGTGCTCCGTAGGTGTTCCAGGGGCTACGCAAGTACGCAGGCAAAACGATGCCATGCCGTGCTTGCGCTGGTTTGTTTGGGGGACAGGAGCCACACTGGGGCAGATGTTTTGTCAGCTCTGCAGGGGCAGGCCGAGAGGTGGTTGACGCCACGCCAGTTTAAGCCAGGAATGGTGGTTTGTGACAATGGCACCAACCTCCTCTCCGCCCTCTGACAGGGACAACTGACCCATGTGCCCTGTGTAGCTCACGTCCTTAACCTGGTGGTGCAGCGGTTCTTGGGCAGGTACCCTGGCTTACAGGATGTACTGAAGCAGGCCAGGAAAGTCTGTGTGCATTTCCGCCGATCATTTAATGCCTGTGCTCGGCTGGCTGAGCTCCAAAAGGAGTTGAACCTGCCCAAGAACCGCCTTATATGTGACATGCCCACCAGGTGGAACTCAACGTTGGCCATGCTGCAGCGGCTGCACACGCAGCAGAGGGCCATCAATGAGTACCTGTGTGACTACGGCACCAGGACAGGGTCAGGGGAGCTCGGTTTTTTCTCACCACGCCAGTGGGCATGATCAGGGATGCATGCACTGTCCTGTCACTGTTTGAGGAGGCCACAAGGATGGTGAGCAGTGACAGTGCATGCATCAGTGACACTGTACCTCTTGTCCACCTCTTGGAGCATACGCTGCGTGGAATAATGGACAGGGCACTTGAGGCAGAACAGAGGCAGGAAGAGGAGGACTTCCTTGCCTCTCAAGGCCCCCTTTATCCAGACAGTGTTCCTGCTGTGCCACCCATCACACAGGAAGAGGATGAGGAGGAGGAAGAGGAGGAGGAGGATGATTGTGTCAGCATGGAGGTGGAGGCTGGCACTCAGCATCAGCAGCAGCAGCAGTCTTGTAGGGATGATTTACAGTCCCAAGAAACTCGTGGACTTGTATGTGGCTGGGAGGAGGTAGCTGCGGATCATGTTGCCCTTAGTGACCCAGAGGACTCCGGACCGAATGCCTCAGCTAACCTATGCTGCATGGCCTCCCTGATCCTGCAAAGCCTGCGGAAGGATCCTCGTATTCTTCGGATCAAGGAGAGGGACCATTACTGGCTGGCCACTCTCCTTGATCCACGGTACAAGGGTAAGGTTGCTGACCTTATCTTGCCATCGCAGAGGGAGCAGAGGATGAGACATCTCCGGGAGGCCTTGCAGAAAGGTCTGTGCAACGCGTTCCCAGAGACTGGGAGGTTACAAACTCCTGGTCCTGGACAACGTGTTGCTGAGGCATCGGTCAGAAGGAGCGGTGGAGAAGGTGGCCGTCTGACTGATGCTTTCAGACAATTTTTTAGTCCGCAGCCCCAAGGTATGATCGGTTCCAGCAACCATCGCCAGCGTCTAATTTACATGGTGCAGGAATACCTAGGGGCAAGGTCAGACTTGGACACCTTTCCCACCGAAAATCCTCTGGCTTACTGGGTCTTGAGGATGGATCACTGGCCAGAGCTTGCACAGTATGCAATTGACTACTGGCCTGTCCTGCATCCAGCGTTCTTTCAGAACGCACCTTCAGTGCTGCTGGTGGCTTTGTTACCGATCACAGGGTGCGCCTGTCCACCAAATCAGTTGATTGACTGACCTTCATCAAGATGAATCAGTCTTGGATCACCCACAGCTACCAAGCACCTGAAGCTGATGTAACCGAATTTTTTTTTTTGAAATATCACATCCCTTCAAGACTGCCTATGCTGATGCTGAGTGACTGTCCTTTTATGTTGATTGTCTATCCTCTTCCTCCTCCGCTGATATGTTGGAAGAACATTTTTGGTTCTGGGTGATGCCATCAGCCCAATTTTTCTGCCCCTGTTTAACAGGGGCGTTTAAGTATAATTTTTGATGCAATGCTTTGCAGCAGGGCTAATTCCTGCAATAAAACTAGAGTATATGGGAGAGGTTGCAGTGTGGTGGCACCAGCACCAGTACCATCAGCCCAATTTTTCTGCCCCTGTTTAACAGGGGCGTTTAAGTACAATTTTTGATGCAATGCTTTGCAGCAGGGCTAATTCCTGCAATAAAACTAGAGTATATGGGAGAGGTTGCAGTGTGATGGCACCAGCACCAGTGCCTAAGGCCCAATTTTTCTGCCCCTGTTTAACAGGGGCGTTTAAGTACAATTTTTGATGCAATGCTTTGCAGCAGGGCTAATTCCTGCAATAAAACTAGAGTATATGGGAGAGGTTGCAGTGTCGTGGCACCAGCACCAGTGCCTAAGGCCCAATTTTTCTGCCCCTGTTTAACAGGGGCGTTTAAGTACAATTTTTGATGCAATGCTTTGCAGCAGGGCTAATTCCTGCAATAAAACTAGAGTATATGGGAGAGGTTGCAGTGTATTGGCACCAGCACCAGTGCCTAAGGCCCAATTTTTCTGCCCCTGTTTAACAGGGACATGTAATTACAATTCTTGATATAATATTTCACAGGAGGGCCCATTCCTGTGCCCACCCAGAGTAACTGTGAGGACTTATAGTGTTGTGGCACCAGCACCACAACCACCAAAGGTCAATTTTTCTACCACTGTTCAACAATGGCATGTAATTGCAATTCTTGATATAATCGTTCACAGCAGGGCACTCCAGCGCCCACCAAGAGTCACTTTGAGGGCTTACAATGTTGTGCCAAAACCAACACCTTGTTCCGTCATTTCTGCAGAGCATATAGGGCAGGCCCCTACTTTCAAACATCCAACTTACAAACATCTCCTACTTGCAAACGGAAGGAGACAACAGCAAGTCAGATGAAAAAAGATGGACGACAAAACAAATTATACAGGGGGGATAACCCTTCCCTATGTTTTCCAAAAAGCTTAAAAATCGTTTTTTTGACTGGAGCTACACTTTAAAAATGTACCAGTTGAAAATTACAAACAGATTCAACTTAACACAACAAACCTACACAGTCCCTGTCTTGTTTGCACCACCTGTATACTGCTGTTCTGAGTATATAGGGCCTGGGGGCCACACAAATTTCCTTTTTTTAATATGGGTACAGGGTTCCCCTTGATATGCGTACAAGACCCAAAGGGGCTGGTAATGGGCAGGGAGGGCTACCCATGCCATTTTTCTCAATGGTTTTCAACCATATTGCAGGAACCAGATATAACATTAAAACCGCAAGCAGTTTTCAATGATGTTATTTCTGTTTAATGTCATTTTGTGCAGGGACTGTTCTAAACACGGGAAACACGTGGCACTTCACAGGCATACTACAGACACCCCCCAGGCACCATATTTAAAGGAATATTTCACTTTTTTTTTCACTTTAATCATCATTAAAATCAGTGCTCCCGCCAAAACGGCCATTTTTAAAAACATTTTAGGCATTGAGCCAGGTCCCCAAACCCTTTTTAGGACAGTATCTTGCATATTAGCCGTTAAAATTAGCACTTTTAATTTCGAACGTTCGAGTCCCATAGACGTCAATGGGGTTTTAAAGTTCGTTCGAATTTGGGGTCTGTTCGAAAGTTCTGGTGCGAACCGAACCGGGAAGTTTTCGGCTCATCCCTACTCACCACTATTAAATCCACATTGATAGCTTGGAAACACATATTATCTAAATCAAAAGAACTAGGGGAACTAATTAAAATTTCTGTGCCCTTAAGAGTGCTGGACTACTGTAGAGCCCGTATCTCAGTAAATAATTGGATTTCACAAGGGTTGAATTACTATTATGTAAACCTTCCCCTAGTCTATAAAGAGTTGGTGCTAAAAAAAACGTAGACATTTTGAAAGATTAAAGGAATTTGACCCGGAATCAAGCATGAATAGCCCATCAATAATCTGGAGGTACCTAGTGAACAAATACACTTGTTATAAGAAAGGAATATCCTTATTTTATAGACTTTTCTCAGAATTCCCTAAATCTGTTAAAACCAATAATATTCTGAAATTAGATGGATTGAACATTAGGATAATGCCTAAAAGATTGAACATTGGGATAATGCCCAAATAAACAGATGGTACCTTGCACCATATAAACTTTCCAAATTCTACCCATCACTCCCCAACTTGCTGGCGATGCAATGAACAAACTGGTTCCCTTTATCATATTTTATGGAGTTGCAAAAATCTTAGTAGTTTCTGGAAATCAGTTTCAACATTTATTGCTAACCTGGTAATTTAATTCCCCTTACTCCCGCAATGGCCTTTCAGGAATAAACCTGGATCTTTACTCTTTCGAGTATAGAACAGTAGGAGCAAATGTATAAATAGCAGCAAGGCTGATTATAACAAAACTATGGAAAGCCAACAAAGCACCAAATTTATCTGATGTTGTTATACGAGTTAATGTTAGCGTACACAATTTACAACATGGTCAAGTTTGAGAAACTATGGCAAATATTGAGTAGTCACCATAGAGCTTCTACCTCACTCAAAAACATGAGCTACAGTTTTTAAACCATATTTCAGTATTATTCCAGGAATAATATCAAGTTTTTCCAGTTCTCCCTTTTTCTAATTTCTTGAATTGTCCATGATAATGTTATCATTATATTAGTTATCGCCTGTTTGCAGAAACCAATGGGGAAAACAGGGATGTTACTATACTGTTTATGTATGCTTTATTTGATCATTTGTATGACTATCATCCATTATTATGATTGAGATTAGTATGTAAACGTTTTTTTTTTTTTCAATTGTTTTTATTAGATTTTCAAATATAAGTACAAATATCTGTTACAAGTACGTTTATAATAAAAGTAGGGGAAAGCTTTGATATCCATATTTACCATATTTAACATATACATGGACCATACAAGAACCGGTTTGCATTGTAAAATTGAAACAGGTATACAATAGATTACCATCATATTACTTTACTGTCCTACACTAAGACAGATGAAAATTTAGCAAATCCCTGTATGTAATGTTGCGATATTTCTATAATAAACATATATAACGTATATGAACAAATATAAACAAATATAACAAGTATAGTAAGACAATCCTTCCAGTTTGTGGGTGGACAAACTAATTTGTCTTATTAAATTTGTCCCATAAGGACCACTGGGCTATTACTTTTTTTTGGTTTCCCTCCTTCCATGCTATTGTCTTCTCGTATGCGTATGAGTCATTTACCAATTGTAGAACTTCTCTAATCGGGGGGGGGAGTTGATTTCCAATGACGAGCTATAACCAGGCGGGCAGCATGAAGAATATGTAATACCAAGGTGCTGCAGGTGCTGGGATAAATATCTAGATCAATGCTCAGGATCGCTTGTTCAGCTGTTAATTTGTTTAGTATGCCTGTCACACTGGCTATTAGGTTCGAGATTACTGTCCAGAAGCTTCTTAAAGATATACAAGCCCACACCATATGCACTAAGTTGCCTACCTGGCCGCAGCCTCTCCAACATAGATTATTTAGTGTTTTGCCATATTTTGCTAAGATATAAGGCATTTTGTACCACCTGAGAAGTAATTTTTGTGTTGTTTCTTTGTAGTTGGAACATCTAGTGTGGGTATTATTGTTTTTAATTGCACGGCGCCACTGCTCCCGAGATATATTAACCTTCAACTCTGATTCCCATTTATGGAATTGTTTAGGAATATCTAGATATTTCTTGCTTTTTAATAAGTTATAGAAACTTGAAATGCCTTTTTTCCTGGTAGAGCCAACCTTCCACAGTTTGTGAACTTCTTCTGGGATGTCAAATACAGGAGTAGATGATGCCCTCAAAATATGTGAGATGCTAGCGAATGTTAGAAATTCCGTGTGCGGTAGTGAGTATTTAGATTGCAAATTGTCAAAGGATCTCAGTTTCTGTGACTCATACAGGTCTGCTATGAATTGAATGCCTGCTCTCTCCCAATTTCGAATCTGCAAGTCTGGTGCCAGTAAGAGAAGAGTTTTGAGAGGAATTGGTGTTGATACGTGTTTGACGTGAGGGTTTTTAACTTTTAAAAAGTACTCCCAGGCCCTAAGTGTTGCATGAATCATGGGATGATTTTCACATAGTTTCCGATTAGAAAGTGCCGTAGTCAATAGTAAGTTTTGTACCTCTCCCTTTTGTACATAAGCTTGTTCTGCTTTGCTCCAATGTATTGGGTGTGCTGTGTCATACCATGCCGCTACTTGCGCTAATTTAGCTGCCATGTGGTAGTCTTTTATGAGGGGGACCCCCATGCCTCCTGCTTCTCTATGTTTCGTAAGGATAGTGTGATGGCACCTAGCTCTTTTCCCTTCCCATAAAAATTTGGACAAAGCGCTTTGCATTTTAGAGTAAAAGGAGGACGGTAAATGGATAGGGAGTGCTCTGAAATAATATAATAGCTTGGGGAGCAGGATCATTTTGTATGCAGCCAGTCTACCTGACCAGGATAGATAATAACGTTTCAGTTTGAGCATTTTTTGTGTGAATTCAGCAATTAGTGGTTCAAAGTTAGCTTGGTATATGTGTGAAAGTTGATTTGTAAGTGAGATGCCTAGATAGTGAAGAGATTTGTCTGCCCACGTAAATGGCAGTGTGTCCTTTAAGGATTTTTCCATGTCTAAAGGTAGTGCTAGTCCCATAATACTTGATTTCGAAGCGTTGATTTTATAGTATGATATCGCGTTAAATTGAGCAAGTACCGTATATACTCGAGTATAAGCCGAGATTTTCAGCCTCTTTTTTGAGGCTGAAAGTGCCCCCTCGGCTTATACTCGAGTCACCGCTGTCTGACTGCTCGATCAGCGTATCGAGCAGACAGACGGCGGACATTAAAATTCAAAAGCCGCGCCTCCTTCTCCGCCTCCGCCTGTGATAGGCGGAACACTGAATTTCCCAGCAGTCAGTGTTCCGCCTATCACGGACATCCGCTCATTCTCATACTACGGACGACGATGAGAGGATGTCCGTGATAGGCGGAACACAGGCTGCTGGGAAATTGAGTGTTCCGCCTATCACAGGCGGAGGCGCGGCTTTTGAATTGTAGAATGGCCGCCGAGAAGAGCGGCGATCCATCGGCACGACACGGGACGGAGGAGGCACGGGACGGAGGAGGCACGGGACGGAGGAGGCACGGGACGGAGGAGGCTCGGGACGGAGGAGGCTCGGGACGGAGGCTCGGGACACAGGTAGGCTGGACACACACACAAGGCTGCACGGACACACACACAGGGATGGATGGACACACACACACACACACACACACACACACACACACACACACAGGGATGGATGGATGGATGGATGGATACACACACACACACACACACACACAGGGATGGATGGATGGATGGATGGATACACACACACACACACACACACACACACAGGGATGGATGGATGGATGGACACACACACAGGGATGGATGGACGGACACACACACAGGGATGGATGGATGGATGGACACACACACAGGGATGGATGGACGGACACACACACAGGGATGGACGGACACACAGGGATGGACAGCCATGTCTCACCCTCGGCTTATACACGAGTCAATAAGTTTTCCAGTTTTTTGGGGGTAAATTGGGGGCCTCGGCTTATATTCGGGTCGGCCTATACTCGAGTATATACGGTAGTTCCTGTACAGCCCTAAGTGAATAAGTTGGGTTAGATAATGATAATATAATATCGTCTGCAAATAATGTTACTGTATGGTCCTCCTTTCCTACGTGTATTCCGGTTATTTGAGGGTGTTGTCTTATCTTTTCCGCTAGTGGTTCCATCATGAGTGCAAATATTAGGGGCGATAAGGGACACCCCTGTCGCGTGCCGTTAGATATGGGGAATGAGTCAGAGAAAATACCTTCTGTGAATATCATGGCTGATGGGGTAGAATGTAAAGCACTGATTGCTGATTGTATTTGACCGTTGAACCCAAATTTATCTAATACCTTAGACATATAGCCCCAATGTATCCTGTCAAAGGCCTTTTCGGCGTCTAAGGACAGGAGGACAGAGGGCTAGTTTGATTAATTTGCGCAATGTATAATGTTAAGTATACGTCTGGTGGCATCCGTGGTCTGCCTACCTTCCAGGAACCCCACCTGATCATGATTTATTAGGCGTGGTAAAATTTTCGCCAGTCTGTTTGCTAATATTTTCGCGTACAATTTAACATCTGTGTTTAGTAGCGATATAGGCCTAAAGTTTTGAGCCCTGTTCGGTTCCTTCCCTGGTTTGGGTAATGTGATAATCGTAGCCTGTAACATTTCCTCAGGGAAGGAGGCCGAGGAGGCAGCGCTATGGAAGACTTTCTGTAAATACGGTGCTAGAATTTCTTTGTACTGTTTATAGTATTCCGAAGAATAGCCATCTGGACCTGGTGTTTTGTTATTGGGTAGTGCTGCTATAGTTTCTTTAATTTCTAATTCAGTAAAGGGAGAGTTTAATGTTTCTAGTTCCGCAGGTTGAATCGAAGGGAGCGAGATGTCTTTTAAAAAGGAGCTTATTAGGTGTGACGTGGGTTGGGGGGTATCAGGGTCTTTTTCTATGTTGTATACATTTTCGTAATAGCATCTAAACGTGTCTGCAACGTCCTTGGGGTTAATGTGTTTAGATCCGGTCTTATGGTGAATCAAAAAGGGAATTTTTTGTCTAATAGCTTTATCTTTAAGCTGGTTTGCTAGTAATTTACCTGCCTTATTTCCATGCATGTAAAAGGTAGCCTTAAGTCTGTGTGTATTCCTAACATGTTGCGATATTAACAGATTCCTAAGGTCTTCTCTGGCTTTGAATAACTTTGAGCTAATGTTTAAAGAGGGTGCTAGTTTGTTTTGAGATTCTAATTGTTTAATATCATTCAAGATGTCTTCCATTCGCTGCCTCCTTTTCCTCCGTATGGCTGCACTATGTTTCAACAGGATCCCTCTTACATACGCTTTATGTGATAGCCAGAGGGTGAAAGGATCCACGGTAGGTGAGTCATTGAACTCGAAAAATTCTTTGATTGATTTCTCTATGTCCGATGCAAGCAGCGGGTCTGCGAACAGTAGGGTGTCGTTACGCCACCTGTTGGCTCTAGTAGTGATGCCTTGAATGCCCACTGTCACAGATACCGGTGCGTGGTCGGACCAAGAGATCTGTCCTATATCGGACTCAGAAATTTTTTGTAAAAGAAATTTATCTACCAGAAATACATCAATTCTGGAGTACGTCAAGTGTACTTTGGAAAAGAAAGAAAAATCCCTTTCATTGGAGTGTTGACTTCTCCAAATATCATACAAGTTGTTTTTACAGGTGAAACCTGATAGAGATGATCTAAACGTTTTCCTGTTACCAGAGCTAGATATGTCTAATTGAGGGTCAGAGATAACGTTCAGATCACCACATAATATAACATGGCCAAATATATTTTGCTGTACTTTTTTCCATAGCTTATTTAAAAAAGCAATCTGATTGTTATTGGGAGCATACGTATTGACAATGGTATATGCCACATCACCTATCTCACAGGCCAAAATAATATATCTGCCCTCAGCATCACTGTAATGAGTTTTATATTTAAATGCTACTGATTGTTTAATTAGGATAGCAACCCCCCTTTTTTTAGTTTGTGCACATGCGTAGTAGCAGTGCGGGTATTGGCTGTGGGATAGGTGAGGGTGCCCCTGTACCTTGAAGTGCGTTTCTTGCAAGCATAGTATGTCACATTTTTGGGATTGGGCCTCTTTCCACAACATATGTCTTTTGGAAGGGGTGTTCAGACCATTAACATTCATGGAAGTAATTTTGAACGCCATATTCAATGAAAAAATATCAGTAAGTAAGCAGCGGTAGAGATCTTGTCACACAAAGTGGGACCTTGGCAATTGGAATGTCCAAAGGGTGAAGGGGACAGTTATGTATAAACCAGTGCAGTGGGATAGACCCAGCGGTCCGTGGATAGTATAGGAGGTAGGTATCAATCACAAGTAATAAGTAGGAAACCTTATCCTAGTGGTGCAGAGTTATTGCCTTGTATGATTCCTGTTGATGAACTGTCCAAGTGGACACAAAACTGTATAACAAAAAAGTGATAGCAAAGGAAAAAGAAAAAGAAAAGGAAAAAAAGAAAAAACAAACAAACAAACGTGCTTGTTCGCACTTGATATAAAAAGATACGATTTCTCACGAAATCTGAGCAGGTAAGTACCCGCTAATTTTAGGGGAAAGTTCAACTAGTTCATTCCGCCGGTGTGACTCTCCAGAATGTACGAAGTTGAGATACAGGCACCAACCTTTGACATGTTCAGGTATAGTGGTCGGAAACTCGTCTGCCATCCGATTCGTCCAGCTGGGAATTGCCGTCTTGACGTGGGATGATATTCCACTTTTCTAGCAGCCTGATGCCATCCTCCAAGGTGGAAATTGTGTATTCTCGGTCGCCTCTCGCCACCACCAATTTGGCTGGATAATTCCACCGATAAGGAATTTTGTGGTTCCGTAGTGGTTTGGTGATGGTTACCAAATTGCGTCTCTGTTGCATCGTGTGGGCTGATAGGTCTGCAAAGAAAGACAGACCTTGCATACTCTCTGGCAATTGGGTCACATTCCTGGTCACGGGCATATATTTTTCCTTGACATGGTAATAGTGGATTCGAGCAATAGCGTCCCTAGGGAGCTGCTCAGGAATGTGTCTGGGTTTTGGCAGTCTATGAATCCTGTCTATAACTAATTCCTCCAGCGGGAGGTCTGGGAGGGCATCCTTCATTACCGTTGCTAAGAAAGCCATTAATTCTTGGGGTTTGACTGTTTCAGGGATCCCCCGTACCTTGATATTGTTCCTCCTGGAATGATCCTCAAGGTCTGCGACCTTTGATCTGAGCCACTGAATGTCATTGTCGTGGTCATTGTGTGCGTCCACCATTGCATTAAAGGTTGTAGTGAATTCGCCCATCTTACTTTCAATGTGGGTCACTCTGCTGCTCACAGCTTTGACTTCGGTTTTGCATTGTTTGACCAATTGCAGCATGTCTGTATGGATTGCGCTTCGCAGGGTCAACAACATGTCTTTCATAGTGAAGTCCATCACTGGGGCATTGTTGGTGGGGAAGGCCGCAATGGCGTCTTGGAACTCCAACGTATCATCTATCTCTACCCCCCTGCTTTCTGCTTCAGAGCCTGAGGGCGATGTGTCTGTCATCCTCTGTTTAGTTTTGGCAGGGCTATTGGAGGTAGACGAGGCACGGGAGTCAGGTATACGCTGTCTCCGCTCCTCCGCTGGAGTACTGTCTCCTCTCCATCCTCCTCCGACATGCGGGGAGGACGGGCGCGCATTTCTGGGATTATGGCCGGCGCCATCTTGGCCATCCGAGCGGCCGGAGCGGGCAAAGAAATCCGTTAGCTTACCGGGTTCCTTACGGTCTTTTCTTTTCCTCGGCATGTTCTCTAACGTTAGCCCACCGCTAGCGTTCTATTTCGGGAAAGACTGGGTGCCTTTCGTCGCTGTTATCCGCTCCGGAGAGTATTCTCGGCAGGAGCTGTGTGTCTAAGCAGCCATACACTCTGCCGGCCGGCTCCGCCCCCCCAGTATGTAAACGTTTTAATGCTATACTTGATTGTTATATACCAGAACCAGTTGCCTTAAATGTTTCTGTTATGTGTATGGAAATTTCAATAAAAATTCTTTAATGATAAAAAAAATAAAAAATAAAACTGATACCCTGAACCAAAGTGCTATCACCAGATCAATGGCAGAAAGCAGAATACTACACAGATAAAAGTGGAGCACATCAATGTGTTACATAGTAATTTAAGTTGAAAAAAGACACAAGTCCATCTAGTTCAACCAATAAGAAAAAAATAAAAATAATAGTAAAACCTCCACATACACAGTCCTACACCCACAGTTAATCCAGAGGAATGCAAAGAAAACCCCACAATAAAACATTATCCACTTCCCTCCAGCAGGGGGAAAAAATATTTTATGATCTCACAGGAGTCAATTATATATTGCCTGGATAAACTATCCTCCCTGGTGTTATTACCTATAAATGTTAGTATACAGTTATATTTTGTGCATTTAGAAATGCATCCAACTGTTTTTAAAACAATCTACTGAGCTAACCAGAACTAATTCTTGACAAAGTGTATTCCACATTTGTACAGCTCTTACTATGAAGGAGCCGTTTCATATGTAGAGGTTAAATCTCTTTTCCTCTAGATGTAAAGAATGCCCCCTTGTCCTCTGTAATGACCTCAAAGTGAAAAACTCAACACCAAGTTCACCATATGGACCACATATGCATTATAAATGGTGTTCATATCCCCCTGTAATTCACTCTGCTCAAAGAGAATAAATTGTTGTCTAGTGGACAGCACTGCGTTACATCATGGTTGATGTCCATTGGCCTGGATATGGACTTAGGAATGATTCTGTTGCAATGTTTTAATATTGCCTTGAAAAAAGTAAAATAATTAACCCCTTCCCATCCCCTTCTAGTGGTCCTTTAACACAAAGAGGCAGAATAAGCTTCAGGATCACATGATCATTGTGATTGGCTGTTACAGTAGTTACATGATTTACAGTCCTTTCCAATCATATACAGAGACTGAGAGCTGTCTGTGATATGTCAGTCACTATGCTGGAGTGCAAAGTGAATGGACTCTCAGCACAGAAACCTTGGTCACCATGGATGCATATGTGCATATGTGCAGCATGTGGACATTAAGGTCTAACCTCCCTGCCACCTCATATGTGCGTTTCATGGTCAATAAAAGGGTAACATAAAAACAATAGCTACATCATTTACAAAAATGTAGATTTTAGTCATGAGAACATACAACTACAGTACAACCTTCCCTTTGTTAGCTCTTAAGTTCTTAGCTTATTTTTACAGGCATCTTAGTAGTGACTGTCTGTATGGATGAAAGAGAGCCTTCCTAGAAAGCTCTCTATAGTGAAAATTAGAGATCCCCAAATATTTTTTACCATTGTCACAATATTTGACATTTCTGCATTTTCAGAAAGTCAATTATTGAGATTAATTTTTCTGCATAATTTACTTACTTATAAACTGTATCAGATTATTATTGTTCAGTAGTATACTGACATCCAGTGGAGCTGCTGCAAATTGTATACTTATGTGATTTGGTAACACTGTCTGTCATTTCTTCCTGTTTAGGGCTAGTTAGTTCAGTCCCAGCTAGACCCTCTGCGTTTCTTCTATGTTCATTCAGTTAGTGTTAGTACTTCATAGAGACACAGCTTAGGAAAGTCATTGTCTTCTTAAATTTCAAAAGACTGGAAAATATATTTTTTACTGCCTCCACAGCCCCCCTAATTACTTACCTGAGCCCCTTCTCTATCCAGCAATGTCCATGAGTGTCTAAGCCATCTGGGACACTCCTCCTGATTGGCTGAGACACAGCAGTGGTGCCAATGGCTCCCACAGCCGTCAATCAAAGTCAGTCAGCCAATCAGGGGAGAGGGGGGCGGGGCAAGGTCAGGACTCCATGTCTGAATGGATACACAAAACTCTGACTCGGCTTGGGTACCCCTATAGAGAGCTTCTGGCTGTAGGGGCATTCGATAGGAGGGAGAGGCCAGGAGCAGCAAAGAGAAACCCGAGAAGAGGAGGATCCAGACTGCTCTGTGCAAATCCAACTGCACAGAAGAGGCAATTATAACATGTTTGTTGTAAACGAGAAAAAAAAAAACGAGACTTTACAATAATTTTAAGTAAATTTGCATTTGTATAACTTCTGTGTCTTATTAAGCAAATCAACAGGTGACCATACTGTCCAGATAGACTGGATCTAGTGAAGTATGTCAATGCATAGTGCACCATTTGAAATAGAACACTCAGTATATACTTTTTAAATCATTGGTCAATCACTTTAGGCTTTTCTAGTTTTCTTGTTAAAGAAAATACCTGCCCATATCCCCAAAATTGTCAGTCCAGAATGACTGACCTCAGGGCACCAACATTATACTGCTCTTTCTGTGACCCACAATATAGTTTGTTCATTTTTCTGGTACAATATTTTTATTGGGATATGAAAAAGGGAAAACCAGATAACAAATTCCTACGCAGGGGATATGGACATAAAATATAAGAAAGAAGTTCACGTAAAAAAGTACATAATAAGATGTATATTATGAGGGTATAGATTATAAACTGACATCGACCCGCTAGTCAGGGCCAGGGGTCGGTGCACGATGCCCAAGTCTGAGACCCAGGGGCTATGGCAGACAAGGAGGAGTGGAGTTTTCCGCAGAACAGGGAAGAGGAAAACAAACAAAAAAAGAAAAACACCAAAGAATAAAACACACACACAACAGTGGGCAGGAAGGGGGTGGTAGGTGTGGAGTATAGCAGCAGGCAAGATGCCCAGAAACAGAGAGAAAGTAGGAAAGAGAAAGGGGGTCCCCCAGGCTGGAGGAGGGGTCAAAATGAATTTAAACTCCTAGACTAGTTGAATGTAGACTAGGGAATGGGGCCCACACCAGAAATTTTGCATGGGAGTCGTGGAGGACGCTGGACATTTTTTTGTGGATCATAAGGGTTATCAAGGTATTCTTTACCTCTGCAAACGGGACAGACCTTTCTTTTCCAAGCCCTCGCTATTGTTCATTTGGCAGCAATAAATAATTATGTAGCTAATTTCTGCTGGTATAGTTCATTTTTAATCAGTCCGTCAAATTACATTTACTTTAGTGATGTAAAAGTTCCACAAAACCCAGAATTACCAAACCAGAAGTGAATGGTTGACACCCAAATCATCCCTACATCCTTGTCCACTTGGATGTGAGGTTTGGCTGGGGGAATCTTTGAGTCTTGAAGCCCCTTAAGTAGAATGGGGCCTTCAGATATCCAGCACTCCCCACTACATAAACACATAAGAGCTACCTAGTACACCTTGTTACTCGTCTCCCCAAAATTTGAAAAAGTAAATAAATAAATTAAACCAAATGTAAAAGTATTTTATTTAAAACCTGCACCCCCCAAAAAATAAAGTGCTGTAATGTAAACCCAATGTAAATCACATCAACCAGCAAAGTAGATCTAGAGCCAATTACAACAAGTGATACTTGACCAAGTAGTTGGGGACCTGTCATAGGTAGTGTCAACTGGTCTATGTTGTGTCTTTACTAACTCAAATTCCTTACAATATTAAAAATGTGGTAACAATCAGCACATTTTTGAGTGCTGCTGGGCTCTTGAAAACTATTAGTGCCTTCAAGAGTTTGGAAGGGTACTGTGCAACTAGAACTAAGTAAAAACATCCACTAGATTTAAAACGTATGCTTCATTGTGTTGGCTGCCATGTGGAGTATGCTCCCTGTTCTGGTAGCCCGGACCTGCCACTCCTCAAGAGATTATGTAAATTGAGTAAGTTTCACCTTTAAGTCTTTAGCTTTGCTCTTGGTGAAGTTTGTAAAGGAATATTTAATCAATTTAATCATTCTCAAAATGTATGCTTAAGAAAAAAAGATGGGAATTTTTTAAAGGGATTTGTTTCAAATAAACACCCTGGTAATTTCTGCACTTTGGATCATATGCTGTAATTTTATAATTCAGTTGCAAACCCTATAATAGCAGTGAAAAAAACATTCTCATTGCATATATGGTTTAAAAAATATAGTGAAAAAATACAGTTAAGTCAGCAGGTATGACGAGTTCCTTACAATTTTAACATTTCCACTATTATTCTAGGATAGACAAGGATACTTCGGAATTATTTCTGCATGCAAGCATATTTTAAAATGAAAACTTCGCTTTGCAGCAACTTATGGATATTTGTTTAGCTACGTGTTTGAATTGAAGGATAGTACAAAACCAACAAATGATACATGGTACATATCTTCTAATGTGTTTCTTTCTCAATCTGTTTTGCCTTTCAAAAGCTCCTAATAGCTATCCTCAATAATTTATTTTGACAAATATTTGTATTGTGTATAAAAATTACATAATACTTATGAAAAATAATTGTTTTTCTGATTAAGTATGTGATGGTTTGAAGTCAATTTTAAAGGTAACCTTGAAAAAAAAAATTGTAACCTTACAATTTATCGTGGTGTGATGTCTAAATACACGTATGCATCCACTTTTTTCCAAGATGAGAAATAGTAAAAAAAGAGGTTTTAGTAAAGTTGTAAAAAATTGACAAATTTACAATGCAGGGTAATAGCTTAGGTGATTGAATCGAAGATTTAAGGGCTATTCAAGACAAAGAGATAACTACAATTCTTTTGAAAAGTTTTATTGCTAAAGGGCAAGATAAGGAGCCTGTCAAAACCATTCTGAAGTTGGCAGTCAAATTTATCAAATTGTCAAAAGCACAATACTAAAACTATCCATCCAGTTCTTCCAGCCTGTTCTTATCCATTCTCAATGTGTTTCTTATTACTTGAATTGTCGTTTCCTGACCTCTGTTTGATTTCTTCAAATTTCATTGCCAAAAGGAAGACAGACTCTAAAAATAACACACTTATTGTGGAGAAGACATATTTTCTGCTGGATAAATAAATAATAAAAAAAACTGACGTGCACAGTAAAGGCTTTTTAATAGCAGCAATTTACTTGCAAAAAAAGATAACTGTTGCAGACATTTGTTATGCATCAATGAACAAAATGTTTAAAGTTGCTTTAGTAGAAGCTTTATGGTAACTTCCAAAATTTGAAAAGTATTACATTTTAGTGTAGACTACTCACTTTTCATAGCAGTAATGCACTTTGGCCCTCAATTTAGAAAAACAAATAACTTGCCTAGATACAAACATCCATAATCAATTATAAAAATGTATTACGCTATCCCTTCTCACATAAAGGGGGAAAGAAGGGATTCAGAAAAGGGACTTTCAGTGTGCCACAAGGCGGATATACATCTTACAAATATTTTTTACATAGTTAAAAAATAATAAAAGTCATACAGTAGCCAGACATTTTGATTACTTGGTGCATGAATGAAGTTCCAAAAAGTATGTTATGGATCGGCGCATCTTGCAGTAGTACTTGCTTATTCAAGATCCATGCCTTTTGGATGCAACCAATATATCTCTCCTGACAATGGTGGCTCGAGCTCTGTACATACTGCCATACTGGTGCTGGTAAATATTCAACAGTGCTAATCCAGAAGCAAGTGATGAGGCTGTTTTAGTCTTTAAGTGGTGTCTTGTGCTCCCTCATTGCTATGGATTGAGGATACATGTGGGCTGTATCCAGGTTAACTGACTACAAGCCCCCCCCCCCTCCCTTAGCTTGAAGCTACCATTGTCAGGAGAGATATATTGATTGCATCCAAAAGGCATGGATCCTGAATAAGCATGTGCTACTGCGAAACACATCAATCTATTGCGCCATCAAAACCTATATGGCAGGCTGACTACTGTGCAACTTTTATTATGTTTTAACTATGTAATACAGGTTGTAAGATGTTTTTATCAAACTTGTAGAGTATATCCTCAATGTGAAAAGCTGAAAGTCCTGTTTCTGACCCCCTTCTGTTCCCTCTTTATATGAGTAGAGAAAGTGTAATAGATTGTAATGTTTAGATTGATGAGATGGTGCCCATCCTTCCCCTCTTTCTTTCCTTCAGCCTCTTCCCTCCCCCCTCTTTTTATTTCCCCATCTTTCCTTCCCTCCGCTCCACCTTTCCCTCCTTCCTCCCCTTCTTTATTCCTCTACCTCCCTATTTCTGATAGTTCTGGTTCCCCTCACCCCTTTCCCTTTTTCTTTCTCTCCATTTCTACTTTTTTTCTCTCTTTCTCTGTCTTTTCTTCTTTAGTGTCACATTGAATATGTTTATCTATCTTCAGAGCGCTCAGCAGTACACCAGTAATCTTGTGGCGCTCCGGTCCTGCTCCTGATTTGCCCACGTGCCCACCATAACAAGGGGCTATGGGAGGTGCAGCTCCAGGCCCCTTCCTCAATGTAGGCCCATGCCAGTGGCTTATGAATATCTGTGTGTCATTGTCAAGGAAGAGGAGCCCTCTGTGCACTGCACATATGAAGGAGACAAGTGTCAGCCTTTGCAGCCAAGTCCGAGTCCTGTTTCTGCCAATGCCTGCCTCCTATCACAGGATCTGTTACACTCACACAGATCTTCAGTGTCCAGGATCTGCGGGCAGCTGTCTGGGGGAGTGGCGCTGATGTCATCCCTAACCAGCAGGAGCCTCGGACGAAGAAAATGTGCCATGCTGTTGAGATGAGGACTACAAACTTATTAGAGAGGGACAATTGTGTAGAAACTGACCTGGGGGGTATAATGATTGTGCTAGGGGACAGATTGTTGCTCCCCCCATGTAATGTGCTCTCTTGTGGCCACCATGTCATGGGCAGTGCCCACTATGTCATGTGTCATATCACCAGCTAAACAACAGCAATTCAGCTAACTCAGTGCTATGGTTTTTATGGGGTTTACTTTTCATGCCCAATCGATTTATGGTGATATACTCCAGGATCTATGTGCCTATCTTACCGCCACTTTTTTTCACTTTATATTGCAATTTATTTGAGTATATATGTGTTTGATGTATACGTGACGCAGCTGCCTTTACACAGGCAATGTTGTCTTAGTTTAAAATTAGTCTAGGTGTTGGTGTTGGGTACCTAGTTTATGTGTTGCTTTGTAATTTTTCATTGTGCAATAAATAATTTCTCTGATATAAGCAACTTGGCCAACCCATAACTTCTTTTTTTTCAGGGGGTTCTCTTTTCCCCTGTATTATTATATTTACTTGGTTTCTAAGTCTTGGAGACTGCACCTTAATTGGAGAGTCTGCATTTCAAGGACCGCTGTACCTGTTATGCACATATACAGTACTGGATGGTGCAGCGTATATACTGTGGGGAGCTGATGGTCTTCATTATCTGCCCACTATGTCATGTGCAGTGCCCACTATCTCATGTGCTGTGCCATGAAGTGCCCACTATGTAATGTGCTGTGCCCACCATGTCATGTGCAGTGCTCACTATGTCACCTGCAGTGCCATTAATTGCCCACTAAGTCATGTGCAGTGCCCGCCAAGTCATGTGCAGTGCCATGAAGTGACCACTATGTCATGTGCAGTGCCCACTATGTCATGTGCTGTGCCACGAAGAACCCACTATGTCATGTGCAGTGGCCACTATGTCATGGGCTGTGTCATGAAGTGTTCACTATGTTATGGGCAGTGCCCACTGTCATGTGCTTAGCCATGCAGTGCCCACCATGTCATGTGATGTGCCCACTATGTCATGTGCTGTGCCTACCATGTCATGTGATGTGGCATTCAGTGTCCACTATGCTATGTGCAGTGCCCACCGTGCCATGTGCAGTGCCCACTATGTCATGTGTTGTGCCATGAAGTGCCCACCATGTCATGTGCTGTGCCATGTAGTGCCCACCATGTCATGTGCAGTGACCACTATGTCATGTGCAGTGCCCACCACGTCATGTGCTGTGCTGTGCAGCGCCCCATGTAATGTGCAGTGCCCACCATGTCATGTGCTGTGCCTTTCAGTGCCCCATGTAATGTGCCATGCAGTGCCCACCATGAAATGTGCCTTGCAGTGCCCACCATGTAATGTTCAGGGTCCACCATGTGCAGTGCCCCCTATGTCATGCTGTGCCTTGCAGTGCCCACCATGTAATTTGAAGTGCCCACCATGTTGTGCTGTGTCATGCAGTGCCCACCATGTAATGTGTAGTGCCCACATGTCATGTGATGTGCCATGCAGTGCCTGCCATGTAATGTGCAGTGACTTGCAGTGCCCACTATGTAATGTGCAGTGCCCACCATGTTGTGTTGTGCCTTGAAGTGCCCACCATGACATGTGCTGTGCCATGCAGTGCCCACCATGTCATGTGCAGTGCCCACCATGGCATGTGCTATGTTTTTCTCCCCATGTCATGTGCTATGCCATGCAATGCCTACCTATGCAATGTGCTGTACACACCATATAATATTCTATGCATTGCCCAGCATGTCATGTGCCATTCAGTGCCCTCAATGGAACGTGCTGTGCAGTGCTCACCATGACATGTGCTGTGTTCACCATTAGGACAAAACTCGGCCCACCCCCACCTGCCCATAGAATGGGCCCATAGAATGGGCCCATAGAATGGCTAAGAACCTTTAAAATAAATACCAAAAAAAGGGAAGATGCTATGATACAAAATGAATTGGGTACATTTCGAAGAGACTTAGATGACTATACCCATAAAAGAGTTTTCAGTTGGAAAATAAACTCCACCCACTCTCCCCTCTCCCACTTATCCCATAATTCTCCCATCCCAATCCGAAAATGTATCCTGATATTGCCACACTCGATCACCCCACTCCCTGCTCATTAGTTCCACTCTCTGCTCATCAGTTCTTGCCCAACCTAATAATACTCCAGCACTGTTTAGAGTGCCATCTACTCAGTCCAAGTGTAAAAATCTCTAAACCTTGTTCTGTTCCTGTAGCTAATACTACTATATCACTACCATGTACATTGTCTCCCACCAATGAACCAGTTGTTTCTGGAGTCCAGCATAATGGATCTCTATCAGGCTGCCTGGCCCGGACCTATTTCTCCAGATACATCCATAATAACCGTTAGAGGTTCCTTATCATCCATTCCTATGTCTTTTTTTGTGCAGACCCCCTACTCAGCCCATCACTAACCAAAAGTTACACATAGAAGAGGCAGGAAACATAAATCCAGACCCATCCCACCCGGACAAGCTACGGAAACTATAAAACTTTTCTCCCTAAAACTAAACACTTAAGAAATATCATTGTTATCTAGAGGCCTTAATTTCACTCCTACAAGTTACCCTAATTCATTCACAATGTTTAAAGACCTAGACAAATTTATTAGGAACCTGACTTTGAAAAAGCATTTCAATATGAAGGCCCACAATACTACAAATAATGATGCTTTTTCCCTAGAGAATCAATCATGTTTGATAAATACCTCTATTGACCAACAAGCCATCCAAGATCTGTGTGATCTTTGGAATACAGATGAAGAAGATGGCATGGTAGTCTGGTCCCAATATTCTCAATCCACTCCATCCATTATACATACACCTTGTTCAGACCCAAATCTATTTTTAACCCCACCCAGTCGAAAGTCCCATATCTTTCTACCTTTTATCAGGTAGTCTATAAAGAACTTGGAACATTAGGCCCTCAAATCTTCGAGCACTAAGTGTGAAATTATCATCAAACAAGCCAATAAAGGTGGAGATATAGTGCTAAATAATAAAATTGATTACCTGAGGGAAGCAAGACGACTTCTCTCAGATAATAGTACTTATGAAAAACTCAATAGACCCTTTACCCAAATTTATGGAACAATCCAACTCTATAGTGGCACAATCCGTGACAGAGTGTATTTTGAGCAAACTGAGGCAGCTTTTTTCATGAAACCCCTCTTTCAAGTACTATATCTATACCATTTACCTAAAGTTCATAAAGATATCAACAACCCGCCAAGTCGCCCAATAGTTGCTTCAATGGATAGCATAACTGCCAGCT
The DNA here is from genome assembly GCF_037356315.1 of Lithobates pipiens. Lineage (NCBI taxonomy): Eukaryota > Metazoa > Chordata > Amphibia > Anura > Ranidae > Lithobates > Lithobates pipiens. The sequence goes on along the minus strand of NW_027507758.1, from coordinate 427,414,488 downwards.
ACTCATTATATATAGACCATTTCCTCCAGCCATTGGCTCAGGCACTCCTTTCCTATATTCAAGATGGCACACATTTGATAGAACAGTTATGCCCATACACCTAGGAACCACCTTATTTGTGGGTATCTTTGGATGTATGTTCCTTATACACCTCGATACCACACAAAGTTGGTCTGCAGGCTGTAGCATATTTTCTTAACCATGACTCCACCCTTAATATACATCAAATTGAATTTATTTTTCTGGTAACATTATTTTTCTTTTGATGGTGACTTCTATCTACAAAAACAGGACACAGCTATGGGGGCTCATTTTGCCTCCAGCTATGCCAATTTAGCTATGGGGCTGGTACCAGGTATGTTGGGGCTGACAACCCCTTTTCTGCACACCTGGTCTTCTACAGCCGATATATTGATGACTATTATTATTGATGACATGATTATCATCTGGGATGGTCCAGCAAGCTCTGTCAATGATTTTATCACATACTATAACACCAATATTTTTGGGTTAACATTCACTTTGGTCATGGACCCTGATTCTATATGTTTTTTAGACTTAGAACTATTCCATTCCAATAGTACCATTACAGCCAAAAATTATACTAAACCGACAGCTGGAAACTCATTCTTACATTATTCCAGCTGTCATCACCCAAGGTGGGTAAACAATGTTCTTAAAAGCCAATTTCATTGATTGAGATGTAACTGCATGAGGTTGGATGACTATACATCCCAGTGTACTGCACTCAAGAAAAAGTTCCTCGATAAAGGCTACCCTACTAACCTTATTGAAAATGCTTGTACCTCGTACCAAACTGAAAGCCTGCCTCAGAACCAGTAACATGATACATTACACAGTATCATGGCAGTCACAAAAAAATGGAGAGTATTTTTATAAAACACTGGTCTATTTTGACTCAAGATCCGCACCTATCCATATCTTTACCTGATAAACCCAAATTTGCTTACCGAAAGGGCACCAAACATTTATGCCCCATACACACAATCGGAATTTTGGTCGAAAAAAGCTCTGATGGTTTTCCCGACGGAATTCCAATGTAGCCAATAGCTTCCGTCTCGTACTTGAATCTGAGCATGCGTGAGTTTTTGCACGTCGGAATTGCATACATGCGATCGGCAAGACTTTTCATTTCAGTTCCTTTTATAACTGATCCACTACACATGTAGTTTACTGTATATCTTGTCCTTGTCCTTGTAGCCATTTAGCTAGTTTTTCTTATTAAATGAATACTTAAATACTACACTGAGTCTGGCGCACCTTGTCTTTGTCCTAATTTGTTTTCCAGAGTTTTGCTTCTACTCTCAAGGTTGCTGCTGCCAGTGTAAATGGGAACTTATACTGGAACTGTTTATATTTGAACTGACTTATTTATAGCTATCCCCTTTCGCTTTTCCTTCATAATTATTGTATTTTATCTGGGACCTTCATATAGCCACTACCCAGTTGATTCTTGCACCATCTCCCTCCTTGTTGTTCTGTGTTCACCATTTAATGTGCTGTGCCCAAAATGTAATGTGTGGTGCTGTGTCGTGCAGTGCCCACCATGTCATGTGCTGTGCCATGCAGTGCCCATAATGTCATGTGATGATGTGCAGTGCCGACCATGTCATGTGCAATACCCACCATATAATATTCTGTGCCCACCATATAATGTGCTGTGCAGTGCCCGCTTGTAATATGCAATGTCCACCATGTAATGTGCTCAGCTATGCCGCTATGTCACTTGCTGTGCCCATCATATAAGGTGCTGTGTCCACTGTGTGCAAGTGCTGTGTTGTACCCACCATGTCATTTTCTGTGTTGTGCAGCACCAACCATGTCATGTGCTGTGCCCACCATATAATGTGCTGTGCTCACCACGTATTGTCCTGTATTGTGCAGTGCTAACCATGTCATGTTCTGTGCCCACTAGGGATGAGCTTCGTGTTCGAGTCGAACGTACGTTCGACTCGAACATTGGCTGTTCGGCCGTTCGGCGAATTCCGAACGTTTGGGCCGTTCGCGTCAAAATTCGAGTGGCGCGCGCGGACCACAATGCACTGCGGTGGCGCAGTGCATTGCTGGCTCATGATTGGCCAAGCATGCACTGTGACCCCGCATGCTTGGCCAATCGTAGCACCAGCAGCGAGGAGAGCCATGATTGGCCACAGGCATCCTGCCTGTGGCCAATCATAGCTCAGGCTGTGTAGTGCACGCCCCACACTATATAAGGCCGCCTTTGAGGCGGCCTCGTGTAGTGTGTTAGCATCTGAAGCAGTGGGTGTTCTGTGTACCTTCAACACAGTACACACCGATAGTTTTTGGCTGATTTCCTATCTTGCTGCTGTGTAGTGGTTGTTGTCTGTGCCCTGACCGCAGTATACACCACTATATTCACCTCACCTATATAGCTAGTGATCTAGCTTTAACCACTTAACAACTGCCCATTGCCAATTAACGGCTTCAGGACGGTTGTTTAACTCTGAGAGGCCGTTAATTAACGGCCTACCAGAATTCTGCTCTCGCGCGCCCCCTCGAGAGCATCCGTGACCGCCGGGTCCTGTGGCATCACGGATCACGGTAAACGGCCGCTCGTCGCGGCCATTTACCACATGATCGCTCCGTCAAATGACGGAGTGATCACTTGTAAACAAACCGGCGTCATGTTATGACGCCGGTTCCTCCCTCCCCTCTCTGTACCGATCGGTACAGCGGAGGGGAAAGAGATCGGTGTCAGCAGCGATGTGGGCTGCATCTGCAGTGCCCACATCGCTGCTCACCGAATTTAACCCCCCAATTCCCTGCCAATACTCTGCAATACCAGTGCATACTCTGCAGTACCCTGCCATTACTCTGCAGTACCCCGCCATTACTCTGCAGTACCCCGCCATTACTCTGCAGTGCAGTACCCTGCCATTACTCTGCAGTACCCTGCCATTACTCTGCAGTACCCCCCATTACTCTGCAGTACCCTGCCATTATTCTGCAGTACCCCCCATTACTCTGCAGTACCCCCCAATACTCTGCAGTACCCCCCAATACTCTGCAGTACCCGCCATTACTCTGCAGTACCCCACCATTACTCTGCAGTGCAGTACCCTGCCATTACTCTGCAGTACCCTGCCATTACTCTGCAGTACCCCCCATTACTCTGCAGTACCCCCCAATACTCTGCAGTACCCCCCAATACTCTGCAGTACCCGCCATTACTCTGCAGTACCCCGCCATTACTCTGCAGTGCAGTACCCTGCCATTACTCTGCAGTACCCTGCCATTACTCTGCAGTACCCCCCATTACTCTGCAGTAACCCCCATTACTCTGCAGTACCCTGCCATTACTCTGGAGTACCCCTCAATACTCTGCAGTACCCTGCTATTACTCTGTAGTACCCCGCCAATACCCCGCCAATACTCTGCAATACCCTGCCATAAATTGCCATACCCAGCCATACTCGGAGATACCCAGCCATACTCGGTGATACCCTGAAATACCCAGCCATAGACGCCCCCCACCCCTCACCGCCCTCCGGTGCTTCTACCAACTCGCCAGTACGATCAAAGCCAGAATATTTTTTTTATTTTTTATTTCAGGCTTCCCAGCCTAGAGGTGAGATGTGGGGTCATATTGACCCCCAGATTTCACTGTAAAGAGGACCTGTCACCCCATATTCCTATTACAAGGGATGTTTACATTGAAAAAAAAAAAAAAAAGGAATTAGGCCGTTAGTACTTCAGGTGTGATCAATTTTCAGATATTGGCACCATAGCTTGTGGACTCTATAACTTTCACAAAGACCAAATAATATCCACCAATTTGTACTTATTTTTACCAAAGATATGTAGTAGTATGAATTTTGGCCAAAATTTATGAAGAAAAAATTACTAATCTGCTAAATTTTATAACAGAAACGAAGAAAAATTCATTTTTTCGCAGAATTTTCGGTCTTTTTTCTTTTATAGCACAAAAAATAAAAAACTGAGAGGTGATTAAATACCACCAAAAGAAAATTCTATTTGTGTGAAAAAAAGGACAAACATTTCCTATAGGTCCAGTGTTGCATGACTGAGTAATTGTCATTCAAAATGTGAGGGCACCGAAAGCTGAAAATTGGTCTGGTTATTAAGGGTGTTTAAGTGCCCAGTGGTCAAGTGGTTAATAATAGAGCTTGCAGTCAGTAGTGTTAGGAGATAGTGCGTGCTGTCTGCGTGCTCTGTACCCAGTACATACCGCTATAATATAGGGCAGGCCCCTACTTTCAAACATCCAACTTACAAACATCTCCTACTTGCAAACGCAAGGAGACAGCAGCAAGTGAGATGAAAAAAGATGTACGACAAAACAAATTATACAGGGGTGATAACCCTTCCCTATGTTTTCCAAAAAGCTTAAAAATAGTTTTTTTGACTGGAGCTACACTTTAAAAATGTACCGGTTGAAAATTACAAACAGATTCAACTTAACACAACAAACCTACACAGTCCCTGTCTTGTTTGCACCGCCTGTATACTGCTGTTCTGAGTATATAGGGCCTGGGGGCCACACGCATTTCCTTTTTTTAATATGGGTACGGGGTTCCCCTTAATATGCGTACAAGACCCAAATAGGCTGGTAATGGGCAGGGAGGGCTACCCATGCCATTTTTCTCAATGATTTTCAACCATATTGCAGGAACCAGATATAACATTAAAACCGCAAGCAGTTTTAAATGGTGTTATTTCCGTTTAATGTCATTTTGTGCAGGGACTGTTCTAAACACGGGAAACACGTGGCACTTCACAGGCATACTACAGACACCCCCCAGGCACCATATTTAAAGGAATATTTCACCTTTTTTTTTTCACTTTAATCGTCATTAAAATCAGTGCTCCCGCCAAAACGGCAGTTTTTAAAACTTTTTTTTGCAGTGACCCATGTCCCCTGAGGCAGGAGGCAGGTCCCCAAACCCTTTTTAGGACACTATCTTGCATATTAGCCGTTAAAATTAGCACTTTCCATTTCGAACGTTCGAGTCCCATAGACTTCAATGGGGTTCGAACGTTCGTAACGAACGCGGGGGTCGTTCGCAAGTTCTGGTGCGAACCGAACCGGGGGGTGTTCGGCTCATCCCTAGTGCCCACCATGTAATGTGCTGTGCCCACCATGTAATGTGCTGTGCCATGCTCACCATTGAATGTGCTGTGCAGTGCCTACTGTCATGTGTCGTGTCCACCATAGTTACATAGTTAAATAGTTAGTCAGGTTGAAAAAAGACACAAGTCCATCTAGTTCAACCACAAAAAAAAATGTAATGTAATCCATTATATGGCTTGTAATGTGCTGTGCTTTGCCCACCATGTAATGTGCTGTATCCATGTATCCACCATGTAATGTGCTGTGCCTTGCCCCCTCCCCATGTAACATACTCTGCTGCATCACCCGTGTAATGCAAAATTGGTGTGACTTACTTGTTTCTTTGCAAACATTTTAATTATGTAATACTATGTGATCTATGTTTACCCCATTTTTGTGTATAATTACACATTTTTAATCTTTGTATGAATAAAATGTTATGTGATTCTTAAAGCAGAGCTCCAGATCCCCCACCAAAACAAATTTAAGTTTAAACTTTTAATATCAGGACACTTACCTACCCAGGGATCCTGTGATGTCTGCACCACTGGCGATTTTTCAGTCGGCTCTCTGCTGCTGTTGCTGCCATTTCTTGTAATGGAAATTGGCAGTGAAGCCTTGCAACTTCACAGCCAGTTTTCTACTGTGCATGTAAGAAGTGCACTGCCTTTTGTGAATGGCTCAGCAGCGGGGGAAGGAGGAGGGTGTCTGAACTTCCAAGTGACTTTGCGGCGGCAAAGTCACCTGGAAGTGGCTGCAGGTACCTGTGAAAAACAGGTACCCGCCCCCCCCGAAAGGTGCCAAATGTGGCAGCAGAGGGGGGGAGGTAGCAAACAAGTGGAACTTCCCCTTTTGGGTGGAACTAGCTTTAATCAAGCTGCCTGTGCATATACGGGTACTAAGATAGTCCATTTTCCTTCCGCTCACCTGGGGACCATGGGGGGTAGTCTCTGGTTTCTTTTTATTTCAAAAACTAGTATCAAAAAATAAAATCTTCCATGGACTCAACATGCCTCTTAGAAAATACCTTGGGTTGTCTAATTTAAAAAAAGGGGTTATTTGAGGGGTGTTTGTACTGCTCTGGCATTTAAGCACCTCAAGAAATTTGATAGGCACTCAGAAAGTATAAGCTGAGTAAATTCCAGTATATATACCACAGTTTGTAGATTCTATAACTTTAATACAAACCAATTATTACATACTTATTGGGATTTTTTTTTTTTACCAAAAATATGTAGCAGAATACATTTGGCTAAAATATATGAAGACATTTGATTTATTGGGTTTGTTTTATAACAGAAAGTAGAAAATATTGTTTTTTTTTAATTTCACTATGTCTTTATTAAGGTTTTTAGGTACAAAACGTGTTTGAACTTACAAGTGCGGTCAGTAAAAAGAAACAACCAGAGACAGTCAGCATATGTTGTAGTACAGTAACATAGGCCTAACATAAAACCCTTAGGTCATTTAGGAACAAGCAAATAGGAAACAAACCAAAGCACATACAGTCAGTGGCCTATACAAAAAAAAGCAGTAAAATAATAGATACATTACATCAGACAGAGGAGATTTGCGAGCAAGTTAACTCATGCTCAATAGAATTTGAATTACCAATCTAACCAATGCTGTCATACGATTGTAGTGTACTTTCCTGAGCTAGATGCAGGAAATTCATATGTACAGATAACATGTGTGGTGCTTATCACCTCCCTCATATGTGTATTACTAAATTTTTTAATGGAGGGGGTATAGCCTCCACTATGAGGGAAAGCAGAGCCAGTCCCAAAAAAAAGTGGGATAGGCGAGTCCCAGGACTTGTGCCATGAGGCCAAAAACAGGAGGCCAAAAAGTGGAAAGATGTTGAGAGGTCTATAAGATGTGGACTAGTGCAGTGGTCATCAACCCTGTCCTCAGTGCCCACTAACAGGCCAAGTTTTATTGATTACCCTGGGGAGATGCAGACTGGAATACTGCAATCACTGAGTAGAAAATTATATTACCTGTAATGCATTTCAGTTATCTTGCAAACCTGGCCTGTTACTGGGTCCTGAGGACAGGGTTGATGACCACTGGACTAGTGTACCAAGCTCTACAGATCCTCTCCAACAATTGGGAGATACGTGCAGTGTGAATTTGGATATGCAGTGTGAAATTAAATACCACTGTACCAAAAATGTTTGGGTTAATTCCCATGGGTTCACACTTCTGTTAGCTGCATAGGTAGTGTTCAAAGCTCTCTGCCATTATTTAAGTTGGTACATAGTATCAAGGTCTCTACAATAGAGCATGTTTTGACAAACTCACATTTATTGTTCAGGATAGAGTAAAACAGATCTGTGTGAGTTGTAGTAGTATGAAATGTTGGGCCACTTTCCAGTTGGTGGCTTTCCAGAGGAGTTAAGATTGCTGTTGCTAAGTAAATAAATGTACTAGCTGAAGATATCTATAGTGCTCGGTATCAAGGAAATTGAATTCTATTTGTAATGCGCTAAATGTTTTTATAGCTGGGCCTTTGTAGAGATGTTCTAGGACTCGTATACCTCTGCAGTACCAGCTCTCGAGGTTTAGGTTGACAATGAGAAGGGCTAAAGCTTTTATTGGGTATGGCAGGGGAGTGGGTTTAGAAAGATGTGACTGGGTATTCCATAGGATACACCATGTCACTATTATAGCCTGAGTTGGTAGTGAAAAGTAGTTGGGCTTACAAGGCAAGTAGCAATTGGCTATTAAGTAATTATAGAGGGTGTAATGGAAATTTGTAGGTTCTGTATATAATTGTATTCTATTTTATATGTATTGCACAATGCCCTCACTGTGCACACGGCACTAATAATGTTTTCAGTACATGTTTTGCATTCTTTTGAGTTCTGATTAGAATAAGCCTGCCTATGTAACGCCCCTTGTTACCATAAACGTACAATTGTAATATTAATGTGATACCTACGTAATCATGTGTATAAAAACCTTCACATGCGTCATAATAAAGGAGAACGGTTATTTGGAAAGATGCTGAGCGTATCTTTTGTGTCTGTTCCCTACTGCAGTAGTTATTAATTTGGAACCACTAATCAATATGAGGATAGGAGTTGCCTATCATCAAAATATCCATTTCAGGTGGCGAAGCCAGCCCAGCAGGGGTTATCAGGTGACCCTGAGTATCCGAAACGAGAAGCTTGAGACGATCCAGGAATTACTGATAATCAGCCGGCTGAGGTAAGCCTTTTGCTTACATTTGAGTTATCAGACTTCCTTGATCGGTAAGGCATTTTTGGGACAAAGGGTACCTATTTTACTCCCCTTAATCGAACTGTATTGATTAGTGGTTATATGTTATGTTGTCACTGTCTACTGTCCATCAGAGTGTTATAGAGAAAGGGAAGAATAGTGCTGCTCACATGTATATGTAGTACATCTGCTAGATAAAGTAGTTTAGAGGCAAAAGGGTATAGGCACACGTAGAGAAGACTGGCCAGTCATTATGGGCATTAAATTAAGTAAGGGAATGATGGGTAAGAGACCCTCAAAAATGCCCAGCGCAAGAGGAGCGCTATATATGAACCGAAGGTGCGGTTCCGCCTATACTGAGCCCCTAGATTAATGGTTAAAGTGGACAGGGATCCACAAAGGGTAACTGGGTTACCACCAAAGTCCACAGGGACAAAGAATCATGCAGAGTATACAGCTAGAGAAACAGCTATTTATGTGAGCAGGATGGATCAAGAGTGACATAAACACTAGACAGAAAAGGACTTTTTGATGTTAAGTTGTGGGATGAATTTTGGGTCAGGCACTACAACTAGTAAAGTCAAGAAACAGTAATGAGAGTTAATAAAGAATGCTTTATATGTTGTCAGAGAGGGAAGATGGGACGAGCACTATAGCTACCCGTCTGATCATAGAAGGTACAGTATGTGAAGTATGGAATTAAAATACATTGGATGCAAAGGATATCAGAACAAAATAAAGAAAGCAGAAATTTAAGCAAGAAAGTAATAAAAAGCGTTAAAAGAAAGTGAGAGAATGATATGCATATGTTGTGTACAAATGGGAATAATGTAAGCGATTTTAGAGCGATACTTGTGTATGTTTGTGAATGCTGGAACCTGTAGTTCTATCGCTTGTGTCATGTACGCAGATGTGACCCCTTCCTTTGTGCTCTCCTCAAAGAATGTAGCTGGGATGAGAGTTGGTGATAAGCTGGGAGGACACCATGCCAATTTCAGTTTTTTAGACAAAACATTTATAACAAAATGTGCCGGGTTAACGAATCCAATGATAAACAATGTGATCACAATTATTTTTGAATCTGTTTTCCAAACATGGTAAAATCAAGGTTACATTTAACCATGTCTTACACTAATTGTATATCTTTTGATAGTGGAAACAGTGCATTTAAAAAAAAAAAAAAAGAGAGAAATTTAGTAAAATGAAGTAATATGTCCCCCTTTAAGGACATTTATCTGTGCATATATATTAGTGTGTGATATTGACATTATCATATGAGTATTAATTTCTAATATGAGTTTAACAATTTTTTAAATAAATATAGATATATTGAAACTGGTTTAGACAACCTTTGGTTGGAAATGAAATCCAGGTTAATGGGGAAATTGGTAAAAAAAGGAATTTGTTTAGATTAAGATAACAATTTTGTAATTTTACATTTATTAAGTGGAAAGAAAAAAAAGATTAAGATGAGGTTGTTGATTTGAATACAGCTGCAATAATGTTTAACAAAGCCAAGATGAATGGGATACATATGAAATCTTAAAGTCTGATAATAACTTAATGTGCGGTCCATGATGTGAGAGTAATAATAACATGTAAATATAACAGACCCATCACATCAAGTCCATACATCCTGTTAGGATAGCTGCTGCCTGCAGCCAGTTGGTTTATAGTTTTTGATGGCCGAGTGCTTTCTGGTCCATCATACATATTGTTGGTCCTTTTGTTTTTATGTATTTTTATTTTTGAAATCCAAAGCAGAATGTGTGGATTGTGAAATGATGTGCCCCTTTTCCTTGTAAGTGCAGTGGGTATAAGTAGAAGAATATTTAGGATTTATGGACATATCTGCATGACTGCAGGGTATTCTTATCATTTATTATAATATTGCTAGGAAAAAGTTGTCTTTTTGAAACATGAAACAGGAGTTCTTACACAAACAGCATGATAGAAAACAAGCCATTGTTATATTTATGCAAGCTGGACCCAGTAATCAAGGGTTCACTCCGATGTATCAGAGCTGTAGCTTTATGCAAAGTTGCTATTAGACAAAGTTACAGATATTATTTTGGTTGAATATTTAATTTTTAATAGTCCGACATTCTGCACAGCAAATATATAGCTAAGTGTTTGTCTAATGAAAGGTTCAAAATATGAATTTGTTTTGTGTGTTTATGTACAAATCCAACAATGAAAAATGTGTACATTTGAATCCAGCCACCTTATTGCCTCTATTGGAGGAGGCTGGAGACAAAGAAAAAGCACATGTGTTAAATTGATGACGTGGGAATCAGCTGCTGTGAGCCCAGTGCAGGACACACTCCCTGGAGACCCGAGTATTTACTTTTTTGTAGTGTTATTCCTGGTTTTATACCGAGGGTGAAGTTTATCACCCAGAAGGATTCCCTGTATTCAGAGTCATTGGATCCCTTTTCCCCAGCTCAAGAAGCAGAGCTCCATGTTTTAGAAAAGCCTGTGAGCTATAAAAGGAGTATATATTTATATGGATAGTCTAGATATAGAGATCTTTTGAAGGGCCAGAAGTTTGTTTTTACTTCGGCAGGTAAACCAATCAAGCATGCCAAGTTAATTTGATTGGCTGTTTTCAGCCTTCCAGGTTCTTGCTGAGGTAGCCATACTAACAGTAAAACTCACATATGGAAGCAGACCAGGCGACTCTAAGGATGCCGCATTTACAGCCCCGGACACTTGCTGGGTCTGTGCAACTCACAGATTCCACCCGAGTTCTGGCCCAGTATATCTGGGATTAATAATTCAACTTTAAGGACCCCAGAACGAGAAGCACAAGTGGTCCACAGAGGGCAACTTCTTACGAAACAGGACTTTGGAAAAGGTGATAATTTATGTTTGCCAGACACTCTTTTCCCTTCAGCTTGACACGTGGACCGTGTCATCAGTCACAAGCAGTTATGGCTGCCTTAGTAAATGAGCGTGGGATAGAGCCAGGGTTCTCCACAGTTGTTTTTATAACATACCACTTCTTGTTTTACCTGTTACCAAAGGTGTTACCAAAAGCTGAACATCCCTTCCAGAGATAACAAAAAGATATATCCAGATGCCCAAGTCAGGATCTTACGAGTATGTATTTTTTTTGTATGGACATGTTTTCTGGATGTCCAGTGGCAAATGCTACTGCAAAGGCCACAGTAAAAAAGTGTTATCAGAAGCAGTTTTTAAGTACAGAGTGCAGAATCTACAGAGAGTAACAGAGGAAATCATTTTTATAGGAGAGTCCTTACTAGAAGTTTTGAGGTTTTATTTTTACACCCCCTACTGTCTACAATGTAGCGGACAAAGTAGAGTAAGAAACTAGAAAACTTTTGCCTGAATGTTTTATTATATTTTATCAAGCCCGTGAGGGGATATTGGACTCTCTCCCTTTGGGATTTGGGTTGGGAGTGTGTTACTCACTTTTTTACATTTTGTCTCAGCAGCTGAAGTCCTCCAGTCGGATCTCACAGAGAATGTTGCTGATTTTTTAAGGTTTTTGACAAATTTATTTATGTGTTTTCTCCCCAATTCCAGATCCTAAAAGTTTGGAAGGATCTAAAACTAAAGCCAGTTGACTTGTGGATTGTTAAGAGACATTTATATATAAGGAAATGTTTGGAGACTCAATACAGCATCTATTTCATGTACAGTTTTGCAAAACTTGAAAGAAAAGTCACCTGGATCCACACCAGACACTGCAAAAATGACTAAATGAAAGAAATCTCTGTGATTGATTTGTTTCCCTCTTGCGATCACAGTCTAGGGTACTTTTTGATTCAATTACTTTAATTGTAAGGGATACATATATTTGAAAAGTAGTTTAGCCATGTTGAAGTCATTTTTGTCTTTTATACCTCTTCCATTTTATGTACAATTGTCTGTGTTTACATATGCTGATAAGTCAGCATACCAGCAATTAAGCTAGAAGGCCATTCTGGCCACAGGAGTGTACAGCCAGTACTTTGTAAATATGTATTTGTTTTTCACAGTGAAAAGTCATTTTGTAATGAAAAAAGCTGCTCAGCTATTATTTTCTCCACAATGGAGTTTTTGCCTCTTTGGCCAGGACTACCTCCACCTAAGCGTGTGGAGGTTCCAGGTTAAAGGTGATAGCAGGTATGGTTAGTGATCAAAATATTGATCAAAAGAGAGGAGACTGTAATGGAAATTTGTAGGTTCTGTATATAATTGTATTCTATTTTATATGTATTGCACAATGCCCTCACTGTGCACACGGCACTAATAATGTTTTCAGTATATGTTTTGCATTCTTTTGAGTTCTGATTAGAATAAGCCTGCCTATGTAACGCCCCTTGTTACCATAAACGTACAATTGTAATATTAATGTGATACCTACGTAATCATGTGTATAAAAACCTTCACATGCGTCATAATAAAGGAGAACGGTTATTTGGAAAGATGCTGAGCGTATCTTTTGTGTCTGTTCCCTACTGCAGTAGTTATTAATTTGGAACCACTAATCAATATGAGGATAGGAGTTGCCTATCATCAAAATATCCATTTCAAGGGTTTTCCCCAGTAATTGGTGTTAATCAAGTTTTGCCCACAGGGAGGTGGGAGCAGGGGCCAATTACATTTTAAGTTGGGCCAAAAACAGTACAATATAATAATCATGGAGATTGGTATGCCTTATCTCACTAGCCCATCTCAGTTTAATTTGTTTGTCAAATGCGGAACAAGTGCAGCATTCACAACTGGGAGCAGATCTGTGAATTGCACATGGAACCCAAGACAGGTGCTCTGGCTGTTTATAGTATCCTCAATACGCTACAATTCAGCATAAAGCAAAAGTAGTAGCCAGCAGCTCGAACATTCATATGAATATCTTTATTTCTTGCACAGGAGTAGATAAACTACTTACAAGTTTTGGCGAGTAGCCTTGTTCACAGCAAAATCACACTAAAAACATGGACCGTATATACTACTACAAACTTCACCCACTCATGGGCTGTATAGCAATTAGTGATGGACGAACTTCCGACGGGACGTTTCACGAACGCGAAACGTGAACGCGGCCGATAGTTTGCGAACCGTAACGTTCGTGGCGGGCCCCATTGACTTCAATGGGAGGCGAACTTTACAAACCTACAGGTCAAATTTGCAGCCACAAAATAATTACTAGCTGTGCACACATAGTCCCACCACATGGCCAATGACATAACATATGTATGAGGTGAATCTGGGATCGACAACTACAAGCATTCTTTTTTTATATGTGAAATTGTGACAATTCAGGACTGTGGAGCTCATGAAGGCAATAGAGGAGAGGGAAGGTCAGGGTAGGCAAAGAAGAGGGTGCAGGAGATGATCAACCGCACCGTGATAGAGAGCACTGACATCAGCAGCGTGACATACAGCAATGACACTTGCATCGTGATAGAGTGATCTGACACCAGCACCGTGAATGAGAGTACTGACATCAGCAGCGTGACATATAGCAATGACACCTGCACCGTGATAGAGTGATATGACACCAGCACCGTGATAGAGAGCACTGACATCAGCAGCGTGACATACAGCAATGACACCTGCACCGTGATAGAGTGATCTGACACCAGCACTGTGATAGAGAGCACTGACATCAGCAGAGTGACATACAGCAATGACACCTGCACCGTTATAGAGTGATCTGACACCAGCACAGTGATAGAGAGCACTGACATCAGCAGCGTGACATACAGCAATGACACCTGCACCGTGATAGAGTGATCTGTCACCAGCACTGTGATAGAGAGCACTGCCATTAGTAGCGTGGCATACAGCAATGACACCTGCACCATGATAGAGTGATCTGACACCAGCACCGTGATAGAGAGCACTGACATTAGCAGCGTGAAATACAGCAATGACACCTGCACCGTGATAACACCTGCACCGTGATAGAGTGATCTGACATCAGCACCATGATAGAGAGCACTGACATTAGCAGCGTGACATACAGCAATGACACCTGCACCGTGATAGAGTGATCTGACACCAGCACCGTGATAGAGAGCACTGACATCAGCAGCGTGACATAAAGCACTGACACCAGCACCGTGATATACAGCACTGACACCTGCACCGTAAGCAGCTTCCAGGAGGAAGTCAGTACAGCACAGGGATGGTGGGAGCCCCTCATAATAAGCAGCTCCAGGAGGAAGTCAGCATAGCACAGGGATGGTGGGAGCCCCTCATAATAAGCAGCCCCAGGAGGAAGTCAGCACAGCACAGGGATGGTGAACTTTACAAACCTACATATTTGCAGCCACAAAATAATTACTAGCTGTGCACACATAGTCCCACCACATGGCCAATGACATAACACATGTATGAGGTGAATCTGGGAGCGACAACTACAAGCATTCTTTTTTTATATGTGAAATTCTGAAACTTCAGGACTCATGAGGCAATGGAGGCGAGGGAAGGTCAGGGTAGGCAAAGAAGAGGGTGCAGGAGATGATCATCACCAGCACCGTGATATAGAGCACTAACACCTGCACCGTGATAGAGTGATCTGACACCAGCACCGTCATAGAGAGCACTGACATCAGCAGCGTGACATAAAGAACTGACACCAGCACCGTGATAGAGTGCACTGACACCAGCAACGAGATAGAGTGCACTGACACCAGCACCGAGATAGAGTGCACTGACACCAGCACCGAGATAGAGAGCACTAACAGCAGCACTGATACCAGCAACTTGCTGCTGGGCCCCAAAAATATGACACCGCTCAACCTATTCAAACCTGAGGGTATGGGCATATAGTACGGTGTGCTTTTTTTGGACAAGGAAGTGAGCCAAATGAAGAAAGAAGGTCTGTGTGCTCGATTAAAAAAATTGTTTATAGACATATACATGGTCTACTGGTCACATGTGTTGAATTCCTCCGAGATCCATGCCTCATTCATTTTTAGAAATGTGAGGTAGTTAACACTGTCGTGAGCTAGGCGGGTACGCTTATTCGGTCACGATCCCCCTGCTGCACTGAACGTCCTTTCGGACAGGACACTGGAAGAGGGGCAAGCCAACAGTTCGATTGCAAATTGGGCAAGCTCTGGCCAGAGGTCAAGCCTGCCCACCCAGTAGTCCAGGGGTTCATCACTCCTCAGAGCATCCACATCGGCCGTTAACCCGATGTAGTCGGACACCGGACGGTCTAGGCGTTCCCTGATGCTGGATCCAGATGACACCTGTCGATGGGTCGGCTGAAAGAATGACCTCATATCAGAAGTCACCAACACATCTTCAAATCGGCCTCTTCTTGCAGGCGCTGTTGGATTGGTACCCACAACTCCTTCTCTGGGAGTGGGAATTGCTCCTCTGCCAGCGCACGCAAAAGCAGAATGCAGCATTTCTTGAAGCAAGGCCTGGAAGTGCTCCATTCTGACAGCCCTCTGTGACGGCGGTAACATTTCCGCCATTTTGTGTTTGTACCGGGGGTCTAAATACGTTGCCACCCAGTACTGGTCCTTGACCCTTATGCTTTTTATACGGGGGTCCCTATTAAAACACTGGAGCATGAAGGCCCCCATTTTCACTAAACTGGAAGCGGTGTGGTGGCCTGGCTCCTGCTCATCATCCAGGATAATGCCGTCCTCTTCATTCTCTCCCCATCCCCGCACAACAACAGGGATCCCAGAAAGGTTTAAAGCATGCTCTTCTTGCTCCTCCTCATCTGCACCATCCTCCTCTGACTCCTCTTCAGACTCCTGTTGTTGACTTGTCTCAGATAGAGTAGCCCCCCCTGGGAATTCATCCAGCATTGCGACTTCCTCATCTTCCCGCTCCTGCTCCTCCACAGCTTGATCAATGACACGACGCAATGCACGCTCCATAAAGAAGGCATAAGGTACCATGTCACTGATGGCGCTATGGCTGCGACTGACCAGTTTGGTGATCTCCTCAAATGGCTGCAGAAGTCTGCATGTGTCGCGCATGAGCAGCCAGTGGCGTGGTGAAAAAAAACCCAGCTCCCCAGAACCTGTTCCGTCGCAGAGTTTATACAGGTAGACGTTAACTGCACGTTTCTGCTGGAGCAGCCTATCAAGCATATAGAAGGTTGAGTTCCATCGCGTCGAGCAATCGCAAATAAGACGTCTGACCGGCAGATTGTGTCGCCGCTGAATGTCAGCAAGCCGAGCCATGGCCATGTAAGATCTTCTGAAATGGGCCGAGATTTTCCTTGCCTGACGCAAGATGTCCTGGACCCCAGGGTATTTGACAACGAATCGCTGCACGACCAAGTTTAAGATGTTTGCCATGCATGGCACGTGCGTCATTTTGCCCTTTTTCAATCCGCTAAGCAGATTGGCACCGTTGTCACACACCACTTTACCAACTGTCAAATTGAGCGGCGTTAGCCACTGATCTGCCTGTGAACGCAAAGCTTAAAGGAGTGCCAGGCCAGTGTGGCTCTTTGCTTCCAGGCACAACAGACGCAGCACGGCATTGGGAACGTCTCACCTGGCGTGTTGAATATGTTCTGGGGAGCTTTGGCGGCGCAGCGGAAAAGACGCTAGCAGCGGAAAAGGAGGAGTCAGCCGAGGAGGAGAGGAAGGAGGATGGAGTAGGAGGAGGAGGAGAAGAGCCAGGCCTGCTGCAATCCGTGGCGGTAAAACCAAATCTACACGGGTGCCACGGGTTACATGCTTGACGGCCGTCAGAAGGTTCACCCAGTGGGCAGTAAAGGTGATATACCTTCCCTGCCCGTGTTTGCTAGACCACGTGTCTGTGGTCAGATGTATCTTGGCACCGACACTGTGTGCCAGAGATATATTCACTTGCCGCTGAACATGGCCATATAGCTCTGAGATGCCCTTCTCTGAGAAATACTTCCTTCCTGGGACCTTCCATTGTGGTGTTCCAATGGCCACAAATTTTCGAAAGGCCTCCGTGTCCACCAGTTTATATGGCAGTAGTTGGCGGGCTATCAGTTCCGACAAGCCAGCCATTGGGCAAGAGGGTTATCCGGTGTCATCATTTTTTTACGCTCGAACATTAGGCCCACGGAAGCCTGCCTTTTTGCAGAAAAACGTGAGCTTGGCGTGATGGAAGGTGGAGTGGAGGACAATTGTGAGGAGAGAGGAGAAGAAATAGAAGACGAGGCTGGACGGTGAGAGCCTGGAGTGTGGCTTTGTGTGTTCCGTTGCTCCCACTGGGCTCACTCAACCCTATATACTCTAGTACGCTATACCTTACCAGTCCTTAGAAGGACCTTTGTGCAACTAGTAGGATGTGATTAGCAGACTGTACCTCAGTCCCTATACTCATAAAGGACTACTGCAGCAGAAGGGCAGCAGTCAGCAGTAGTGCACCTCAACCCTATATATTGTTTACCTATACCAGTCCTTAAGGATTAGCAGACTGTAGTTTAATCAGTAGCTGTTACTATATTAGGTCCACAAAGGTTCTTTTCAGGACTGGTATCAGTGGTATGGTAATAGGCTTGTACACGTATAATATTCTTTCTTCCAAATATAGAAGAATATTATACTTGACTGCTGCCCTTCTGCTGCAGTCTGCTAATCATTCACAACCTACTTGTTCCACAAAGGTCCTTATAAGGACTGGTAATAACCTGGTGTAGGGTGCTATAGTACATAGGGTTGAGTGAGGTACAGTCTGCTATTCTATGAGGACTGATATAGGTCCACAATACATAGGGTTGAGGTGCACTACTGCTGACCGCTGCCCTATAATGCAGCAGTCCTTCATCGGTATAGGGACTGACGTACAGTCTGCTAATCAGTCACACACAACCTACTTGTTCCACAAAGGTCCTTATAAGGACTGGTAAGGTATAGGGTACTACAGTACATAGGGTTGAGTGAGGTACAGTCTGCTATTCTATAAGGACTGGTATAGGTCCACAATACATAGGGTTGAGGTGCACTACTGCTGACCGCTGCCCTATACTGCAGCAGTCCTTCATCGGTATAGGGACTGACGTACAGTCTGCTAATCAGTCACACACAACCTACTTGTTCCACAAAGGTCCTTATAAGGACTGGTAAGGTATAGGGTACTACAGTACATAGGGTTGAGTGAGGTACAGTCTGCCATTCTATAAGGACTGGTATAGGTCCACAATACATAGGGTTGAGGTGCACTACTGCTGACCGCTGCCCTATACTGCAGCAGTCCTTCATCAGTATAGGGACTGAGAGTTTTGTCACAGGGTCATTTAAAAAATGACAGGCAGAGGAAGAGGCAGGCCCTTCCGCAGGGGTGGTAGGGGTAGGTCAGGAGCAATAGGCTTGAGCCAAAGTGGGAAGTTGCAGAAGGTGCGTTCAATTACTTTAAAGGACGCACCAGACTTGGTTGAGTGGCTCACTCAGCCTTACTCTTCTGCACCCTCCTCATCCTCTCGATCTGCACCCTCTTCTTCACTCTCTGCTATGTGCACCCCCAAAGACACTACCACCAACAACACCACCACCACCACCACCACATACCTTCCGCTTGAGTCACAGGAATTATTTTCCGATCCATATCAAGACATTTCTGATGCGCAGCCACTCTTGGTATTGGATCAGGAAGAGGAGGTAGCAACAACCGCTACTCAGCAGTCTGACAACAGTACCCAGATCAGCCCAAGGAGGAGGTTGGTCCCCAGTGTTGCTGCCTACTCCAAGATCTCTACTTATAGCGGTGGGGAAGGTGACGTCGATGTTGACGTGTCTAGTGATGTCACGTGGGTGCCCACAAGAGAGGAAGAGGAGGGGAGTTCAGAGGGAGATATGGACCAGCTGATAGGGAGGAGAAGCAGGAATAACTTACATTGCACAGGAGGGACAAAGCAGACTGCAAATGTATCAGGAGCGAGTCATCGACCATGTATGGTCATATCTGGCGCTCCCAGGACACCGGCACATGGCTCCGCAGTGTGGGCTTTTTTTAACGTGTCCGCTGCTGACAATAGCGTTGCCATCTGCAATCTTTGCAGTTAACGCATTAGTCGCGGTAAGCCCAACACTCACCTAGGGACGACCGCCTTAAGAAGGCACATGAGCAGCCATCACTGAGCCCAGTGGGAGCAACGGAACACACAAAGCCACACTCCAGGCTCTCACCGTCCAGTCTCGTCTTCTACTTCTCCTTCTCCTCTCTCCTCACAATTGTCCTCCACTCCACCTTCCATCACGCCAAGCTCACGTTTTTCTGCAAAATGGCAGGCTTCCGTGGGCCTAATGTTCGAGCGTAAAAAAATGATGACGCCGGATAACCCTCTTGCCCAACGGTTGACGGCTGGCTTGTCAGAACTCATAGCCCGCCAACTACTGCCATATAAACTGGTGGACTCGGAGGCCTTTCGCAAATTTGTGGCCATTGGAACATCACAATGGAAGGTCCCAGGAAGGAAGTATTTCTCAGAGAAGGGCATCCCAGAGCTATATGGCCATGTTCAGAGGCAAATGAATGTACCTCTCGCACACGTGTCGGTGCCAAGATACATCTGACCACAGACACGTGGTCTAGCAAACACAGGCAGGGAAGGTATATCACTTTTACTGCCCACTGGGTGAACCTTCTGACAGCCGTCAAGCATGTAACCCGTGGCACCCGTGTAGATTTGGTTTTACCGCCATGGATTGCATGCAGGACTGGCTCTTCTTCTCCTCCTCCTCCTCCTACTCCATCCTCCTCCCTCTCCTCCTCTGCTGACTCCTCCTTTTCCGCTGCTAGCGTCTCTTCCGCTGCGCCGCCCAAGCTCCCCAGAACCTATTTGACATGCCAGGTGAGACGTTGCCATGCCATGCTGCATCTGTTGTGCCTGGAAGCCAAGAGCCACACTGGCCCGGCACTCCTTTCAGCTTTGCGTTCACAGGCAGATCAGTGGCTAACACCGCTCAATTTGACAGTTGGTAAAGTGGTGTGTGACAACGGTGCCAATCTGCTTAGCGCATTGAAACAGGGCAAAATGACGCACGTGCCATGCATGGCACACGTCTTAAACTTGGTCGTGCAGCGATTCCTTGTCAAATACCCTGGGGTCCAGGACATCTTGCGGCAGGCAAGGAAAATCTCGGCCCATTTCAGAAGATCATACACGGCCATGGCTCGCCTTGCTGACATTCAGCGGCGACACAATCTGCTGGTCAGACGTCTTATTTGCGATTGCCCGACGCGATGGAACTCAACCTTCTATATGCTTGATAGGCTGCTCCAGCAGAAACGTGCAGTTAACGTCTACCTGTATGAACTCTGCGGCAGGAAAGGTTCTGGGGAGCTGGGGTTTTTTTCACTGCGCCAGTGGCTGCTTATGCGCGATGCATGCAGACTTCTGCGGCCATTTGAGGAGATCACCAAACTGGTCAGTAGCAGCCATGGCGCCATCAGTGACATGGTACCTTATGCCTTCTTTATGGAGCGTGCATTGCGTTGTGTCATTGATCAAGCTGTGGAGGAGCAGGAGCGGGAAGATGAGGAAGTCGCAATGCTGGATGAATTCCCAGGGGGGCTACTCTATCTGAGACAAGTCAACAACAGGAGTCTGAAGAGGAGTCAGAGGAGGATGGTTCCGGGGCGGATGAGGAGGAGCAAGAAGAGCATGCTTTAAACCTTTCTGGGACCCCTGTTGTTGTGCGTTGATGGGGAGAGGAGAATGAAGAGAACGACATTATCTTGGATGATGAGCAGGAGCCAGGCCACCACACCGCTTCCAGTTTAGTGCAAATGGGGGCCTTCATGCTCCAGTGTTTTAATAGGGACCCCCGTATAAAAAGCATAAGAGTCAAGGACCAGTACTGGGTGGCAACGTACTTAGACCCCCGGTACAAACACAAAATGGCGGAAATGTTACCGCTGTCACAGAGGGCTGGCAGAATGGAGCACTTCCAGGCCTTGCTTCGAGAAATGCTGCATTCTGCCTTTGCGTGCGCTGGCAGAGGAGCAATTCCCACTCCCAGAGAAGGAGTTGCGGGTACCAATCCAACAGCGCCTGCAAGAAGAGGCCGGTTTGAAGATGTGTTGGTGACTTCGGATATGAGTTAATTCTTTCAGCCGACCCATCGACAGGTGTCATCCGGATCCAGCATCAGGGAACGCCTAGACCGTCAGGTGTCCGACTACATTGGGTTAACGGCCGATGTGGACGCTCTGAGGAGTGATGAACCCCTAGACTACTGGGTGGGCAGGCTTGACCTCTGGCCAGAGCTTGCCCAATTTGCACTCGAACTGTTGGCTTGCCCCTCATCCAGTGTCCTGTCCGAAAGGACGTTCAGCGCAGCAGGGGGGATCGTGACCGATAAGCGTACTCGCCTAGCTCACGACAGTGTTACTACCTCACATTTCTAAAAATGAATGAGGCATGGATCTCGGAGGAATTCAACACATGTGACCAGTAGACCATGTATATGTCTATAAACAATTTTTTTAATCGAGCACAGAGACCTTCTTTCTTCATTTGGCTCACTTCCTTGTCCAAAAAAAGCACACCGTACTATATGCCCGTACCCTCCTCTTTGAAGAGGTTGAGCGGTGTCATATTTCTACTGGGGCTGCTTATTATGAGGGGCTCCCACCATCCCTGTGCTGTGCTGACATCCTCCTGGGGCTGTACCTCTGCTGTGCATATTATGAAGGGCTCCCACCATCCCTGTGCTGTGCTGACTTCCTCCTGGGGCTGTACCTCTGCTGTGCATATTTTGAGGTGCTCCCACCATCCCTGTGCTATGCTCATTATGAGGGGCTCCCACCATCCCTGTACTGTGCTGACTTCCTCCTGGGGCTGCTTATTATGAGGGGCTCCCACCATCCCTGTGCTATGCTGACATCCTCCTGGGGCTGCTTATTATGAGGGGTTCCCACCATCCCTGTGCTATGCTCATTATGAGGGGTTCCCACCATCCCTGTGCTATGCTCATTATGAGGGGCTCCCACCATCCCTGTGCTATGCTGACTTCCTCCTGGGGCTGCTTACGGTGCAGGTGTCAGTGCTGTATATCACTGTGCTGATGTCAGTACTCTCTATCACAGTGCTGCTGTCAGTGCTGTATATCACGGTGCTGGTGTTAGTGCTTTATGTCACGCTGCTGATGTCAGTGCTCTCTATCACGGTGCTGTTGTCAGATGACTCTATCACGGTGCAGGTGTCATTGCTGTATGTCACGCTGCTGATGGCAGTGCTCTCTATCACGGTGCCGCTGTCAGTGCTGCATTTCACTGTGCTGGTGTTAGTGCTTTATGTCACGCTGCTGATGTCAGTGCTCTATATCACGGTGCTGTTGTCAGATGACTCTATCACAGTGCAGGTGTCATTGCTGTATGTCACGCTGCTGATGTCAGTGCTCTCTATCACGGTGCTGCTGTCAGTGCTGTATATCACGGTGCTGGTGTTAGTGCTTTATGTCACGCTGCTGATGTCAGTGCTCTCTATCACGGTGCTGTTGTCAGATGACTCTATCACGGTGCAGGTGTCATTGCTGTATGTCACGCTGCTGATGTCAGTGCTCTCTATCACGGTGCTGGTGTCAGATGACTCTATCACGGTGCAGGTGTTATTGCTGTATGTCACGCTGCTGGTGATCATCTCCTGCACCCTCTTCTTTGCCTACCCTGGTCCCTGACCTTCCCTCTCCTCCATTGCCTTCATGCGCTCCACAGTCCTGAATTGTCACAACAATTTCCCATATAAAAAAAGAATGCTTGTAGTTGTCGATCCCAGATTCACCTCATACAAAATTCAATATTTATGTATGTATATCAGGCATGTCCAAATTCCAGCCCATGGGCCAATCGCGGCCCGGTTTTGAATGGCCTGCCTGGTTATCCTTTTCTCAACCAGTGTGCCGTGGGATGAGGGCTGTCGATTGAGCCCGATCCCGCCACTGTGTGAAGCTCTGTCAACTTCAAAAGTGAAAGTAAAGTG